>NC_060120.1:382067153-382675209 GCF_021461395.2 Schistocerca americana
ACAACACCTGCCCGCAAAAAGCACAGGTTCCGAACTGAAGTTTCGGTCCGGCACACAGTTTTAAACTGCCAAGAAGTTGCATACAAGCACACACTCGGCTGCAGAGCAAAAATGACATTCTGGAAACATCTCCCAGGCTGTGGCTAAGCCGTGTCTCCGTAATATCCTTTTTTCCGGGAGTGGTAATCTTGCAAGCTTCGCAGGAGAGCTTCTGTAAGGTCTGGAAGGTAGGAGACGAGATACTGGCGGAAGTGAAACAGTGAGGACGAGTCAGGAGTAGTACTTGCGTAGCTCAGTGGGTAGAGCACTTGCCCGCGAAAGGCAAAGGTCCCGAGCTTGAGTTTCAGTCCGGCATACAGTTTTAATCTGCCAGGAAGTTGCATATCATTGCACACTCTTCTGCAGAGTGAAAATTTCATTCCACTTCCTACACTGTTGGTACAAACGAATATGCTCTCCTGTGCTGTGTTACGGTTATGAAGATTACGTTACGTGCGAAGTTCGTTCAATAAGTAATGCAACACATTTTTTTCTGAAAGCAGATCGGTTTTATTCAGGAATCTAATACATCATATTATTCCCCTTTCTTTTGGCTACAATACCCTATTTTTCAATATAATCTCCGTTCAATACGGCGGCATTACGCCACCTTACTGAGGGTCTGTACGCCCGCATGGTAACACTCTACTGGTCGACCTCGAAGCCAACGGCTTGTCGCATCAGTAACCTCACCATCATTCATAAGCTGCTTCCCGCACAGTGAATCCTTCGTTGGGCTTGACAGGTGGAAGTCAGAAGGCGTGACGTCCAGGCCGAGGGGTCGATGAGGAAGAACAGGCCAGTGAAGTTTCGTGAGCTCGTCTCAGGTGCGCAAACTTGTGTGAGGCCTCGTGTTGTCATGGGGAAGTCCGTTTGCATTTTTGTGGCGACGAACACGCTGAACTCTATTCTTCAATTCCCTGATGTTAGAATTGATCGTTGCACCATTAAGGAGGGCATCAAACAGAATAATCATCTGAGAGTCCCAGAAGACCGTCGCCATGACTTCACCGACTGCGTGTGCAGCTTTGAACTTTTTCTTTGGAAGAGAAGTGGTGAGGCGCCACTCTATGACTTGCTGTTTTGTTTCCGGTTCGAAGTGATAAACGTATATTTCATCACCTGTCACGATGTTCGACAGGAAATTGTCACCATCAGCCTCGTAACGCGTAAGCAATTCCCTACAGATGGTCCTTCATTACTCTTTGTGGTCTTCCTAAGCTGCGAGGACCGCAGTGGTAAGACACCTTTGAATTCCCCAAATGGTGGTCGAGTGTGTCTGCGCTAGCAGCAGAGACGTCCAATTGAGCAACGAAGCGTTTGATTGTCATCCATCTATTACTCTGAATGAGAGTGTCCGCACGTTCTGTTATTGCAGGAGTGTGCGGCCGGCACGCGAGACAGGTTTGCGCGACCTTCTTGCGATGATGACAGACGACTCTCCCAACGACTCATCGTGCTTTCATCAGGCCTACGATAACGTTTGTAACATCCCCTTAGGAAAATTATAGATTACTGTGCTGGTATACCTTTTACGTTATTTGATACAGAGACAGCTGAGTCAAACTGAACGTACTCAGACATTTCTCTCTTTACTTATTCTCATCAACACTAAACTGACACACAATATTTTTAGCGCAACGTAATCTGACTTTCAATAATCCCTACAATAGAATGAATCACTTACCTCACAAAAACTTCGTTACTCGAACTATCGCAATACAGAGAGCGCCAATACTGCCAGCTAAACAAAAGATTGTAACTACGGGAAGGCATTAACTACTGAAAGGCATAGTTAGCAAATGAAAGATTTTGATAGAGAACAAACAATGTATTTATCTTAATAGAGTTCAAAAGTCATTATATATAATTTTGTGACATCCAATTAAAATAATTTCCTTTTTCTGACGGACACACGTCCAGATCGTTCGCTCAAAACTATGGCATCTCTCTCTTTCCACATGCACCACTCCTGGCGGCTCACCTCCAACTGCGCAACGCTACGCGCTGTTCACATCCAACTGCCCAACACTACAATAGCAAATATTCCAACAATGCAAACCAGCCACAGACTGCACACAGCGCAGTCAGTGATTGTCATACAGAGCGCTACGTGACGTTACCAACATAAAAACCTAAACAGCCTTCTTACACGTTTCCAGAAACCTATGAATATCTGCAATACTCTGGTTTCCCGCCAAAAGAAACTCAATGACAGCTCCCTGCTTGGAACGCACCTCTGTTACAGACGCCATTTTCAGGCTACGTATAGAGCGACCTATCTGAACTTCATGAAACTACAGGGGCTGAAGTGGGAATATTGTACGATGTTCCCCAACAAATTCCATATTTCTTCAACGGATATTTGCCGAGAAAAAATGTGTTGTATTAGGTACTGTATGCCTCTAGTATCTTGCAAAATGATGACCTGCATCTCTTTTCTCGAAATGCCTCTCTAAGTTTCATATAGACAGCGTCTAGCTTTTTTTTAAAAAAAAATTCTTTATTTCAACAACAATAATAATTATACAACATAACCCACTTCCTTATATGATTAGTGGGTCTTAATTTGTTTAAACATCAATTGCAGCTAATTGTAATTTAATTGATTGTGAGCTACAGCTATAACTAATTACAATGGTCAGCTAAATTCTTACAAGTGTTAGTATTTAGTGTATAAAATGTTAACTGCCTGCAGCGTCACAATTGTGTCAGAGATATACAGGGTGTTACGAAAAGGTACGGCCAAACTTTCAGGAAACATTCCTCACACACAAATAAAGAAAAGATGTTATGTGGACATGTGTCCTGAAACGCTTAATTTCCATGTTAGAGCTCATTTTAGTTTCGTCCACCTACGCTCAATGGAGCGCGTTATCATGATTTCATACGGGATACTCTACCTGTGCTGCTAGAACATGTGCCTTTACAAGTACGACACTACATGTGGTTCATGCACGATGGAGCTCCTGCACATTTCAGTCGAAAGTGTTCGTACGGTGACCGATGGATTGGTAGAGGCGGACCAATTCCATGGCCTCCACGCTCTCCTGACCTCAACCCTCTTGACTTTCATTTATGGGGGCATTTGAAAGCTCTTGTCTACGCAACCCCGGTACCAAATGTAGAGACTCTTCGTGCTCGTATTGTGGACGGCTGTGGTACAATACGCCATTCTCCAGGGCTGCATCAGCGCATCAGGGATTCCATGCGACGGAGGGTGGATGCATGTATCCTCGCTAACGGAGGACATTTTGAACATCTCCTGTAACAAAGTGTTTGAAGTCACGCTGGTACGTTCTGTTACTGTGTGTTTCAAAATGGTTGAAATGGCTCTGAGCACTATGGGACTTAACATCTGTGGTCATCAGTCCCCTAGAACTTAGAACTACTTAAACCTAAGTAACCTAAGGACATCACACACATCCATGCCCGAGGCAGGATTCGAACCTGCGACCGTAGCGGTCACGCGGTTCCAAACTGAAGCGCCTAGAACCGCACGGCCACACCGGCCGGCTACTGTGTGTTTCCATTCCATGATTAATGTGATTTGAAGAGAAGTAATAAAATGAGCTCTAACATGGAAAGTAAGCGTTTCCGGACGCACGTCCACATAACATATTTTCTTTCTTTGTGTGTGAGGAATGTTTCCTGAAAGTTTGGCCGGACCTTTTTGTAACACCCTGTATATAAACCAACTTTATTGCCTTGCCCATCGAGCTAATCCCAATGGGCGTGCCCCTGACACTGGGCAGGCCAAGATGTTATTCGCTGCAGGTTTCTAATACTAATTTGGTAATCTAAGTCTACCTTTCCTCTAGTCACGACTGGCCACCCGAATGTTTGTAGGCGCCATGGCCGAGTCGTCAGCGGACGAGATCGACGAGCAGCTGTACTCGCGGCAGCTGTACGTGCTGGGCCGCGACGCGATGCGCCGCCTGGCGGGCGCCGACGTGCTCGTGTCCGGTCTGACGGGCCTGGGCGTCGAGGTGGCCAAGAACCTGGCGCTGGCGGGCGTGCGCTCGCTGACGCTGCACGACCGCGACGCCTGCCGCCTGTCCGACCTGGGCTCGCAGTTCTTCCTCACCAAGGAGGACGTGGGCAAGAACCGCGCCGAGGCGAGCGCGCCGCGCCTCGCCCAGCTCAACCCGCACGTGTCGGTGCGCTGCGCCGAGGGCCCCGTCACGGCCGAGCTGGTGCGCCGCTTCCGCGTGCTCGTGCTGGCGGGCCGGCCGCTGCGCGAGCAGCTGCGCGTGGCCCAGCTGGCGAGGGCCGCCGGCGCCGCGCTCGTAGTCGCCGACTGCCGCGGGCTCTTCGGGCAGCTCTTCTGCGACTTCGGCGACCGCTTCACCGTGTCCGACTGCGACGGCGAGGAGCCGGCCAGCTCGCTCGTCGCCAGCATCACCCGCGCCAAGGAGGGCGTCGTCACCTGCCTCGCCGACACGCACCACGGCCTCCAAGACGGCGACTTCGTCACCTTCTCCGAGGTCCGCGGGATGGAGGAGCTCAACAACTGCGAGCCCCTCAAAATACGCTACATAAATCCCTACACGTTCGGAATCGGCGATACGTCGCAGTACTCGGAGTACACCTCCGGCGGTGTCGTCAAACAGGTGAAAGTTCCGAAAACGATGAGCTTCAAGCCGCTCGCTGAAGCTATGCGAGCGCCGGAATTCCTACAGACGGATTTCGGGAAGGAAGACCGTCCCATGAAACTGCATCTGGCATTCGTCGCCTTCCACAAATACGTCGAACAGTGCGGAGAACCGCCCAAAGCGTGGAACGAAAACGACGCGGACTCTTTCATCGAGATAGTAAATACCACACAGACGGACTTGAACCTTCAGTGCGACTCCGACCGCGAATTCTACTCGGTGTTTTCAAAAATTTGCAGTGGAAGCGTACAGCCCTTGATCGCGGCAGTTGGAGGGATAGCTGCTCAGGAGGCGTTGAAAGCGTGCTCTGGCAAATTTACTCCTCTGTACCAGTGGCTTTATCTCGACGCGTTGGAATGTCTGCCGAAGAATGTCGACCGCGTGGGCATACACGGCAGGTGCCCTATCGACTGCCGCTACGACGGGCAGATTACCATTTTCGGCCACTCGGTGCAGATACGCCTAGGCTCGTTCAAGTGCTTCGTCGTCGGTGCCGGAGCCGTCGGCTGCGAAGTTCTGAAGAACCTGGCCATGATGGGTGTCGGGACATTCGAGAAAGGTCGTATTGATGTCACAGATATGGATCATATCGAAGTTTCGAACTTGAACAGACAATTTCTTTTCAGGCCTCAGGATGTTATGAGACCCAAGTCGCAGACTGCTGCGAAAGCTATAAAGATCATGAATCCCTACGTAAATATGGGTGTTTACGAATTACAAGTAGGTTCAGACACGGAAGAAGTTTTTGACGACGAATTCTTCAGTGACACAGACGCAGTCATCGCTGCGCTAGATAACGTCACGGCTCGTATATACCTCGATCAGCGGTGCGTTTTCTATCAGAAACCGATGTTGGAGGCTGGGACTCTTGGAACCAAAGGTCACACGCAAGTTGTGATTCCGTTTCTCACGGAGTCGTACAGCTCTTCTCAAGATCCACCGGAGAAAACGATACCGATGTGCACCCTCAAAAATTTTCCGTACGCCATCGAACACACACTCATATGGGCTAGGGACGCATTTGAGGGCTTGTTCAGTCAAGAGCCGGAGCAAGCAGCTCGGTACTTGTCCGAAAGCGATTTCGTACAGAGCATTAAAACTATGACAGGATTTCAACCCGTGGAAGTATTAAAATCGGTGAAGAAGGTGCTCTTAGACGAATATCCTAATACCTTCGAGGACTGCGTGGCTTGGGCTCGCAGGCTGTGGCAGGAGCTGTTCAATAATCAGATACGTCAACTGCTTCATATTTTCCCGCCCAACCAAACTACCTCCGATGGCGAACCTTTCTGGACTGGAGCGAAACGCTGCCCAACGCCTTTAGAATTCTCTGCGGGCGATCCGCTCAATTTGAATTTTATACTTGCAGCTGCAAATCTCAAAGCTGAAGTGCACGGAATAAAACAAAACAGAGACCTCGAAGCTATCACTAATATTGTGAAAGGAGTTGAGATACCAGAATTTCAGCCAAAAAATGACATTAAGATCCCCATCAATGAAATTCAGGGTGATATACAAGACAACATTTCGGGAGAAGACGACATAAAGAATATTATTAACGACCTACCACCGAAATCAAAATTTCAGCAAGTTGTCATAACTCCTCTGAAATTCGAGAAAGACGACGACACAAATTTACACATCGATTTCATTGTTGCCGCGTCTAATCTTCGGGCGGCGAACTACAAAATTGCAGCAGCCGACCGGCAAAAGAGCAAATTAATCGCAGGTAAAATTACTCCTGCTATAGCCACAACAACTTCCGTGGTTGCGGGACTTCTGTGCCTGGAATTATATAAGATAGTGCAAGAATTTGCGGAGATTGATTATTACAAAAATTCTTTCATAAATCTTGCCCTGCCTTTCTTCACGTTGTCGGAGCCTGTAGCTGCTCCAACAAAGGACCTAGCGGGCACCGAGTGGACGCTGTGGGACAGGTTTGACATATATGGAGAAATTACTCTCGAGGCATTAATCAGCCATTTCAAAGAGACGTACAATCTGGATGTTACAATGCTTTCGTATGGAGTGTCCACTGTGTATTCGTTTTTCATGGACAAGACCAAATGCCAGGAAAGATTAGGTCGTCCACTGTCCGAAGTGGTGAAGGAAGTTTCTAAAAAAGATCTGGATTCCAAAAAGCGTTCTTTGGTTCTTCAGTTATGTTGTAGTGATGAGCTGGGGAACGATGTCGATGTTCCCTACATTCGATATCTTCTGCCAGGCGATAAAATACCGGTTCAAAAGTCGGAGATGCCACCTGCGGTGCAACAGCTTCCTTGTAATCAATGTCTTAAGTGATACTAACACTGTTTTAATTGTGAATAAAATCGGTTCTTTATTTTCTAAAGGCAAGTTGCCATTTTCTGTTCGCGGCCGCTTTTATCATACAGTATCAAACGCTTTTATGGCGTTAGTCTTGCTATTCGCTTTCAAATAAAATTAGAACGAGTTGATGTGTTTTTATTTGCTATTTAATATTGCCACCTCAAAGAAGTAGGGCGCACATTGTGTTCAACATGGAAATACAACTGTTTACATGCAGATGTTATAGTTAAACTAGCGTTTTCTCAATTAATTTACTGTAATCCTGTTCAGAATACGGAAAATAAACGACAAAAAATCTGATTTAAAATATTCTGAAGCTTCGGACTGGCGTCGTCTTCCTTTTTATTTACGGATGGCGTACGATGATAAAAGTCAGAGTTTATAGGGAAATTAAACGGAAAGAAACGAGAGAAGATGATATATATAGAAATATGAGTTCGGTTTTGTTTTAAAAGTACATACCAACAATCTGTCAGTCATGAATTGCTTAAAACATTCATGATTTTTTGGTAATGAAAAAAAAAAATTGCACGAAAGATCTTGTAGAACTCGTCTACTGTTCGATCTTTGTCGGTCTACGTTATTGGTGAGCTGATCACAATGTACTCGTATTTCACACACACATAAACAAAATCACGGAAGAAATTGGCAAGCGGTTGCAAGTTATTCACTTTAAGAGGTTTAGTTAAAACATTCACCATGGTAGTGCACCATCGACAGGGTTTATAGTGTATAGAGTGTACCACAATTAAGAACACAATCGTCATGCAATATCCTCGAAAAAAGATCACCATTTAACATTTGAAAAATACTTTTCTGATATACGCTGCCGTTCTCCAAGATCACAAGAAGAATGATTTCATCTGCATGCCTGGTCTGATATTAGCGATCACTTCATCAACTCGCTTCGAATTACGGAATCTGTGCACCATGCGTACAAATGACGAAGTTATTAGTGTATTTGCAATACACAAGTTGATGTCTGCTGTCTTGAAACTAGTGCGAATCGTAATTTTTCAATAACTTTAAATCTGATCATAGAGTGCAGGCTTTCAGGTCTGGTATTTGCACGCTTGATAATTTTCGTTTTGTGAGTATCAGGCTGTCCTCTGAGGCATGTTTATGTTCTAACATTCCATCAAAATGGTTCAAATGGCTCTGAGCACTATGGGACTTAACATCTGAGGTCATCAGTCCCCTAGAACTTAGAGCTACTTAAACCTAACTAACCTAAGGACATCACACACATCCATGCCCAAAGGCAGGATTCGAACCTGCGACCGTTGCGGTCTCGCGGTTCCAGACTGACGCGCCTAGAACCGCTCGGCCACACCGGCCGGCAACATTCCATCTCCTTACGCTGGAAGCACTCGGTCAGTACTCTCAAACTTCAGCACGCTCAGCAAGGTGATCTGTTTATACGCATCCACGTAACGGTCGAACCGTGACGTCATCAGACAGCTTCATAATCGCAGAGTTACGCCGACGTGTGCTCTGGAGATTATAGTGCGAAACAGTTGGCGATGTTTGCTTTATTTTGCACTAAGGCCCACAAATTCTCTAATTTCAGTTCTTATTCTTCTCTATTAAGATTGTGCTTCTGTATATTCTAGCATAGTGTTGATTGGACCTTGACAAACGGTAGTGTCGGAGAAACGAATTTGGTGTTCCCTAGTCTCAGTGTATGAACACAAGAGCAAGTGTCGTCTGGGCAACAAGGATAAATCCGCAGTAGCAGATCAGAAGAGAAGAAATATTTAAATTAGACGAGTTGTGGGCGTTAGTTACACACGTCGGGGCCACTCTGAGATCGTAGAAAGCGACCTGATGACGTCACAAGCCCATCGTTGGTGGATACACAGAAACAGTTCGTCTTTCTGAAGTTTGTAACTACTATTGAGCTTTATAGCGTGGTGATGTCTCCAGCATTAAAAGGCGAAACGTTAGGCACAGAAACATGCATTAGATCATGGCCTAATACAGTGCAACAAAAATAACCAAGGGAACTTCAAATGTGTAATTTTACGCAATGACGAAGTTAATTGAAACTTTTTTCGTCTAATTCCCCAATTATTACCATGATACTACGTTCTAATTAAACTTACCCACTTACAAAACGATTAGCTACCAACTAGCGTTTTGATCCCTTTTTTTTTTTGGTCAGCGCGGCAGAATGTCAACTCTAAGGGCACGGGTTCGATTCCCGGCTGCGTCGGAGATTTTCTCCCCTCAGGGACTGGGAGTTGTGTTGTCCTAATCATCATCATTTCATCCCCATCGACGCGCAGGTCGCCGAAGTGGCGTCAACTCGAAAGACCTGCAGCCGGCGAACGGCCTACCCGACGGGAAGCCCTAGCCACACGACATTCACATTTTACATCCCTTTTTTAATTAGTACTAAGTACATCTGAGGTATATGCGAGAATATTCAAGATGAACATGAGTAATATTTATTATTATTTACTTCTGTGTATCTTTCCTTTTAATGTGCAGCGAAAGAAATTAATACCGAAACGTTACAATTAGAAAGGTAGAAACTACAGCTCATTTTTTTCAGTATGTAAAGTTTGTAGCTGTACTGTTGCCAACAGGTATTTGGTAATAGTAGATAAATGCCTGTTAAGCGGTTTTAGCGAGAGAACTTCCCTGACGACTGCAATGGGCTTGATGCGGCTGCTCGACCCGCCTTCCGCAACCAATCACAGAGCGCAATTTTTTATACTTTTCTATGACAACGCCTGAGTCGTTACAACTCTGTAGACGACAGTAGATTTCACCTGGAGCTGTTTGCACTTCGAGTGGAAAGCTGGAAACAGTGCTACCAGCTGTCAGGGATCTACCCTCACTGACACTACTACAGGATAGCGTTTCTGGAGTCCATACGATCTTGACGAGACCACCGAACGAGGTGGTGCAATGGTTAGCACATTGGACACGCATCGGGAGGACGACGGTTCAAACCCGCGTCCGACCATACAGATTTAGGTTTTAAGTCTGCTGTTATGGTTAACCGGATTTAGCTTTTAAGTGATTTCCCTACATCGCTCCAGGCGAATGGCGGTGTGGTTCCTTTGAAAGGGTACGGCCGATTTCCTTCCCCATCTCCGCCTCTAGTGAACCTCCGTGTAGACGGGAGGTTATAACCAGTCTTCCTTCCATCCTTCCTTGACCAGACCAAGGAGTCTAAAAGGCTGGCTTTCCGCGACGCCTCGAGAAGAGGAGCTGTGTCATGCTGCGCAGCTGTCGTGAGGTCGCTGTCCCTAAGTCGACTGCTGTGCTGCTGGGTTCTGATGAGCAGGCTGCCTACGAAGCCAATAAGGAAACCAAAATGAGGAACTTTAAAAGGAAATTCTGGGCGCATCCATTTCTAGAAGAGAGAATAGCTGAAGACTGTTTCTTGCGTTGTACGGCGACCATCAACAGGACAACGGGAAGTTTTAGATGTATTTACAAAGGTCTCGAGGGTTCTTTGACGAACGAGTGGAGAATTTTTCATCGATCTTTGAATGTATCTTCAGAACTTGCTGGAGATATTGTAAAAGCAAAGAGTGTGTTGTATACTTTTATATGTGATCGAAGCGGATACATGTCTGGTGACAGTATAGCTACTTGTAGTTAAAGCTTTACGTGAGATGTCAACAAACTCAACACAGGCTGGAAATAAATGGTTAGACACTGGACGACGGTTCAATCCCGCGTCCAGCCATCCTGATTTAGGTTTCCCGTGATTTCCCTAAATCGCTCCAGGCGAATACCGGGATGGTTCCTTTGAAAGGGCACGGCGGATTCCCTTCCCTAATCCGATGAGACCGATGACTCGCTGTTTGGTCTCCTTCCCCAAAACAACCCAACAGTGGTCCTGACAAATTCACAGACTACTTTATGAGTGAAGGTGGAGAACTACCGTTGCACTTTGAAAAATAATATGAGGTCGCCTGACTCAAAAACTGTTTTAAACTAAGTATATTTTGTGAGCTTAATCATTTAATAAAACGAAAACGTAGTATCCGTACAGTTTGTTGATCATTGGTTGTTATGACAGTCACCAATTATCTTCTTCTTTGAATCACATTTGCCTCCAAAGTCCGGTGAAAACTTAGGAATGACTGCCTCTCATGTTCCAGTCTTCGCCGGCCAGTGTGGCCGAGCGGTTCTAGGCGCTTCAGTCTGGAACTGCGCGACCGCTGTGGTCGCAGGTTCGAATCCTTCCTCGGGCATGGATGTGTGTGGTGTCCTTAGGTTAGTTAGGTTTAAGTAGTTCTTAGTTCTAGGGGACTGATGACCTCAGATGTTAAGTTCAAAAATGGTTCAAATGGCTCTGAGCACTATGGGACTTAACTCCTGAGGTCATCAGTCCCCTAGAACTTAGGACTACTTAAACCTAACTAACCGAAGGACATTGCACACATCCATGCCCGAGGCAGGATTCGAACTGAGACCGTAGCGGTCGCGCGGTTCCAGACTGTAGCGCCTAGAACCGCTCGGCCACTCCGGCCGGCCAGATGTTAAGTCCCATAGAGCTCAGAGCCATTTGAACCATTTTTGTTACAGTCTTCACCCGTTTGTCTGAAAATACGTCACGCACCATGTTTCAAATCGACTGACGAAAACTGCTTCACAGATGAAATATCCTGTATTGACTACATCTCTTGGTCAATAGTGTGACCTACACGGCATTTTGGTCCCATCAGCTCACTTGCCGACTGTTGACCTGCGGCATTACCCGCTGCTTGGCGGATTAGCAGCGCCATCGAGTGGCGCCGTGCGAAGGCCTCCATTGGAAGCAATGTTCGGCCAGCGGTGGCCCAGCGGCACTTCTTCGCCACCGATAACGGTGGTCTGCCACTGGCAATAGGGCACCGATTTTGTCCAAATTCTTGGTATAAGCAGGGGTTGGGGAAAAACGGTGGGAGCTCCAGATGGCCAAGCGTATATAAAAAAAATAGCATTTTTGGCGGCGGCCCGGTGAGGCATGAGCATTTGTGTTTGCGTAGTTGCCAACGAGAGGTTGGCGCAGCGCCAAGAGTACAGAGCTGTAATACTGGGAACTAGTCCGTTTGTAGAAACTTTTTTATTTGTTTATTCTCCATTTTTACTTTATCTACACTGCAAATAAACCGAAATAATGCTCAATATATTGTATTTGCTTTTTTTCATGAAAGGAAAGACAAAGCGAAATTTGGAATTGGAAATAAATTTCTGGGAAGGAATTTTAAAGCGTAGACGAGGACTAAGTACATAAAATTAGAAACGTTTATGATTTTACAGTTGGTGATTTGTGCATGCTGGAGTAATACTCGTCATAAAAACAGGGAAAACACTAATTCTCTTGGCATTTTGCACACGTTATAAACACCGCATCTCTTTCAGTTACATGGTTGTTTTAGTTTCTATAGAAAAACAAATCCGGTTTACGGTCATAAAAGGTTGTGCCTCCTCGCACAGTTTGGCAGCAAACCACGCGTAATGCAGCGTTTCATCACATATTCGCGACAATAGCGGGTGATGTACAGTGGAATGTATTTTAGAACAATATTCTCGGGTAATCATTTATTTTTCTTTCCCGATGAGACAGGAGCAATTTTGGGGAGTTTGACAAAATTCTTTAGCTGACAATGGAAATGAACATTGCAGTGTTGCACTAGTGGAGTGTATTTGGGAGGGGGGGGGGGGGGGGGCGAGAATAACTTTAACATTGCATGATGCCAGTCCCGATTCATCTTGAAAAATCTCGTCGTATAATTGTGTAGTTGTTCGTTCTGCCAAAGAGTCAATTAACAAATAAAGTTTGTTTTCCCACACAAAGAGTTCCACTACATCAAATTCAATATATTGATTTTTAGATCTGCAACGCTTGTCTTTCTTTCCGTGTCTGCAGATAAATTATAGGGTACATGTTCCGCATTTATGCAAAAACACTGTCTTTTCTCTTTACCCAAACAAGTTTAGGCACCACTGACGATGGCACAGAGATGGCGAAACATGTTTGGGTAAAAAGAAAAAAACAGTGTTTTTGTACAAAAGGCGGAACACTAACAATATATCGAGCATGATCCCTGTTTACCTGCAGAATAATTAACGTAAAAACTAAAAATATAGAAAGTTTCCGCATAGGGACTCGATCCCACGGCACTCGGATTACCGTTCTGTACTCTTTCCCCCCATGAGCCATGGACCTTGCCGTTGGTGGGGAGGCTTGCGTGCGTCAGTGATACATATAGCCGTGCCGTAGGTGCAACCACAACGGAGGGGTATCTGTTGAGAGGCCAGACAAACGTGTGGTTCCTCAAGAGGGGGAGCAGGTTTTTCAGTAGTTGCACGGGCAACAGTCTGGATGATTGAATGATCTGGCCTTGTAACACTAACCATAACGGCCTTGCTGTGCTGGTACTGCGAACGGCTGAAAGCAAGGGGAAACTACGGCCGTAATTTTTCCCGAGGGCATGCAGTTTTACTGCATGGATAAATGATGATGGCGTCCTCTTGGGTAAAATATTTCGGAGGTAAAATAGTCCCCCATTCGGATCTCCGGGCCGGGACTACTCAAGAGGACGTCGTTATCAGGAGAAAGAAAACTGGCATTCTACGGATCGGAGCGTGGAATGTCAGATCCCTTAATCGGGCAGGTGGGCTAGAAAATTTAAAAAAGGGAAATGGATAGGTTAAAGCTATATATAGTGGGAATTAGTGAAGTTCGGTGGCAGGAGGAACAAGACTTTTGGTGAGGCGAATACAGGGTTATAAATACAAAATCAAATAGGGGTAATGGAGGAGTAGGTTTAATAATGAATAAAAAAAAAATAGGAGTGCGGGTAAGTTACTACAAACAGCATTATTGTGGCCAAGATAGACACGAAGCCCACGCCTACTGCAGTAGTACAAGTTTATATGCCAACTAGCTCTGCAGATGACGAAAAAATTGAAGAAACGTTTGATGAAATAAAAAAAATTGTTCAGATAGTGAAGGGAGACGAAAATTTAATAGTCATGGGTGACTGGAATTCGGTAGCAGGAAAAGGGAGAGAAGGAAACGTAGTAGGTGAATATGGATGGCGGGTAATAAATGAAAGAGGAAGCCGCCTGGTAGAATTTTCCACAGAGTATAACTTAATCATAGCTAACACTTGGTTCAAGAATCATAAAAGAAGATTGTATACATGGAAGAAGCCTGGAGATACTGACAGGTTTCAGATAGATTATTTAATGGTAAGACAGAGATTTAGGAATCAGGTTTTAAATTGTAAAACATTTCCAGGGGCAGATGTGGACTCTGACCACAATCTATTGGTTATGAACTGTAGATTAAAACTGAAGAAACTGTAAAAAGGTGGGAATTTAAGGACATGGGACCTGGATAAACTGACTAAACCAGAGGTTGTACAGAGTTTAAGGGAGAACATAAGGGAACAATTTACAGGAATGGGGCAAAGAAATACAGTAGAAGAAGAATGGGTAGCTTTGAGGGATCAAGTAATGAAGGCAGCAGAGGATAAAGTAGGCAAAAAGACGAGAGCTACTAGAAATCTTTGGGTAACAGAAGAAATATTGAATTTAATTGATGAAAGGAGAAAATATAAAAATGCAGTAAATGAAGCAGGCAAAAAGGAATACAAACGTCTCAAAAATGAGATCGACAGGAAGTGCAAAATGCCTAAGCAGGGATGGCTAAAGGATAAATGTAAGGATGTAGAGGCTTATCTCACTAGGGGTAAGATAGATACTGCCTACAGGAAAATTAAAGAGACAGTTAGAAAAAAGAGAACCACTTCAATGAGTATCAAGAGCTCAGATGGAAACCTAGTTATAAGCAAAGAAGGGAAATCAGAAAGGTGAAAGGAGTGTATAGAGGGTCTATACAAGGGCGATGTTCTTGAGGACAACATTATGGAAATGGATGAGGATGTAGATGAAGATGAAATGGGAGATACGATACTGCGTGAAGAGTTTGACAGAGCACTGAAAAAGCTGAGTCGAAACAAGGCCCCAGGAGCAGACAACAATCCATTAGCCCTGGGAGAGCCAGTCCTGACAAAACTCTACCATCTGGCGAGCAAGATATATGAGACAGGCGAAATACCCTCAGACTTCAAGAAGAATATAATAATTCCAATCCCAAAGAAAGCAGGTGCTGACAGATGTGAAAATTACCGAACTATCAGTTTAATAAGTCACAGCTGCAAAATACTAACGCGAATTCCTTGCAGACGAATGGAAAAACTGATAGAAGCCGACCTTGAGGAAGATCGGTTTGGATTCTGTAGAAATATTGGAACACGTGAGACAATACTGATCCTACGACTTACCTTAGAAGCTAGATTAAGTAAAGGTAAACCTACGTTTCTAGCATTTATAGGTTTAGAGAAAGCTTTCGCAAATGTTGACTGGGATACTCTCTTTCAAATTCTGAAGGTGGCAGGGGTAAAATACAGGGAGCGAAAGGCTATTTACAATTTGTACAGAAACCAGATGGCAGTTATAAGAGTGGAGGGGCATGAAAGGGAAGCAGTGGTTGGGAAGGGAGTGAGACCGGGTTGTAGCTTATCCCTTTTGTTATTCAATCTATATATTGAGCAAGCAGTAAAGGAAACAAAAGAAAAATTCGGAGTAGGTATTAAAATCCATTGTTGTTGTTGTTGTGGTCTTCAGTCCTGAGACTGGTTTGATGCAGCTCTCCATGCTACTCTATCCTGTGCAAGCTTCTTCATCTCCCAGTACCTACTGCAACCTACATCCTTTTGAATCTGCTTAGTGTATTGATCTCTTGGTCTCCCTCTACGATTTTTACCCTCCACGCTGCCCTCCAATGCCAAATTTGTGATCCCTTGATGCCTCAAAACATGTCCTACCAACCGATCTCTTCTTCTAGTCAAGTTGTGCCACAAACTTCTCTTCTCCCCAATCCTATTCAATACCTCCTCATTAGTTACGTGATCTACCCGCCTTATCTTCAGCATTCTTCTGTAGCACCACATTTCGAAAGCTTCTATTCTCTTCTTGACCAAACTGGTTATCGTCCATGTTTCACTTCCATACATGGCTACACTCCATACAAATACTTTCAGAAACGACTTCCTGACACTTAAATCTATACTCGATGTTAACAAATTTCTCTTCTTCAGAAACGATTTCCTTGCCATTGCCAGTCTACATTTTATATCCTCCCTACTTCAACCATCATCAGTTATTTTACTCCCTAAATAGCAAAACTCCTTTACTACTTTAAGTGTCTCATTTCCTAATCTAATCCCCTCAGCATCACCCGATTTAATTTGACTACATTCCATTATCCTCGTTTTGCTTTTGTTGATGTTCATCTTATATCCTCCTTTCAAGACACTGTCCATTCCGTTCAACTGCTCTTCCAAGTCCTTTGCTGTCTCTGACAGAATTACAATGTCATCGGCGAACCTCAAAGTTTTTACTTCTTCTCCATGAATTTTAATACCTACACCGAATTTTTCTTTTATTTCCTTTACTACTTGCTCAATATAAAGATTGAATAACATCGGGGAGAGGCTACAACCCTGTCTCACTCCTTTCCCAACCACTGCTTCCCTTTCATGCCCCTCTACTCTTATAACTGTCATCTGGTTTCTGTACAAATTGTAAATAGCCTTTCGCTCCCTGTATTTTACCCCTGCCACCTTCAGAATTTGAAAGAGATTATTTCAGTTAACGTTGTCAATAGCTGTCTCTAAGTCTACAAATGCTAGAAACGTAGGTTTGCCTTTCCTTAATCTTTCTTCTAAGATAAGTCGTAAGGTTAGTATTGCCTCACGTGTTCCAACATTTCTACGGAATCCAAACTGATCTTCCCCGAGGTCCGCTTTTACCAGTTTTTCCATTCGTCTGTAAAGAATTCGCGTTAGTATTTTGCAGCTGTGACTTATTAAACTGATAGTTCGGTAATTTTCACATCTGTCAACACCTGCTTTCTTTGGGATTGGAATTATTATATTCTTCTTGAAGTCTGTGGGTATTTCGCCTGTCTGATACATCTTGCTCACCAGATGGTAGAGTTTTGTCATGACTGGCTCTCCCAAGGACATCAGTAGTTCTAATGGATTGTTGTCTACTCCCGGGGCCTTGTTTCGACTCAGGTCTTTCAGTGCTCTGTCAAACTCTTCACGCAGTAAAGTATCTCCCATTTCATCTTCATCTACATCCTCTTCCATTTCCATAATATTGTCCTCAAGTACATAGCCCTTGTATAAACCCTCTATATACTCCTTCCACCTTTCTGCCTTCGTTTCTTTGCTTAGAACTGGGTTGCCATCTGAGCTCTTGATATTCATACAAGTGGTTCTCTTCTCTCCAAAGGTCTCTTTAATTTTCTTGTAGGTAGTATCTATCTTACCCCTAGTGAGATAAGTCTCTACATCCTTACATTTGTCCTCTAGCCATCCCTGCTTAGCCATTTTGCACTTCCTGTCGATCTCATTTTTGAGACGTTTGTATTCCCTTTTGCCTGCTTCATTTACTGCATTTTTATATTTTCTCCTTTCATCAATTAAATTCAATATTTCTTCTGTTTCCCAAGGATTTCTATTAGCCCTCGTCTTTTTACCTACTTGATCCTCTGCTGCCTTCACTACTTCATCCCTCAGAGCTACAAATTCTTCTTCTACTGTATGTATTTCCCCCATTCCTGTCAATTGTTCCCTTATGCTCTCCCTGAAACTCTGTACAACCTCTGGTTCTTTCAGTTTATCCAGGTCCCATCTCCTTAAATTCCCGCCTTTTTGCTGTTTCCTCAGTTTCAATCTGCAGTTCATAACCAATAGATTGTGGTCAGAGTCCACATTTGCCCCTGGAAATGTCTTACAATTTAAAACCTGGTTCCTAAATCTCTGTCTTACCATTATGTAATCTATCTGATACCTTTTAGTATCTCCAGGATTCTTCCAGGTATACAACCTTCTTTCATGATCTTGAACCAAGTGTTAGTTATGATTAAGTTATGCTCTGTGCAAAATTCTACAAGGCTTAATTAATTTCAAAAATTAAAATCCATGGAGAAAATATAAATACTTTTAGGTTCGCCGATGACATTGTGATTTTGTCAGAGACAGCAAAGGACTTGGAAGAGCAGTTGAACGTAATGGACAGTGTTTTGAAAGGAGGATCTAAGACGAACATTAACAAAAGCAAAACGCGGATATTGATATGTAGTCGAATTAAGTCGGGTGATGCTGAGGAAATTAGATTAGGAAATGTGACACTTAAAGTAGTAAAGGAGTTTTGCTATTTGGGGAGCAAAATAACTGATGGTGGTCTAAGTGGAGAGGATATAAAACTGACTGGCAATGGCAAGGAAAGTATTTCTGAAGAAGAGAAATCTTTTAACGTCGAGTATAGATTTAAGTGTGAGGAAGTCGTTTCTGAAAGTATTTGTACGGAGTGTAGCCATGTATGGAAGCGAAACATGGACGATAAATTGTTTGGACAAGAAGAGAATAGAAGCTTTCGAAATGTGATGCTATAGAAGAATGCTGAAGATTAGGTGGGTAGATCACATGACTAATGAGGAGGTATTGAATAGGATTGGGGAGAGGAGAAGTTTGTGGCACAGTTTGGGTAGAAGAAGGTATTGGTTGGTAGGACATATTCTGAGGCATCAAGGGATGACCAATTTAGTATTGGAGGTCAGCGTGGAGGGTAAAAATCGTAGAGGAAGACCAAGAGATCAATACACTAAGCAGATTCAAAAGGATGTAGGTTGCAGTAGGTACTGGGAGATGAAGAAGCTTGCATAGGATAGAGTAGCATGGAGAGCTGCATCAAACCAGTCTCAGGACTGAAGACCACAACAACAACAACAACAACTCTTTAAACATTGCCTGGAAGCTATGCTAATCCAAGTCGCTCATACGTTGCCCGACTAGGGTAAAAAATGCTTTTTTTTCCCTAAACGCTTGGGTATCTGCAACAGCCACTTTTGCCACTTTCATTTCTGGCGAAGCCCTGCATAACCACAAGTCTGGACGAAATCGTTGATAACGAGTAGCTGCGGTCCCCTTGTGTACCCCACAGAATGGCGGTGGAGTTGGAGGTCTGAGTGCGACCGCTTAAACCAGGGGCCTCCAAATTACGGCCCGCCGTCCGGATCCTGCCCCTGATGTCATTTTATCCCGCCCGTCCCACGGTATTTGCCTGATAAAACGTGTGGAACATGAGACAAGGTGACATTTTAAATATAAATATTATGTTTAGAATACGAAGAGATCTTCTCACATGCGGAAACTTCCGTGTTTCTAAGTGCCTTAAATCTGTTATCTTCAATTTTCAAAATGGTTCAAATGGCTCTGAGCACTATGGGACTCAAAGTCTGAGGTCATCAGTCCCCAAGAACTTTGAACTACTTAAGCCTAACCAACCTAAGGACATCACACGCATCCATGTCCGAGGCAGGATTCGAACCTGCGACCGTAGCGGTCGCGCGGTTCCGGACTGAAGCGCCTAGAATCACTCGGCCATGCCGGTCGGCCCCATTACCATCTCCAAGGCATTTCAATGTGTAGAATTTCAGAATATGGGTAGCGGAGAGTCCACATGCCCGTCAACAGGTACCACTTCACTCTGCAAAGGTGACTGCGTGGAGCGGGTTGACGACATCGTTTACGGAAGGGCCGTAATTTTTCGAGGAGACGAGTCCTGTGGGCCCTGTTACCTCTAGCGTCACTGGTAAACGCATTGAGACTCTTTTGCGCACCAAAGTCGCTCCAACCTTTCAACAGCGTTGATGTGTGACAAGGATCGTTTTTATACAATATGGCGCTCCTCTGCATATGCACAGCCAGCGAAGCGGCCTATGCAGAGGCATTTCGGAAATGTTAGAATTATCAGCCGTCATTACCTTACAGCGTGGCCATACAGATCACCTGATTTTAATCCGTGTGGCTTCTGGCTGTGAGGTTATCTGAAAGATATTGTGTTCAGTGCTCCAATTACGAACGTAACTGAATTGAAGGCACGCTTACTGAACGTGTCTTGCGTCAGACTCACGACAATCAGAAACCGACGTCATTTTGCTTTTTATTTGGTTTCTGGCTTCAGGAAATTAAAAACCGATTTTTACCATCCGATGTGGTGCGATTTTACTGTGGCGGATGGACTTTCCTAACTAACAGGGTACAACCGTTGACTGTCGAACTCGTGCAGTCATGCACATTGACAGTACGGATGGAGTACTGTGCAACTCAAACCGTAGCCGTCGTATTGCGATTCATCCGTCGTTTATAGCCAACTTCATTTACGTTAATACACTCACAGCGCGATCTACTAATTAAATTTTCGTTAATTTTTTTTATACCATGACGTTTCTCCCTGCGTCAATAATGTTCAGCCGGCCGAAGTGGCCGTGCGGTTAAAGGCGCTGCAGTCTGGAACCGCAAGACCGCTACGGTCGCAGGTTCGAATCCTGCCTCGGGCATGGATGTTTGTGATGTCCTTAGGTTAGTTAGGTTTAACTAGTTCTAAGTTCTAGGGGACTAATGACCTCAGCAGTTGAGTCCCATAGTGCTCAGAGCCATTTGAACCATTTGGACCAATAATGTTCAAATTTGAGCTCATTCCAGCAGTGGTTCTCTTTCTACAGTGTTGTGAAACTGAAACTTTAATTGTGAACACCCTGTACGCCTCACCAAACTGATATAGTCATTATTACAACAGAAGTTATCCATATGCTGTCGGGGACTACTAAAGGCCTCGAGAGACCCTAGAACTGTTGAATTGCGGGATCTTTGTTTAACAGTATTGTTGTTGTTGTTGATGATGATGATGTCGTTGTTGCCCTCATCTCAGAATAACTTCTGCAGCCTACATCGATTTGGACACACGTATTTTATTCATTTCATGGTCTCCCTGCACCATTTTAAGTGCCCCCTCCTACGCTTCTCTCTAGTACTAAATTGGTGATCCGTTGATGTCTCAGAATGTGTCTCATTAACCGATAACTTTTTGTACCCGGGTTGTGCCACAAATTTCTTTTCTCCCCAGTTCTATTCAGTACTTCATCATTAGTTATTCGATTTGTCCACCTAATTTTCAGAATTCTTCTGTAGCATCACACTGAAAAAACTTTTATTCCCCTATTGGCTGAAGTGCTTTTCGTCGAAATTCACTTCGTAAATGGCTACACTCCAGATATATAGTTTCAGAAAAGACTTCCTATCACTTACATTAATATTAGATGTTAAGATCTTCCTCTTTCTGGGAAATGCTTTACTTGCTCTTGCCAGTCTACATTTTAGATTCTCTCTACTTCGGCCACCATCAGCCAGTTTCCTGCCCAAAAGGCAAAACCCTTTTGCTACTTTTAGTGCATCATTTATTAATGGAACTCGCACAGCGTCACCTGATTTAATTCGACTACTTTCCATTACCTTAGTTTATTGTTGTTGATGCTCATCATAAAACCTCTTTCCAAGACACTATATATTCCGTTAAGCTGCTGTTTCATGTCCTTTGCTGCTTCTGACAGAATTGCGGTGTCATTGGCAAGTCTTAAAGGGGTTATTTCTCCTGTCAGAACTTTAATTCTCATACCAAATTTCTTTTATTATTTTTGCATATTTTTAACAGTATTGCTTTACTTCTAAACAGCCGAGCGGTTCTAGGCGCTACAGTCTGGAACCGCCCGACCGCTGCGGTCGCAGGTTCGAATCCTGTCTCAGGCATGGATGTATGTGATGTTCTTAGGTTAGTTAGGTTTAAGCAGTTCTAAGTTCTGGGGGACTGATGACCTCATAAGTTAAGTCCCGTAGTGCTCAGAGCCATTTGAGCCATTTACTTCTAAACAAAATTTTATGTGACTAATTTAAGGTACAACATCTGCAGCCCACTTTCATTTTTTAATCAACATCTGACCAGGTCAAGACATAAACTAACTGTCACAGTTGACTTTTATATGTTCCGTTCAAATAGAAAAAAAAAAACATTGTCTGGACGACCTAATAGCTGAATGTCACCTGGTGCTTTTTTTCTCATAAATGCTGAAGAGAACCACATTTTCGTTCAATTTACTTGTAATTAGTACAGAACTGTTGGTATTCCAGAAGGTTTCCACAACTTGCCTTTATGAGAAATGAGTCTCCACAAAAAACGAGTCTCCGCAGCGTAAAATTGACGTTATCTGTTTGGGCCGCATATACATTGAAACCGATGATTGATCAGAGCATTTTTCTCTTGCTTTCTTTAAGTGAGGAAAGTGGGGTAACCACTGGTCTAGGTTTTTACCTTCGGCCGAATTACCGGTCAGCAGAAGTGACAGTTGACAGCCGTATCAGGCGCTGACATCCATAGACTTTCGCGAAATGTATTATACGTTATTACAGCTGACGGTAAGGGGTAAAATGTCTCGTATTATATACTTACATAGCTTAGACCTATAGACCGAACAAATTTCGCTATACATTCCATAGGACTATACCGCAGTAAATCATCGTGACGCACTGTTTGTGAAAGCCTGGTCCGCTTTCTGCTTAGGTGCGGAAGCTGGAAACCAATACTGCGACGCCTAGCCTGACCTGGCCTGTTCTGGCCTGCAAATATTAAACCATGCATAAAAACATGAAGTGAAACATGGTACACAAACATACTGTAAAGGCACACTTACCTAAAGTTCAAAATTAATGAAAGGAAAATAAATAACGTAGGGGCCCATCACAGCACTAAACGAGCCGGATTATCGCTAACCTGAATTCAGAAGAACCGCTGTTCAACACTGGGAATTTTCTGGTTGTTCAGTTATTTCACTTCGCGGTCTACGTCGTTTCTAGCGAGAATTCATCAAGAAATGTCTTTTAAGCCAGCTTTATCAGTAATTACTTTTCTTCCGTTAGATACCACAGTCGAACAAAATTCGGTCCAGTAATGTGATGCAAACAGTCGCTGTTGATATTGAACAGGAGACTAGAGAACAGGACACGCAAATCTTGTGCCAATTTGTAGTACGTAAGATGTGGTTTAACAAAGGATAGCCGGCCGTGGTGGTCGTGCGGTTCTAGCGCTGCAGTCCGGAACCGCGGGACTGCTACGGTCGCAGGTTCGAATCCTGCCTCGGGCATGGATGTGTGTGATGTCCTTAGGTTAGTTAGGTTTAAGTAGTTCTAAGTTCTAGGGGACTGATGACCTAAGATGTTAAGTCCCATAGTGCTCAGAGCCATTTGAACCATTTTGAACAAAGGATAAACGCGGCGCATGAGCACTTCAAACTACCGAAAAACACCATTTGTCGTCAACAATCCAGTACTTACAGTTCGTTAAAAATCGTGCACAATCATTTACGTATAATCCTAAACGGGTATTATTATTTTAAAATTAAAACTGCCAACAGTTAACTTTCTGCTCAAAATTGGAAATTGCTGCTGTGAGGGACCACGAGAGCTCAGGGTCCGTAGCATGTGGTATATGTGTCGTACGAGTGAACTCCCTCGGTGTGCTGTAACAACAGGGGCTCACTTAAAGCGAACATAGCTACTTGCCACACAACTAACAGAAAGTTTTATTTCTTGAATCTAGAAAATCAGATATTTTATGGAAGGAGTGGCTAATAAGTTTTTATTTTTTTGTTTTTATTTAATTAGGGAGAGTATCAGTTTCTTTCCTTACATTAGACCCCACTCTGAATACTAAATTAAGAGATAAAATTCACAGGGACACTAATTTTATGTACTTGTGTAATTTATAATTTAGTTAAAATGCTTTTGTTTCTAGCAGAAAACGCCATTAAGAAGAAAATGTACTGAGAAGTAAGTGCAAGAATTTCAACATGTTTGAAGAGACCGCTGCATGGCGTTCTGCTATCTACAGTACGTGGTATTTTTGCTGCTTGATTTTGATGAAGAAATTCATTCCTTGCTTTTGCTGCGTTGCGGCACAGGATAATTCCGTAAGGCAACATGTAGTGCTAAATTTCAAAATAAGGTAAAACCTTAGGCTTACCGTCAACGCAGTGAGAGATGGTTCAAATGGCTCTGAGCACTATGGGACTCAACTGCTGTGGTCATCAGTCCCCTAGAACTTAGAACTACTTAAACCTAACTAACCTAAGGACATCACATACACCCATGCCCGAGGCAGGATTCGAACCTGCGACCGTAGCAACAGCGCGGCTCCGGACTGGAGCGCCTAGAACCGCACGGCCACTGCGGCCGGCTACAGTGAGAGAAACTGCTAAGTGCAAAACATTATGAACAGAGCTTATTCACCAGTGTTTCTGTGGGTTTACCCCAGTTCAGCATGTTATCCATCTAGACGCTGACGAATTTTGCACGTGATGTTTCGTTTCGTAAATTACTATTAATGTAGCCTATATTTATGATACTAGTAAATAATTTTTGTTTGTATGAAATCATATGTCTTTCTAAGTAACAGCTGTCTGCTGTGAACAGAGTTGTTTATTCAGTGGGTAATTGGCGAATACGGTAATGCGACAATTTAAGACATCGTGTTACATAAGTACGATTCAAATGGCTCTGAGCACTATGGGACTTAACTTCTGAGGTCATCAGTCCCCTAGAACTTAGAACTACTTAAACCTAACTTACCTAAGGACATTACACACATCCACGCCCGAGGCAGGATTCGAACCTGCGACCATAGCGGTCGCGTGGTTCCAGACTGTCGCGCCTAGAACCGCTCGGCCACTCCGGCCGGCTTACAGAAGTATGATAGAAGTATATGGACAGGTAAAATAGAAAATGAAGAGAATGTGCAAGAATATGTTAGCAGAGAGGGCTAAAGAAAGCTAAATGAAGTACTAAAGTACACAGGTAGAGGAGAGAATAACGGGAGAAAATGTGGAAGGAATGTTATCGTTCGGCGTCCCTCGATGACCATTTCGTTAAAGATGGAGCACATTCTATGTTGGAGAGAATGTGAAAAGAAACGAACCGTTTCATTCTCATTGAAGCCATACTAGCATACAGGGAGACCATGGAAATCCTAAATTTTACAACTTTATGGCCGATGAGGACTTATACCACCGTTCTCCCAAATGTAAGTCCACTGCGCCTTCTCGCTCTCGATAGGTACCGGGAAGGGGCCATGAGGAGGGGGTGGGGGGGGGGGGGGTGAGGGGGGGGGGTAGTCGACAGTGGAAAAACAGTAGGAACAGGTGATCATTGTAACAAGTATCACGAATTACAGAAAACATTGGCGTAATAAGTGAAGGAAAGCGCCAAATGCATTTTTAGATAGACAGTCGAAGGTCTTCAGAATGAAATGGACAAGACTTGTGATTTTGCTGTACCCCCGTCTTACGTACGTTGAGAGGACATGCACGTTCAGAATGGTGCCCCAGATTCCGATGTCTTTGTTCCAGGTATAGGCCGAGGACCTACCGGGACTGGCCGTGACACAGTGGCGAATTCTGCGCAGTGACTATCGGATTCGTGCGGGAACTCACTGCTGCCCGTGAGAAGGCACCATTGGCCAAGGCGATACGCACATCCTCCCTGCGGTGGGCGCCTTATCGTGGCTGCGTATGCGTCGCCAGTCCAGTTTCGAGACGTCAGTTTCCCCCGAGCACGGTGCAAGTGCGGACATTATAATTTTGTTGAGCATTGCGAGGAGAAACCTGTCATGTGTTAACGGGCATTTCTTTCGTCCGTTATATTGTTACTAGTGACTGAATCCGCGCATCGGCCTTTATCTTCGCGTCTGAGGAACTGTCAGCGTTTCCAAACACCGTCAGGTAAGAACGTAGTGGCGTGAGTCCACTTTTATGTTTCTTAATGAACACCATCCTGAGAGATGAACTGAGCTCTGATTCTGAAGAAACCTTCCGATCCGTCACTCGCCTCTGCTGGTATAACTTATGAACAATGTATATGTAGTACAGCATCTGCGGGATAAGAAGGAATACGAACCTGACTTGTACTATGACATTCGAAAGAATTGCATGTTAAGTCGTTAATAAACGTTATTCCACTGAGAGACGGTCAAATTGCATATTAATTTGATAGATTCCAACAAATGAAAATGACCAAAACTTTAAGTCAATGATCTATCCCTACACTACACGATCAGTCAAAACGATCGCGTTCTTACACTTTTGTAGCAGAAGAGCGATACAAATTAGCAGCAGTGCCAAATAATTTTGTGAGAAGTCGTTCATTACCGAAACTGTCTCAAAAGACCAACGAAGAATCGAAATGAATGAAAGGGGTGTAAAAAGATATACTTGAAGAGCTAGGGAAAGGAAGGGTGAAAATTATGAGTCCACATAAGAAGAACGGCCCAAGATCGTCCGCCAAGGAGAGTATGGGGTTGGCAGCCACAAGTAAGAAGAAGACCGAGAGAAGACCGGACAAAACAAGTGATGTTAATATTGACAAGATCACGAATGCGAGGAGATTCGTAGCGCATATTGGAGAGGAGGATCCGAGGGCTGGCCAGCACGGTTACAACAAACTCCAATAATAATAATAATAATAATAATAATGAGTTATGTATGTATGTACTGTCAATACATTTGAACTTAAAAGTTCCACACCGCTGATGCGAAAATTTCATTAATTGCTGATGAAGTGTTCTGCCTACAGATTTTCTCAAATTTTCTTTCTTTTTCTGCTTTTTTTGCACCTTAATGTATATGGTTTAAGTGGTTCGCAGACAGTAAAACTTGTAGTCTAACTGCATAAAAAAACTGGAAGTTGTTTGCAATTGAAAGTTCTAGCGACGTTTCAGCGCAATATCTTCTCGCGTTTCTTGCCGGGTAAATCCGCAGAGTGCCCGCGAAGTTTTGGTAGGCATGTTCCCTCCTTCCATCTATGCCAGCAGATCGAACCCGTTTGCTGGCAAAAGATTGAAAATCGCGCAGCTACCAGCATATTGCTTCTGATTTCGTATGAGGCACATAAAAGGAGTGATACTCCCATCCCGTGCACTACAAGCTGACGTCATCCTCTACTGCCGCTGTGTGTGAATTGAATTTTCGAACAGTTGTCAGAATTTTCCTACTTTTATTTTGAGCGAAATTGAAAATGTCAGCAAATGACGATCTCGTCAAACAAAAATTTTTTATTGGTGACAATCAATCGCTTCCCCCTAATGATCACGCATATTCGAAAGTAACTAACTTTGCACAATGTTTCTGTCAATCACTAATACAGTCATGACTGTTACTGAGGACAGAGAATAGCTCTGGCTTCTTGGTACAATGGCACTTTTCCTTTTGTCTAAAACTTCTTCACATTATATAGCCTTTCTTGATTTTAATTTCTTTTTTAAGTTTCCGGTTTTGGGAAGAAGACTTTTTTTGTATTTGGAAGCGCTTGTGAAGGTCTGAAATCTATGATACCTCCGACGACATTACGTTTTTGTAGCGGTAGGGGTAATGGCAGTAACAATTGTGAACGATATGGGAGAGGGTTCCTAGTTTGGCCTTAAATCCAGAAAAGCAAGGGATGTTGAACGTGTAAGGGCAGTGATTTTCCTGCTTCCGATCCGGGACTCCGAAACTCTGCAGAATACTTTGTGTCTTCTCTTAAGATTCTGCCAGATACCACATACACTCTTCAGACCTACTATGGTGCACAACCAGGCATTTGGTGAGTGCAGAGGAAAGCAACAACGTTTACTCAGAAACACCATAACACGTAAGACTTTAGTGTAGACGCACAAGCAGTCTACATCTGTTTGGCTAAATGCGGTAAGCTGCTGACGAACGTAGGCAGGAAGTATCACTGACAGCAGTTTGCCTTGCCTTTGAATGGGATGCAGCTACTTGAAATTTTGTCCAGTCTAAGAATATTCCTCACACTACAAAAGACACTATATGACAGAAACGGTCAGTGCACACTACATGTACTGTGATTTATTTATGACATAAATTTGAAGTAGCCGGCCGCTGTGGCCGAACGGTTCTAGGCGCTTCAATCCGAAACCGCGCTGCTGCTACGGTAGTAGGTTCGAATCGTGCCTCGGGCATGGATGTGTGTGATGTCCTTAGGTTAGTTAGGTTTAAGTACTTCTAAGTCTAGGGGACTGATCACCTAAGATGTTAAGTCCCATAGTACTCAGAGCCATTTGAACCATTTTGAAATTTTAAGTAACCATATGATTACCGGGAACGTCTTGCTCTCTTTAAGCAGAACTGACACCAAGCCAAACAACGAAGAAAGAAAATGATGAGATGGCAATGTACACCAATCTGCCTCTGCGTGCTGACCTCCCTATACGTAAACCTTATTAACGGCTTCACATCTCACGGAGACAGTGACGGGTATTGTGCTGAAACTCCCTGGCAGACTGAAATTGTTTGCCTAACCGGGATTCGAATCTGGGACATTGCGAGGTCGCGTCCCGTTAGTTAGTTTCAATCCGCCAGGGGTTTTCGGATCAGCCCACACTTTTTTTCTATTCATTTGCTTTCGAGGTTGCATGTACAGCTACCTCAATAGTGGAATGTCAGTTATGACGATATGAACGTAAGGACAGCACAGCACCCAGTCCTCAAGCATAGAAAAATCTCCGACTCGGCCAGAAATCGAAGCCGGGCCGCTTCCGTTTGCAATCCGTCGCACTGACTGCGCACCTAGAGAGGCGGACTAGGTACACATTTCGCTGTCGAGTGAAAATTCGTTTTGGTGCACGGTATTATTATGGTGCTTAGTGCAAACGTAATCATCTTTGCTATGCTATCACTCTTCTACGCGACTTAACAAAGATAGACCTATGTCACACCGACTTTGAGTACTTGGACTACAATGCGATACTATTGATCCTATTCTACTGAGCTATAAATATGATGTACATCATTTTATTACAATACGACGAGTATTTAAAGTTTAGTTTAGAAATTTCAAACTGTTTTCAAATATTCTTGCATTCTGTCATAAAATACTAGTTGAAAATCAACAGATTTGGTTCATAAAAACTGGTTCATAAAAGAACTGTTGCACTACAGTCATTGTCAATAAACGCTTTTTTATCTTACTAACATTAGACAGCTATTTTTTTCTGTGTGGAGTTGAACCAGTACAAAGTAACACACTGGTTTCGTATCTCATTAAAGTCTTCTGATATTCTACAGAAATATCTAGACAGGCTATCAATCCACGTTATACAATACTGTCATTTTTGTCAGTCAGTTCTCACTCTCATGCATTTAACTTCCCCAATGTACTGAGTACATCATTGCTACTTCCGTTAAAATGCACGGTCCAGTCACATTAATGTGACCACCGCCTATGTTCCACGTCAACGTGCACAGACGCCAGGTGACAGCACTGGCATTGGACGATACATAAGGCGTGTCAGCGGGACACGGAAACAGTGCAATCGTTGTAATGCTGAAACGGATCGACTTATTTGACGTCCAGAAGAGCATGATCATTGGTTTTCGGGGCAAAGATGGATGCCGTTCCGAAATAGCTAAGTTTATAAAATGCTCGCGTGGCCCCGTGGTTAGAGTACACCGTGCGTGGCAAACTGGTGCTATCCAAAACCTACGCCGAAGCAACTATGGTACACTTCGAGCCATAGATGACTGGGATGCACGACGGGGTGGCGGCTACGGAGAAGTGTACGCGTGAATAGAAGTGCAAAACTGTTGAGCAACTGACCGCCCAGATGAATCGAGGGGCTTTCAACAGTGACTCCTCCACGACCATTCAGCGAACGTTGCTGCCTATGGGCCCTGGCAGAAAGCGCGTGGTTCATGCACCCATGCTGACTTCTGTTCATTGGGGCCGAAGGCTGGAATCTGCATGCCAGTACCACAGCTGGACGTCCACCAAGTGGCGACGGGTGGCCTTTTCAGATGAATCACGCAGAATCGGGCAAACGTCGGTTGACGTGCACAGCGTGATACGTCTGGAAGGAAAAAACTCCTGCAACAGTCATCGGAGTGGTCCAGACCGGAGGAGGGAGCGTTTTGGTCTTAGGATTGTTTTCGTGGCACTGCTGGGTGTTCTAGTCATTCTGGAAGGACACTGGATCAACACGAGTATGCATGTCTCCTTAGGGACCACATCCGCCCCTATGTACAGTTTGTCTTTCGTCGGCACGATGGCGTCTAGCGGTAGGACAACGCTATGTGTCACATAGGTTGGAATGTACGTGTCTGGTTCGAAGAGCATCAAGATGAGTTTATCGTACTCCCCTGACCAAAAAACCCCCAGATTTAAACCCAATAGGTGAAGTAGTGTGTAAGCTTAGGGACTGATGACTTTAGCAGTTAAGTCCCATAAGATTTCACACACATTTGAACATCTTGAACACGAAAATCGTCAATCGCAGCTGGCCACGGCACTGGAGTCAGCATGGCCCCACACCCTCCGCGATGCGTTTTAGAGCCTCACTGACCCTCCCTGCACCATTCGCGTCGGTCCGCGCTACGACAAGTGGTTATTCAGGCTTCCGCCAAGTGGTCACATTAATGTGGCTGGGCAGTGTATATTCGGATTATCCTCAAAAATTCTGTACTGTCAACTATTTCTCATTTACGTCTGCGCATGCTGTAAGACGAGGCTTTCTCAACAGTGTTGGTGGATTACTGGCCGCAGAGATGGCGTCAGCATTTAGTGATGTATGTCATCATGGTGAATATGTTGGTTTGGAAGAGCCTCTGTTTTCGAGTTGTGCCCTCCGATTCCCGAGTAAATCACCATGTTGAAGAAGCCACGCCATACTTGAGGTATGACTGATTAATAGCAGACTTTACATTTGGAAGAGATATAACAAGGCGTTTAAATGCAACAATATGTGGAAACAATCTTGTGACCATTAAGATGTGTGAGAACTTTAATGCAATAATGCAAGAACGTCACCTGGATACCAAGCATTTTTCGCTGCAATCATCCCAAGGCGCGTCTTTAGTAGTTTACAAAGAAAAAGTAAATGAATAAAATAAAACAAAATAAAAATTAAGCAGCTTCGTTGGAGTTTCGAGGCAAGAAATCTGCAGAGAATGGCAGCAGAAATGAATTAATGTAGCCATACTTTTTCAGTTGCCTCAAATCTCCACCATTACCATAAGTCATGACTGATTTGTATGAAATTATACTCTAGCAAGGACATGGAATAGTTACTTTGCCATCGTGGTGTAAGCGCGACAGAAATTCCCAAGCTCTCCAGAAATGCGGTAAAAGTTGTGTATATGAATGAATTTTATTGCCAACTCTGTCGAAAACTTCCAGATTAATAAACCCATACTAAAAAACGTTCTGCTACTGGCGTCATTTCTGAATTTGATGTAAATTATTTCGTGAAGTATAAACAGGAGAAAAAAAGAAAGGTCGTGTTTCACGATGTAATAAAATATTTCTGGTTTCGCTTTTCTTTCAGTCTTTTTTTCTTTTAAACGCTGTGTAGTCACAACCTAAAGTGCTGAGGCATCAAGGAATCAAGACAAATGCGGAGGTTAACAATCGTAGAGAGAGACCAAGACTGAATACAGTAACCACGTAACGGATGTAGGTTCCAGTAGTTATGCAGAGATGAAGAGGTACTGTTTGCTAATTTTGTACTCAGTTTGATATTTATGTCAACGATACATTGCCGCCGGCCGACGTGGCCCAGCGGTTCTAGGCGCTTCAGTCTGGAACCGCACGACCGCTACGGTCGCAGGTTCGAATCCTGCCTCGGGCGTGGATGTGTGTGATGTCCTTAGGTTAGTTACGTTTAAGTAGTTCTAAGTTCTAGGGGACTGATGACCTCAGATGTTAAGTCGCATAGTGCTCAGAGCCATTTGAACCATTTGGTACAATGCCATATTGCCCGTCGTAAAATATTCAGAATGTAATAAGAGAAAAAAATAATCTGAACTAAACGGTGAACTATAAATTTCAGATTGAAAAATGACGGTAATAATAACAAACAAACAGGACAAAAATTAATTTGCAAAACTTAACAAGGGGAGGGAAAGGGGAAAGACAGATCAGACGTTACTTTAACCACAATCCTGTGTCTGGCGTTATCGTAACAGTGAGAATGTTGCTAGTTCATAGTCTCGTGGTGTTGCTCGATCTGGAACAGGTCCATATTTTGAGGAGAGAACAACATAGTTGTTTCGGTTCTCAGTCCATATGAAACAAGTAGGGCTTACAAAAAATTCAAACATGGGGTGCACGGTAGAAGAAGTATTTCGTGTGGACAGTGATGAGTTTCTTCGTCCTTCTCTTGTTTGGGATGCGTAATCTTGACATATCATGAGGTGAAGCCAGTCTTACCAAGAATCTCACGAGGTGGCACTACCGAACTAAGACACTGCGCAGGCGAACCAATGAAGATTCTTAGATGAATTAAAACATCTGAGTTAGTCATTTTTATTCTCTTCCAAGATGCTTTTCGTGGGCGTACACTCTAACCTTCAGGTGGATCAGGGGGACAAGTATATTTTTTCACTTGGATGTAGCCAGTTTTGATTTTAAGTTATTATTGTCACTTGTACCATAATATGGTACTGTAATAACGATCTGATGCGTGCTTGCTGTAAAATGTGAACTTTCACGGCCGGAAATGTCACTTCATTGAACTATTCCTTGCTATGATCCAATGAACTTCTTGCTGAAACCTGATGTTTTGTCCCTATCTGTGGAGGACATAGTCAAGGTGGAGTGTAGCTTCTCTGAATGTTCGGTTCACATCCTGGCTCGCTACACAACAATAAAAGTTTTTTTCGCGGTCTCCGTTGGGGAAGCTTGAAACTCGAACGCAGTTGGCCATTGTCCGTTGCTGTCGTCCGCCATCGCTATCTCCCCGTCGTGGACGACTGGTACACATCTTCTTCAGGACCACCATCCGCATTCCGTTCAATTGCATACCCCCTCCTTCCTTTTAAAGATGTTTTGCAGCAGGGAGACCATCAGATTAGATAGGCCTCAGGTACTGGCTGCCAAGAACGGGCGTTAAGGAAAGGCTATACATAGAAGTGAGAGAGATTATTAAACATGCAATAATTTTATTCCAGAGTTAGAGGTTTTGATACTGAATGGATTTCAATTCCGGTGTGTATATTATAAATGGTTAGTACATATATATATTGTCTGAGAAAAGAAGTGAAGCACCGAGAATAGGAGGAGGAATCAAACACAACGTCACTGATTTAGAGAGTATGTGATGTTATTTCAGTGCTTCCAAATTCGAGTCAAATTTTCAAAGAACTCCGCAGTAGAAAGCAACTTATCAGTACGATTTTGCATCCCCTGTGGCCTAGATGCATGCACTGATTCGGTTGGGAAGGGTCTCATAAAGTCGTCGTGTACTGCCCTGAGGCGCCCTAGTCAATTATTATTTTAACTGGTCTTTGATATCCTGGATAATGCCACAAGAGATGAAGTTGATGTTCAAGCTCGTCCCAAACATTTTCTATTGGAGACACATTTGGAGTTCTTGTTGGCAACGGAAATATCGCATAAAGCTGACAGAGACTCGTGGCATCTGTGGAAGAATGTTGTATTGTTGAAAAACGGCGCCACGATACTGTCACACATGAGTTAACAATTGAGAACACAGGATGTCCGTGACGTACCATTGTACCATCAGAGTTTCCTCAGTCACTACTGGCCGTGACCTGACGGTCGCACATCGTGACGCCAGGAGTAACATCGCTGTGCTTGTTTAAAACACTGGAAGAATGAGACCTGTCCCCAGGTCGCCACCATACGCGCCGACGACGGTCATCCGGGGTAGTGCAGAACTGCCATTCATCGCTGAAAACAATGTGGCGTCATACGCCATCAGTCACTGCTTTCTGGTCACGGCACCAGCCCAGGCGCAGCCGTTTGTGTAGTGGTGTTAACAGCAGGATACGCATGGAATGGTAATTCCATAGTCCGGCTGCTGTTAGTCTCTGACCAATGATATGGGCCAATATAGAATGTTGCGCAGAGCCCTTTACTTGTTGTCGGATGGCAGGTGCAGATGTGAGGGGATTACCATGTGCCTGGTGCACAATACGGCGATTCTCCCTTGTAGTGATTATGCGTGTCAGCTGCAATCTTGGCGACGAGTATTCCTGCCTTAACGTTGCCATGCATTTCAACATTGGGCCACTGTCACAGGTGAATGATCTACAATTCTGGATGTCGCACGATGAGACCAGCCACCGAAATGGAAATCCACAACAAGACCTTTCTTCAAACCCTGTAAAATGCTGAAAAGGCTTTATAATACGAGTAGGTGGCAACTCTGTGTCTTTCAGAATGATCACTCACCATCTGACACTGTTCACGCACGTTATATACCTTTCTGGGCCTGGTAACAACACTAAATACGATTGTCGCTAATGTATTCTGGTAGCCGTTCGACATCTCACAGTGAATGGCATCACTTTTTTTGACAGCCTGTGTATGTTCCTTATGAAAGACTAGTTCGTTGAGTGTTATGTCACCAATAAATTAACGTTGCAAACTTACTATTTATTACAATTTCGGCAGTATAGTTGATGTTGAGCGCAGTTCCCAGTGGTGATACGCGTCTTTTGTGGATATGGCAGCAGGTGATTATGGTGGCCATGGCGGCGATGGAGACGACTCAGAGCAGCCCGGCGATGCAGGGCCGAGCGGTCAGCGTGAGCGTCGACTCCCTGGACGTGGTGGCCTCTTCACACTCCACTAGCGCTCAGGGGGCGGCGGCATCCACTCCTAGCGGTGCTGCAGACTCGCTGGCAGTCGTCGACCTGGCCGACCAGGACGAAAAAGTCGTCAAAGTGGAGTTGGCCAACTTGTCAGCCGCGACAAGCAAGGAGGATATTGATGACGAGGTGAGTCAACCCGGCAGTAATAGTCAAAAGAAATCTACCCATCTCTTGTCCCACCGATGACCTGAAGTAGATTGTATGATTGGAGTTCATACAGGATGTCACATACCTACACTAGCAAGTTTTTTTCTTGACTACGGAATTCGGTCAAGCTCACACTAGGTAGACGTGAACGACGAACTGAGTGGTGAACTTACTTTCTGCTACAATGCATTACGTGTCGAGCAAGTGCCACGACCGGATTTAGACACCACAGCGCCCTAGGCCAAAGACTTTCCGGTGTCCTCTGAGTCCCTTGATTCCGCAACCCCAACCCACTACGACAGGTTTGTTTTTGTTTATAAATATCTCCGCGATACCATGATTTCCGACGGATTTGTTGAAAGGATCATGAGAAGTGGTGTTCGTATCTAACAAACACTCTTGAAAGACCTAACGTGACATTGTAAGTTGATTAATGCTCAGATAGTTGGGTCACTAAATGTTTCGTTTTCATTGTTTGCGTCTTTAAAAATAGTTTCATAACAATGTGCACACTCCCAATTGCGCTCACGTGCCTCATTTGTTCTTTGTCCCCCACACACTCTTACGTTTCCCCGGCTTTGTCGTCTATTTCCTTGCTTCCAAATAGTGGAAGCTCCATACTACCATCACAACTCTCGCCTTTAATGCCTCTTAGCAATAAACACCAACAATAGTATCGCTACCACTCCAAACTATACCAGCGCTGTCGCCACAGGCATGACTGCCATCAGCTCTCTCACTGAACGTTTTTATAATCTCATCTTGATCGTTAATGATATTACTACCTACAAGGTAACGCAAATTTGAATTCTCACGCTTAGAAAAACATCATCACCTTCATCATCTTCATCATTGTCCTTTCAGGGATTAGGCCCTACTGCCTGTTCCAGCCTCAGTTCGTCTTTGCCTCAGCCTTCTGTGTATCTTTGGCCAACAGGTCTTTATAACAGGTCTGTATGACAGTGCCACTTCCTAAATTCTCTTCCTACTTGATTGTATATTGGTCCATTTTATCCTGTATTGCGAATATTAGTAACTGATTCCGTATATCCTGGTTGTTTATTTTATCAGGGCGTGTGTGTCCCAGTAGTACCCTAAGAAATTTCATTTCTGTTGCTTGTATATGGCTGTGGTCTTTCTGTCTTTCAGGAATTCGCTTAGAAAAACATTCGCCAAATCTTCAAGCAGCAATAGTGTCACCTTTTTTCATTCACTTGTTGGTTTTCTATTTTGTACACCAATAGATTTTTCACACCACTCATTCTCTTGTATAGACTACTTAAATTAATAGCTACTGCGCATAGTGATGACAACTGACAACCAACTTGTACACAAATCTATGCGAAACGTAACTTTACAGTAGTTACAAGTAGGGTTGACAGATTTCTCGGTCGTCCAACCAAGATATTCTGATTTCTCGGTCTTCAAACCGGAACATAATGAAAAATCGCTTCTCAGATTGTAAGATAAAATACATTTATTAAGAACAAAAACGAAAAATGCAAATGAAACGCATATACATGTATGTATGAACGTGTCAGTCAACTATACTTCTGCCTTTATGGCGTGTAAATGTCTTTAGGAACAGAAACAATAGGGGCAAAATAATCTCATATTTTACACCTTAACTGCACTATAACAGAAATAAACCTGAACTTTTATTTTTTTGTGCTTTGCATTTTACTTGTCCATTTTTAATCGAGCCTTGTTGTTTAATAAATGATCGGTCATTTCCGAACAATCAGAATCATAATTTTCCAAGCATAGAAGAATGCTCTCAACGGTATTGACTGAAAGTTTATTCCTCTCGTCCCTCCACTGTATTTCCACCAAAGAAAATATTCTTTCTACGTTACCGTTGTGGTCTGGTATGGAAACAACACAAATGCTTAAAAAATCCCTATATTACTCGTGAAATTCCGTTTCTAGTTTGCAAAATACAACTAACCATTTTGTATTTTCAGTCTGGAGACTGTAATTCACAGATTAGGTTGGGTTTTACTGAGGTGATTTAGTTAAATAAAAATGTGTCATTTAAAATAATATTTTTTGTTTTCAAATATTCCACTGATTTTTCTAAATCTTTCCATTCAGTTATTTTTTCCAGTCATCCACGAAAACACCAATTATTTTTTTAATGGTATGGTCCACAGTTTCAAATAGCCAGCCACTGTTTTGTAAAAGTTTACAAGTTTTTCATTAATCATGTTACTCTGTTTCTTGAAAATGTACATTGTTTTAACTCGAGAACAAAGAAACTGGCTTTTCAACTTTTCCGTTGGTGTGTTCTCAGTCGATGTATCAACATTTAGAAGTCTGTGATTGACTTTTTCTCCCGTTTTTTCGTATACGTTATTAATACCATGTCTCTCTCGTCTTGCCTCCAAATCCAGTGCATTTCTTCACGTCACTTTTTAAACCACTTGTACACAAAAATTGACCGCCATATCTGACGTCTTCCTTCTCAAACTTCTCAGTTTCAATAATTTTATACTTATGTCTGTCTTGGTAAAATACTGAATCAAAAGTGAATTTTTTTCCTTTTTATGGTTACTTACATCGGAGCTAAAGCTATAAAATGAGCAACTTTGAAGTTCATTACGAATGAGATCAACTGAATGAGGTGCAAGAACTTGCTATTAAGTGGCAATTTTTGAGTCATTAAATATTTTTGGTATTAACTTATTAAGGCAGTCTGTAGAAGCAAAAGACTGATGAATGTTTTTCGGCCATGTGGCATGCAAAACACCTGCTGTAGTAATTTTTTCTTCTTCTAAACTATCGTGTTTTATAAAATAGTTTGTGAGAGTTTTACTTGCACTTAAAGATGATATGTTGGATTTATGTTTCTCCTTTCAAACGTGATTCTTTTTATCTGCAGTTCCTCTGTAGTGTCCTGCGGTCGGCAGGAAAGAACTAACGATCAAGTCTGATCACACTTTATTTAACTAAAGTGCCTTCTTGGCCTGCACTAATTTCCAAACTCAAGAACAACAAGAAACACAATAATTCTTGGGGTGGCGATAGCCAGATATAAGTTACAAGACAATGAAAAGAAATAATAACAACCAAAATACTACGCTATACAATTCCAAAGTGGCTTTACTTTCAACAAGATACAAATTTCTACAGAAGACAACGGCAAGTGTCTACTGGACTAGAGCCGGCGCAGGTATTGGCCGGAGCTGTCGTAGCTGTAGGTACACACTGCCGATCTGACTCTGTTGGCACGCTTATAATACCGATTTGCGGAGTGCTACACTTAGTCACATTAGTTCCAATTGCTGAATCTCCGTCACATGGCATTTCACGAAGTAGTGCCGTGTTTATGCGGAAGGTCTGTCGATGTTTACATTCACTGGCGATGTTTTAATATGAGCTCTTGAAGGGCTGTCAGCAGCCCACCTTGCTTGTTGTTGTGCGGGCCCTCTGACAGATAAGGAACCCCTACGACACCCTCCATGACCAATACTTAAATATGTAGTACAGAGTTTATAGAAGGCTTCGTGTTCTGTTCTTCCTTTTTTAACAAAGGAATATTTCTCGCTCTATTTGTCGAAAATTTCCACATCCTCTTTGACATTGTGGACAGGACTCAGAGTTTATAAAATAAAGTATTTAGAAACTTCCTGATTTATTTAAAAAAAACTATATATTAGGCACATTACGGCAATATTTTAATGAGTGCACCTCAGAGGAGAGTGAGGGGGAAGAGCAGCACAGAGATAAGCAGTTAACAGCATCACATGCATTGCTGACAACATAAACTTTGGCCGATCTTCCGCTACGCTAGAAATGTCAAATAATAGGGTTTCGCGACTGCGCAGTGTGAGAACGCTCACATTCAAATATGGTATTATTTATAGTAATAAATACTAAATAAAATAAAGTAGTAATGACTCAATAAGTAGATAACCAATGATATTCTGAACTACAGTAGCGTATTTACTCCATGTCAGACTGTTAGATCGCAAGTGGTGAGAACAGCGAGGAAAGGCACCATATCTGCAGACTTCTACCGACACTAGATTGTCGCACTATAATTGCTAGCCATTGCAAAATTTACTAACGTCGGTAGCAAGCTGTAGACAGAAGCAGTAGAAACGTTTGATATCTACACAAATATCATCTTTTCAGACTTTGTCGTCCAACGCCTTCTAGTCAGCTAAATACAGTACGAATCAGACCCTCTGCATGTATGTCTGCAGACTGAGAACTGCGAGAAGATGATTCTGAGAAACACGGCGTGCTGCGCGCCGACTAGAGGAGGTGCTACCAGTTTCACAATGCAAACATAGTTAAGAATCAAAATGGCGATAAACCGGGACATTTGAACGTCCCGAAACGTGTAGCCGGCACACTGGGACTTGAAAGTCACAACCGGGAGTCTCGAGTAATCGGGACACCTGACAACCCTAGTTGCAAGCAGCGAAATTAACAATCGCCCTTCCCAGTGAACTCACCAATTGAACCTACGGAATGATATCTAATCTAGCGGTCTTGTGTTGATCTAGTTCTCTCAATGCTCTGCCAAATTCTTCTCACAGTACCGTATCTCACGTCTCACCTTCCTCTACTTCCTCTTCCTTTTCTACAATAATGTTTTCATTTTCCTTGTAGAGTCTCCATATACTTTCCTTCTACATTTTAGCTTTTCTTTCTTTGCTTAATACTGGCCGGCCATATGAGCATTTAATATTGATAGGTTGCTTCTCTTTTCTTCAAAGGTCCTTTTAATCTTCCTGCTGGCAGAACCTATCTTTCTCTAAAGAATACATTATCTACAGTTTTGCATTTTTCCTCTAGACATTCCTGATTACACTTTCTGCCAGTATAATTTTTTAAACGGCTGTATTTCCTTCCGATTGCTTCATTGGCAGCATTTTTATATTTACTTCTGTCATGAATGAAATTCAGTATTTCCTGTGATATCCAAAAATTACCTTTTTGCCTATTTGCTTCACTATTTCGTCTTTCAAACCTGCCCGTTCGTCTTCTAGTGTATTTGCTTCCCCTGTTTCAGTCAAACCTTGCCTTATTCTCTCGCAGAAACTCTCATAAGGTTTTTTCACTTTATCTAGCTCTCACCTACTTAATTTCTTACCTTTGTGCAGTTTCTTAAGTTTTAACTTACAGTCCATAAGCAACAAATTACGTCTAGGGTCAGCAACTGCTGCTGGAAATGTCTTAGAGTTTAAAATTCGGTTTCGAAGTCACTGTCTTATTATTAAGTGTGTAAGCCAGGAACAGTCTGAAAAGCTTGAAAGGTTGTTACAGGCTAGGTTGTGCTGAGAAATAATTGTCAAAAAATAAATAAATAAATAAATAAATTCGATACGCTGGGCCATTTCCGAATTAATTAGCAATGAAGTTGTTGTTGTTGTTGTGGTATTCAGTCCAGAGGCTGGTTTGATGCAGCTCTCCATGCTACTCTATCCTGTGCAAGCTTCTTCATCTCCCAGTACCTACTGCAACATACATCCTTCTGAATCTGTTTAGTGTACTCATCCCTTGGTCTCCCTCTACTATTTTTACCATCCACTCTGCCCTCCAATACTAAACTGGTGATCACTTGATGCCTCAGAATATGACCTACCAACCGATCCCTTCTTCTAGTCAAGTTGTACCACAAATTTCTCTTCTCTCAAATTCTATTCAATACCTCCTCATTAGTTATGTGATCTACCCACCTAATCTTCAGCATTCTTCCGTAGCACCAGATTTCGAAAGCTTCTTGTCCACTCTATTTATCGTCCACGTTTCACTTCCATACATGGCTACACTTCATACAAATACTTTCAGAAACGACTTCCTGACATTTAAATCTAAACTCGATGTTAACAAATTTCTCTTCTTCAGAAGCGTTGGCAGTCTACATTTTATATCCTCTCTACTTCGATCATCACCAGTTATTTTGCTCCTCAAATAGCAAAACACCTTTACTATATTAAGTGTCTCATTTCCTAATCTCATTCCTTCAGCATCACCCGATTTAATTCGACTACATTCCATTATCCTCGTTTTGCTTTTGTTGATGTTGATCTTATGTCCTCCTTTCAAGACATTGTCCATTCCGTTCAACTGCTCTTCTAGGTTCTTTGCTGTCTCTGACAGAATTACAATGTCATCGGCGAACCTCAAAGTTTTTATTTCTTCTCCATGGATTTTAATACCTACTCCATATTTTTCTTTTGTTTCCTTTACCGCTTGCTCAATATACAGATTGAACAACATCGGGGAGAGGCTACAACCCTGTCTTACTCCCTTCCCAACCACTGCTTCCCTTTCATGTCCCTCGACTCTTATAACTGCCATCTGGTTTCTGTACAAATTGTAAATAGCCTTTCGCTCCCTGTATTTTACCCTTGCCACCTTTAGAATTTGAAAGAGAGTATTCCAGTCAACATTGTCAAAAGCTTTCTCTAAGTCTACAAATGCTAGAAACGTAGGTTTGCCTTTCCTTAATCTTTCTTCTAAGATAAGTCGTAAGGTCAGTATTGCCTCACGTGTTCCAGTGTTTCTACGGAATCCAAACTGATCTTCCCCGAGGTCGGCTTCTACCAGTTTTGCCATTCGTCTGTAAAGAATTCGTGTTAGTATTTTGCAGCCGTGGCTTATTAAACTGATAGTTCGGTAATTTTCACATCTGTCAACACCTGCTTTCTTTGGGATTGGAATTATTATATTCTTCTTGAAATCTGAGGGTATTTTGCCTGTCTCATACATCTTGCTCACTAAATGGTAGAGTTTTGATGGGCCTGGCTCTCCCAAGGCTGTCATTAGTTCTAATGAGATGTTGTCTACTCCCGGGGCCTTGTTTCCACTTAGGTCTTTCAGTGCTCTGTCAAACTCTTCACGCAGTATCATATCTCCCATTCATCTTCATCTACATTATTTCTATAATATTGTCCTCAAGAACATCACCCTTGTATAGACTCTCTATATACTCCTTCCACCTTTCTGCTCTTCCTTGCCGGCCGTTGTGGTCGTGCGGTTCTAGGCGCTTCAGTCTGGAACCGCGTCACCACTACGTTCGCAGGTTCAAATCCTGCCTCGGGCATGGATGTGTGTGATGTCCTTAGGTTAGTTAGGTTTAATTAGTTCTAAGTTCTAGGCGACTGATGACCTCAGTAGTGAAATCGCATAGTGCTCAGAGCCATTTGAACCATTTTTTGCTTTCCCTTCTTTGCTTAGTACTGGGTTCCATCTGTGCTCTTGATATTCATGCAGTCGTCCTCTTTCCTCCAAAGGTCTCTTTAATTTTCCTATAGGCAATACCTATCTTACCTTTAGTGTTATGTGCATCTACATCCTTACATTTGTCCTCTAGCCGTCCCTGCTTAGCCATTTTGCACTTCCTGTCTATCTTATTTTTGAGTTGTATTCCTTTTTGCCTGATTAATTTACTGCATTTTTGTATTTTCTCCTTTCATCAATTAATTTCGATATCTCTTCTGTTACCCAAGGATTTCTATTAGCCTTCGTCTTTTTACCTACTTGATTCTCTGCTACCTTCACTATTTCATCTCTCAAAGCTACCCATTCTTCTTCTACTGTTTTCCTTTCCCCCATTCTTGTCAATCGTTCCCTAATGCTCTTCCTGAAGCTCTTTGCAACCTCTGGTTCTTTCAGTTCATCCAGGTCCCATCTCCTCAATTTTCCACTTTTTTGCAATTTCTTCAGTTTTAATCTACAGTTTCAGATTGTGAAGGGAGACGAAAATTTAATAGTCATGGGTGACTGGAATTCGAGTGTAGGAAAAGGGAGAGAAGGAAACATAGTAGGTGAATATGGATTGGGGGACAGAAATGAAAGAGGAAGCCGTCTGGTAGAATTTTGCACAGAGCACAACATAATCATAACTAACACTTGGTTTAAGAATCATGAAAGAAGGTTGTATACATGGAAGAACCCTGGAGATACTAAAAGGTATCAGATAGATTATATAATGGTAAGACAGAGATTTAGGAACCAGGTTTTAAATTGTAAGACATTTCCAGGGGCAGATGTGGATTCTGACCACAATCTATTGGTTATGAACTGCAGATTGAAACTGAAGAAACTGCAAAAAGGTGGGAATTTAAGGAGATGGGACCTGGATAAACTGAAAGAACCAGAGGTTGTACAGAGATTCAGGGAGAGCATAAGGGAGCAATTGACAGGAATGGGGGAAATAAATACAGTAGAAGAAGAATGGGTAGCTTTGAGGGATGAAGTAGTGAAGGCAGCAGAGGATCAAGTAGGTAAAAAGACGAGGGCTAGTAGAAATCCTTGGGTAACAGAAGAAATATTGAATTTAATTGATGAAAGGAGAAAATATAAAAATGCAGTAAGTGAAACAGGCAAAAAGGAATACAACCGTCTCAAAAATGAGATCGACAGGAAGTGCAAAATGGCTAAGCAGGGATGGCTAGAGAACAAATGTAAGGATGTAGAGGCCTATCTCACTAGGGGTAAGGTAGATACCGCCTACAGGAAAATTAAAGAGACCTTTGGAGATAAGAGAACGACTGGTATGAATATCAAGAGCTCAGATGGAAACCCAGTTCTAAGCAAAGAAGGGTAAGCAGAAAGGTGGAAGGAGTATATAGAGGGTCTATACAAGGGCGATGTACTTGAGGACAATATTATGGAAATGGAAGAGGATGTAGATGAAGATGAAATGGGAGATACGATACTGCGTGAAGAGTTTGACAGAGCACTGAAAGACCTGAGTCGAAACAAGGCCCCCGGAGTAGACAATATTCCATTGGAACTACTGAAGGCCGTGGGAGAGCCAGTCCTGACAAAACTCTACCATCTGGTGAGCAAGATGTATGAAACAGGCGAAATACCCTCAGACTTCAAGAAGAATATAATAATTCCAATCCCAAAGAAAGCAAGTGTTGACAGATGTGAAAATTATCGAACTATCAGCTTAATAAGTCACAGCTGCAAAATACTAACACGAATTCTTTACAGACGAATGGAAAAACTAGTAGAAGCCAACCTCGGGGAAGATCAGTTTGGATTCCGTAGAAACACTGGAACACGTGAGGCAATACTGACCTTACGACTTATCTTAGAAGAAAGATTAAGGAAAGGCAAACCTACGTTTCTAGCATTTGTAGACTTAGAGAAAGCTTTTGACAATGTTGACTGGAATACTCTCTTTCAAATTCTAAAGGTGGCAAGGGTAAAATACAGGGAGCGAAAGGCTATTTACAATTTGTACAGAAACCAGATGGCAGTTATAAGAGTCGATGGACATGAAAGGGAAGCAGTGGTTGGGAAGGGAGTAAGACAGGGTTGTAGCCTCTTCCCGATGTTGTTCAATCTGTATATTGAGCAAGCAGTAAAGGAAACAAAAGAAAAATTCGGGGTAGGTATTAAAATTCATGGAGAAGAAATAAAAACTTTGAGGTTCGCCGATGAGATTGTAATTCTGTCAGAGACAGCAAAGGACTTGGAAGAGCAGTTGAATGGAATGGACAGTGTCTTGAAAGGAGGATATAAGATGAACATCAACAAAAGCAAAACAAGGATAATGGAATGTAGTCTAATTAAGTCGGGTGATGCTGAGGGAATTAGATTAGGAAATGAGGCACTTAAAGTAGTAAAGGAGTTTTGCTATTTGGGGAGCAAAATAACTGATGATGGTCGAAGTAGAGAGGATATAAAATGTAGGCTGGCAATGGCAAGGAAAGCGTTTCTGAAGAAGAGAAATTTGTTAACATCCAGTATTGATTTAAGTGTCAGGAAGTCATTTCTGAAAGTATTCGTATGGAGTGTAGCCATTTATGGAAGTGAAACATGGACGATAAATAGTTTGGACAAGAAGAGAATAGAAGCTTTCGAAATGTGGTGCTACAGAAGAATGCTGAAGATTAGATGGGTAGATCACATAACTAATGAGGAAGTATTGAATAGGATTGGGGAGAAGAGAAGTTTGTGGCACAACTTGACCAGAAGAAGGGATCGGTTGGTAGGACATGTTCTGAGGCATCAAGGGATCACCAATTTAGTATTGGAGGGCAGCGTGGAGGGTAAAAATCGTAGAGGGAGACCAAGAGATGAATACACTAAGCAGATTCAGAAGGATGTAGGTTGCAGTAGGTACTGGGAGATGAAAAAGCTTGCACAGGATAGAGTGGCATGGAGAGCTGCATCAAACCAGTCTCAGGACTGAAGACCACAACAACAACAACAATCTACAGTTCATAACCAACAGATTGTGGTCAGAGTCCACATCTGCCCAGGGAAATGTCTTACAATTTAAAACCTGGTTCCTGAATCTCTGTCTTATCATTATATAATAGCAATGAAGTTAGCCAACCTTAAATGCTTTTTAGACTGTTTCTAACTACCACATGTAAGTCTGAAACCTTCCATTGTCTCCATGTTTCTTCCACGTACACAAAGGTCTTACATGATTGTTAAACCAAGTGATAGCAATGATCAAATGGTGTTCTGTGCAAAACTGGGTCTTGTGGTTTCCTCTTTCATTCTTTTCCCCCAGTCCATAGAGTCCTACTATTTTTTACTATTCCTTTTCTTGCTATCGAATTCCAGTCCCCTGTCACAATTGCATTTCTCTTCCTAACTTATTTCAATAACTTCTTTTATGTCATCATACATTCTATCAATCCTTTCATCACCTGCGGAACTAGTTAACACATAAACTTGTACTACTGTGTAGCTTACTTTCAGTCTATTCATTTCCATTTCTGAGATGTGTAACCTCCCTACCGATTACGAGATCCAACATTTCACGCTCCGACCCTTAGAATTCCACCTTTTGGTTCCCTTTTGACGATATCCCCCTGAGTAGTCCCCGTCCCGGAGGTCTGAATGTGGGACTATTTTACGTCCGTAATACTTTACTCAAGAGGATGCCCTGATCATTTACCAAATAAAAGATCTAAGTGCCTTCAGGGCAAACGACGGCTGTAGTTTTTCTTTGTTTTCCGTTCGCAGTACCAGCACAGCAAGACGATAATTGCTAACGTTACAAGACCAGATCAGTCATCCAGAATCTTGCCCCAGAAACTACAGAAAAGTCTCCTGCCTTTCTTCAGGAACCACGTATTTGTCTAGTTTCTCTACAAATACCTTTCCTTAGTGGTTTCGCCTACAATAAGGCTGGCTGTATCGTTGAGACATTCACTTCGGCAAGGTGCGATTACAAATTTTAGTGTTATGCGATTACATAAATTTGTGATCTACACGTCGGCAAACACAGTAACGCAGACCATGATTTGTTCAATGCTCCAGGAAAAGGAATGAAATTCATCTCACTTAGTTTTTCGAAAGAAAATTTGCGATAAAATGTCTATAGGTGTTCAATTTTCCTGGTATTGCAAAGAGCATCCCATGATATAGCTTATTAACTTTATAACTGGAAAGTTAATCTTTGTCCCATTATTGTATAGAACATCTTCATTTGCACTCAGTGGTACTGTCACCGCTAGAGTAACGAGTCATACACAATGTAAGGCACATCAAACTGTGGCACTATAAAGATTGTCATTTGTACGATTATCGGGTAATAAAGAACTTACTTCGGATTAAGATCTAAGATGACCTGTTCTTAAGGTATTATAATTTAATTAGAGATCAAATACAATTTTGTAGTTTTCTATACTTAATTGCAATTAAAATCGTGAGTAGAGTCAAGAATATAAAGTCAGAGGGAATCCAGTAGTTGGGAGGGACAAACCCATTCCCTGACATCTTTTATTCAGTTGCTAAATCCATGCATTCTATAGCTGCTGCTCTTTGTTGAACTAGAGGAATGTTTTGTGTTGCTGGGAATCTGAAAGATCTCAGCGAGTTTAGGCGAATCACTCACAGCAGGTGTAGGTTGTGATGGAAATCTGGTACTGCACACTTGTAGCAATGTTCATATGTTACAACAATTAAACCGAAAAATGCACAACAGCCCCTGCCGACTTCTGTCTCAAATGTTGCCACAATGACTGTAATAGCAAACAGTCTGTTTCAGAACACTTTGTCTACTCGTAGCTCTACTACCAAACGCTAGAGATTTACCAGCAACTAAATTTCGTAATGTTATCTTGTACTACCGGCAACGTGAGTAGCGGTCGGTATCGTTATCGAAAGGAGAGACTGTGCATTGTGAATGAAACTGTTTTATGCGAACGGCAGCAATTACAGTCTTGCATTGAGAGAGTATCACCGACTGAAAGGTTTGAGGAGAGACCCTTGGTCATTAAATGGTTTAAAAAAGACGATAATGAAATTCGAAAACACGGTTTAGTTTGATGTGGCACCTGGAAGTTATTGGCGAGGTCGCAGTTACTGTAACTAAGCATGCAGCACGTGCCCTTTCTAGTGTTAATGCTCGTACAGTGTCACGAGAATTGATCATCTCAAGATCAACAGTACGCTACGTTTTGCGGTCTGTATTACACTAATACCCGAACAAGACCAGAGGTGCGCAACTGAAACCTGATGACCCACAATAAAGTTCTGAAGTTGCTCTTCGGTTTCTGGAACGGATCGAAGTTGATTACATGTGGTCGGGCAGTATTCTTTGCAGTGACGAGACACATGTCACACTAAAGGGTGCAGTGAATACAGAGAGCTGCCGAATTTAAGGTACTGTTAAACTGCGTGTTGTGCACGAAGAGCTATTGCACTCGACTTATGTGACTAAGAACCTTTACACTCGGTTTGTTCTTCTTTGAAGATAATGCAAACAGAGGGCCTGTCATGCGTACCGCGGCGTCTGCACGTTATCGAGACCTTGTTGTACAGCGTGTGATTCCTGCTTTGGAACTGGGCAACTGTGAAGAAACCACTTTTTTCGTGCAAGATGGGGCAACACCTCACGTCTCCCGCCCAGTGAAAGATCTGCTTCATGCAACCTTCCACGAACGCGTTATCTCTAAAGGTTTTCCAGATGCACGGCCTGCAACGTCACCTGATTTGAATCCATGAGACTTTTGGCTCTGGGGATATCTAAAAAGAACGCATTCACTAGGTACACGTTCAGACTCTACCTGATCGTAGGTCAGTGTACAGGAGCACGTTGCTCAGAAGCCATCGGAACTGCTGCGAGCACCTGTAAATGACGTCATTTCGCGGGTGCAGTATCTCGTCGAAGACTCCTGGGCTCGTACTGAACAAACTGCGTAAGCGGCGGTTAATAAAAAAATCGACAATATGCCACTCTCACGTGTTTGACCTGTCTTTCCCACTTCCAGTTCCTAATCCATTACATATGGAAACATTTCTACATGTCTTTCTTGCATTCACAGCGCCAGATTTGCCTCTGGTGACCAAAACTGAAATTAATTTTTTCCTAGCTTAAATCGGTTCCGCATTAATACGTTAGCATATCTACCAAGTTTCGCTGCCTAATGATAACTTCAACCCACACGGGAACCCTGGGAGCAGCTGCACTTTAGTTTTAACCATCCAGTATATGATGCACCAAATTCATCTTTCTATCACTCTGTAAATTCACGGCACAAACTTCACAGATTGGCTGAAAGTATAAAGAAAAGATCACAATATGTATGTTTATCATAAATTTAAGGTTGTTTACATTGACTAACAGCAGAGAGCGGAAAACATTTACTAGTACTAATGTGGTGGCGTTGGGTGGGAAGAAATTACAACTGATAGTAATCTGTTTGGTGAAACTGCGTTTAGGGTTGAATACAGTTTTTTACAAGAAGATATAATTTTATTGTAATCAGCGCCAATGAGACGATTTCATTATAAATTTATGGCGTTAGTTTTTAAAGCATTTTGTAAGCCATGTCATATATTTAATTACATTCTTGTGCTATTGGTGCTAGTGTATGTGAATACACTCTCCGCATCTGTAAACCATTTACCAGATAGTGACAGCACCATTACCAGAGTGTTGACCGAAGATGCTGTTGCCAGGAAGAAAATATCGTCTTTGGATAATAGTAAGGAAATGGAGAAAGACTTGGACATAATTTACAGTTGATGTAATGAACGTCAACTGACTTCTGAATGTGGATAACTGTAGGGTAATATCCATTAAAAAGAAAACAGAAGTATACAATTATTAGTAAATTTCTGGAGGTCGTCTGATTATTTAAATATTTAAGTGTAACCTTAAGAGCCGATATGATCTGGGTAGAACAGGTAAAATCAGCAGTGGTGAAGGCGAATGGAGAACTAAGTTTGTTGGAAGAGTCCTGGGAAAGGAAATTTCAAGCCCGATGCTGGCGTGGCCAGTTCTCGAGCACTGGTTCACTCTTTGGAGTCTTCATCAGGTAGTCATAGCAACAGTTACGGAAACCTGGTAATGAGGCCGTTGCAGATCGGTATGGCCCACATGAAAGTGTAACCGAGCTGCATGGGAAAATTAAATGGAAATTATCGGAAGATAGATGGTGCTGCTAAATCATGAAACCCTGTCGGGTAAAACTGTATCACAACTGCGCTGCCAACATCGTCTAACTGGCGTTAAGGATCATGAGAAAAAAGATGGGGGAGAATGTGCGCGTATAGAGCAGATAGTAATTCCTGTCTCACGCAGTACGTGGATGTAAGAGATGAGGAATTTCCCAATTTAGGAGTTAAGTGTCTTCAGCTACGCATTGCACAGAGGTTGCGGAGTATATAAGTAGATGTAATAGAATATGTGACAAAAATAGTACCTAGAAGCAGACATCTCACAAGCAATTCAATCGTTTTACCTGACAATGCTGACTTCTCCCACAGAAGTAATAGTGGACGGTCCATTTATTATTGTCTGTCTGTCACATTAAAGGATGGAGAAACGGAGGATGATCTGGAGACTGTGAAACCGAGAGTGAACGCGTGGGCGGCGAAAAAGACGGTGGCGCAGGGAATGATGGACATTGCGCTGCTCACCTCCAACGCCAACCAACTGCGCTACCTCATCATGTACGGCAAGCAGAGCAGCACCTACGTCATAAGCATCACGCTCATTGCCATCAGCATCTTACTGCAGGTCAGTTGATATTCTCTACATCTACTTCTGTACCACACTATCAAGAGAATCCAGACACACCCGCGCATTGCGGAATTGACCACTAGGCAGGCGGACTCGTCTGTATAATAGGAGGCGGGGAGTGTTGCGTTGTTAACAGAAAAGCAGTAACATCAGAATGGGTAGGTTTGGAAAGCTCAGTGACTTTGGAAGTGGACTACTCATTGAATGTCACCTGAGTAACATAGACAAATGTAATGTATTGCGAATACATAGAAAGAAGGATCCTTTATTGTATGATTATATGATAGCGGAACAAACACTGGTAGCAGTTACTTCTGTAAAATATCTGGGAGTGTGTGTGCGGAACGATTTGAAGTGGAATGATCATATAAAATTAATTGTTGGTAAGGCGGGTGCCAGGTTGAGATTCATTGGGAGAGTCCTTAGAAAATGTAGTCCATCAACAAAGGAGGTGGCTTACAAAACACTCGTTCGACCTATACTTGAGTATTGCTCATCAGTGTGGGATCCGTACCAGATCGGGTTGACGGAGGAGATAGAGAAGATCCAAAGAAGAGCGGCGCGTTTCGTCACAGGGTTATTTGGTAACCGTGATAGCGTTACGGAGATGTTTAACGAACTCAAGTGGCAGACTCTGCAAGAGAGGCGCTCTGCATCGCGGTGTAGCTTGCTCGCCAGGTTTCGAGAGGGTGCGTTTCTGGATGAGGTATCGAATATATTGCTTTCCCCTACTTATACCTCCCGAGGAGATCACGAATGTAAAATTAGAGAGATTCGAGCGCGAACGGAGGCTTTCCGGCAGTCGTTCTTCCCGCGAACCATACGCGACTGGAACGGAAAAGGGAGGTAATGACAGTGGCATGTAAAGTGCCCTCCGCCACACACCGTTGGGTGGCTTGCGGAGTATAAATGTAGATGTAGATGTAGATGTAGATGCAGTAACAGATCCATCAGTGGCCTTTCAATCTCCCTGAAGTTGCCCAAGTTGACTGACTGTTGGTAATGCGGTAGTGAAGTGGAAAAGCGAATGAGCAATCGCAGCTAAACCACGACCAGGCAGACGTCATGAACTGACGGACACGAACCGCCGAACATTGCGGAGGCTGACTGTAAAAAAAAAATCGCATGAAATCGGCGGAAGGAATCACTCGTGAATGTGTGGAGAACTATATCTGCGATCATATATAGCGCTAACAGCGAAGAATGGAGGAAGCGGTATTGCGGTATGTGGGGCGAAGGGTGTTTAGTGATTATGGTGTGGACCCTTTACTGTACTTTAGAAAATGCTAATTGCTAAAGGATATGAACACATTTTACGACATGGATTAATGTTTCCAGTACAGGAACAGTTCAGACACGATCGTTGTAACAGCACGACAATCCATTCAGTCACAAAGCATCATCTGTGAGGCAGTAGGTTCTGGACAATAACAGTCCAGAAATGGACTGTCCTGTCCAGAGTCCCGAGCTGAACCCACTGCAGTATCTTTGGGGTGAGTTAGAACATCGACTTCGCACCAGATGCCAGGGTCCAAAACAGTACCTTCTCTGGTTTCGGCTGTCGGGGAATAATCGGCTGCTATTTCTCCATAGTCATTCAGAAACCTCATGGAAATTGTCCCAACCAGAATTCAAGCTGTCATAAAGGCGAAGAGTAGATACATCCCACATTAATGTCCACTAATAGGTGTCCGGCTATTTTTGATCAGATAGGTGCGTTTGCACTTCGCAAGCCACTGTGCGGTGTGAGGAGCACAGTACATAGTGCCTTCCACTCCCCTCCTCTACCCTAGCCCATCACTCCTTTCCCATTTAATTCACTGGAACGCGAACTCTGGGAATCTTGTGATTATGGTTCCATCCGACGTAAATAGTCTCTCCCATAATGACTCTTACTGCAGTTTGTTGAGGATTTCCGTGCCACGCTCTTTCCGAGTAAAAAGCCTCTGTCGAATCGTGCAGATCTTCTTTGATGTTTTCCAGCTCTTCCGTTAATTCGAGTTGCTAAGGAACAAATATTGAAGAATTGGTTGAACGAAGGTCTTCCAAGCGATGTTTTCCGCTCTTGAATTACACTTTCCGAAGGTCTTGCAAGCGATGTTTTCCGCTCATGAATTACACTTTCGCAGAATTTTGTTCTATACATCTGAGTCTGGGAACTATTTCCCATCCCTAGATTGATGTGGTCATTTCACATTGAATCACTCTGTATAGAAACTTATGGATACTTGAAGGCTACGTCTGATTACAGTGGTTGTTCTCCGACGGTGCAGAGTAATAATATCGGAGCTTTCGGGCTGCTTGCGCGCATTATATAACGTTTATTTATATTGACGGAAATGGAACACCATCAACACCATCATCGCACACTGCCCAGTTGGCTTTAGTATTTTCATGCCTATGGGATATTTAGATTAAAATTTCACCGATATACGAGCTTATTTTCAGTATTTCCAGTTAAAAAAGCCATTCATGTAGATGAAGAATGGTGTGAGAACACGTTGACTACGGGTGCATCCAGTAGTTCCTGGGACATTTCGAATGGAGGTGGCAACACAGCATATCCAGAGGACAAGCAAGTGCTGCTTATTTCCATATGTCGGACTTTGAAAAAACTCTGATCATGAAATCAACACACCGATAGCACAGATAGTTGGCTATAGTGCAATGAATGCAGAACGAATGGTGATGAGATGGACTCAGGACACAGTGTGACAAGATGTGTAGTCACGGGTCCTTTCAGAAGAACTACACCTCAGGAAGATGGTAGTATTGTAAAAGCGTAGACTTTTGCGCCGGACTGCATTTTAAATAAAATCCTTCCGGGTTTGTTAAAAAACTAGCAACATTTCGTCTGCTATTGTAATCATTCGTGATCCCTGATGTAGACTGCCTGCAGTAACAGCTGAAACGGCATTTTAGAACATATGACGCGCTGACACATTCAGAAGGATTTTTTGAGGCAGTAAGGGTGTTAGTCTGGCTGCGACCGACAGATAGATGGTAACAGCTGACATTCGGGCAGATGTTTCAGGCAGACTGTCGCCACGAACCGTCTGCCATCTGAAACAGATTACTGTGAGCTGGTTTGAAATGTCGAACTACCAGGCGTCGTTTACCGCTTACTTAATATCACAGACAACAGAAACCTGCATCATGTAGAAGCAGAATCAACTAGGACGCTGAGTGGCATCTCTGATGTTCAGCGACAAGTCTCGCTTCTGTTTGCAGCGATCAGATTGGCGCCAACGTGTCCGGAGACGAAATGGTGAAAGGAAACAGCAAACAGCGATTCTCGAGTCCCATACCTGCCCAGTTCCTGGAATCATGATGTTGGGAGCTACTGGGCATGACAACAGGAGTAATTTGGTGATTGTTGAAAGAAGGCTGAATGCTCGCCACTATGTGGTAAGAATGGTAAACCTTGTTATTATTCCCTCCATGACTACGGTACCAAATGGCATATTCGAGCAGGATAATGCAAGACCCCACGCTGTAGCTCACACCATAGACATCTTGAGGAATGTGCGAATCCTTGACTGACCTGCCCAGCCCCCTCGTTTGCCACCCATCGAGCGATGCTTGTGACGTCTCAGGAAGACCTGTAATTTCATACAACCTCTAACCGGCGATCTCCATCAACTGGTAGAACATGCCAAGAAATTCCTCAAGATGGCATGCGGGGGCTTCTTGCTTCCATGCCACAACGTGTAAAAGAGTGTATCTATGCCCCTGGGGCTTACACCTCAGACTGCTGTTGCAGCTCGCTATCAGTTTCGAATGGAATGAAAGTTTAATTAATTAAGACTCGTCACTTTATGAGCATCTCCATAAAGTTTCACAAATATCGTACTGGAGCTTCATGCTGAAACACACTCTACTTCCTCGTCTATATGTTTCGTCTCAGCTGCCGACCTTGACTGCATGCGCTGATCATCTGCAAGCCCCTTCGCATTTCGTAATAAGTTTCTAACACAGCCTTGGGCACAAGTACGTCATCTGCGAATATCCTCAGAGAGCTACAGATGTTATCCACCGTTGCATTTATGTACAGGATGATGAAAAAGTATTCCACATTTTGAGAGGTTGTAGTACGGACAAAAATGGACAAAAAAAAGACAGCAATAGCAAGTAAACTTGCATAACTTGAGAGATATGAGTTCTTGTTCATCTCCGGTATAGTGAAAAACATCTTTTCCACAGCAATCTCCTTGCTATTATGAACGGTTTACAGCCTGCGGTCAACAGGTACGAGTGAAAAATGAGAACACATTTTCCAGCATTAACACGGGAAGACGGTTGCTTCTAGGCTATAACAGAACATCATATACACCATTTCCCGTGCGCAATAACAGGCTTTCGTTATGCTAGTAATTGCAATGATGAAACTACAAGTAAAAGCATTTCGTAAACTTATCAAGACACATACTGGTTCCTTTAGAACTAGTGCATGCGCTGCACTTAGCCAGAACAGCGAATATGGCTTACAATAATGACACTAACAGATGCTTACTGCATGCAGAATTCATGGACAATGACAGAAGAAAGTGTCCTTGTCTGTTTACTCTAGTCCGTCGATCACTCATAACAGCAAAAAGATTGCAGTAGAAGAGATGTGTTTTACAGTAACAGAGGTGAACAAGTTCTGATAGATCTTTAGCTACGCTTTTTACGGCTCATGTTAACCGGACATACTACCGACTCCCAAAGTATGTAATACTTTTTTCTGCTCTATATATTGTAAATATCAGCGGCCATATAACTCTTGTGTAGGGGTATTCTGGACGCTATCTCTGTCCTGACGAGACTTCTCCATTAGGAACGACATTCTGAGTTCGGCCTGATCTGTTTGCTATACTCTGATGACGTCAGAGACTTTTATTTTGACGATATCCCGTTCCAGAACGCAAACTACTCAGGTTCGGTAACGGGTTTAACAGCTACTGATCCTGTTAACAGTGCTCGACAGCGTGCTTCATCCTCATTGATACTCGAAGTACTTCTAAAGATCGGTCGCCGCTTCTGAGCGAACGCACTGTGCGGCAACAACACGAAGGTTCCGGGTTCCCCTTCACCCTTCCCCCTCCTTCCACTCCCGGCAACCATCCCTCACAACCACAAACCGCGATAATGACAAGAATGTTTCCTTCTTGAGAGAATGGAGTCTGTTCAGGTTCAAAAGCGCAACTAAGCAGTTACTTCAAGTGAAGTAGACGGTCCGGTTTCGAATATTTACATTAACGACAACCAGAACAATGCGAAAGTAACTTGTACCTTCAATACCGGTGCCCAATGACGCCTTAGCATAGTACAATAGAGGATTCTATAGGCAGATTCGTGTAGTCCACTGGGCATGACGGCAGAGTTAAGTTACGCTATCTCAGACGGCAACTACACTCATTCTAATAAATTAAGGATAATTGCAGAATGTGGTGCCACACAACGTGGCACTACACAAAACTGGAGCTAATAGTATAGGCTCATAGGGGACACATACGACACAGATCTGTAAGTCCACGGTATTGGTGATAAGTTGAGAAAAATGTCCCGAAACACATGTGCTACAAAACGCCACTGTTTCCTGCGCATGTACCCCGACGTCAGTATGGGATATGACCACCATGCACACGTTCACAGGCCGCACAACAGGTTGGCATACTCTGGATCATGTGGTCGAGCAGCTGCTGGGGTATATCCTCCCATTCTTGCACCAGTGCCTGTCTGAGCTCCTGAAGTGTCGTAGGGGTTTGAAGATGTGCAGCGATACGTGGACCGAGAGCATCCCAGACGTGCTCGATGGGATTTAGATCTGGAGAACAGGCAGACCACTGCATTCGCCTGATATCATCTGTTTCAAGGTACTCCTCCACGATGGCAGCTCGGTGGGGCCGTGCGTTATCACCCATCAGGAGGAAGGTGGGACCCACTGCACCCCTGAAAAGGCGGACTTACTGGTGCAAAATGACATCCCAATACACTTGACCTGTTACAGTTCCTCTGTCAAAGACATGCAGAGGCGTACGTGCACTAATCATAATCCCACCCTACACCATCAAACCACGACCTCCATACAGTCCCTTTCAAGAACATTAAGGGATTGGTATCAGGTTCCTGGTTCACACCCGATGAAAACCCGGCGAGAATCACTGTTCAGACTGTACCTGGACTCGTCCGTGAACATAATCCGGAACCACTGTTCCAATGACCATGCACTGTGTTCTTGACACCAGGCTTTACGGGCTCTCCTGTGACCAGGGGTCAGTGGAATGCACCTTGCAGGTCTCCGAGCGCATAAACCATGTCTGCTCAGTCGTCTGTAGACTGTGTGTCTGGAGACAACTGTTCCAGTGGCTGCGGCAAGGTCCCGAGCAAGGCTACCTGCAGTACTCCGTGGCCGTCTGCTGCCACTGATGGTGAAATATCGGTCTTCTTGTGGTGTTTTGCACTGTGGACGTCCCGTACTGTAGCACCTGGACACATTTCCTGTCTGCTGGAATCTTTGCCGGAACTTTGAGATCACACTTTGTGGCACACGGAGGGCCCGTGCTACGACCTGCTGTGTTTGACCAGCCTCCAGTCGCCCTAGTATTCTACCCCTGATAACGTCATCAATATGTGTTGTTTGAGCCATTTTCAACACACAGTCACCATTAGAACGTTTGAAAACGTCTGCACACTTACTCGCTGCACCGTAGTCTGACATGCACCAACACACCTCTGCATATGTGGACTGCTGCCAGAGCCACTGTGCGACGACCGCAGGTCAAATGCACCTCATGGTCATACCTAGAGGTGGTTTGAACCCGCAAACCGCCCACCAAAAACGTTGTTTCTCCATGTATCAGCACTATCCGTAATTTATGAGCATGAGTGTAGTTCATTTCACTGGGCTGCAAGACTTGTGGCGTGGAAAAAAGAGCCTTTCAGCTGCATCTTTGCTCAAAATCAGTGGGCTATTTCACGGTTCCGGACGTAAACAGCTGCCGCACTCGTACTTACCCTTATCAGACATAAATACTTTGTTTGATTCCGTTCAGAGCATCACCAGCGCTTGTTGATTTACTCATCTTCAATAAAAGTGTCTTTACTATTTACGTCCCTTTTTCGTTAAACAATATACATTTTAAAAGATTACGCACACTTGATACTACTGGAAGTGATCACCCTGCACATTAACCCCCACAGAACATCTCACAGCTGCACATACACCCCCCCCCTCCCCTCGAAACACTGATAACCTATCCACGACTGCTTCACGCCAGCTGGAGTACCCGCCGGGAGTATATTGATATACAAATCGGAAGCCATCCGCTAACTTTTGAACTGATGACAGCTCTCATTGCCTTCTCCCTCTTGCAACACACCTTGTCAAACGCCATGTCCACTCATCTCAACCAATTCCTTCTTTCCTCATCGCACACAGTGACACCATGATCTCCTTCTCCGTGAGTCCCCGCATATTGACTGTTGCTTTCTCCAAACACACGGCCGAGACACACATACATACACACACCCAGAAACCCACCCACCCGCCCTCTCATCCATCCAACCCACCCATCCACCAACCACCTAGCCACACACAAACATACACACACATGCAAATACGGAGACACACCAGAAGCCTAATAAAAGCAAAACAAGAAAAAAAAACTGATACAGGCAAAAAATGTGTCATTTTCGGTACTACACTACCTATAATCTCCTCTAAATACCTTACACCGCCTTACTGATAAGCATCTCTATGTCAACTATCCACTTCTGCACAATAATCATCATTTATTTAACAATCTAAGCTAATCGCTTCGCATCCCGCATCTCACATATTTTTCGATCCTTGACTACAACATTCATTTTCATCACCGATTTCCCGTATTTCGCTAATGAAGTGGCACACCTGTCTCACCTCTTGCTTCTGGTGTCCAGAACCTAGACCACATAACACGAACAGATCACACTGCAAGACATCATACAAATACTACAAAATAAACGAAACACTGCTCCTGGTCACGACTGTATTACCTATTGGCACATGAAAGAATGTGTAAATTCTTTCCTAGAAATCCTTGCCAATGTGATCCCTCATACAGTCGACTATACTGTGAAAAACTTCTCATAGTGCATTCTTCCTTAAATCCAACCTCCCAGCGACGTGTCCTCCTACCGACCCATCAACCTCACCTTCATGTTCATCATGATTTTCGAATCCATCCATTATCAACACGTTCATAAACACCTAAACCAGCACCTAACAGTCCGTATCCACCAAGCTGGCTTTCATCCCAACTTCGCTTTGACGACCAGCTCCTCTAACTTAGTCAGCTCGTATCCCATCAACTGCATAATCGTTCATCTGCCATCCTTGTATTCTTTGACCATGAGAAAGCATATATACTTGTATGGCACCCAACAAACGTCAGCCATCTGCTCTTTCTACAAACTGTGTTCGCCTTGTACCGATAAACAACACTAATTCTGGTTCCTTCCACCCCATTGCAGATGTGCCTTAAAGCTCTGTGTTCTCTGCTCCTGCACGTCCTCCTACTGATGGGCATATATTAAGCTAACCTAACCTAACGACCCCTGCAAATCTATCTCAACCATTTTACCTTCTGGTGCAACTATTGGCTCCTCAAGCTCACCCCTTCCAAGATATAGGCAGTAGTTATAGAACGAAAAACCAGCACCTACCACTCCCATGATTTATACCTCATAATTTAGGACCGCACTGTACGATTAACTGACATACTAAAACACTCTGGACTAACCCCCGTCTGTGCACTAACTTAGAAACTGCATCTACTAACCACCTAATTGAAAGACCTAAATAGACTAAAGCCACTAGGCGATTAAACATGAGGAATGCATCTCTCCACCATTCAAAGCCTTGATCCGACCAGTCCCCAATCCAGAGTCACCTGAACTTATGCTCCACCAAAATTATGCCACTCTCTTCAAATTATTGGACGACATGTACTGCACTTTGCCTTCCATATCAACCCACCATCCCCAAGTAAAACTTCTGAGTTTTCCCTCTCATACACAACACTTTCGGATTTCCTCTATATCCCGCAAACTTGATACCAAGTAGCCAACCGATTCATCCCTAGTTGTCAATCCTTGTCCTCTGCTGCGCTCCAGCGTTACACATACACACTCGCCACATCGTGTCCCGACGAAACTTTGACAACAACTCCTACCTGACCATGAAATCCGCCCCAGTATCACTTTAAAAAAATACTGTCCTTCCATGTCCCTGTCGGGCTTCCGTCCCACCGCCCCCACTCCTCGCCCCTCCCACTTTCCTCCGTCCTTCAAAAATGTTCAAATTCTTACAACAGCCTCACAGTAAATTTACTCACTAATGAAATTTGTTCTCAACAACACGGACCAGTTTAAAAACAACAGTGATATTCATGATTATAATACTAGAAAAAAGAAAGACTTAGACTGTCCTTTACTCAACCTATCTTTGGCACAGAGAGGGGTAAAATATGGTGCTATAAAAATTTTCGACTGATTACCAGATGAAATAAAATGTCGGACAGACAGCAGTAATAGCTTCAAAAATAAATTGAAATCATATCTCCTTGGCAACTCCTTCTATACCATAGATGAATTCTTGAATAGGAATAAATAAATCTATAAATACAGTACATGTGTTATTTTGTGCCATTTAAGGGAATGGGGTAAATAATAGAAATATTAATCTTTAACTCTGTATTTTAATATATATAAATAATGGCACAAAATACATGTACTGTATTTATAGATTTATTTATTCCTATTCAAGAATTCATCTATGATATAGAAGGAGTTGTCAACTAACTGTGTGTGAATTCCTAAGAGACAAACTGCAGAGGTCATCGGTCCCTGGACTTACACACTACTTAAACTAACTTAATCTAAGAACAGCACACACACCCATGCCCGAGGTGAGGACTCGAACCTCTGGCGGGAGGAGCTGCATCCTTTTCCAAACGCTTGGCTCGGGGTCCTCAATTCCTCAGTCCCAGACACTATTCAAAAACATTTTCCTCTAACAGTCCTCCTCACCTACTGCTCTTGCAACTTCAGTAAAGTGTTCTATTTTATAAAGAGCATCGTCAATTAACTGTATTTTTAATAAAAAAAGCTATTTTACTTCAAATCTTAAATATGCAAATACCTGTTTTAATAATTTTAAAAATGTACATATTTTATACTTTTAAATATCTTAGAAACAATGTTTGTCTATTTTATTTCTGTTCTTAGCTGAAATCGGGAGTAGACCGTCGCCAGCCCATACTCGCCATGACTAGAGACGGTGTGAAATGACAACAAAGGGAAAATTTCTTTGATATTGCAGCAACCGAAATGACATTTTGCGGCCTATGACGAAAACGGAAGGCAGAAGTTAAATGCTTCTTTTCTTTCAGGTGGCGTCGGCCGGGATGGCCGAGCGGTTCTAGGCGCTACAGTCTGGAACCGCGCGACCGCTACGGTCGCAGGTTCGAATCCTGCCTCGGCCATGGATGTGTGTGATGTCCTTGCGTTAGTTAGGTTTAAGTAGCTCTAAGTTCTAGGGGACTGATGACCTCAGAAGTTAAGTCCAATAGTGCTCAGAGCCATTTGAACCACTTTTTTCAGGTGGCCGTGGGCGTGGTGCTCATCTTCAAGGGCAAGTCCGACTTGAAGGGCGAGGAGAAGAAAGCGCACGCCAATAAACTCAACAACTACGTGGTGGTGGGCGTCTTTCTGGTCACCATCATCAACGTGTTCGCAGCGTCCTTCAGCGACGTCTCGCCCGCGCCAGCTTCCCCTTAGTCTTCTATAGTGTCCACTTAACCTTGTAACGTACACGACAGGCAGTCACGCAATGCCACCAATGTCAGCTCCAGACCTTGTTGTACAGTCGTACTTGTGTGCGTGTTATGTGCCTTAGTGCCTGAGCAATTTTTTACATTCCTTATAAAGAAGCTGTTGTCTTTATTCTTCGAAAGTGACTGAGAAAAGTGAAACAGTGGTTTAGACAATGGACTCGTACGTTGGTTGATTGCGTTTCAAATCCCGTTATGGACATCTTCATTTAGGTTTCCTGCGAATGGTGGGATTATTGTTTCAATAGGGGTGTGGCTGATTGCCTTTCTCAACGTTTCCGACTGAGTTTGTCATCTTTCTCGAATGACGGTTACAAGACGTTAGCTCTAGCCCTAGTTTAACATAAAATTTACCATTGTGCGCTGATCTGGGTTGGTAGAATTATCGCCATTATTAGACGGTCGTGAGAATACACACAAAGGCTTGCGGATGCCATAAACCATATAGTATTCCCTATTCTGAACCCATCATTTCGTAAGGTTGCATCTTTGGCTGGGCGTCCCAGTAAGGAACCGGCTGAAAGTTTTCCACACTAAGGAAATGTATATTAGTGATTTCCAAAAGTAGGCGACGTACTGCTTTGTGCGTTGGTGCCCAAGCTGTGTGTGGCGTGGATCTGTTGTCCTCTTCTTATGCTTGGCTATGCGTACGTTCGTATGCACTTCCCAGGTACTGAACGGAAGTATGATTGGGTTTAACGTCTCGTCGACAGTGCAGTCATTACAGACGGAGCACAAGCTCTCATTGCGAAACGATGGAGTGGTAATCGGTCGCGCTCTTTTGAAAGGAACCATCCCGGCATTTTCCCGGAGAGATTTAGGGAAATCACGGAAAACCTAAATGTGGATGACCGGACGGGGATTTGAATCGTCGCTCTCCCAAATGCGAGTCCAGAGTGCCTGCCCCTGGTACAAGGGGGGAAAGCAGTTGTCTTCCTCCTCTTCGCCTTAATACGTGACCATAGTGTTCTGTGTTGCTTAGGTTACGGCTGTGTGGTCAGATATTACTGAACCACCTCTCATGATCAACTTACCCAACGTGCTTTTGTGTTGAACACTTGACGGTTACCTTCAACTGTTAAAATTATTTATTCAGAGGCAACAATGATGTCTTTTGAAAAGTTTTATATGACTGTGAACTGCATGCAAGAAAAATTAATCAATATTTTGATATGTGGGAAAAATCACCAGAATATTTCTCGTTGATTCTGGGAAGATATAGGATCATTGTTGATTACTGTACTGCGACCATTTATTTATCTGTAAACACTGAAGAGTGTGTGAGTTCAGTGTTGAATTTATACTTAATTCTGTAAATAGGTTGTTACCAAAATAAACAACAAAACATAAGGTACATTTTTATTTAGTGAGAATCCTAAATATCAAAAAAGTATTTAATTTGTACTCCTATCGAACACATTATTAAATTTATTCATGTAATTTAATATATTACCACACATTTCCAGCATGTTTCGCGCTTCATCAGGCATTTTTACTGCATACTTATGAAAACCAAACTTGCTGAAATGATCTAAAATTAACTATTTAATAATTTATAAACTATGTTGTGTTCTTGATGCAGTCGCCTTTTTGAGAAAATTGGGTGTGGAGGTGGTGGGGGGTGAGAGACATGATAGTGACATAGACTGTTGTTGTCGTAATACTAGACTGCATCTTGTTGACTGTATTGTGAAACTGATCTTTGGTACTGCTACTGAGATACGCTAATGGAAGATAATTGCTCGGTCATAAAGATTGCAGCACATGTGCAAGGTGACAATAATTGAATTATATGAAGTAAAATCGTCATGACTTCTGAACGGTTTGCGTTATGACGTTCAAACTGCACGGTTGGCCACGGGGCATGATGAGAATTAGTATGCTCATGTGTGGTTTGGTTTAGCGATGAAGCCCACTTTCATTTGGATGGGTTCGTCAATAAGCAAAATTGGCACATTTCGGGGACTAAGAATTCGCATTTCACGATCGAGAAGTCTCTTCAACCTCAACTGGTGATTGTGTGGTGTGCAGTGTCCAGTCACGGAATAATCGATGAGATATTCCCTGATGGCATGGTGACTACCGAACGGTACGTGAAGGTTTTGTAAGACGATTTCATCCACATTATCCAAAAACGAAGCACCAATTTAATAAAGAAGTGAGAATGGCGGGTGAAGACTGAATGATTGAGTTTCTTTCAAGGCATTTGGACCTGAGGCTTAGAAAACTGGAGGCTACGTCTGGTGCCCGAGCAATGGGCTTCTGTCGTACAAACGCTTCCCAGTTTTTTGACTTTCTGGTAGGAATTCTTGACAAGTACAAGCTGTCTGCAGATCAGATTTATAAGTGCGACGAGACTGGAATATGTGTCAACCCAAAGGGGCGTTCAAAGAAAACTGCATCCTCAGAAAAGCGTCAAGAAGGCATTCTTACGTTATCAGAGAGGGGAGGAGCAGTAACAGAATGAATATGCGTTTCAGCTGCCAGTGCCCACGTGCCTCCTATGCCGATCTTTCCCAGGAAAAGGATTCAGAAGGAGCTGGGTCCTTTTGTAGGTGGTTAGGCAGAATGCAGTGAATCAGGCTGGATGAACACCAAGAGTTTTACCAACTAGTTCGAGAAATTCGTAGTGTTTTCCAGATGAAGCCAAACAAAATGTGGTGCTATTGATTCCAGATGGCCACTCAACGCACACAAGGAATCACCATGTCATTGATCTGGCGAGAGAACATGGTGTGGCTGTATATTATGTCTTCCACCATCTCTTTTCATAGGCTGCAGCTCCTTGATGTGTCTCAAATGGAGCCACTTAGTTCATGCTATGCGCAAGAAACTCAGAAGTGGCTCAGAACACATTCTGGAAAAGTAATCACACTTTGGCAAGTACAATCTCTTTCTGGCTTAGCACTTAAAAATACTGCGACTATGATATCTACAGTTAAAGGGCTTGAGGCCAAAGGAATATGGCCTTTCGACATGAGTGTCTTCACTAAAGCAGACTACTTATCATTAGCGAATAGCTGAGTGACCTATGGAAGCCAAGACGCCAAGTCCATCAACTTAGTCGGTCGCAGATCCTGCAGTGACTCCTGTCTCTGATGATTTGCCGAAGCAGAGCTAACCACAAGACAGAAGTAGGGCAGTTTGAAGAAGCAGCTTCCCATTCCAGTTCCTCAACATTTCCCCATGTTTCTCAAGAAGACCTTGTTGTCATTTTAAATGTTGATGTGAAAGTAAGGAGAGTTAAAAAAAAAGGAAAGGAAGGTCGTGCTGTGATTATGATGTCTCCCTACAAGAATGAACTTCATGCAAGGAAAGGCTCAAAAGAGACAAAAAATCATTCCTGAGAAAAGGAAAACGATAAATGCAAGTAAGAATAAAACAAAAGTGGAGAGCCAGGACTGACCATCAGTGCCTTTACTGCATCTGTGAATTTTATGTCTAGAGTAAAACATTCTGCCAATTATAAACTCTCAACGCTTACTGCTTATTTCCCCGTCTGTGCGCCTTCAGATACGATTTCTTTACGATATTGCAGTGCCTGTGTTAATCTTATTTCGATGCGAAGTTCCTTTGGACGTGCACGGATAGCAAAATGGTAAGGCGACCGCTCGCGATGAACGGGAAAGCCGGCTTCGAGTCCCCGTCCCACACAAATTCTCATTATCGTCATTCCATTCTACAGCTGATGGTTGTCCTTATTCGCAATTACGAACTCATTTAATGTATATGATTTCTTTGTTTCACTGTTTAATGAGTGTAAATTAAATGCCACGCAAATATTGTTTTAGTGTTTCCTTTGGCATTTTAATGTTAGTGTTACCGTTCTTCCGGGTTCCCCTGCTGCCAATGAGATTGCTATGATGTACCCTCCGCCATGCACCGAAAAGAGGTTTGAGTAATATGTACATAGATGTAAAAGCTGTCAAGTCGTAGCAGAGCGGACGAGAGTGGCACTACTACAAATGCCTCTCCACGGAAGATCCAAGAGCAAGCTCAGCGTATAAAATGACTTTTATCTTAATAATATGAATATTTATATATGTGTTTGGAGAGAGAGAGAGAGATTGATTTTTGATTGAGATTTTTACTTTAAGTCGTAACTGGTACCTGAATTTTGGTTGCTGCCTCCTTGAATGATCAGCTTCTGCACCAGTTGGTGACGTATTATACTTTGGACAAAGTTACTGTTCTTTAAGGTTTAAAAAATACGACTCTGTTAGTTACTTGGCCGTATTGCGGATGGCTTTGAGCCCAAGGTTTCGTAGCTTTTCATACCTAAGGGACCACTGTTGTAAGTAAATAAGATCAAACAGCAATCTGCTTTACGTGAGAAAAGGAGATTGCTTGGCACGCAAACTTCCTTCAAACTAGACGTCCTGCTACATCAAAATTGGTCAGTGAAGTTTAGCACCATACTATTGTTCAAGAACATAATCCAATTAAATTCTGTCGATTGATAGACGGCGACGACAATGAAACTCACCTTCTTTTCCAAAAACAAGATATTTCTATTCTTCACTTCCAGAAAATTTGTATACATAAATCTTTGGCAACTTTTACACATAATTTACTCGGTTTTATCACTAAAATATCAATTTTCATTAAATGTAACAATACGTTCTGGGCGACGGCCTAGCAACACGCCCTCTTTCCACAAGATACAGATTAACAATCATCTTTTTTTTAATAAATCAATTGACTTATTTTTTAGAGTCCATACTCAAAGATTCTCTAATACTATCGTTGCGGGGATTGCGTGCTAAAGAGTTTCTTACTGTCCAGCTGCGCTTCACTTCAAGTACTTTTTGAATCACATTTGCATTTACGGTATTTACATACATTACTGAGCTTCTCAGAATAAAATCAGGCACAAACTAGTTAAAAAAAAAAGCAGTGAGGCACACATAACATTACAAGTGCGAGACTCAAGTCGAGTGACGTACTATGTCTGCAGGTGGGGGGGGGGGGGGGGGGAGGACACTTCGCTTGAATATTGCTGCAGCGGGAGTCACCACGTTCAAAGTCCGCGAAATCTCGGTGGTAGGGAGCAAGGGGCCCGGTACTTCTATGCAGCTGAATTTCGTCACGTCTCAAGTGAAGTACCCGGTTCTCAGTTCCTCATGCACGTGACTTCACATCGCGACGTCACTACCTGTACACGAATTAATACCGCATTGTCTCACACTGGTTCGTACTGTGGCGAGAGCCTCTAAGTGCTATCCTCTTTTTAGTCCATGAAAGACCATGCTGAAGTAAGATAAAAGGAAATGCTCTCCTTTCATAAATGGAAATATTTTAAGATTAATACTTTGAGTATTTTTCAAAAATGGTTCAAATGGCTCTGAGCACTATGGGACTCAACTGCTGAGGTCATTAGTCCCCTAGAACTTAGAACTAGTTAAACCTAACTAACCTAAGGACATCACAAACATCCATGCCCGAGGCAGGATTCGAACCTGCGACCGTAGCGGTCTTGCGGTTCCAGACTGCAGCGCCTTTAACCGCACGGCCACTTCGGCCGGCCTTTGAGTATTTTTGATTTGTCTATGTAAAAACTACAAATATGTATTTATTTCCACATACACGTTCCGTTTTATTGGATTAAAATTTTGTACGTGGTTCGGAATGAAACGCATCTATGATTCTACTTTTGTTGTAGAGCCCTAGATGGTACTTTTAGTTATTGAAGTGTGGTTATTTCGCTTACTGCATTTTTGTCTGTTTTCTGCTTACATTCGTAAGCGTCGTCTGATTAAATATTTGTCTTTGGCACTAATCGTTTTAATATATTTCTCACATGTCATTATTGCAGTACTCGCAATTCCTAACATAACACCAAACTAAATATTGCTCTACTTTTCCACAGAATTTTCGACGTCTGTGTGCTTTTGTGTGTGTTATTTTCTCAACGCACAACAGGTACTGAACAACTTTTTAAGTCACAATAAAAGCCAAATCTAATAGATAAGTCGGCAACACTACATACACAAACATTCACCGACTTGCGTTTCGTCAGAGAAACGTGAACAAATAGTTCTATGCAGCTGTGGTGCAATATGTAGTTGCAGTAAATGGATAGTGCTCAAAAAGTTATGTGATAACTGATTAAAATGGCGAAGGCCAAAGAGAAGTATACTTGGCAAATGTACATAGAATCGACACTTCCTGATGCAAGCAGAGAACAGTAGAAAATGCAGTAAGTAAAAAGAGGCACACTTCAGTAGCTAATTAAAGGATCGGTTTATAGATTTGCAAAATGGCTCTGAGCACTATGGGACTTAACATCTGAGGTCATCAGTCCCCTAGACTTAGAACACCTAACTAATCTAAGGACATCACACACATCCTTGCCCGAGGCAGGATTCGAACCTGCGACCGTAGCTGTCGCGCGGTTCCGGACTGAAGCGTCTAGAACCGCTCCGACACCGCGGCCGGCATAGATTTACAATCAGACGAAAATTGTAAATATACCTACTGCTTTGCAGATCACTGACGATGTATAAATCTAATAACATGAAAGTCGTAAGGATAGCTAAAGACTGATTTTTAGTAGTTGCGAAGATGGATGCAAAATACTTCAAGTAGTAAAAGAAATTATGGGTAACATAGCCAGTGAAATAAAGATATTTAAGAGTAATTATAGTGTAGTGAAGTACATAAAATTGATTACGACAGGCCGTGATTTATTCATTGTGTTTATTCGGTTCCTTATCTAAGTTCTTTACAACATCGGATCAAGCACCAAACATTTTACAAAATAGACATGAATACATTTGCGTGATAATTACTGGAAATAGTTGGCTCCTATCGCATCTTTGGTTTATAATAGCCATAACCAAAGTGAAAATATAAGGACAAGAAAAATAGAAAAATATAAAAAGAGGAGTAGAAAGAGAACAAGGGGGGAGGACGTTAAGTGTGCTTAAGACTACATATTGTATTGTATAAAGGCTCAATGCTAAATTAGATATGTGGCCAAGAGCTGTAGCCTTCATTCCTTGTGCTGGGAGCACTACTTTTAACGCCGGAAGAATTTTAAGGAGCGTTGACATTAATAAGTGTTCCGTCGACCTGCTAAGATTAGGGAGCTACTTGACTGTGTCATGGATGATTCGGGGCTTACGAAGCCTAATATATACAAAAGTCCGCGTCAGTACCGGAAGACCTACATCGGCTGCTCGGTTCGCACAGTTCAGCATATGTGCATGGAACATGGCCCCCACATAGGACTACCTTAGATGTATATTGAAGGTGGAGGGGGGGGGGGAGGGCTAGAAAAGAAAGGAATTACTGATGTCAGTTGGATAGGGACATTACGCAGAATCAGCGGCGACCAGTGAAAATGTGTACTGCACCGGGATTAGAACCCAGGATCGCCTGCTTATGAGGCATGAGCTTTAACCACTGCTCCATCCGGGACAGAGTGTTGGCGCCACTGGGCGGATATTCTCAGCACGCCTCACGGCCGAACCTCATTCCCACCGAGCGCCACCTATCCTCACTCCCTTTCCATTTCTCCCATGCTCGCTACTCTGATATTCCCGCAGAAAGCCGAACGTACTTGTACATGCGCGCTGAAGGAGGTGGATCCATTGCCCATCTAGGCGAATCACCACGCTTTCATATAACTGATTCGCCTAGATGGGCAATGGCTCCACCTTCTTCAGTGCGGATGTACAAGTACGTCCGACCTCCCATGGGAATCTCAGAGTAGCGAGCACGGAGAAAATGAACAAGAACTGCGGATAGGTGCCGCTCGCTGGGAACGAGGGTCGGCCGTGAGGCGTTCCGACATGATCCAGGCGGTGCTGATAACACTGCATCCAGAATGGCGCAGTGGTTATTGCGCCTGCCTGCTAAGCAGGAGATCTCGGCTTCGAATCCCAATCCGCTAATCGTTTTCACTTGTCGCCGCTAATTGCAGGTAATGTCCCGATGCAGCTGACATCAGTAATTCCTTCCCTTTTACGACGCGTCGAGGCGTGTTTTCTTTAGCAAGGTCCGTTTAAACATAAGTACACAACGAAAGGTTATTTCAAAAAAATAAATTTATTTTCAGAAAGTACATATTTCACCCTATTTTTCGACATACTTGCCAAGTTTTTTGAAACACTTATCGTACCTCTCAACCAATTTTAAAAATCCCTCTTCATAAAAACTTGCCGCCTGCTCCGATAACCAGAAGTTCACTGCCGTTTTCACGTCGTCGTCATCACTGAAACGGTTGCCACTGAGGTGTTGTTTGAGGTGGAGGAACATATGGTAATCGCTCGGTAAGATCAGGACTGTAGGGTGGGTAGTTCAAAAAATGGTGCAAATGGCTCTGAGCACTATGGGACTTAACAGCTGTGGTCATCAGTCCCCTAGAACTTAGAACTACTTAAACCTAACTAACCTAAGGACATCACACACATCCATGCCCGAGGCAGGATTCGAACCTGCGACCGTAGCAGTCGCGCGGTTCCGGACTGCGCGCCTAGAACCGCGAGACCACCGCGGCCGGCGGGTGGGTAGCCTAAAACTTCCCAGCCAAAACTGTCCAATATATCGCGGGTCTGAACTGCAGTGTGAGGTCTTGCATTCTCATGGAGAAGGACAATTCTCTTTGTCAGCATGCCGCATCTTTTGTTTTGAATCGCTCTGCGTAGCTTTCTCAGGGTTTGGCTGTATGATTCTGCATTGATAGTGGTTCCTCGTTGCATAAAGTCGACCAACAAAATACCATGCCTATCCCAAATAACCGACGCCATGATTTAGCGCTGGGACAGAGTCGGTTTGGCCTTCACCTTTACAGGCGAGTGTGTGTGTCTCCATTCCATGCTCTGTTGATTCGATTCGGGCGTGAAATGCGAAACCCAAGTTTCGTCTTCAGTTACGATGTGACTCAAGAGGCCGTCACCTTCTTCGTGAGAACGAGTCAAGAACTTCATCGCACACTCAAATCTTTGTTTTTTGTGGTCCTCTATTAGGAGTTTTGGGACCCAACGGGAGCCCGGCAGCACGGGACCCAACTTTAGGTGTTCAGAAACAACGTTGTAAAGCACTGATCTCGACACGTCAGTAAATTCATTTGAGAGACCTGTCATTGTGATGCGCCTGTTCTCACGAATCCTCGCTTCAACTGAAGCCACCAAATCGTCTGCAATCAAAGAAGGGCGACCGGAGCGGTCCTCATCATGGACGTTGTCACGGCCATCTTTGAATTTTAGTACCCACTTACGCACTTTGCTTTCGCTCATAACAGTATCACCGTACACTTCGCAAATCTGTCGAAGAATTTCTGCAGCACACAGGTTCCTTGCTGACAAAAACCGTATCACTGAGCGAACCTCACACGCTGCGGGCGAGTTGATAGTCTTTAACATTTTGAAAGCACAGACCAGAACCCTACTGGTTAGCTACAGAGCTGAAACTGAGCACAGTTGTTCCCGAGGCATGCCGGTACACGACACACGCGCTCGTTGCGGTATGCGCGCGAACTACTAGTGTCTACAACAAAACGGACCTTACTTAAAAAACACGCCTCTTATTTCCTTTCCCCCCCAGCTCCACCTTCAATTTACATATAATGTACCACAGCCGCATACTTGTTTCGTACGTGTCCGAAAGAACACACACAACGCATTCCTATACAAGGGGCTACAATAGCCTGAAAAATCATCGGTGGCGAAACATTGTGTTAATGAGGTACTCGGGATGAAATCTGACAAGACCCTGATAGCTGCCTGTACGACTAGTTTTTGGGATAGAGTTGTAAGGAATCATTTGGAATTAGCTTGGCAGACAACTTGAGGAACGGTTCACAGCCAGTCAAATGCCGACCTCTAGGCATAAAAGTGAGAGCCTCGCCAGTTTCGTGACAGCCAGAGTCAACCACTGGCGACGATGTTGCAGGAAATCATCAGAAGCTTCTGATTTTATCGGAATTTGACGCGACCGAGAACTTTTTATCCTGGGACGTCGTCGCGAAAGACATCGTAATCATTTCATGACCAGTGTTTACACCCTTTTGACTTTTTTTGTATGGACATTAGGCAGTGCTATAAGACATCTTTCTTGCTCCTAGCTTTTCGTTTCCTAATGTTGGAATACCAACATCAGAGACTATAAAGTCGTAGTTAATATTTTCAAACTTAAACATGACCAATAAACCGAACCGTTTATACGTAACTGTGCAACGGTCAGGTTGTGGATCATCAGACCGCTGTGGAAGATCGCAAAAACAGAAGAAGACTGACGTCAAACAATTTGTAGGGTTTAGTGCTAAATGAAGGAAACACGCCAACTCTTACCCAGTGCAAACTCCATAGCCCGCATCGACCCAACTCCACCAGCAAAAATGGCTCTGAGCACTATGGGACTTAACAGCTGTGGTCATCAGTCCCCTAGAACTTAGAACTACTTAAACCTAACTAACCTAAGGACATCACACACATCCATGCCCGAGGCAGGATTCGAACCTGCGACCGTAGCACTCGCGCGGTTCCGGACTGCGCGCCTAGAACCGCGAGACCACCGCGGCCGGCTCCACTAGCAAGACCTTTATTTTTCCTAACAGCTATTTGCACCTGTTGACACTAAAAGGCTATGAAAGCTTCTCAGTTTCAGATAATGAATCGAAAACTATATGCATGTAAATTCAGTATATGTTTGCTCGCTATAGATTTGGACAAATTCCACTTGTCTCAGTGCTATGTCATGCAGGTGGTACGTAATAAACACGGGAAGTCCCAAAAAACTGTTCGCAGAATGAATTTGCACTCTGCAGTGGAATGAGCGCTGATTTGAAACTTCCTGATAGATTAAAACTGTGTATCGAACGAAACAACAGACACCTTGCCTTTCGCGGGCAGTTGCTCTACCGACTATGTTATCTCTTTTTCTTCATTATTAGAAAGATTTATTTATTTTTAGGATAGACATACGTTATAGCACATAAGGTCTACAGACATAATAAAACCATACAGCCGCAGTTCAAGAGCTTACGTTTCTTGCCTCTTGTGGAATCAGGAACACAAAATTGTGACAAAAAGTCTGTGATCAAACATTTGATTTCCACACAGCACATCTCTTTTGTCAATAAGCAAATAAATATTCATCTTTATAAGGAACGTTACTGATGGCATTTCTTATTTTTTAAACATTCATGCCATTACCTGTAAGTATATTTAAACAATGTAGTATCCTTAGGTTGTACACTACTACATAACTAGAAAACAATTCCTTTTAGGAATGAACAGAGAAATATAGTCCATTGGAATTGTTAAAGCCTCTTCTAGTATAATACGGAGTCCAAGATATTAACAGAAACTATAAGAAAATTTAAAAAATCTCATTTAGCTATCAGAAAGAACAGAAAAAAATTACTTTCACTCAAATGCAAAAGTGATCTTTAATCTCAATGTGAGATTTTTGAAACAGTTCACTATCCACACTTACATATCCTATTGAAGTAGTCGCATAAAAGAGAAAAAGTGTGCCTGTATTTCACATACGAAGTGCGGCTAGAAAAAAACCGGACTGATGCTGGAAAAAACATTTATTTACAATTATTTACAATTTCATGTTATCTCCTTCAATGTACTCTCCTCCTCGGTCTCTACACCGCTCCATACGAATTTTCCACTGTTCATAGCAATGCTGCAGATCATTTTCGGTAAGTCCATACATTACTTCCGTCGCTTTTCCTTTTACTGCTTCAACAGTCTCAAATCTAGTTCCTTTCAAAGCTGACTTGACTTCAGGGAAAAGAAAAAAGTCACAGGGGGCCAAATCAGGTGAGTAGGGTGGATGATCTAAGATGGGAATGTTGTGTTTTGCCGAAAACGTCTTCACTGACAACGCACTGTGAGCTGGGGCATTGTCTTGGTGAAGGATCCATGACTTTTTTCTCCACAAATCGTTCCGTTTTCTCCGTACTCGCTCACGTAGGGTAGCCAGGACGCTAATGTAGTAATGCTGATTCACTGTTTGTCCCTCTGGTACCCAATCAATGTGCACAATCCCTTTGATGTCAAAAAAAAAAAAAACAATCATCATTGCCTTGAATTTCGATTTTGACATTCGTGCTTTTTTTTGTCGTGGAGAACCAGGAGTTTTCCAATGCATCGATTGGCGTTTTGTTTCGGGATCGTAAGTAAAAAACCACGATTCATCGCAAGTAATAACATTTTGTAAGAAGGTGGGATCACTTTCAATGTTTTCCAGGATGTCAGAACAAATCATTCTTCGGCGTTCCTTCTGTTCAATTGTGAGACACTTTGGAACCATTTTTGAACACACTTTGTTCATGTTGAAACTTTGATGAAGAATCTGCCTAACACTTTCCTTGTCAACTCCTGTTAACTCAGACACTGCTCTGATTGTTAAACGGCGATCTTGTCGAACAAGTTTACCGATTTTTTCAATGTTTGCATCAGTTTTTGCTGACAATGGTCTGCTAGTGCGAGTGTCATCACTGGTGTCTTCGCGGCCATCTTTAAATCGTTTAAACCACTCAAACACTTGTGTTCGCGATAAACAATCATCGCCGTACACTTGTTGTAACATTACAAACGTTTCACTTGCAGATTTTCCTAGTTTGAAACAAAATTTGATGTTAACGCGCTGTTCTTTCTGTACACTCAACATTTTCCGACGCACAGACAAAACGTCAACTACTTAAAACAGACGCCACGGGCAGACTGAGTGCAGGAGGCAGATGAAACTCGAGCAGTAGGCGGAGCGAGAGTCACGTGACAGGCCACGCGACTTTCAGCCTTATTGCATTCGTTTTATTGTTTCACCAGTACTAGTCCGGTTTTTTTCTAGCCACACCTCGTATGCACTTGAGTTCCACTTCCTCCACTGCATAGCAAAGACCATTTCAATATCATCCGTACCATTCTGCGTCAGAGTACCATTACATTCCACGGCACAGTGGAAAATTAATCGTAGTTTTTGTTTTCGCGTAAGTCTTGTGAATATCCTTGTGCAGGGCGGCTTCCTAGTGTAAATTTTCCCGTCGCCAGAAACTCCATCACGCCACTAAGTTTTAATTTTGTGCTAGTAGAAAGCATACAGTTTATATCAATGAATTCTAATTTGAATATTTACTTCGTGCTGTACCTTTTCTGTATACAGGGTTTCAAGTAACAGGTATATGTAAAATAGAGAAATTTATTTCTGTTTAATAGCTTGCAGTCTCAGAGTACAATGAGAAATCTGTACAACAACTTTTAGTGTTACTTTATTCTCCTTTGGTATATTTTCAAACTCAGTAGCTCCATTTGAGACCTTATATCTATTTTACACACAGTACCATATGGCTAGGGGCTGTGCTGGTTGTGAGTGGACACAATGAAAGTTGGCTGCTGTCCGTAAACAGCCGGAAGCTGCATTGGCTACCGTCGACAAGCGTCTAGATAATGTTCAAGGTTGCGGTGACGTCGGGGAGCCAGTGACATCTGCGACACCTTTGGTGTCACTGGAATCCCCTGGTGACTCGGCTTCTGATATGCAAGATATGACACTAACAATGGTGGGTTCGCGTGTCACTGGGCGGAAGGCGAGAGAGGGAACAGGCCGTGCTGCTGGCTCCCTATGTCTTGGCAACAGGTACGAGGTGCTACCCAATGTGGATGCTAACTATGAGCCAGCACGGCAAGCCTCTGCTGTTGGGCCAGCAGTCGATTTTCCTGCCAAGTCCGGACAAGTACTGGGGGGTGGGTATGCTTGTCATTGGGAGCTTCAAGGTTAGGCGGGTGATGGAGCCCAACAAGGAGATGGCAGGCAAGGCGGGAAAGAATTCCAGTGTGCATTCGGAGGTCTCATCTGTGATATGAAGGAGGCCCTGACGCCGGCTATCGAGCGCACTGGGTGCAACCGGCTGCATGTAGTGGCACATGTCGGCACGGATGACGCCTACCGCTTGGATTCCGAGGCATCCACGGTCCCTTTCGGCGGCTGGTTGATTTGGTGAATGCGACTAGCAATGCACGCGGGGTGCAGACTAAGCTGTCTGTTTGTAGCATCGTACCCACGGCTGATTGCGGTCCTCTGGTTTGGATCAGAGAGGAAGGTGTAAACCAGAGGTTCAGGCTATTCTGTGACGGTATCGGATGCGAATTTCTCGACCTTCTTTGTAAGGTTCCCCTTAATAGGTCAGGCGTGCACTACACGCAAGAAGCGGCTCCTAGGGTAGCGGAGTAAGTGTGGCGTGCGTATGGGGCTTTTCTATGTTAGAGAACCCCTCCCTTGGGGTCAAAGACGATTTGTCTGTTAAATCAGCCACAGTGACCTCTGAGAATCGTGGTCCTCGCAGATCAGGATAGAAAAGATTAATATGATTTTTTTAAACTGCAGGAGCATCCAATTATAGATCCCAGAATCAGTATCGCTTACTGAAGGTTATAATGCACACATAGTATTGGGAACAGAAAGCTGGTTGAAACTAGACGTCAATGACAACGAAATTCTGAGTTCAGATTGGAATATTTATTGTAAAGGTAGGTTAGTCACCAATGGTGGCTGTGTGTTTATTGCAGTAAAAAAATCGATAAAATCTAGAGAGGTTATCACGGATTCCGAATGTGAATTAATCTGGGTGAAGTTGAGTATGAAAGGTGATGTTGTTTGGATTGTGGGGCGCTCAATTGCGCGGCCATCAGCTCCCATACGAAGTCCCACTTTTTATTACACAGTCCAATTTTTATGCAGTTCAATCCACCCACTGTCACGAATGATGATGATGAAATGTTGAGGACAACACAAGCACCCAGTATCCGGGCAGAGAAAATCACCAACCCGGCCGGGAATCGAACCCAGGACCCCGTGACCCAGAGGCAGCAACGCTAGCCACTAGACCACGAGTTGCGGACAAATTAAGCAGGAAAGAACGGTCAAAAATGGTGATCGGATGTTTTTATAGACCACCTGGGTAAGGATCTGTAGTTGTAGAGCGCTTCCGACACAACTTGCAGAATATCATTAGGAATTTTCCTGATCATGCCATTGTAATAAGAGGTTGACTTCAACTTGCCAGTTACAGATTGGGAGTGTTATGCCATCAAAACTGATGCCAGAGACAAGGATTCGTGTGGCATTGTTGTGGATGTCTTGTCCGAAAATTACCTTGAACAGATAGAGAACCAACTCGTGAGGGTAACGTCTTAGACCGCCTGGCAACAAACAGATCTGAATCACTTAAAGTAGTGAAGGTATCAGTGATCATAAGGCTGTGACAGAATCTATGACGACGGATCCTACAAGGAAGGTTAAGAAAGGTAGGAAGATATATTTGATCAGCAAGGGTGACAGGATACAAATTTCAGAATATCTCTGCAATCAGCATCAAATATTCGGTATAAATGGAAATGTCGTGTGGCTAGGGCCTCCCGTCGGGTAGACCGTTCGCCTGGTGCAGGTATTTCGATTTGACGCCACTTCGGTGATGAGGACGAAGATGTGGAGCACAAATGGAAAAAATTCAAAGACATCGTTCAATATGCCTTAGACATGTATGTTCCGAGTAAAGTTATAACGGATGGGAAAGATTCACCATGGATTAATAGCCGTATTAGAAAAGCGATACGTAAACAAAGAGCACTTCATCTCAGGTTCATGAGAAGTAAAAACCTAGCTGACAAACAAAAGCTGAACGAAGCGAAAATGAGTGTAAGGAAAGCAACGAGAAAAACTTTCAATGATTTTGAAAGTAAGACGTTGTCAACCGACCTGAGTAAGAACCAAATGGTTCAAATGGCTCTGAGCACTATGGGACTTAACTTCTGAGGTCATCAGTCCCCTGGAACTTAGAACTACTTAAACCTAACTAACCTAAGGACATCACACACATCCATGCCCGAGGCAGGATTCGAATCTGCGACCGTAGCGGTCGCGCGGTTCCAGACTGAAGCGCCTAGAACCGCTCGGCCACACCGGGCGGCGAGTAAGAACCCTAAGAGATTTTGATCCAATGTAAAATCAGTAAGTGGGTCAAAATCGTCTATTCATTCTCTCAGCGATCACAAAGGCACCGAAACGGAAGATAACAGAGGGACGGCCGAAATACTGAATTCGGTCTTCCGAAGTTGTTTCATGGCGGAAGACCCTTTCAATCGTCCTACGAACGTCGAAATGGCAAATATTGATATAACCGATCGCGGAATTGGTAAACAGCTACAATCGCTTAGTAGTGGAGAGGCGCCAGGACCAGATGAGACACGTATAAGATTCTATAAAGATTAAGCGAAAGAACTTGCCCCCCTTGAGCAACGAAAGATACCTAACAACTGGAAAAAAGTTCTCGTCATTCCCGGTTTTAAGAAAGGGCGTAAGACAGATACACAAAATTATAGACCTATATCGTTCACGTCAATTTGTTGTAGAATTATGGAACATGTTTTATGCTACAGAATTACGACATTTTTGGAAAATGAACATCTCCTTTATAAAAATCAACATGTATTTCGCAAACAGAGATCCTGCGAAAGTCAGCTCGCTCTGTTCCTCCATGAGATTCACATGGCAGTGGACAACGGCGCTCAGGTTGACCTCGTGTTCCTCATTTTCGGTGAGGCATTTGGTACCGCCCAGCATTGCAGTTTAATGAAAAAATACGAGCTTACGGAGTATCGGAGCAGACTTGCGATTGGATTCAACACTTTGTATCAGATAGAACTCAACACGTCGCTCTTAACGGAACAAAATCGACAGATGTAATGAAACTTCCTGGCAGATTAAAACTGTGTGCCCGACCGAGACTCGAACTGGACAGATGTAATATCCGGAGTGCCACAGGTAAATGTGATAGGACCATTGCTGTTTATAGTATAAATAAATGATTTAGTAGAAAGTGTCGGATGCTCTTTAAGGCTATTGACAAATCATGCAGTTGTCTATACCAAAGTAGCAACGGCAGAAGATGGTAAGAATTTGCAGAACGACCTGCAGAGAATTTATGAATGGTGCAGGCTCTGGCAGTTGATCCCGAACGCAAATAAATGTAACATATTGCGCATACATAGGAAACCAAATCCACTACTGTACAGCTACGCTATTGATGACAAACAGCTGGAGACAGCGTCTGCCGTAAAATATCCAGGCGTAACTATCTACAGCCACCTTAAGTGGAATGACCACATAAAACAGATAGTGTGAAAAGCAGACACCAGACCCAGATTCATCGGAGGAATCTTAAGGAAATGTAACTCACCCACGGAAGAAGTGGCTTATAAGGCGCTTGTTCGCCCGATTCTTGAGTATTGCTCATTCATATGGGATCCCTATCAGGTAGGACTGATAGAGGAGACAGCGAAGATCCAACGAAGAACGGCGCGTTTCATCACGGGACCGTTTAGCTGCCGAGAGAGCGTTACGGAGATGGTAAACAATCTCCACTGGCAGACGTTGCAAGAGAGGCGTTGTGCAACACAGAGAGATTTACTATAGAAATTTCGGGACAGCACTTTTCAGGAGGAGTTGGACAACGTATTACTTCCCCCCATATAGATCTCGCGTATTGACCACGAGGAGAAAATTCGAGAAATTAGTGCCAATACAGAGGCTTACCGACAATTATTCTTCCCACGCACTAATCACGAGTGGAACAGGGTTGGAGGGATCAGATAGTGGTACCGGAAGTATTCTCCGCAACACACCATTATGTGGCTTGCGGAGTATGATGTAGGTGTACATGTGGACACAAGTTAGACTTCATTCGCGGGGGTCCGATGGTTAGTCTTCCCAAGATATGGTGTTTTGCTCCACAGCCCTTTCTTGGAGGTCATGAAATTCTTTGAAAGCAACTCGGCGATTGGCGTGATGGCATCGTCCTTCTTTTCTCTTTATATTTGCTGATATTCAAGACTGGAGTTTGGGTTTCTCTGCTCAGTGTCTGCGCTACGCGCCGCATGTGTTTTGTGCAAGGTACTGTTGTTGGTTTGTACTTGCGCACTAAAGATTTTTGAAGATTGTCGCAGTGTACAAGAGGTTTTGATATCAAGCCCATTTTTCACGGATTGTTCCAGCATGTTGCCCTCGTCGTTCATAGATTCGTCGTCACGTTTGTTTTTGCGGATTCAGACTAACTAGTTCCACCGTGTCTGAACCGTTCTTTGCAGTCACTAAGGCGCTAAAGTTTGCTGCGCCTCCATATCCTCTTCCACTTTTGGAAACTCATCCTGATATTCCTAATCCTGTACGTTGGCAGTGACGATGATGGACGCTTCGTCTATTTATTTACTTTCATTGTTTGCTATGCCGCTCACCAGTCCGTTCCCTTGTTCTGCGGCTGTAGTTTCGTTAACGCTTGATACCGTTTTCACTTCCTCTTCCACTTCCATAGGCGCTTTCTAGTGTTCATCATAATGTGTATCAACAGTGGCTCTGATACCACCGTTGTCGGTTGATTTACTTGTATTGAAGTTTTACTGCTCTCCATTCCGTTCTCTTATTGGTCAGAGAAGGGTTTCATAGCTTTCTTATTCACATTTACCCTAGTGCCAGAATCTGATAGGTCTATCGAGGAGTCTTTCCGACGTGACGGAGCAGTTGCACGTGTGAATGTTCCAAGCTGACTTTTTTGAATATGCAATTGTACAGGGCGTCTACGGTCACTGTTTGTCCTCAGGTGTTAAGTGAAATTGTATATGGAGTATGTGTGGGGTTGGTTTTCATATACAATTTACGTCCTACGAAGGCATGCAGTCACATGAGAGAGTAAGAGGTTTGTAATTTAGTTTTAGCTTTTCGACTGCCATTGACATTTCCATGACACCGTTGTTTACAAATAATTATTTAATGCTTGCGTTATGAAAAATGATAAAAATTGGAAATTAATATATACAGAAAAACACTAAATCTAAAGGTTAATCTTCATAAGCTGTTTGGGTTTACTTTGACCCACAAGGTTTCTCAATGGTCTGTCATTTTGAAAATATTTAGTTTTAATAAATTTCCTTCATTGTAAGGTATTCGGGTCTATTTTATCCCACAAGGATCCTTGATGGTCTGAAATTTCGAAAATATTCAGTTTTAATAAATTTCATGCATTAACTTTGTCTCTTATTGAAATATATTCTGCCAGATAAAAAATCTTGGTGCTTAGAGCCGCATTCATAGAAATAGCACTTCTCAACTGTTCGGGTCTTTTCAGACCCATCTTGTTTCATCCTTCATTATTACAGTAAGTTCTGACAATATTCAGTTTATCAACAATGGAATGAATATGTGTGCAGTAAAGTGTGTAAAAAATGATGCCGTTGTCTTGAGAGCCCAAATCTTTTTTTTCATCTATATGGAAAAAACTGATAAGTTCAGTGAAGTGTGCTAAGTGTTAAAAATTCAATTGCAAGAAACATCTTACATACACATATAAAAACTGTTCGTAAATGTTGGGTATAGGGTAAGGAACTCAACACTCACACAATTTTAATATTTGACTATTGTACTTTTGTACTGTTCTAGTATGCAGTTTGAATGAGTAATGCATTAACTGTCTAAATTATAACTTTATGATTAACATTCATAAATCTGCAAAAGAACAGAAAAAATGCGTCTATTTTGTCCCAAACATATGAAGTGCATGTGCAACCGTAGTAAGGTTAATGATGAATTGACGAAGAGCAGACTTCCATAAATATATGTAATTACTAAACCCAGGATGCAAATGTGAAAAATACAAAGTAGCACAGCGCACGAACTTGCTGAAGAACTTGATGTACTTGGCCGGCCGGGGTGGCCGAGCGGTTCTAGGCGCTACAGTCTGGAACCGCGCGACCGCTACGGTCGCAGGTTCGAATCCTCCCTCGGGCAGGGATGTGTGTGATGTCCTTAGGTTAGTAGGTTTAAGTAGTTCTACGTTCTAGGGGACTGATGATCTCAGAAATTAAGTCCCATAGTGCTCAGAGCCATTTGAACCATTTTTTAACTTGATGTACTTGAAAAATTATGCTGTGCAGAAGTACGTGTTGTGTCTGATGTGGCACCATTTTTTATCACAGAGTCTGTAGGCAATGTGTCCGTAACCCCTCCAAATAAAATATCGTTAGTAAATTTTCTTGCTGATGTTTGTTGAACTGTGTCCACCTTCTGTAGTTCATGGCTCATGTTATTCCAATATAGTTCTGGGGTGACACCCGTTCCCGCAGCCTTTGGCATCCAAATTTCAGTAAATCCTCATTTGTTTTGTGTGCTGCATTCCTTTTTCTTGTCGGAGATTCCTTCGATAGCATTTCGGCTTCAGAAATTTCAGAGTCCTGAAGAAATAACACTTTTTTCAATCAATTTTTATGTGTCGCAGATGTAACTAAAAGTACTGAAAATATTACCCTGTTTTTTAGGCACTTCATGGACCAACGCAAGACCTACCTGTCTACTGTTAACCTGACAGTACAACAGACTGCAACTACCAAATCAATCTACCCTCTTAAGCGTCATTACTACCCAGAAAAATTGCTAGAAGTACAAGTTATAACTTTACTTTTCAAATGCCTACGACTGTCACTGAATGGAAGAGTGTTGCACAACAGTTTAGTGGTCGCTTGAATTTCCCTCACTGCCTTGGAGCAGTTGGTGGGAAACATGCACATATTGTGAAACCACCTCATTCTGGATCGTATTATTACAACTACAAAGGGACGTTCAGCGTCGTGCTGCTGTCAACTGTAAATGCTAGTTATGAGTTCATTATGGTTAATATTGGGATAAATGGCCGCGGATATGGTGGAGGCGTGCTAGGATAGTCTGCCATTGCAAAGCTGCTTGCTGAAAACCGGTTGAACATTCCAAAATCAGAAGCAGTTCCCAATTGTACAACTAAATTGACTTATGTTTTTCTTATCCATAGTGCTTTTGCTGTGTCAGAGAATGTAATGAAGCATTATTCTGGAGGGAAACTGAACAATCATCAGAGAATATCCAGTTGTCGTACCATAGCACGTCGCATTTCAGAAATAGCTTTTGGGATTTTCGAGTTTTCCAAAGACCTTTCCTCATTTCCCTGGAAAAGTACAGGAAAATTATCCTGAATTGCTGTTATTTTCATAACTACCTGAGGTCGAAAATACACACATCAAAATAAGTTCTGCATCACCACGGTTCCAGAAACTTCTGAAGAGAGACGTTAACTGTGGATATTGTATCACAGACACAGTCGCTTTGACTGTTCAGAGATCTCACTAAACTTCTGAAGAGAGACGTTAACTGTGGATATTGTATCACAGACACAGTCGCTTTGACTGTTCAGAGATCTCACTAAACCCGCCCAAAGATGTAAACAACCATGTATGGGCAGCGCCTATTAGACGGAGGGAGTCCGACAGCCAGTCAGTTCCAGTCATTCCACCAGGAAGGAGGTACACTGCTCGTGTTGTCTGTATTTAATCCATGTCTAGACGGCCAATATCGCGATCGATGGCGTCCGCATTGTTACTTTGTGCCAGGAAGGGCCCTCAACAAGGGAAGTGTCCAGGCGTCTCGGAGTGAACCAAAGCGATGTTGTTTGGACATGGACATACAGAGAGACTGGAACTGCCGATGACATGCCTTGCTCAGGCCGCCCAAGGGCTATTACTGCAGGGGATGACCTCTACCTACGGATTAAGGCTCGGAGGATCCCTGACCGCAACGCCTCCATGTTGAATAATGCTTTTCATGCAGCCACAGGGCAGGAGTGGGACAATGTGGACCAACAGTGCCTTGATGAACTTGTGGATAGTATTCCCGACAAATACAGGCATGCATGATGCGCAACTTTACTCCCGACATGGCAAGGTTCATCTTTGCAACCATGACACCAAGCAGCACGGTACAGATGGATCCAACAACATGCCGAATGGACCGCTCAGGATTGGCATCACGTTCTCTTCACCGATGAGTGTCGCATATGCCTTCAACTATACAATCGTTTGATACATGTTTGGAGGCACCCCACTCAGGATGAACGTCTTAGACATACTGTTCAGCTAGTGCAGCAATGTAGAGGTTCCCTGCTGTTTCGGATTGGCATTGTGTGAAGCTGACGTACGCCGCTGGTGGTCATGGAAGGCGCTGTAACAGCTGTACGATACGTGAATGCATCCTCCGATCGATAGTGCAACCATATAGGCAGCATACTGGCGAGGTATACGTCTTCATGGACGACAATTCGCGCCACCATCGTGCAGGATAACGACGTCGCTCGACTAGAGTGGCCAGCATGTTCTCCAGACACGAACCGTAACGAACATGCCTGGGATAGACTGAAAAGGCTGTTTATGGACGACGTCACCAACCAGCCACTCTGAGGTATCTACGCTAAATCGCCGTTGAGGGCCAACAGTGCCTTGATGAACTTGTGAATAGTATGTCAGGACGAATACAGGCATGCATCAGTGCAAGAGGACGTGCTACTGGGAATTAGAGGTACCGGTGTGTACAGCAATCTGGACCACCGCCTCTGAAGGTCTCGCTGTATGATGGTACAACAAGCAAGGTGTGGTTTTCATGAGCCATAAAAAGGGTGGAAATGATGTTTATGTTGATCTCTATACCTATTCCCTATGCAGGTTCAGGAACTCTCGGAACCGAGGTGAGCAAAACTTTTTTTGATGCGTGTATGATGTGAATACATGGCAAGAGGATCAGTGAATCTGGAACTTGAAGAGACAGGTTATGCAGTTGCCAGTACATGAAGAAACGACTGTGCTGAGTTACAGTACTTGTATTATAAAACACGCCCTGAAATGACACAGAATGAGCGAAGCAAGTCCAAGAACATTTCTGCGAGTATTTAAGTAGCCAGAGGCTCTTTCATGGCAGCATAGATTCGTGCAACACACCAACAACTAATTTCAAATTAAACCTGTGAACTGTACAATTTATATGTGCATATAGATTCTTTTCAGTGTCTGTCTTTACTGTAAACTGTTGCAAAGTGAATAAAACAGTTATGCTTTCATGACCTTATGTGGGTACAGGGAGATCCGTGCAAGAAAAATAAGCGAGGGACTACCTCCCCCCCCCCCCCCCCCGCCCTTGGAAAAAAAACTGAATAACAAAGCCGTGGGCGGAGCTTGTGTGTTGTTCGCGTTTCTGGCGCTAGGCGTGTATAACGCAATTCTTTGCCGGTTTAGAGCAGCCTGTGTCGTCGACCTGGCTTGTTCTATTCAACTGCAGTGATTGTTTTTGGCAGCACTGTTTTGTTTTTGTTTCGTTTTTTGTGATCGTAAGTTCAAGTGAACAACGTACAGCTGTCAAATTTTGTTTTCTACTCGGTAAAAATGCTACCGAAACTGTTTTGCTATTGAAAACAGCTTAACAGGATGTCGCTATGGGAAAAACTCAAGTGTACGAGTCGTTTGCGCGATTTAAAAATGGCGGTATGTCAGCTGCCTGAATCGACGAAAATATTGAAAAAATTCGAGAGCTTGTGTTCAAACCTTTCATTTGGAAATTTTAAGAAGGTTGCGCAACAGTGTTCGCCGAAAGAGACCCGATTTGTGGCAGACAGGAGACTGGTTCTTTCACCACGACAACGCACCTGCAAACACAGCCATTTCTGTCTGACAGTTTTTGGCTAAGTATGGCATGGTTCCGTTGCTCCACTCGCCTTACTTACCTGATCTGCCTCCGTGCGACTTTTTCTTATTTCCACACATGAAAAGGGGTATGAAAGGACACCGGTTTGACAACATTGAAGAAGTCAAGAAAAAAACGAGGGAAGACCTGTCAGCCATTTCTAAAGACGACTACAAAAAATTTTTCAAACAGTGGAAGCACCTGTGGGACAAATATATTAGTTGTAATGGAGAGTATCTTGAAGGGGATAATGGACTTTTTTGGGTACCCGCCTCGAATGTGCCCTGGACGTATGACGTGATCTTATTTGTCAGTTCTGAGAACTGATATAAGTAAAATAATCATTTCTACTTACTATCATGATGCTATGATCTTTTCTTGTCCCTGCAGGTGCTGACAATAAGGAATCTAGAGTTTCTTGCTCTATAAGAAACTTAATTTTGTCAAAACACCAGATAGTGTTTTCATACACGTTATCAAGTCCACTCCCTGATTTTCTCTCGTTGACTTATTTCAGCTCTTTCCTAAAATTTGTATGAAGGGAATTACAGTTTTTAATATCCTCCTTCGTAGCCAAAGGGTATCTTTCCTGATACGCTTTCAGGAGGACATTGTAGGCATCAATTTTTAATTCAATGTTCAGATATTCATCAGCTTTTACTCTCCAAATAGCTGGAAGGAATCTGTAAGCCGAGTAAGATAGATTTTGGTAGAGAACGGGTAGATAGGCAGTGCTATAAGTATTTCTGCCATTCAACAGCCTGAAGAAATAAGCGGCTTCTGTGCTATTTCGTTAATTGTGCACTTTTATCGAATGTTTTTGCAAGTAATAACTGAATAAGTATTACATATATGATGAAACTACTCACCTGAATGCACTTAAAGAGTCGACGTCTTTTATCTGCCTTTCCTGCAGTATGCATGTTAATTTTTGTCGCTGGAGCAGCTTCTGTTACGTCTGAAAAGCACGAAACCTCGACGGGAACTGCCGTGTAGTGCGTAATACTACCGTTACATGGAACAACACATTGCGTGATAGTTTTAAGGCTCGACAGACTTCTTCAGCATATTGCGCAGACAGTCAACAGCGAACTACGCCGTATTGTACCGCAGATACTGATCGTCTGAGGGCTCCTTAAAAAAGTTGCTGCCTGACTTGAAAAACGGCTTGTGAACACGGGAAGCGGTAGATTGACTTGTGAGAAGGATGGCGGTGCTGATTTTATTTATTTTCATAGAAGGATGTGATATACTTTTATTCAGTAGAATACAGCTCGTTACACGTTACCGATCAGTCGTATCAACGTTGGTTCGAAAGCAGTTTATCAGCGAGTTCCGTGATACATTCTACTGCGAGCAACGTGTGAAAGGTATCCAGTGCAGGGTTCTTCCGCGCCAGCAGGTGACCTTAGTCTTCTGGAGCAGTGCAAGGATTCCTCGTTGACGTTAAGTTTAGGCGACTGCTCATTAAAAGCACCCATAGAAATGAAGCAGAAGAAGTTTAGTTAATAGGGCTTCCAAGAAGAACGTAATACCAATAATTCGCTTAGGAATAGGTGCCTTACGTGTGGTGCTATATAAAACCACCTGTATCGCCGGCAAAATATAAGACTAGTTAATTCGTATTTACTAGGGCTGTTTCCACAAAAGTAGCTTCGACATGAAGAGCTCTATTATTGATTCATGAAGGAAGGAAGACGTTAATGAAAGGAGATTAAAAGTTAAATTTCCGCCGCCGACAAAGCAGAGAAAGAAGCTCAGAACTTGGACGTAAACTGGTAGTATCCTCATCAAAGTAATCATTCCCGCGCTCGCCTTGAGTGACGCATAGAATCATTGCTGACCTACGTCTGTATAACCGACAGAGGAAATGAACCCCTTTCCTCCGAATGCGAGTGCCGTGATCTGTAGCACTCACCACTACTCCGACGTAAATTTATTTAATTTTTGTTTAATTAATTTATTTATGCTATAACAACTTTAAGCCTTGTCAGAGGTGATGTTAAATCGCTGGTGGGAATCTGTCTCCTAGCGCTTGCTTTATTCGCTTCGATTGTGTAACTCTCCCTGTGGTCGGGCTCCTGTCTGGACGTGCTAGCAAGCAGTGAGCAATTTTGGCTGGAATCGCACACATCATTATATATACGATATTGGTTGGATTTCCAATTCACACTTCGATTCTTACCACTGTTTTACGACGATGAATGGTTTTTAATAAATTAAGGTAATCAATTAGCCGAGTACCTTATATATAGTGTAGCGTAGATCACCGATTGTTACTAATGAAATCCTCTGTTAAAGCTTTTTGCGATCGAAAAAGTTTTGTTGTGTCGTTTCACATTTTTGATGTTCTACGCTGTCGCAGAGGAGAAGTCGTATAGCTATCCTCCCATGCAAACTGGACTGAACGAAATTCATGCCTGCAGTCTTAAATAATTAAACTTCTCTTAAAATCTTCTAAATATTGTAATTTAAAATAATTAATAATTATACTGATCCAACATTGTCGGCAAATAACGCGAATAAAATATAAAATTACTTGAAACAATCTCTTACTGGATGTCACAGCCCTCGCTACTTCGCCAAGTCATTCGGTTGTGTTTAACGACTATGATGCTCAAGTTCAATTCTGCCGTGTTCAGTGCATATCAATCAAGGAGGTGAACCGTGACAACAACAGGAGTTCTGGATTTACCCTCTGTCTTCTGTATTGTGTTTCATAGCTTCTGGAAATTTAGAAACGTAGGTCCTTAGCAAACGAAAGAGCAATTTATAATAACTTTAAGATGAAGGTGTTTGTAGACAGAAATTCTGCTGGAAACTTATTTTTTAATTTGTGTCTTTATCTTACACGTCACAATCACACGAACGAAGCCTTGTGTACAACAACATATTCTACTAAATCTCTCTACCAATGAAGAGCTACATCAACATCTACAAGCCACCGTATGATGCGTGGCGGAGGGTACCTTGTACCACTAATACTCTTTTCGTTTCCTGTTCCACCTGCTCCACTGGCAAGTTGAGCGAGGGAAAAGCGATTGTCAGTGTGCTTCTACGAGTCCTAATTTCTCTTATCTTCGCGTACCCTACGTGAAGTGTACGTTGGCAGCAGTATTCAGCTGCAAATGCTGGTTCTCTAAACTTTATCAACAGTGTTTCGTGATAAGAACCTCCGGGATCTTCATTTGAGTTCGCGAAGCATCTCCGTAATCATCGCTTGTTGATCGAACCTACCGGTAACAAATCTAGTAGCCCGTCTCTGAATTGCCTCGATGTCTTCCTTTAATCTGATCTCATGGGGATCCCAAACACTCTAGCAGTACTCAAGAACGGGTCACACTAGTGTTCTATACGAGGTCTTCTTTATAATTGAGCTATATTTTTCTCCCAACAAATCGAAGTCGACGACTGGCCTTTCTGCTACCGACCTCACGTGCTTGTTCCATTTCATATCGCTTTGCAACGTTATGCCTAAATATTTAATCGACGTGGCTATTCACATTAACTTTATTTCAAATAAGACATCTAAAAGGAGATGAGATGTGAATTTAGGAGACAGTCCGCTTTCTGTATCAGTGAAATACGTATGCAGTTGTTGACAGAAATGGACGTGGTCGACACTTAGGCTAACGTGATGAAAGTGTGACACAGGTTCTGAGTTGTGAAACCAGTGGTACCCAAGAGATACAGTGACCAGTCTTACGTTGTACGAAATGCTAACCTGAGCAAGCATTGTGCTTGCATGTGGATGGAAGACAAAGGTTTGATTCATCAGCCGCAGCTTTTAGAAAACGGAAGTGTAGGCATGCACTTGCCTGATTTAATTCAATTACGTTAAGAAACTGCATTCGCATTATAGTAACAGTGAGCTTTAAAGTTTTTTTATAGCTTTAACTAGTATTGTTTTATCCTGGTCCTTCGCCATTTATCAGATAACTATTGTCATTACAATGAGACTCGACCAATACTTTAATTAGTGAATAGTAACTACTGACATTATTAATCAAAATTATAAGGCACTACTTTCATTAATAATTGCGAATAATTAGTATATACCGAAATTACTAATCCAAATTTTAATTATGACTATATAAATGGTACGCTGCTCATTCACTGCCTAAAACAATATCACCACCGAACAACGCACAAATGTGCACTAGTGACCATGTGTGAGCTTAGTCCGTGTAACAATTGCACGCAGGTATGAATGAGCATTTCATTTTAAGATTGTTCATATTTACTTGCTTTGCATTGTGCTTACTTTGCACTGTGTTTCTACTGTGGGGAATTATATCATTACAACATTTTTAAAGTATCCTTTTGGAGCTGAATAACTATCATTGAATTCATTCTACTGTGACTTGCAGTTTTTTTGCATTACTGAACTGAGAAGAACAATTACACCAGCATGAGTAAACGTTTAGTCTCAAGTAAATAACTTAATATGTAATGGAAAAATCACGAGATACTTGTAAATGTCGTCAATACTATAGCACTGTGTAGCTATTTAGAATATGTAACTTGGTTGAATTAAGTAGCACTGCTACTATAATTAATAGATTAGGCCACTAAATTAAACAGCAGAGTTAAAAAGACGTGTTCCACTGCATGTCTGAAATCGGAACTTTGCACATGTGGTTGTGATATGATGCACATCCGGCTGACGTGAGTGAGGTAATTAATTATTTACTATTAATCCATCAAACTTAAAATATTACTTAACACCCATCTTTCGACACAGAATTTGCTCGGAAGCGTTTACTTAGCAAAAGAGTCGAAGAATTGCTTCTGACTTTGCGTATTATGAACTTGTTTGCTATTTACATTTACAGTTACTGACGTATTACTGGTTCAAATGGTTCAAATGGCTCTGAGCACTATGGTACTTCACTTATGAGGTCATCAGTCTCCTAGAACTTAGATCTACTTAAACTTAACTAACCTAAGGACATCACACACATCCATGCCTGAGGCAGGATTCGAACCTGCGACCGTAGCGGTTGCGGGGTTCCAGACTGTAGCGCCTAGAACCGCTCGGCCACCGCGGCCGCCGACGTGTTATTGGATCTGCATTCGAAGAGCAAATGCATTAGGTGGTTTTCATTCATAATATTACATTTTATTCCTTATACAGCTTGTAGCCTTTTTTATTATTTACTCTCTGATACTAAGAATGCCATAAAACTTCGTCATTAATTTCTTTGACTTTTTCCTTTTCCGACTCGAGAATCAGATTCATTTTGTTTTGCCTGGAGACCACCTGGAAAGGTTTTCTTGATTTTGCTACCGAAAGATGTCGTTCTAAGACGATAATATATTTAATGCGCGAATATCAATCTGTTTAACGAAGAGTAGTTGTTGGAAAACTTAATTATCAAATGTGTACCTAAATATAGCGGTCCCTATGTATACTAGACGGTTATTAGACGTGTAACATAGTAAGGGCTTATCACAGGTCCCAACACGTGTTCTCGTAGAGATTGCTTGAGCCTGGCACTACCTGTTCAGTCTGAGGAAGCCAGTGATTAGCTGCTTCCTACAACTGAACTCGTTTTGCTATCGCAATCGTGTTTCCTTTTCCGCTTTATTTTTCGCCGATGCGTTAAGCCGTCGACGTTAGTAAACAAATTTGACGACCAGAATGAAACCGCAGGATGGAACACTGAAACAGGTGTGAATCCTAGACTGGTGACAAAAAACATGGGATACCTTCTAATACCGCATCGCACCGTTTTTTTCCCGGTGTAGTGCGGATACACGCCGTGACATGGACTCAAAAAGTCGTTGGAAGTTCCATGCAGAACAACTGACTCGTGCTGTCTCTATAGCCGTCCATAGTTGCGAAAGTGTTGCGAGTGCAGTATTTTGTGCACCAACTGACCTCTAAATTATATCCCATAAATGTTCGATGGGACTCATGTCGGTTGACTGGGTGGCTAAACCATTCGCTCGAATTGTCGAGAACGTTCTTCCAACCGACCGCGAACAACTGTGGCCCGGTGACATGGCGCTTTGTCATTCATAAAAATTCCATCGTTGTTTGTTGCAAATGTTCTCTATGTAGCCGAACATACCCATTTACAGTCAATGATCGGTTCAGTTGGAATAGAGGACCCAGTCTACCATGTAAACACAGCCCACATCATTATGAAGCCACCACCAACTTCCACAATGCCTTGTTGACAACCTGGGTCCACGGTTTCGTGGGTTGTGCACCACATTCGAACCCTATAATAAACTCTTACCAACCGAGATCGAGACTCATCTGAGCAGACCACGATTTTCCATTCGTCTACAATTCCACCGACATTGTCACGAGTCTAGGAGAGGCGCCGCAGGTGATGTCATTCTGTTAGCAAAGGCACTAGCGTCGGTCGTTTGTTGCCACAGCCCATTAACGCAAAATCTCGCCGCATTTGCCTAACGGATACGTTCGTCATACGTCCCAAACAGATTTCTACAGTTCTTTCACACAGCACTGACAACTCTACGCAAACGCTGCTGCTCTCGGTCGTTAAGTGAGGGTCGTCAGCCACTGCGTTATCCGTTATGAGAGGCAATGCCTGAAATTTGGTATTCTCGGTACACTCTTGACCCTGTGGATATAGCACTATTGAATTCCCTTACGATTTTAGAAGTGGTATGTCTCATGCGTCTAGCTCCAGCTACTATTCTGCGTTCAGAGTCTGTCAATCCCTGTAGTGCGGCCATAATCACGTGGGGAAACATTTTCACATGAATAACCTGAGTGCAAATAACAGTTTAGCCAATGCACTGCCCTTTTATACCTTGTGTACGTGATACTTTCGCCATCTGTATATGTGCGGATCATTATCCCATGGCCAGCTGGTGTGGCCGAGCGGTTCTAGGCGCTTCAAACTGGAACCGCGCGACCGCTACGGCCGCAAGTTCGAATCCTGCCTCGGGCATGGATGTGTGTAATGCCCTTAGGTTAGTTAGGTTTAAGTAGTTCTAAGTCTACCACCAGGTGGTAACCAGTCCACCACTGTCAAGAACAGTACAGCTAGACTGTCGCATTCTGGGGCTTCTGGAATGACACGCAAACAGAGGGAGTCAGAGTCGACAGGCCAACATCGTCCAAACACCAACAACTTTATCGGCACACGAAATCTAAAAAGTCAATAACAACTAAGGAAGTTACACAAACTAGAACCAACTCTACACGAACAAAAATTACAAATACTGGCACTCCAAAAAACAAGACTGACCGACGAAAACGCAATGGATTTTGGGAACTACAGCTTTCTAAGAGTACAACGGACAAGCGAATGCTGAAAAACACAGCACATTCAGGGGTCACTTTTGAAGTCAAGAAAGACATACTCACTTCCATAAGCCAAAATTTACACTGCCCACGATGCAATGCTATGCGTCGGAATGCAGTGCAAAGCAATGCAATTGAGTGTTTACACTGCACGCGATGTGATGCATGAAACAGATTCCACAAAGCAATGCAACTTGTTGCAATACGGTGGGAACTGAAGTAGATTCCATAAAGTGATGGAGTGCAGTGCGATGGGAGGCTAAGCAGATTCCACAAAGCAATGTAATTCGATGTAATGCGATGGGATGCGAAGCAGATTCCATAAAGCGATGCGATGCGATGCGATGTGATGCGATGCGAAGCAGATTCCACAAAGCGATGCGATGTGATAGGATGCAAAGTAGGTTTTGCAAAGCAGTGCAGTTTGTTGCGATGCGATGGGATGCGAAGCAGATTCCACAAAGCGATGTGATGCAATGTGTTATGATGCAAAGCAGATTCCACAAAGTGATGAGGTGCGATGGGATATAAAGCAGATTCCACAAAGCTATGCGGTGCGATGCAGCGAGATATGAAGCAGATTCCATAAATCGATGCGATGCGATGCGATGTGATGTGAGGTGATTTGAAGCAGATTCTACAAAGTAATGCGATGTGATGACATGAAGCATATTCCACAAAGCGATGTGATGCGATGGGATGGGATATGACTTAGATTTCACAAAGCGATGTGGTGCGATGTGATGCCATGGGATACGAAGCAGATCCCACAAAGTGATGTGATGTGATGGGATATGAAGCAGATTCCACAAAGTGATGCGATGTGATGGGATGTGAAGGAGATTCCATAAAGTGATGCAAAGTGATGCGATGTGGTATGAAGCAGATTCCATAAAATGATGTGATGTGGTGGAATGCGAAGCAGATTCCACAGAGCAATACAGTGTCATGCAGAGTGATGGGATGTGTCGTATGACGGGATACGAAGGACAAAGCGATGCCATGTGATGTGATAGCTCGATCTGTTCAATGGGGAGCAGCGGTTGCTTTTTTGGAAAGATGTAGTTCTTCCTTGACTGAATAAATTTGTTTCTATTAGAGAATAGTGTTCTCACAATTCAAGTCAGTCGTGAACTGGTGTATAAAATCTACAAGGAAAGGACTTAACAGATCCATCATTTGTATAGTGACTGGGAAAATCTTTTGGAATTATTTCAGAATGAGAACAGAGATATTTGATTTTATTGTGTCGGGCTGTAAATTAAAGAAGCAAAACACGAATTTCAGCTAGGATATTGGTGCTGAAGAGAAACTTACGGTCACAATCAGGTAAGTACACTTTATTAACCTCACAAAACAATTTTTGCTATCTGAAATTTACAGTCTGCGATATGTTCATAATATTTTATAAATTATAAGACAGCCTGAAGGATTCGAAAGAATGTTCATGACAGTTTATTGAAAGTATCGAAGTTTACATACGGTTGAGGGTTCGAAATGAAGCATACATCTTGAGGATTTTCAGGCCTGTAGCATGGAATGTTGGATGAACATCAACAAAAGCAAAACGAGAATAATGGAATGTAGTCGAATTAAATCGGGTGATGCTGCGGGAATTAGATTACGAAATGAGACGCTTAAAGTAGTATAGGAATTTTGCTATTTGGGGAGCAAAATAACTGATGATGGTCGAAGTAGAGAGGATATAAAACGTAGACTAGCAATGGCAAGGAAAGCGTTTCTGAAGAAGAGAAACTTGTTAATATCAAGTAGAGATTTAAGTGTCAGGAAGTCGTTTCTGAAAGTATTTGTATGGAGTGTAGCCATGTATGGAAGTGAAACATGGACGATAAATAGTTTAGACAAGAAGAGAATAGTAGCTTTCGAAATTTGATGCTACAGAAGAATGCTGAAGATTGGATGGGTAGATCACGTAACTAATGAGGAGGTATTGAATAGAACTGGAGAGAAGAGAAATTTGTGGCACAACTTGAGTAGAAGAAGGGATCGGTTGTTAGGGCATATTCTGAGGCATCAAGGGATCACCAATTTAGTATTGGAGGGCAGCGTGGAGGGTAAAAATCGTAGAGGGAGACCAAGAGACGAATACACTAAACAGATTCAGAAGGATGTAGGTTGCAGTAGGTACTGGAAGACGAAGAACCTTGCACAGGATAGAGTAGCATGGAGAGCTGCATCAAATCAATTCTTCCAATAAAATCTATTGCATTTTGATTTTAACACTCAGCTGAGCTTCAGGTTCTAGTTTTCGCATAATGGGCAGTAAACACAGCACAAAGAGAGAGTCCCATTTTCACATTTGTTGCTCAATAAATTTCAACTTTTGTTTTCCTATATTCAGCAACTCCATATTTGTAAATTACCTTCGTCTCTTATTTTGATTATCTGAGTACGGGAAGAGTGAGGGTGGAGGCAGTCAAACGCTGTCCTTTGAACTTACTGAATGCCTCAAATAGCTTAATTGTGGTGAACAATTGTTGCTCAAATCAGCTGAAGCACTCTATGTACATGTAACAGTTGCTGACAACCGTAAGCTGGCGTGTTGAGAGGTGGGTCTTTTCCACTGTGAAATGTTACTTTTTGTCTGACGTGGAGTCAAACGTCTGTAAGGAACGTCAGCACCTCATACCATGGCCAATACGTTTCCTGAACGTTCTGCTCGAGTTTTTTTCGTTTCCGAACGGAACGTGTTCCGTAAGTAGTCTTCACCGCCTCGCCTGGAAATACAGACATGAATATATGCATAAATACAGGGTGACAATTATTGAACTATATGAAATAAAATCGTCATACCTTCTGAACGGTTTGCGTTACGGCGTTCAATCTGCACCGTTGGCCACGGGGCATGGTGGGAATTAGTATGCACTGTATTGTTTGGTTTAGCGACGAAGCCCACTTTCATTTGGATGGGTTCGTCAATAAGCAAAATTGGCGCTTTTGGGGGACGGAGAATCCGCATTTCGCGATCGAGAAGTCTCTTCACCCTCAGCGGTGGCTGTGTGGGGTGCAATGTCCAGTCACACACTAATCGGTGCGATATTCCTTGATGGCACTGTGATTACCGAACGGTACGTGAAGGTTTTGGAAGATGATTTCATCCTCATTGTACAAAGTGACCCTGATTTCGACAGGATGTAGTTCAAGCAAGGCGGAGCTCGACGCCTTCGATGCAGGAGACTGTTTCACACCCTGGAGAAGCACTTTGCGGACCGCATTCTGGCTCTGGAATACCCAAGGGCCACTGGCATCAATCTTGATTGGCCGCCGTATTCTCCGGATCTGAACATATGTGACTCCTTTTTGTGGGGCTATATTAAAGACAATGGGGACAGCAATAACTCCAGAATCATTGCTGAGCTGAAAAAGGCCATTCAGAAGGTCATCGACAGCATCGATGTTCCGACACTTGAGCGGGCCATGCAGAATTTCGCTATTCCTCTGCGCCACATCATTGCCAATGATGGAAGGCGTGTAGAACATGTCACAACCTAAATCCGAATATCTGTGGTGACGTTTACATGTTGAATAAAGTGTGTGCACTCCGGAATTTGTAAGTAATTTACGGTTTTTTCATACAGTTCAATAATTGTAACCCTGTAATTTAGCAGCATTTATACTAAATACAATATTTCAGGCCCTTATCACATTAATTGCAAATCCTACAAAGATTCTTCGCATCGTTCAGTAATGATTGTTTCATTCTTTTTCAGATATTTGTCGATCGGAATATCTTTCAACGCACCGTCACAGTTATTTCGGATGAATGTTACTACAATCGCACAATGTGCGCATGAAACGTTTGCCGTAATAGATGAAATTCTGAGACCTATATGATTGCCTTCTCCTACTACACCACAGCTACAAACCACTGCACAACACATGTGTCGAAATATTCCGAATTGTCTGGGGGCCATTAACGGTAAGCACGTTCCGGTTAAGTACTCCCCACATTCTGCGACAGTGTACAATTATAATAAAAAAATTCGCTTACATTACTAGCTTTAGCCGACGCTAGTTGCACCTTAATATTAGTTGTCGTTCGAAGTTATGGCAAGTAATATGAATGGGGTGGGGGGTGGCGTTTAGGGCAAGTGATTTGTGCAATAATATTTTGAGCGTTCCGCAAAACTGGGCACCGTCGTGAGAACTGCCTGGCGCTTCGGTAAAAGCCTCGTAGGTATTGACTGGAGATGAAGCCCTTATCCTGTTGCAAAATTTAACACGTCGGTTTCCTGGACTGTCACTGAGAGAGGAATTTGGAAATTTGTGGTAAGATCCTATTGGATCAAACTCCTGAGGTCATCAGTCCCTAGGCTTACGCACTACTTAATCTAACTTAAACTAACTTTCGCTAAGGACAACACACACACCCACGCCCGAGGGAGGACTCGAACCTCCGACGGGGGGAGCCGCGCGAACCTTGAGAAGACGCCCTTGACCGCACGGCTAACCCGCGCGGCCGGGAGAGAAAGAAAGATTATTTAACAAGAGGGTAGCGAGGGCAAGGATGTTGCTGGAACGCACATTCTGAATTATGGCCAGAAAGTGACATCTTCACCGAATGGAAACTGAAACTTCTGTGGAACAATGAGGTATTATAATTCATTGCAGCTGCGTCGTGCATAAAATAATAATCGATAAAGATGGGCCCGACGATTCCCTTCAATTATGTGTTGGTCAGTACACAATCGAAAACAAAGTTTGGGAGCATCACTTCAAAATGACATAGCAAACAACAGACAGAGCGAGGAAATTCAGAGAGGTATTCGAAAACTGTATCAACAGTCGTTAATGCAAACATATTTGATGACTAATTTTTCGTATACTGTAACTATTGTGGACATCATTTCATTGTGCAAATGATAAAATCTGGACATAATTAAGATATAATATACGAAAAATTTCGTTCTACGTAATGGTATCATTTTTGCTGTTATTTATTTTACTGTTTTGTACCTACTGTCTGTTCCGCAGTCTAGAGCTACTGCATTCCAAGCTTGACGTACCAGATCCTGTTGTGGTAATGTTTGCTTTCCCGGTTCCACAACACGGGGTATTCGTGCGCGTTGTTCATGAGTAGACACCGGATTATATGCATTTGCATGTTGCATATGCATTTGAATATTTGGCTCCGTTTCGCCGGTTATTGCATGTTTTAACTAAAGACTAGTCACGACGCATATTTTCGCTCTATGTTTACAATATTTTAAAAAAAATAGGCGGCTGGTCTGTAGCTCGATCTAGTGTTGATGTCCCACAGATTGACCGCGACCTAGAACTGCTTGCAGTCGTTAACCGAGAGGCCACTGTCTAGCGAAATCATTACAGAAGAGGAACAGGAATAGGCGTCCACCGGTTAATCCCCTACGCTGTCATACCTAGGCGTCAGCAACAATTAAATTAAACTACGCAAGCCTTTAGTAGCACACCCATTGTTTCAGTTTAGCTTGTACACAGTTGAACGAATTTACGACGTGCAGTGTGTAACTTGTCGTGCGTCATGCCGCCCGAAGAATGAATCATCATTTCCTGGATAGCTGGCCATCCTGGCAAAAAAGTCAGTTTAATATGGATCTATGTGAAGCATTCATTGCAAGCAATATACCTCTTCACAAACTTACAAACCCTATCCTTAAAGGCTCCCTGCGTAAATATTGCTTAAATCAAAATATACCAGATGAATCAACATTGCGTAAAAATCACATACCGACAATTTACGTAAATGTTCTGGAATAAATACGCAGTGAACTCAAGGACAGCATTATGTGGATTTCAGGTGTACAGACACTTGTGGCCGTTACATTGCAAATTTAATTGTTGGTGCTTCTTCCTATTTAGGGGTCTGCAAAGAACTTGAAAGAGCAGTCCTTCTACGATCGCTAGATTTGTGAATGAGGGTATTAGAAAAATAGTTCCAGAATCTTCTGCAATGAAAGGGTGTTTGTGTTTATTTCAGATGCTGCTCCCTATATGATCAAAGCAAGAAAAGCCTTCTGAGTATTGTATCCCAATTTGATTCATGTCACGTGCTTTGCGCGTGAAGTACATCGCCTTGCTGAAGAAGTGCGTTCCGCGTTTGTGAATGTAAATAAACTGATTTCATCCACTGTTTCTAAAAGCTCCTGCTCGCATCAAGATCTACAAATGATAACTACCAAATGTACCTTTATCTCCCGAACCAGTGGTAACTCGTTGGGTTATGTGGGTCGAAGCTGTGTTGTTTTATAATGAACATTTCGAGGCCATTAGAGGGGTAGTAAACGACTTCGATAGTGCAGAGGCTTTGGTAGTTTGCCAGTGCAAGGAAGCTTTTAATGATTCCGGTATTATAAAAGACATTGCCGTGATTAGCACTCATTTTTCCCATATGCCTGCAAGTATTAAAAAGCTTGAAACTCAAGGTCTGGCGTTGAATGAATCTATTCAGTTAATGAATAAAATTATTCTAGTGAAGTCCTCATTGCCAGATTTATTCCGAAGACAACTTAAAGAAAAGTTCATTTTAAACAATAATCCAGGCTTTGAACCCTTGTGCCAAACTGATAGTTTTATTAATGGAATTGGTGAACTTTTACTAGAAAAAATAAGCGCCAACATATCACCAAAATTCAAATGCTGCCCACTTACTTCAGTTGATGTAGAACAGTGCTTTTCTGCTTATACTTGGTTCTTTATGTTTACAATAGTAGCAAAATGCCAAATAAATTGCAAATGATGCTTTGGTCCAATAATATTAATTAAAAGTTAATACTGTTCAAAAAAATTCATGATTATTTGTTATTTATTAAATAAAATACTACGGAGTTTTTGAGCGTGTCTCGCGTGAGATATATCTCGAAGTTGGTTCTGTTCATATCGATTGCTTCGCTGCGACTCACTCGTATCGTATCCGCTTGTTACGGACAACAATAGCAAAGAAGGAACAATTCTTAAAACACGGTATACGTCTCGATTTCGCAAATTTTTAGAGAATAAACCTAGAAAGGCCCCCTTTCTAACCTCTACCAGAAAGTATTCAGAAAATGATATCAGCGTTCTAAATGTACCGATTTATGGCGTGGCCGGCCCTCTTCCTCGTAACTGATATGCACAGGTTCGACTTGGAGATGTAATGCGAACAGTAACTACCATGTTTTTGTACTATTTGATCTTGCATATTTCGACACTTTTCATGCATTTTTAAGCATTTTTCGTGCATATTTGCATGAATATTTTAAGGTTTCTATGATGCATATAACACGTCTATAGCGAAAAACCGCTCCAAACAGTCGCCACGACTCAAACTCGCTTTACACTACGACGAAGTCACCGCATCGCATCACACCTCCCGGCTCAGCCTGCAGTCTAAACCAGCACCACGCTGTTCCGTTGTTAAACCCACTCACTCCGCTGTGACGCGATGTCAGTGGCTCGGCTCGGCATCACATCGCATCCCAATGTGGGCAGTGTAAATTCCAGCTTAACGTTTGTTGAGCTTTTAAACAACAGATTAATCTCAATTGCCCTGAAATATGCGAATAAACCATGTACTTTAAGCAAATCATACATGGCAATCAATACTGAAAATAAAACCAACCAAAATGTAGACTAATCATGGGAAAGGTTAGAAGAACAATATCTAAAATTCCACAAAACATGTCAAAATCCTACTAGACGACTTCAGTGCACAGCTAAGGAAAGGATGTACAGGAAAACAATTGAAAAATTCCGAGAACATAAATGGACAAATCTGAACGAGCGGTGATTAGATGAACCCTGCAGGATATTCAGCCTGAAATCATGCCAATACAAACAAAACGAAAACATAAAAAATCTCATAGAGATGACCGAACTCACTCTTCCAGGAATTCTAAACCGACCATGTAGGAATCTCTTACTCAAACCACAGAGAAATTACGAACTCCCAAGTCAGAAAGGGTACAAACATAGACTGAGACTATAACTACGTTTAAAACCTCAGAGGTTCAGAAAAAGAAGACAAAAATTTCCATATTTGACACTAACAGGAACCAACTATCTCCCATGGAAGAACTGTAAAAAATGAAATCAAACAATTGGCAACAACTTAGAAGAAAATTGATCGAAACTACACAAACACTAATTACTCTGCACATCCTTCACGGAATGAGGAAAGTGAGCATCCAATTCAATCTCGACTGGATGGGTGCAAGAATTGGAACGGGAATAAGACAAAAGATAACTACAAAATATACTTGACAGTGAGGAAAGAGACAGCCAAATTAACCTGAAATACCAAACGAAAATACAAAAAGACTCAAATAGTTGAAATCGAGAAGGACCTCGAAAGAAACAACACACGAAGTTTCTCTAGGAACATCAAAATGAAGCTAGTAAGATATAAAACACAAAGTCTCTGCTTCAAGAAAGAAAATCGGCAGTTGGATCCACAAAAACTGTAAGGAACTTTCCAGGAATTTCAAAAAACTATTACACTGCCTAGCGCCAACACAAAGATTACCGCCTGAGGACACTAATCCAAATTCATTACCACCAGATGAAGAATAAATTTCCAGACAGACCAGATGACTCAAGAATAATAAAACATCGAAGAAGATGTAATATGGCAGAAAACCTGAAATAATCAGCCTCAAACACTATTAAAGAAATCAACAAAATCATGGAAGACATTTGGCACATAGAACATATTCCAAAAGATTGGAGAAATGCGTTAATTCATCCATTACTGAAGGCAGCAGACAGAACAGAAGGAAGTAACTACACGGGTATCTCATTAATGTCTGTAGCATTAAAAATTCTATACCAGTGTCTTCTTGATAGAGCATACATTATGTGATCAAAAGTATCAGGACACCTGGCCGAAAATGACTTACATGTTCATGGCGCCCTCCATCGGTAATGCTGGAATTCGATATGGTGTTGGTCCCCCTTAGCCTTGATGCCAAGTTCCACTCTCGCAGGCATATGTTCACACAGGTTCTGGAAGGTTTCTTAAGGAACGGGAGTCCATTCTTCACGAAGTGCTGCACTGATGAGAGGTATCGATGTCGGTCGGTGAGACCTGGCACGAAGTCAGCGTTCCAAAACATCCCAAAGGTGTTCTATAGGATTCAGGTCAGGACTCTGTGCAAGTCCATTACAGGGTTGTTATTGTCGTGTAACCATCCGCCACAGGCCGTGCATTATAAACAGGTGCTCCTCGATCGTGTTGAAAGATGCATTCGACATCCCCAAATTGCTCTTCAACAGTGGGAAGCAAGAAAGTGCTTAAAACATCAATGTAGGCCGGTGCCGTGATTGTGCCATACAAAACGAGGGGTGCAAGCCCCTTCCATGAAAAATACAACCACACTGTTGGCACTACACACGCTGGCAGATGACGTTCAACGGGCATTCGCCATACCCACACCCTGCCATCGGATCGCCACATTGTGTACCGTGACTCTTCACTCCACACAACGTATTTCCACTGTTCAATCGTCCAGTGTTTACGCTCCTGACGACCTTCGAAGTGCGTGAGTTCCGCGGAGCACCCCATTCTGCTCTCTTACAACGTCTAATGACGACTGCGGTCGCTGATATGGAGCACCTGGAAGTAGGTGGCACAATGAACCTGATATGAAAAACGTTTATTTTTGGGGGTGTCCGGATACTTTTTATCACATAGCGTAGAAACATTCTGAACCAAAATAGGAGAATATCAGGTAGGATTCAGTCGAGGCTGTTCATGTGCAGAGCAGTTCTTGAACCTAAAGTTAATTGTACGACATCAGAGAATTTGTTGCAAAAATTTAGTCTGCACATTTGTTGATAAAAAAAAATGTATTACTCAGATAACTGTGAATCACTCTTACAAATATTTAAATAACTTCGTCAAGATCTGAAAACGAAGAGATACGAATTAAACCGTTAATTTAGGGGGGGAACTCTCAGATGTGTTGAAATCATCGCAGGAGTAAGAAAACGAGGTGGGCTGTCTCCATTACATTTCCACTGTGTCCCTGAGAAAGCGTGAGAAAGTGGTTCACAATCGGCCCAAACGAAGTCAGTCCTCATAATTGACCAACCTATCACTTTAGATAAAGGCAAGTGACATTCAGATTGCCTAGCATTTGCAGATGATTTAGCAATATTAATTCGTGGCATTTCATCAGCCAGTATCAAAATAAACTCTTGAAAGGAACTGCACAAAAAGACGGTCTGCAGATATCTTATGAAAAGACAACGTACATGACCTGCAAACAAGCGACAAAATATGATAAAATTTAAATATCTTGGTCAAACCACACGAGGAAATGGAATTGAAACAAAAGCAAACGGAATTAGGTGCCAAAAGATGGAAACTGCATACCGACTTTCCCAAAACATCTACAACAAGAAATGCATCTCCAAGCACACGAAACTAAGACATTACAATACAGAAATTAAATCAGTATGCATTGATGGATCAAAAACACTAATTTTGAACAAAACGGAATGCAGAATCGCAAGAAAAATTCTAGGCCCAAAACTTGTGAAGAACAATATCGACTCATAAGCAACCAGGAAATCGAACTATACAAAAAAATCCACATTGACATTAGAAAACGCAGGTTAATATTCTACGGACACATTAAAAGAACTAACCCAGACAGGAAACAAACAGAGGAGGTTTTTGACAATGGGTGCAAATCCAAAAAGGAGACGATAAAATAGGCTGGTGAGATCAAAACTGATCAGAAACTGACAGGAGTTACTCCAGAAGATGACCAAAACCGAGAAATCTTCAGATCCAAAACTCACAAATGGCAAGTTGACCAAGAAGAATAACAGAAGATGATGACTGGGACAACGTGGTCCGAAGAGAGAAAGGAAGTCCACATCAGGAGAATGAAAGAAATGTGGGCACAAAGGAAGGCAAACGCCCATCTCTAAGTACTTTGCGCAGTCCTAATGGACTTATTCACAAATATAAAAAAATATATATATAGAATCATACAGGTATCACGTCACAGCCGAAATTCTTCGCTCTGTTGATCCATTTGAGTTGTTTTTTTGTATTCTGCAAGCACGTGATTCCATCTTTGTGGCATTCACGGAACGACTGAAATGATGGACCACATTAGTATGCTCCCTAGTGAAACAATTTCGGAAGAGGGAATTCTCAGCTTTTAACCTTCTCTGTTTTATCCTCCTTTTTGGCACCATAATGATCTCTTCGCGGTTCTACGGTGGCAGAACCGAAGATTTGTTTTTTTTATACCACTTTTTTAATTTTTTTTAGCATGTATTAATGCTGGAATGTGAATACTGAACACGTAGTTCTTGTTGACGAATTCCCGCTGAGCGAATCACATCAGTCTTTAAAAACATCTCTGTGGAGGTATTTCCGCAGGAAGCTGGGCTGATTCTGATAAGACGCCAGAGAGCTCGTACCACTGACCTAGAAACACACTTCGCACGGAGTAGTCAGCGGAAGAGTTCCAGCAGCGTCAGTGGAATTGTGGACTGCGGTTTTCAGAAGTGGAGATGTATTTTATATGTCAGCGAGGAGGAGCAGTAGGAAACTTCGCTAGGCAAGTAGCTTGCGTCAACGATAAGCTTTTACTACTTGCTTGTGGAGAGACAAACAAGTTCACAAGCAGATTGTGAGTTTTTTGTGCGCCCGACATTAGATAATGCATCAAAGTACGTGTCTGTGAATCGATGATATAGTGTTACCACCATTCAACGATATCATGCGTGTTTATTGACAAATATATTTACACATTTACATCATAATGTACAATAAAAAACTTCAAATATCCGTATTGTGTTTCGAAGACAACACTGTCTTGGTGTTAGTACTGTTCATTGCTTTCGTTTAAAATTCAAGGAAACATAGGAGGAAGGATGTGGCTTTCGGTTCTGGGGAGGAGAAGGAGGAGATTAGTGTTTAACGCCCAGTCGACAACGAGATCCTTAGAGACGGAGCACAAGCTCGGATTAGGGTAGGGTAGAGAAGCAAAGCTGTGTGCCCTTTCGAAAGAACCATCCCTGCTTGTGACTACAGCGATTTAGGGAAATCACGGAAAATCTAAATCAGGATGGTCGGGCGCTGGTTTGAACCGTCGTCCTCCCGAATGCGAGTTCAGTGAGATAACCATTGCGCTATCGCTCTTGGTGCCTTCAGTTTTCTCATCTGTTGTTGACATAACCTTGTGTGGTGACTATACATAGAGTCAGAATCTTTTCACACTTTTCGTTTAAAGCAAATTCCTTCGTAAAGTAGTTATTTACGTATAGTAGTGTCGATTACCCGTAGTGCCTCCAGTTACAGTACACAGCTCAGAGGAATGCCTGCGAGAGATGAGGCAGGGACACCGCTCTTCTCGTCGGCCCTTCTGCTCATGGCCAGTGGTACTGAACGTCCACAAAATATTAGCCTAACGGTAGACTTCATTGTTAGCATTTCTGTAGCGTATTTCGTTGTTCTACTTGTATGATGTCCAGTTCTTTCTTTAGTGCGTTATATTTTCCATGTTTTTCGGTTTGTGTTGCTTTGCTGTTTTGTTTCGTTGTTGTTGTTTCTCATTTCCAAAGAAAATTCCTGGATTCAGTAACTGGTGAATCAGTACCCGACATTATTTGTCCCGCCCCTACAATGTATACATATCGTGAGAAGGAACAGGCGATTCATAGTGAGGGTAGGGAAATAGTCACCAATATTATAAAATCAAGATGTCGGGAAGATAAAACAGGAAATTTTAAATATATGGGGGATTGAAGTAGCCGGGGAGCTGCCAATTATGCCTATCACAAAAACTGGAAAAGAGGGTATATCTGTTGGCAAATCTTTTCTTTGTTCTCCTGGTAAAAACGTTCCAGATCTGAATTGTACAAGTTTCACTCTTGTCATTTCGGTAGGGACATTTTTATTTGTTTAGCGAAGAAGAGAGTCTCTATTGCGCGAAAGCTCCTCACAGCAATCAGTAAAATAATTTAATTTCCATTGTCTGTCGACACAGTATATGACTGTTGCATGCAATGGGGCTCAAATGAAAAATATGTGCCACAACAAGAAAATAATTGAGCAACTGAATTCTCGGGAGCAAAATACTTGACAAGCAACAGAACTTTCCACTGCCAGGATAGAAAAATTGTGTGTTTAGGTAAATTTCGGGTGGACAACAGTCTTGCATTAGGTAAATGCTAGGAAAAAGAAAATATTGTGGATGCTACTAGAAATACTAGCTCATAAAACAGACGTACTTGTCCATGCTGATTGCAAGAGTGGATTTATCAATGGAGATGAACTTATTTTAACAGCCGTAAAAGCCATCGGAGCTTATCGCGGGTGAATGAATGTTACCAATTTCAGTAAGTGGGTACGTGGAAAATCGGCCCTCCCATTTTCGAATTCTGTTTGTATTATTGGAGGCCTCCGTTGTCTCAGCTGAAAGCTCTTCAGATTCTATTTTAAATTTAAAAATTTTCTATTGCAATTTCACATTTTAAACCCCTGAAGTTTTTTCGGTTTTCTGTTTTTTCCTCTAATCAAATTCAAATGGCTCTGAGCACTATGGGACTGTAGCGCCTAGAACCGCTCGGCCATTCCGGCCGGCTGCCTCTAATCACTTTTTAGTTTTCATGATGCAGCGAGCTCGAACCGTAGTTCAAAAATCTAATTTCGTAGACATTTTTATCGCCATTAGATTTTCTCACAGTTTGCACTGTGCCGGAAACAAACCTTCTGCAGTCTCTCAATGGGGAGGGTGGGGGAGGACGCAGGAATTACAGTACATTCACAAATCGGCAATTACCCTGGGAATTACAGGGTCACATTCACTGAGTGTTACTCCGATATACTCATCTCTCATGTTAATAATGTATGGATAATCTCGAGGTGCTTACACGACACTGAAATGAGTTGCATAGAGCAGGGAAGGGAGGAAGGTGTTTGATCCCACGATACGACTTAGACGAAATTTATCAGAATTCGTTAATTGACAGCTTTCACGTTACCTCTTTTTTCGAAGAATACAGTTATAATACTTTTATCTTTGCATATGATACTAGAGACATAGGTAAAATGACAATACAACCAGAGTTATATCCATTTAGTGATAAGTGCTAAAAAATCATTGTATGCATACACAGCATACACGATATAGCGAATTTGGCGCCTTACAAAAACATTAAATTGAATCTCCCCCGTAAGGGTAAAGTTTACATTGGAACAATATAGTAGGAGTGGTCATATAGTTTTAATTTGTGCCTCGAAAAACTATGGCTACGTAACTGCTTTTATGAAATGATAATTAAACCGACACCCTAGCTGCAAACAGGCGTTGATATACATCATTGGGAACATGTTGAAAATGTGTGCCCCAACTGGGACTCGAATACGGGATCTCCTGCTTACATGGCAGACGCTCTATGCATCTGTGCCACCAAGGGCACAGAGGATAGTGCACCTGCAGGGACTTATCTCTTGCACGCTCCACGTGAGACCCACATTCCCAACACTTCCACACCACTACATTCGTAGTATGCCTAATAGATGTTTTCCCACCACCCACATTACTCGTGGCAGATTAATCTACCAAGTCCCGTATGAGTTGGGGCATAGCGGGTGCATTCGCACAAGAAGGTCAATGGCCGGGTGCCCATATTTTAACTATGTATGAAGGTAGTATCTGTTCCCGAAAGAACAGATACCATTGATGACTGTGCATCTTCTCTAGAATGAAATGATAATTAAATCGACACCCTAGCTGCAAACAGGCGTTGATATACCTCATTGGGGACATGTTGAAAATGTGTGCCCCGACCGTGACTCGAACCCTGGATGTGTTGCCTACATGGTAGCCGCTCTATCCATATGACCCACCGAGGGCACAGAGGATAGTATGACGGGCAAACATCTATTAGGCGCACTACGAATATAATGGTGTGGGTATGTCCCGCCTGTTAGCGCACCGCGCGCGCGAGTGTTTACTGTTTACCGTCCGCTGCGGCGAGTGTCACGCGTCCGTGTCTCGGTAGTGCCATGGCGCACTCGTACCGCAAGTCCACAATGAAGATCACATTTCAAGCGAACTACGCAAGACCTCGAGCACTTTACATTGAACGTTTCATCCGGGAAGAACTTCATATTGCACCTCAAGACATCATTGGGATCCACTTTTCTATAACACAGTGTCGTATACATAAAACTGATCAATGAAGAGGCGTGCACTGATGTGGTGTGCCGACACACTCATGGAGTTAAATTTAAGCATCCTGATGGCTCCATAGGAGCTGTAACGATTGAACACGCTGGATTAGGCCTTCGCACTCTGAAGGTCTTCGAGCTGCCATTCGAAGTCCCGCCAGATGTTGTGATGACAGCTTTAAAACCGTACGGCAACTTGCTAAGCCACCTGGCTGAAAAATGGCAAACGTTTGAGACACACCCCGTCTTAAACGGAGTGCGACAAATTAAGATTGCACTGACGAAGCATGTGCCATCCTATTTAGTAATTGGCGGCTGTAGAGCCATTGTCATGTACGACGGACAACCGCGTACTTGCGCCGGCCGTGGCCAGGGAGAACATGTCCGATCGGCCTGTATTCAACGCCGACTGACTCAGACACCGGTTGATGAAGTTCCATCCACGGCAACACCTACTTCACTCCCCATCACGTACGCAGCGGCTGCAACCGCAACAGCTGTTCCTGCCCAGGATCGAAACACCATATTGCAGTCAGTGGTCGATGACAGTGTGGCGGACAGCATATCCCCCTCTACGACGTCATCGGCAGACTTGCCTCAAGACGGTGATCAATTGTGCCACCAAGGCGAACCTAAAGAACCTAAAGAGAAGATGGAAGTAGAAACAGAAATTGTCCATACTTCTGCCTTCCTACCAATGGGGACCGCATCAGACGATTGCCGCCCGCACTCTGACACAGAACATGTCCGAAACCAACGGTCTCCTCGAAAATGCAAGAAACGGCGCCATACGCCATCCGATGATTGCCTGCTTCGGATGTGTGACCCGGACGAACATCCGGCGTCGGACGACACTCAGGACTCTACCACCACAACTCACCCTTCCCGTCACGATGCTATTGCGAATACAGTTTCTGAGCCCCGGACTGACAACACCACTTCTGCTACTGAACATGCGCGCGAGCGCTCTACTGACAGCACTAATCAACAGTTACCAATTGCTGCATCTGATTCCAGGGCCGATGATGTCGAGGATGAGCCACAGCCCCCGGAGGATGCCGAGGGCAGAGATGCTCCCTCGGCTGTACCCAGCACCGACCAACCACAGTGACTACGGCTGTATCGTCAGCCTATGTGCGACCACCCCTGCCGCCCATACCTGGCCTTCTAAACAATCCAGTTGCTGACCTGGCTGACCAAACATACCGTCTAGCAACGATTAACATCAACAACATAGGTGCCCGACATAACCTAGCTGTGCTACAGGATCTGCTCAAAGCAGCAGACATCGACATTGCGCTCCTTCAAGAGGTGTATTTTGCAGACTTCAAGGAACCCTATGGCTACAAGACTTCGGTCTCACATGCGTCGGCCATTGTGGCGATCCTCCTCCGCGAAGGTATACCCGCAGAAGACGTCGAGTATCTCCCTGACGCCAGAGGCATGGCTCTTACTATCCAAGGAGTCAAACTTATTAACATCTATGCGCCGTCAGGATCTGGTCGGCGTCGCGAACGATCCACCTTTTCCGCTCATACAATCACGCCCCTCTTTATGGGCCGTCAGGACGCCTTGGTATTCGGAGGGGACTTCAACTGTAGCCAAGCACCAAAGGATCAGTTCCCACATCATTCTCCCTGCACAGAACGTGCGTCAGTAAGCAATAATCTTCAACTGGCGGACTTATGGGAACATGTTTGTGGCGATTGGCCCGGATTTACTCACTACATCAGCCGTTCCTCCAGCCGCATCGACCGGATTTACATCTCGCGCTCGCTCCATAGCTGTGGGGACGAGAGCTGCCGAAGTTTGGCTCACAGCGTTTTCTAACCACGAGGCCTACATCTGCGCCATTACCCTCGGCCGTCTGAGGGTATGGCACAGCCGTGGTCCTTGGAAGTTGAACGTCTCCCACCTAGCCTCTCTGGAATCGTCCATGTCCCACGTCATTGCAGAACGACGTCGCCGACGCAGGACACTGATCCAAGCTATCACGACGGAAGGCGGACGACGTGTTGATACTCAGCGCGATATAGGAAACGCCCTTCATGCTCACTACACTAGGCTGTACTCGGAACACTGACATCCCCAAGAGGTGCTCACCGAAGTCTCTCAGCTCACTTATGGCACGATCTCTCTGACAGCGGCGGCGGATTTGACTGCAGATGTAATGGAAGAGCAAATTATTGAAGCAATAAAGGCGGGGACTGCTCATAAGTGCCCGGGACTTGATGGCCTTCCTCTGGAATTTTACCGGACATATCATCAATTGCTGGCACTAGCATGGACTGATATTTGCAGCGATCTTATGTCTCCCACGACGCAGATCCCTGGGGCGTTCTTAGAAGGTCTGATTGTGCCCATACACAAACCACGAGATGGATCCAGGATCAGTGATTATCGCCCCTTGACCTTACTGAACAGTGACTTGAAGATTTTCATCCGGCTTCTGGCGGCATGGCTAAAGCGATCGGTACAGTGTATTGTGTCGCAGGACCAGGTATCGTTAGGTGGTGACCATAATATTCGCACTGCAATGTGCCGATATCGACATATGATCGCGCTAGCTAAAGCTCGCCTACTGCCAGGAGTTTTGGCCTCACTCGACTTTATCCAGGCCTTTGACAGAGTCGACCACACATTTTTATGGAGGTACTGATGCGTCTCCTACGTGGCGCGACGTCTAAGGTGTTATATAATGGCCGTCTAACGCCGCCGATACAGATCCAGCGATTGGTGCGACAAGGCTGCCCTCTTTCGGCGATATTGTACGCCCTCCTCTTGGAACCACTCCTCTGCGGCCTCCGACAACGCCTGACTGGGATGTCCCTTGGTGGACACACTTTTTGCTGCACTGCCTATGCGGATGATCTGGTACTCCTTCTTCGCAGTAATGACGATGTTCGTGCAGCACTGGCGTGGGTGGTGACCTACGGCGCGGCATCGGGGAGAAATCTCAGTCTCCACAAATCGCACGTCCTGTCTATAGGCAGAGGCCTACCCGACGAGAGCGTCGTACCGCTACGAATCAGTGACACAATCCGCTGTCTTGGCATTGAATTTGCATCTGACATGAGGCGTTCAACAGCCCTTAACTACAGGCGTTTAATGAATCAGATGAGAGTAGGGATGAGTGACCATTGTCTTAGACATCTAGACCTCCTGCAACGTATCCCTCATTTTGCACAGATACTCGCGATATCACCTACTCTGGCTCACCACATTTTGGCGGTTTTGGGATCCTTTGTTAATACTGCCATGTTATTTACGATTCGTTACGAGTCCCTAACCCTTCCGAGGAGCAGAGGGGGTTTAGGTCTTTGTCATGTTCAGAACAGAGCGAACGCCCTGTTCGTCAGCTGTCACCTGCAACTGTGGCGATGAAGCCCGACGTGCCTCACAAGTCTCTTACTGAGGACCTTACGACCAACTTCACTCGCACCCCGTGTGATGATATCGGACATGCCAGCACCTTTTTTCTACATTAGCCAGTTCTTCCTTGAATTAAGCTACACCAGTACCGCACTACTACCCACACGCTTGATGATGACGAGGGCGACATATGCTGCCATTCAAATGAACAGGACGCCGAATGTGATTGAAAGCAGACACCCCACTACGAAGTGGCGTGCTGTGTGGCAGGCAGTGCATGCCACCACCCTTGATACTGACGTGCAATCTGCATGGTACGTAACTGTTAATGGGAAACAGTTGTGCCAGTCCCGCCTACATCACATCCACCCTCACCAATTCACTCTTGTGTGCCACATGCCAAGTGATTGACACGGATGAACATCGTTTCGAATGGGGGTCGGCAATGGACGTTTGGTATTTGGTGCTTCAGATATTGGCTTTTCTCACACGTAAGACTCCCGACAGAATAACTACCATATCACTTCTTTTCCCCGATGAGATGTATTTCCCAAGAGCAAAAACGAACTCTGTGACGTGGATTAGCGGCCACGCTGTCCACTACCTATTCGGTGATGGCGAAAAGACAGTACCCGATTTTTGGTATTACCTCAACGAACGACATTGTGCGATCGTCAAGAACCCTAAATACAGGCAATATTTTTCTAATTTTCTTGCATTCCATAATCCACCTCGCAGCTGGATTATCGATGACATGAGAAGATAACCATAACACCTCTTTCCAGTTCCTGTTTTTATGAGATTGAACAAACAACGGAAACAACACAGCAACGAGGCGACAGTCATCGAAAAATTCGCAGCGGGCTATAGTATGGAGCATCCTGATTTCGTAACGGGACGACTTCCTATTGTTCTGTTTATGTAGCCGAAGAGGAACGGCTTTCCTCTATCCATTTGTATAAAAATAAAATAAAAATAAAAAACAGAAAAACAAACCTTCCAAAATCCTTCCTCTTTTTTTTTTTTTTTTTTTTTTAAAAAAAAAGATGGATAGAGCGTCTGCCATGTAAGCAGGAGATCCTGGGTTCGAGTACCGGGTCGGGGCACACATTTTAGACATGTTACCAATGATGTATATCAACGCCTGTTTGCAGCTAGGGTGTCGATTTAATTATCATTTCATTCTAGAGAAGCTGCGTGGTCATCAATAGTATCTGTTCTTTCGGGAACAGATACTGCCTTCATATATAACTGCTTTTTTTTTTTAATGTATTTGTCTGGAGTCCTGGTTCACACGCAAAATCCCCGTGAACAGTACAATAGCACGCCGCATAGGAACCAAAACAAAGAGTCACTACCAATTTTTTTTAGGTTAAGCATCGTTTGGTAATCGGCTCTCTGATTTTGAAGAGGTAAAAACGCTTCAAGAATCCATGTTAACTTCATGGAACTGTACAACAAAAACGTATTATCATATTACACAGTGGCTAGGAGGTGCTGACCCTTCCAGTTTGATCAAAAAAGTCTAAATGACAAAGAAAGACGTGGAAGATCGTCTCACTCTGTGAAGAACCGGAAATCGCAATAGAAGCGAAGGATTTCGTGCTCTACAACCGGTGTATCACATTCGAATCGATAATGGAAAGCGTGAAAATTATTCGTGGATCAGTTTTCCACATTTTAGACAACATTTTAAAAGTGAGGAAGGTCGCCGCACGCCGGTTTCCGCATCTGTTCACTCTCATTCCAACAACCCGCCTAACCAAAGCAGCAGCTGAATGTTGCAGTCGTGTCAGGTCGATGAAGAGATGAAGATTACCTTTTTTAGCCGCCTAATCACTATGGACGAGGGCTGGATTAATCACTACGACCCCATGACAAAAGAGCGAAGCAAGTGGTGGAAACATGCGGATTTACCATCGCCGATCATAGCAAGGACCCAACCAACATCAGGAAAGGTGACCAGAGATTCTTTTTTTGGATTGCCATGATGGGGTACTAACAGATTAAGCTCGTGAGGGGAAAATCGCCATCGAAGAAAACTACCAAAATGTAAATCTACATCTACATACCTACTCAGCGAGCTATCGTATGGTGCATGGCGGATGGTACTTTGTACTCGCATTTTCCTTTCCTGTTCCACTCGCGAAGGAGAAATGGATCTCTATGTACCTGGGTACCAGCCCAAGTTTCTCGTTCTGCAGTCAACTTCAAATGCTGGTTCTCTAAACTTTCTCAGTACCGTTCCACGAGAAGTCGTCTTCCTTCCAAGGATTCCAATTTGAGTTCAAGAAGCATCCCCATAATATTCTCTTGTTGATCGAATCTCCTGTTTATAGATCTAGCGTCAGTCCCAAGAATTGCTTCCATGTCTTGCTTTAATCCGACTGGTTGGTATCCCAAACACTCGAGTAGTACTCAAAAATAGGTCCTCCTATTGATATTAGGGTGAAACTAATATGGTTTTAGTTTTAGTAATATGAAACGGTGGGTGTTCCAAAATCTCTCGCTAGTGACGTGAATGCAAGTGCTCTTAAAATTCTGACTACTGATTCTGGCTTGGGATCGCCATAGCTACACTACTTTTGAACACGAACATATTTATGCAAACTAATTTTTAGGTATGTGTTTTCAATTGATCTAAAACGCATATTATTATCTGTAAATGAAACTGAAAATAAAGATTAGTTATCAGTAATACTCAGAATGACTTTGCCATGAAATATCATACGCAATGGCTAACTGTTGCAAAAGCGAATCTTTTGAATTTACATGAAATTTTGGTAACGAAACACTGCAACAATGAGCTGAAATAAACCACTGCACGGCTGTTGGCGTTTTTTATCTTATTTTTCAGGCTGTTTCTTGGAAATTAAACTGTTGTTCCTGCTCTGAAAATACGGTTCACTGTCCGCCCGGTAGCGCAAGGAGTGACAGCGCAGGTTTTGCCAAGCCTGCATTTTCATTTAATAATGGGATACGATTCATGACGTATTTATAATTTAATAGGAAAGTATTCTGTAAATATATATAATCCTTTTAATGACACAAATGAAATTTGAACTAATATGAACGATAATATTGTCATTTATCATAAAATTTACTTTTACACAAAATATCTGGCCTATGTAAAGTTTACCATTTGATTTCATTATGAAATAATTTTAAGTAGCTGTGGTGGGAAGAAACTAATTAGAATAATAAACACCTTGGATACCAACACGTAGATACTGTTAAAACACAAATCTCGACACTAAAATACTTTGCGGTTAGCGTTTGCAGCAGATAAAAGATTATGCATATTATCTTGTTCTTTAAAATCATGTCAAAATCCTTTTCCATCTCCAGTAACAACAGGGGAGCATCTCAAATAAATTTCCTTCCCGTGTGGCACCTCCGCCACCCAAACTCCTCACCCTGCCACGGTATAATACTCTGTCTCCCTGTCTGGCCGACAACTACTACTGACTACTTTGCTCGTCCGAGTACTGCTCTATAATACAATCTATGGTGGCCAAAGAATATGTCACTCATGTGTCCAGACATGCAAAAATGCTATTAAGGGGAAAACACACCGAAGAAACTGATATTTTTCATAACAGACATTTTTCATATCCATTTTTTCTAATATGTACACCTTTCAATGGGAGTTAAGAACCATTCATAAACCGAAATCGCACAAAATATTTTTTATTCAAGGCAATCGGTTTCAACAGTCTTAGCTGTCATTTCCAGTCTTAACAATTTTTTTGTAGTAAACCATGTTCATTTTACGCTGACCTTATGCAGAAGATGTTAAATGGATAAAACTCAGCACATTATAAACGTTTGTCATCACTAAAATACATATAGCTCACAGAAGCTTGGTACATGATGCACATACGTACCACATCATCCACTTGACATATGGTGCATGAGGTCAGCGTAAAATGAACATGGTTTTCTACGTAAAAATGTTTAAGACCTGAAGGTGACAGCTAAGATTCTTGAAACCGGTTGTCATGAATAAAAAGTGTTTTGTGCGATATTGGCTGTTGAATGTTTTTTTAACAATTAAAACGGATCGCCCTTTAATCTATATATATAAAACAAAGTCAGGTTTGTTACAACACTTATAACTCGAGATCTGCTGGACCAATTTTCATGGTTTTTGATTTGTTGGATTTGTCTCTGCCCCGAATAGCAGAATACATCTTAAAAATAATGAAAAACTGACGAATAAAAATTTTCATGGTTTTTGATTTGTTGGATTTGTCTCCGCCCCGAATAGCAGAATACATCTTAAAAATAATGAAAAATTGACGAATACTTGAAAAATGCGTTATTTTCCCTAAAAGTTCTTTAGTTTCGGAGCTGTCAAATTTTTTTGTCAAAATCTGTAAGTAATGATTGACATTTATGCATGCGTTCATAAACTATTTAAAATGGATGAATAAACTATTATGTGTATTTTTTTTAAAAAAAGATTGAAAAATATTACGTGTGCGTTCAGAAATGTGTAATGAATACTTAATCATTTCAATAAATACTCATTTGTTTATTACATGTCAAACGTTTGTTGTCCAATCCTGTCAAATACTGTAACAACTATTTATGTGTGCGTTCAGAAATTTATTTTGTGTAAAATGTCTCGAAAGTTCAGGTAGGTACTGTTATATTTGTTTGTTTCAGACATTAATTTGTGTAAATTATTTATTAAATTAATTAAAGATTTATTCTACAGGTTAACAAAAGTGTAAATGTCTTTTCATAGGTTGTCTATGATTTTTCTTGATAAGCTATTCTCTTTGTCTCGATTGTTTTATGTGGTTTTGTGTGAGTGCATATTCAGTATTTGATTCGTGAAAATTCTGACAATTATTTGTTGCGATTTCGTCGACTGGTTCAACAATACTGCGTTGACATGTACGTTAAAATCGAAACGGAGCGCCTGACTTTCATCCGGTTGAATCAAGCTAAATTGCGTTCGGAAGAGTATATTCGTTTACGCGATGCAATAAGCACAGAAGGAGATTCAGAAAATGTTGGTCGATTGACTATTTTACCAGCGACATACACAGGTAGCCCGCGTCATATGCATGAATATGCGCAAGATGCAATGACATATGTTCGACATTATGGTCGGCCAGATCTATTCATTACATTTACATGTAATCCGAAATGGATGGAAATTATTCAATTGCTGCTTCCCGGACAAACATCAAGTGATCGACACGACATCACCGCACGGGTTTTCAAGCAAAAAATTCGGTCACTAATAAATTACATTGTTAAGCAACACGTCTTTGGGATTACTCGATGCTGGATGTATTCAGTCGAATGGCAAAAACGAGGCCTACCGCATGGTCACATTCTAATTTGGTTAGTAGACAGAATTCGGCCAGATCAAATAGATGACATCATATGTGCGGAGATTCCTGCTCCTGAATCCGATCCAGACCTACATGATGTTGTAATCACGAATATGATTCATGGACCATGTGGCACTATCAACCGCCAATCACCGTGCATGGTCGACGGCAAGTGTTCCAAACGGTATCCGCGAAAATTCACGGCAGAGACCATTACAGGCAACGATGGTTATCCATTGTATCGGCGTCGATCGCCCGATGATAATGTTAGAACTATCACTACTAAAGTGAAAGGAAACGATTTCATAGTTGACAACAGTTGGATTGTTCCATATTCGCCACTTCTTTCCAAAACATTCAAGGCACATTGTAATGTTGAGTATTGCAATTCGGTCAAATCTATTAAATACATTTGCAAATATGTCACGAAAGGGAGCGACATGGCGGTTTTTGGTATCCAAACATCCAATATCAACGATGAAATCACGCGCTATCAAGTTGGTAGATATGTGAACTGCAATGAAGCAATTTGGCGTATATTCTCATTCCCTATTCACGAACGTTATCCCACTGTTGTACATTTGGGGGTGCATCTAGAGAACGGTCAGAGAGTATATTTCACAGCGTCGAATGCTGCTCAACGTGCCGAAACACCTCCAGCGACAACACTGACCAGTTTCTTTGCGATTTGTCAAAACGATCCGTTCGCACGAACGTTGCTTTACTCGGAAATGCCACGTTATTACACTTGGAACGCTACATCGAAGAAATTTCAACGTTGGAAGCAAGGCGATGCAGTTCCTGGTCATCCAGATATGCGTTCTGCTGATGCTCTTGGTCGTATTTACACAGTTCATCCGAAGAATGATGAATGTTTCTATTTGCGGTTGTTGCTGGTACATGTTCGAGGGCCAACATCATTTGAATCACTACGAACTGTTAATGGTATAGTGTACCCCACATTTCGTGCAGCATGTCAAGAGCTGAATTTGCTTGAAAACGATACTCATTGGGACACGACAATCACTGAAGCAATTATTTCTGCATCTCCAAGTCAGATACGCACATTATTTGCTATCGTCATTTCGACATACTTCCCATCGAACCCACGTGACCTGTGGAACAAATACAAAGATAACATGTCAGAAGACATTTTATATCGAATTCGTGTCAGCTCAAGAAATCCCGATCTTGAGGCGAATGAGGAGATGCATAACCAGGCTTTGCTCTTGATCGAAGATATGTGTTACCTCATGTGCGGCAGTTTGTTAGTTAGGTTAGGAATGCCAGCGCCAGATCGCAGAATGAATGACGCATTTAATATAGAATTGGAACGTGAACGTGAATATGATCCACATGAACTAATCCAATCAGTTCAAACGAATGTACCACTGTTGAATCCTAAGCAGAAGGAAGTCTATGATACACTGATTAATGCAATTGATGATGGAAATGGTGGCTTATTTTTTTTGGATGCCCCCGGTGGAACTGGGAAGACATTCCTCATGTCATTGATTTTGGCCACTGTACGTGCGAGATCCGAAATTGCGGTAGCAATTGCTTCTTCTGGAATAGCGGCCACATTGTTAGACGGATGCCGTACGGCTCACTCACCGTTAAAATTGCCATTAAACCTTCAAACTACTGAACAACCAACATGTAACATTTCGAAACACTCCGCAATGGCCAAAGTTTTAGTAGCATCAAAAATCATCGTATGGGACGAATGCACAATGGCGCACAAACGCGCATTGGAAGCACTAGACCGAATATTAAAAGATCTGCGCAGTGACTCGAGATGTTTTGGTGGTTCAATGATTTTATTATCTGGCGATTTCCGACAAACACTACCAGTAATTCCAAGATCTACTGCTGCCGACGAAATAAACGCTTGCCTCAAGGCATCAAATCTGTGGCGATATGTAAACAAACTTCAACTGTCTGTCAATATGAGATTGCATTGTTGAACGATCTATCTGCTGATGATTTCTCGAAGCAATTGCTGACTATCGGTAATGGCCGTGTTTCTGTTGACGAATCGAGCGGTCTGATTTCATTTCCTCCAAATTTTTGCAATTTCATCTCATCAAAAGACGAGCTTATCAACAAAGTATTTCCGGATATCATTGCTAACCACAAAAATACTAAATGGTTAAGTGAGCGAGCAATTTTGGCGGCTAAAAATAAAGATGTAGATGACCTCAATTTTATAATTCAAAATAAAATCGTAGGTACTCTGTATTCATTCAAATCTATCGACTGTGTAACAAACGAAGAAGAAGCCACTAATTATCCAACTGAATTTTTGAACTCCTTGGATGTGCCTGGTTTACCACCGCACAATTTACAACTGAAGGTTGGCTCGGTAGTCATCATGCTTAGAAATTTAAACCAACCAAAACTGTGCAATGGAACGCGTTTGGTGATAAGAAAACTGATGAGCAATGTGATTCACACGTCGATACTTAAAGGAAAATTTAAAGATGAGGAAGTTCTTATTCCAAGGATTCCGATGATCCCAACAGATATGCCCTTTGAGTTTAAATGAATTCAATTCCCGACTCGTCTTGCCTTCGCCATGACGATCAACAAATCACAGGGCCAATCCTTGACTATTTGTGGCCTCTAGAAAATGCGTGTTTTTCTCATGGTCAATTGTACGTGGCATGCTCACGTGTCGGCAAACCATCCGCATTATTTGTTCTTGCGCCTGACCAAAAAACAAAGAATGTCGTTTACCATAAGGTGCTTGAATGCAAATCCAATTAATGAATTAATCAGAGTGTATCCCAACCTGCACAACATAGTTTTCAATGATATTTTTCTGACATGTGTTTGAAATACTTAATTATTATTATTTTTTTAATTTTTATTCTCATTCTATATGTATTCATCATCATTCATCAAAATAAAATACTTTTATATTTCTCTCTATATTAATATTATTTTGTATCATTGTATTACGTTCATCAAAGCCTAAATTAGTTCAGCTAAAAGGTAACACGACATTCATTGACTGTTAGGCGGTACGAAGTTCACCGGGTCAGCTAGTAGTCTTATAACGAGAAAATTGTTTCAGGGTGAGCTACACTTCCCTAAAATTCTCCCAATAAACCAAAGTCGACCATTCGACCTCTGTAATAACGTTCTTACGTGTTCATTCCGATTCATATAGCTTTGCGACGTTATACCTGGACTGTTACGGCGTAAAGTGAAGCGCCGACACGCCAGTCGGGAACGACAGGGAAGAGAAGGCTATGAGAAAATGTCAGCCAATCGCACGGTGACCGGATCTCTCTCCGGGACGACAACCCGACAGCAGCGGCCCCTATGTGAACAGGACATAAGCATCGCGACCGACTGGTGACGCCCCAGTTCGCTAGCAGCGTCAACTCGAATAACTTCGATTGTACTGTCTATGTAGCACAGACCTGGGGTAGTTTATAGTGAAGAAGATTGATTATTTTGTATGGCGTCCTTTGCTTGCGACACATCTGTGTAATTGCGAAAGTTAAGTTTTGTATCTTTTCTTTTTGTAATAAAACTCATTAATACGACTGGTTTGATTGTTTGTTTTGCGATCCGGGTGTGCAGGCTTCCTAGACACCACATGGATACTTAGTCGACGTGACTGTCTCAAGCAGCACACAGCCAATGCTGTTTTCGATCATTACATGACTGTTTTTCCTACGCGTCTACATTAACTTATATTTTTCTATATTTAGGTCAAATTACTATGCGTAGCACCAACTAGACATTTTGTGTAAGTCATCTTGTATCCTGCTACAGTCACTCAGTGACGACCGACACCTTCCAGTACACCACAGCATCATCAGTAAACAATCGCAGACTGTTGCTCAACCTGCCCGTCAGATCATTTCTGCATATAGAGAGTAACAGGGGTGCTATCACACATCCATGGAACTCTCCTGACGATACCCTTGTCTCTGATGAATACTCGCCGTCGAGGATAACGTAGTGGGTCCTACTACTTAAGAGTCTTCGAGCCACTCACATACCTGGGTATCTATTCCATATGCTCGTACCTTCCTTAACAGTCTGCTGTGTGTCACTATGTCAAACGATATCCGGAAATTTAGAGCATGGGATCTGCCTCTTGCCTTTCATGCATGGTTCCAATGAGCTTACAAGAGGCTGTGACGGCGAAGCGTCATGGGAAGCAAGGGAAGCAGTTTCGCTGCGCGACAACACTCCTGATCATCCTGCCAGGACGCAATAACATATGCTGCTACTTTCAGCTAAGAAATTTTGTCTCATCCTCCATATCCTCCTGACGTGACTCCCAGTGACTTTTTCCTCTTTCTTCAGACGAAGACCCCATTTTGTGTCATGTATTTCCAGAATGACGAAGTGATTTTTGAGGCGGAACATTTCCTGAACAGCCAAAGAGCAGACATGTACAAGCAAGCTCCAAGCCAAGTCAACCATCGTTGGAATAACGTGTCGCATAGAAGAGTGATTATGTTCATGGTCGCAGCTTGATTTTTTCGAGGTGATGATTACAGCTTTATGATTATCCTTCGTACCAACTTGCCAGAATCAGACAGATGCAGTGGTGAACTGCTGTGTGATTTGAACACTTGTTCTACAGAAACTGTTCCGACACTTATTCGTGATGGTAGCCAGTCGGACTTTGGGAAATTTCTGCAGTTGACGTATGTTAATTACACGCGAGGGTCGCGTATCTGCATATTACCTAAATAGCCAGAGTGTCGGTGCAGAGCACAAGACCGACAGCGTAACAATACGGATAAGCTGTTTTCACATCTGGGGTGGTAGCGCGCTGCTGCTGTGATGCACTGGTGCAGCGGTCTGCTGACGCCGAGCAACTGCAATCAGTAGCGAAGACATACGGAGCCTCCTTGTTCTCTGTATAATGACGTAGCTACTTTCATTTAGTCTTCACTTACATTTGTTTGGATTCCCATTCAACTAATGCTCATGGCAGAAGCAGTAAGTCAGTTGGAGACCACCGAGCGAGGCGGCGCAGTGGGTAGCACACTGGACTCGCATTCGAGAGGACGCCGGTTCAAAGCCACGCCCGGCCATCCTGATTTAGGTTTTTCGTGATTTCCCTAAGTCGCTTCAGGCAAAGGTTGGGATGGTTCCTTTGAAAGGGCGCGGCCCATTTGCCCATTTCCTTCCCCACTGCTTGGGCCACTCTCCCCAAGACAACCAACCAATCAGTTGGTGGCCCGTTTATTATAAAATAATTCTTACATGAATTATTAAGATACGCACTATATTACAGCCTACTCTTGAACTGACTGGACTGTCCGAGTCCATTATTCGAGGAGGGGTCTTCCCTTGCGTTATACACGTATCTGATCAAAAGTATCCGGACACCCCCAAACCATACAGTTTTTATATTGGGTCCACTATGCTGTCATCTACTGCCAGGTACTCCATATCAGTGACCTCAGTAGTCATTAGACATCGTGATAGAGTAGAATGGGGCGCTCTGCTGAATTCACAGACTTCGAATGTGGTCAGGTGACTGGATGTCACTTGTGTCATATGTCATAACCGTTTAAATTTTGTCGATTTGTTTGCGCTCTCTGTAGATTAGTTCAGACGTTCTTTGCAAAACAGTTTTTAGCATGGATAGGGACTGCAACTGCTGTGTTCGGATGCAGGCTGAGTTGGCATCCCTTCGCTCCCAGCTTCAGGCAGTGTTGGCTTCGGTCACACAGCTTGAGGCTGTTGCCAATGGGCATCACTGTGGGGGTCCGGATGGGGGTTTGTCGGGGACGGCCAGCTCGTCCCACGCATCCCCTGATCGGACTACGACTGTGGTTGCCCGGGATACTGCCCGCATTGAGGCTGATCCCTCACCTGTGGTAGAGTGGGAGGTCGTTTCGAGGTGTGGCAGGGGGCGAAAGACATTCCGGAGGGCTGAACGGAAAGCCTCTCCAGTTTGTCTGACGAACCGGTTTCAGGCTCTGTCTCAGGCTGATACTGATCTTCGGCCTGACATGACTGCTTGTCCTGTTCCAGAGGTTGCCCCTCAGTCTGCAAGATCCGGGCAGTTGCAGAGGGTGGGCTTACTGGTATTTGGGAGCTCCAACGTCAGGCGCGTAATGGGGCCCCTTAGGGAAATGGCAGCAAGAGAGGGGAAGAAAACCAATGTGCACTCCGTGTGCATACCGGGGGGAGTCATTCCAGATGTGGAAAGGGTCCTTCCGGATGACATGAAGGGTACAGGGTGCACCCATCTGCAGGTGGTCGCTCATGTCGGCACCAATGATGTGTGTCGCTATGGATCGGAGAAAATCCTCTCTGGCTTCCGGCGGCTATCTGATTTGGTGAAGACTGCCAGTCTCGCTAGCGGGATGAAAGCAGAGCTCACCATCTGCAGCATCGTCGACAGGACTGACTGCGGACCTTTGGTACAGAGCCGAGTGGAGGGTCTGAATCAGAGGCTGAGACGGTTCTGCGACCGTGTGGGCTGCAGATTCCTCGACTTGCGCCATAGGGTGGTGGGGTTTCGGGTTCCACTGGATAGGTCAGGAGTCCACTACACGCAACATGCGGCTACACGGGTAGCAGGGGTTGTGTGGCGTGGGCTGGGCGGTTTTTTAGGTCAGATGGCCTTGGGCAAGTACAGAAAGGGCAACAGCCTCAACGGGTGCGGGGCAAAGTCAGGACATGCGGGGACCAAGCAGCAATCGGTATTGTAATTGTCAACTGTCGAAGCTGCGTTGGTAAAGTACCGGAACTTCAAGCGCTGATAGAAAGCACCGAAGCTGAAATCGTTATAGGTACAGAAAGCTGGCTTAAGCCAGAGATAAATTCTGCCGAAGTTTTTACAAAGGTACAGACGGTGTTTAGAAAGGATAGATTGCATGCAACCGGTGGTGGAGTGTTCGTCGCTGTTAGTAGTAGTTTATCCTGTAGTGAAGTAGAAGTGGATAGTTCCTGTGAATTATTATGGGTGGAGGTTACACTAACCAACCGAACTAGGTTAATAATTGGCTCCTTTTACCGACCTCCCGACTCAGCAGCATTAGTGGCAGAACAACTGAGAGAAAATTTGGAATACATTTCACATAAATTTTCTCAGCATGTTATAGTCTTAGGTGGAGATTTCAATTTACCAGATATAGACTGGGACACTCAGATGTTTAGGACGGGTGGTAGGGACAGAGCATCGAGTGACATTATACTGAGTGCACTATCCGAAAATTACCTCGAGCAATTAAACAGAGAACCGACTCGTGGAGATAACATCTTGGACCTACTGATAACAAACAGACCCGAACTTTTCGACTCTGTATGAACAGAACAGGGAATCAGTGATCATAAGGCCGTTGCAGCATCCCTGAATATGGAAGTTAATAGGAATATAAAAAAAGGGAGGAAGGTTTATCTGTTTAGCAAGAGTAATAGAAGGCAGATATCAGACTACCTAACAGATCAAAACGAAAATTTCTGTTCCGACACTGACAACGTTGAGTGTTTAGGAAAAAAGTTCAAGGCAATCGTAAAATGCGTTTTAGACAGGTACGTGCCGAGTAAAACTGTGAGGGACGGGAAAAACCCACCGTGGTACAACAACAAAGTTAGGAAGCTACTGCGAAAGCAAAGAGAGCTCCACTCCAAGTTTAAACGCAGCCAAAACCTCTCAGACAAACAGAAGCTAAACGATGTCAAAGTTAGCGTAAGGAGGGCTATGCGTGAAGCGTTCATTGAATTCGAAAGTGAAATTCTATGTACCGACTTGACAGAAAATCCTAGGAAGTTCTGGTCTTACGTTAAATCAGTAAGTGGCTCGAAACAGCATATCCAGACACTACGGGATGATGATGGCATTGAAACAGAGGATGACACGCGTAAAGCTGAAATACTAAACACCTTTTTCCAAAGCTGTTTCACAGAGGAAGACCGCACTGCAGTTCCTTCTCTAAATCCCCGCACAAACGAAAAAATGGCTGACATCGAAATAAGTGTCCAAGGAATAGAAAAGCAACTGGAATCACTCAATAGAGGAAAGTCCACTGGACCTGACGGGATACCAATTCGATTCTACACAGAGTACGCGAAAGAACTTGCCCCCCTTCTAACAGCCGTGTACCGCAAGTCTCTAGAGGAACGGAGGGTTCCAAATGATTGGAAAAGAGCACAGATAGTCCCAGTCTTCAAGAAGGGTCGTCGAGCAGATGCGCAAAACTATAGACCTATATCTCTTACGTCGATCTCTTGTAGATTTTAGAACATGTTTTTTGCTCGCGTATCATGTCATTTCTGGAAACCCAGAATCTACTATGTAGGAATCAACATGGATTCTGGAAACAGCGATCGTGTGAGACCCAACTCGCCTTATTTGTTCATGAGACCCAGAAAATATTAGATACAGGCTCCCAGGTAGATGCTATTTTTCTTGACTTCCGGAAGGCGTTCGATACAGTTCCGCACTGTCGCCTGATAAACAAAGTAAGAGCCTACGAAATATCAGACCAGCTGTGTGGCTGGATTGAAGAGTTTTTAGCAAACAGAACACAGCATGTTGTTATCAATGGAGAGACGTCTACAGACGTTAAAGTAACCTCTGGCGTGCCACAGGGGAGTGTTATGGGACCATCGCTTTTCACAATATATATAAATGGCTTAGTAGATAGTGTCGGAAGTTCCATGCGGCTTTTCGCGGATGATGCTGTAGTATACAGAGAAGTTGCAGCATTAGAAAATTGTAGCGAAATGCAGGAAGATCTGCAGCGGATAGGCACTTGGTGCAGGGAGTGGCAACTGACCCTTAACATAGACAAATGTAATGTATTGCGAATACATAGAAAGAAGGATCCTTTATTGTATGATTGTATGATAGCGGAACAAACACTGGTAGCAGTTACTTCTGTAAAATATCTGGGAGTATGCGTGCGGAACGATTTGAAGTGGAATGATCACATAAAATTAATTGTTGGTAAGGCGGGTACCAGGTTGAGATTCATTGGGAGAGTGCTTAGAAAATGTAGTCCATCAACAAAGGAGGTGGCTTACAAAACACTCGTTCGACCTATACTTGAGTATTGCTCATCAGTGTGGGATCCGTACCAGATCGGTCTGACGGAGGAGATAGAGAAGATCCAAAGAAGAGCGGCGCGTTTCGTCACAGGGTTATTTGGTAACCGTGATAGCGTTACGGAGATGTTTAATAAACTCAAGTGGCAGACTCTGCAAGAGAGGCGCTCTGCATCGCGGTGTAGCTTGCTCGCCAGGTTTCGAGAGGGTGCGTTTCTGGATGAGATATCGAATATATTGCTTCCCCCTACTTATACCTCCCGAGGAGATCACGAATGTAAAATTAGAGAGATTAGAGCGCGCACGGAGGCTTTCAGACAGTCGTTCTTCCCGCGAACCATACGCGACTGGAACAGGAAAGGGAGGTAATGACAGTGGCACGTAAAGTGCCCTCCGCCACACACCGTTGGGTGGCTTGCGGAGTATCAATGTAGATGTAGGTGTAGATGTAGAGTTTTCCACACACCTAAGCATCCCTAGGTCCACTGTTTACGATGTGATAGTGAGGTAGAAACGTGAAGGGAGGAGGGTCGTAATGTGTAATAGGCAGACGTCTGTCCAGACCATCACACTCGAATTCCAAACTGCATCAGGACCCACTGCAAATACTATGACAGTTAGGATGGAGGTGAGAAAACTTGGATTTCATGGTCGAGCGGCACACATCACGCTGGTAAATGCCAAACAAAGCCTTGCTTGGTGTAAGGAGCGTAAACATTGGACGATTGAACAGTGGAAAAACGTTGTGTGAAGTGACGAATCACGGTACACAAAGTCGCGATTCGACGGCAGGGTGTGGGTAAGGTGAATGCCCGGCGAACGTCATCTGACAGTGTGTGTAGTGCCAACAGTAACACTCGGAGGATGCGGTGTTACGGTGTGATCGTGTTTTTCACGGAAGGGGCTTGCACCCCTTGTTGTTTCTTGTGGGACTATCACGGCACTCGTCCACATTTATGTTTTAAGCACCTTCTTGCTTCCCACTGTTGGAGAGCAATTCGGGGATGGCGATTGCATCATTCAATACGATCGACCACCTGCTTATAATGCACTCCCTGTGGCGGAGTGGTAATAATATCCCTGTCGTGGACTAGCCTGCACTGAGTCCTGACCTCAATAGTATAGAACACCTTTGGGATGTTTTGGAACGCCGACTTCGTGCCAGGCCTTACCGACCGACATCGATACCTCTCCTCAGTGCAACACTCCGTGAAAATTTGGCTGCCATTCTCCAAGAAACCTTCCAGCACCTGACTGAACGTGTGCCAGCGAGACTGGAACTTGGCATCAAGGCTAAGGGTGGGCCAACAGCATATTGAATTCCAGCATTACCGATGGAGGGCGCCACGAACTTATAAGTCATTTTCAGCCAAGTGTCCGGATACTTTTGATCACATAGTGTATTTCAGTGTGTGGACAAAAAGCATGGAAATACCAAAGACACTACACATTACAGTGCGGTGTAGGAAAACCGTCGGCATTCAAAACAGCTTCCATTAGTCTCAGAATGGATAAAAACAGGTATTGCAGGATTTTTGACGGAACTGTACACCAGTCTTCATGAAATATTATGTTGAGATCTGCTGAGTGTAGAGGCCAGGGGAGATTCGACAGTTCATCCTCGCGCTCAGAAAACCAGTGCTGCACGATGCGAGCTGTGTGAACAGGAGTCCTGTCGTATTGGAACACAGCATCACAAATGGCGAACAAACATTGTGCCTTGGGATGGACCTGTTCAGCCAAAATGGTCGCAGAATCCTTGATAGTAATGCAAATTCGCATAGTAACCATGGGGTTCACCGAACACCACAATATGGCTGCCGAAATAAATGCCTAATCCACGCCAATTTCTCCACGGCGAGGTAAACTCGGCCAGAAACTGGAAACAGTGTGAAACAAGACACATGCAACCAAATAACTTTCTTCCATCGCTCCGTAGTCCAGGTTTTATACAGAGTAGCCTATAAAATTACCCTTGCAGACTTGTAGGACTTACAGAGAGGACTGGGTACATAATATTTTGAACCAAAACTCACGTCCGAAACGTACCGTTTCCGTGATACGAGGTGCATTCAAGTTCTAAGGCCTCCGATTTCTTTTCTAATTAACCACTCACCCGAAATCGATGAAACTGGCGTTATTTCTCGACGTAATCGCCTTGCAGACGCACACATTTTTTACAACGCTGACGCCATGATTCCATGGCAGCGGCGAAGGTTTCTTTAGGGGTCTGTTTTGACCACTGGAAAATCGCTGAGGTAATAGCAGCACGGCTGTTGGATGTGCGGCCACGGAGAGTGTCTTTCATTGTTGGAAAAAGCCAAAAGTCACTAGGAGCCAGGTCAGGTGAGTAGGGAGCATGAGGAATCACTTCAAGGTTGTTATCACGAAGAAACTGATGCGTAACGTTAGCTCCATGTGCGGGTGTGTTGTCTTGGTGAAACAGCACACGCGCAGCCCTTCCCGGACGTTTTTGTTGCAGTGCAGGAAGGAATTTGTTCTTTAAAACATTTTCGTAGGATGCGCTGTTACCGTAGTGCCCTTTGGAACGCAATGGGTAAGGATTACGCCCTCGCTGTCCCAGAACATGGACACCATCATTTATTCAGCACTGGCGGTTACCCGAAATTTTTTTGGTGGCGGTGAATCTGTGTGCTTCCATTGAGCTGACTGGCGCTTTGTTTCTGGATTGAAAAATGGCATCCACGTCTCATCCATTGTCACAACCGACGAAAAGAAAGTCCCATTCATGCTGTCGTGCGTCAACATTGTTTGGCAACATACCACACGGGCAGCCATGTGGTCGTCCGTCAGCATTCGTGGCACCCACCTGGATGACACTTTTCGCATTTTCAGGTCGTCGTGCAGGATTGTGTGCACAGAACCCACAGAAATGCCAACTCTGGAGGCGATCTGTTCAATAGTCATTCGGCGATCCCCCAAAACAATTCTCTCCACTTTCTTGATCATGTCGTCAGACCGGCTTGTGCGAGCCCGAGGTTGTTTCGGTTTGTTGTCACTCGATGTTCTGCCTTCATTTAACTGTCGCAACCAAGAACGCACTTTCGACACATCCATAACTCCATCACCACATGTCTCCTTCAACTGTCGATGAATTTCAATTGGTTTCACACCACGCAAATTCAGAAAACGAATGATTGCACGCTGTTCAAGTATTTAAGTATTTAAAACAGTTCTCATTCTCGCCGCTGGCGGTAAAATTCCATCTGCCGTACAGTGCTGCCATCTCTGGGACGTATTGACAATGAACGCGGCCTCATTTTAAAACAATGCGCATGTTTCTATCTCTTTCCAGTCCGGAGAAAAAAAATTGGAGGCCTTAGAACTTGAATGCACCTCGTACAACCATTTGAAAACATATTGCCAACGGGCGCGCTAACCTTTATAAACGATTTATTAGGCGTGACCCAGTACATCACTTGTTTTACAATTCCACTCATTAATAACCAAAGAAATAAATAGGAGACTTCATCAGTTTTCATAAGCACTACTGTTTATAATTAAGTCGGACGTGCAGCGTCTTCTTGGGCACCACAGTCACGCCTGCTGACGGTGAAGATACTCTTTCTCGAAGCCGTTGGGTAACAGTAGCGAAAAGGGTTAGCGATGGAGTCGGAGTTCTGGATAACGAACTTGATAAAGGCGACTAGCAGTTCTTCCATTACCGTGAGCTTCATCGCACAGAAGGATCATGTCGGTCTATTTTGCTAAATGTGTACGCAACCATGTTACTCTAACACTCACAGGCACGTGGATGAGGTTCGAACCAGGTCAGGAGAGGTAGGATAGATGTTGCAAGGTATCCCAGATATGCTCAATAATGTTCATGTCTGCGGAGTTTGGTGGCCAGGCAAAGTGTTTAAACTCAGAAGAGTGTACCTGGAGCCACTCTGTAGCAATTATGGACGTGTGGGGTGTCCCATTGTCCTGCTGAAATTGCCAAAATCCGTCGGAATGCACAATGGACATGAATGGATGCAAGTGATCAGACACTATGTTTACGTACGTGTCACCCGTCAGAGTCGACGTAGCAGGGGTCCCATATCACGCCAACTGCACACGCCCCACACCATTAGACAGGCTCTGCTAGCTTGAACAGTCACCTGCTGACATGGAGGGTGCATGTCTCCATACCCGTATACGTCCAGCCGCTCTATACAATCTGAAACGAGGCTCGTCCGACCAGGCAACATGTTTCCAGTCATCAACAGTCCAATGTCGGTGTTGACGGGCCCAGGCAGGGCGTAAAGCTTTGTGTCGTGCAGTCATCAAGGGTATACGAATGAGCCTTCGGCTCCGAAAGCCCATATTGATGATGTTTCGTTGAGTGGTTCGCACTCTGACACTTGTTGATGGCGCAGCACTGAAATATGTACCAATTTGCGGAAGGGTTGCACTTCTGTCACGTTGAACGATTCTCTTCAGTCGTCGTTGGTCCCGTTCTTGCAGGATCTTTCTCCAGCCGCAGCGATGTCAGAGTTTTGTTGTTTTACCGGATTCTTGATATTCACTCGTGAAATGGTCGTATGGGGAACTCCCCATTTTATCACTACCTCGGAGATGTTGTGTGCCATCGCTCGTGCGACGACTATAATACCTCTTTCAAACTCACTTAAATCTTGATAACCTGCCATTGTGACAGCAGTAACCGGTGTATCAAACGCACCAGAGACTTGTTGTCTTGCGTTGCCGACCGCAGTGCCGTATCCTGCCTGTTCACGTATCTCTGAACAAGCATGCCTATACCAGTTTCTTTGGTGCTTCAGTGTATAGCAACTCCTAGCAGGCCCTTAACTTCGGCCTTTAGTGTGATCGTCATTAGTAGACATAAAAAATGTTCTATTTTTGTTGTTGTATTTGCGTGATGTTAGATTCCACAAGTGTCGACAATAATAAGCCCGCCTCAGTAGTTCAGCTACGGCCATGGTTGATGTTAACTGGATAACCAAAATATGTTACAAGTTCATGTCAAGGTGTTTTGGAACGATGACCTACTGAGACTTCTACGACTGAGACTAGTTGAGGGAGAAGGGGAGGCTCAAGTTTCCATAGCGGTCGTGAAAGTCTGGAACAAGAGTATGCTAACCATATGGACAACCTTGCTGATTTCCAGTGTCGCCGTGTCCAGAGCTTGTTGTAATGGCTGATTGACTGGTTTCGTTGGGCCTCTGGTTCTGTCAGAGGAATGCTTCTACTATTAACCTATTAAACCTTTGTTGTTCTTCCTGGAATACTTTGTATAACTTGAACAACAGGAATAGTATCTTGGTTGTGAAGTCTCTTATAGCTGTGATGATGATGACATTCCATTCAGTACAACACGTCAACTCCCGTCTTTCAAGGAATTCTTTCGTTGTACGCTCAAGACGAATATGTGAGCTGCAGCCCTTCGAAGGCGAGATGCGACACCTGGAATAGGTTTTGACGGACAGTGGGTGCTCTACCAGTAGCATAAGAAGTGTCGCTTGGCGAAGTGACTCCTCAGAAAAAGAAATGTCGGGCACGGTCTTTCTGCCATACACACCCAGGGTGACGAACTGAATCGCCAGCATATTGCACAAACACGGCGTACACTGACCAAAAAAATAGATGAGTGTCAAACATATACAAGAGACAAAAGGGGCCGCTCTTAACGTCGGAAACATACAGCATACCGTGTGCATGTGAAAAAGTCTATGCTGGAGTGAGTGGACGATCCATCAGTACCAGGGTCACCGGACGCAAAAGCGATTGCAGGTTGGTACAGGTGGAAAAAGAGGCTGTGGCGGAGCATGTACTATGTGAGGCCGATCACATAATAAAATTATCCGCTTCACTGCTTTTCCTATTTATTTCAGTTCTCAGTGACATGTATTTCTGTATTCCTGAGTTTCCCAGAACATTTTTGTACTTCCTACTTTCATCGATCAAATGAAGTATTTCTTCTGTTACCAATGATTTCTTCGCAGTTACCTTCTTTGTACCTATGTTTTTCTTTCCAGATACTGTGATGGCCCTTTTTAGAGATATCCAATCCTCTTCAACCGAACTGTCTACTGAGCTATTCGTTATTGGTGTATCTATAGCCTTAGGGATTTTCAAGCGTATCTCGTCATTCTTTAGTACTTCTGTATCCCACTTCTTTGTGTATTGCTTCTTCCTGACTAATGTCTTAAACTTCAGCCTACTCTTCGTCACCACTGTATTGTACCGGCCGGTGTGGCCGTGCGGTTAAAGGCGCTTCAGACTGGACCCGCGTGACCGCTACGGTCGCAGGTTCGAATCCTGCCTCGGGCATGGATGTGTGTGATGTCCTTAGGTTAGTTAGGTTTAAGTAGTTCTAAGTTCTAGGGGGCTGATGACCACAGATGTTAAGTCCCATAGTGCTCAGAGCCATTTGAACCATTTTGAACCACTGTATTGTGATCTGGGTACGCCTTACAGACCAGTATCTGGCTTCGGAATCTCTGTCTGACCTGATGTAACCTAACTGAAATCTTCATGCATCACCCGGCTTTTTCCAAGTATACTTCCTCCTCTTGTTTTTCTTGAACAGTGTATTCGCTAGTACTATCTGAAACTTGTTACGGAACTGAATTAGTCTTTCTCCTCTCTCATTCCTTGTCCCAAGCCCATATTCTCCTGTAACCTTTTCTTCTACTCCTTCCCCTACAACTGCATTTCAGTCTCCCATGACTATTTGATTTTCGTCTCTCCTTACGTACTGTATTACCCTTTCAATATCCTCATATACTTTGTCTGTCGCTTCATCCTCAGCTTGCGACGTCGGCATTTATACCTGATCGAAGTCGGCTTTGGTTTGCTGTCGATTCTGATAAGAAGAGCCCTATCACTGAACTGTTCACAGTAACACACTCTCTGCCCTATCTTCCTACTCATAACGAATCCTACTCCCGCTGTACCGTTTTCTGCTGCTGTTGATATTAACCTGTACTCGTCTGACCAGAAATCCTTTCTTCCTTCCATTTCACTTCACTGACCCCTACTATATCTACATTGAGTCTTTGCATTTCCCTTTTCAGATTTTCTAGTTTCCCTTCTACGTTCAAGCTTCTGACATTCCACGCCCCGATGCGTAGAACGTTATCCTTCCGTTAATTGTTCAATCTCTTTCTCATGGTAACCTCCCCCTTGGCAGTCCCCTCCCGGAGATCCGAATGGGGGACTATTCCGGAATCTTTTGCCAATGGAGAGATCATCATGACACTTCTTCAATTACACGCCACATGTCCTGTGGATACACGTTACGTGTCTTTAATGCAGTGGTTTCCATTGCCTTCTGCATCCTCATGTCGTTGATCACTGCTGATTCTTCCACCTTTAGGGGCAGTTTCCCATCCATAGAACAAGAGAGTGTCCTGAACTTCTGTCCGCTCCTGCGCCCTTTCTCGACAAGGCCGTTGCAGAATAGGGTGACTTCTTATGCCGGAAGTCTTCGGCCGCCAATGCTGATTATTAATCAATGTTTTAGCAGTGGCGGGATTCGAACCCGCGACCGAGAGTGTTTTGATCGAAGCCGCTATCCCTGGATCACGGGTACGTTCTCAGTGGAAATACACTAACATGACAATAGTTTCAACAAGAAAGGAGAAAGCCTAATCGTAAATGGATACTGTATTCCCATGCTCCAGCGAACGACCGTTTCAGATAGCAAGGTCAGCACTACAGCAGAAAAGTTCTCAAGCGGTGGAGCGGCGGTTGACGGCTGGACTCCAGTCCGCAACCAGCAACGAGGACGCCGCACACTGGGCTGACTCGTTTCGAAACCTGGATATAATGGAAATAGAAAAAGTTGTGCGTTCCGGCTTCAGTCCCAAGATATATTGTGTAGATGGCACTGGTCCATAATAGTCGAATGCTATGGTGGCATTCTCCAATACTGCACAATAATTAAGAATCAATCACAAGTCGATATAATATATGCCGCGGAAGTATCCGGTAAACAATTCACATATTGTCTGTGAGGTGTGCGTAATATGAGACAGATATTTGCCAGATGTCATGATAAAATAAGGTGGGTAGCACTCCCGAAGGACATTTTTAATCAGTGTAATGATATACACCGACTGAAACTAAACTAGTTCCGATGTTATCAAAAATCGTTCGCTACAAAATTTCCTCTGCAAGGCTCCACTTTTGTGAATGGGTCTCGTACTATCTTTATGTTACAGTTAACGTGTTCAAATGCATTTGTGTGCAAATATTTGCGTGTTTTTAGTCGATGGTCATTTTTGTACCGTGCGGCAGTGTCACATGGTAGACAATTACTGTGCACAATGCACAATATTCTGCAATACTGCACAATAATTAAGAATCAATTCGCCGGTGTGGCCGAGCGGTTCTAGGCGCTACAGTCTTTAGCCGCGATACCGCTACGGTCGCAGGTTCGAATCCTGCCTCGGGCATGGATGTGTGTGATGTCCTTAGGTTAGTTAGGTTTAAGTAGTTCTAAGTTCTAGGGGACTGATGACCTCAGATGTTAAATTCCATAGTGCTCAGAGCCATTTTTTTTAAAAGAATCAATTCAATAATTCCTTAATCACTGAACTGAAAATTAATCAATAAACAATGTAATGGATAATTCCATGACAAATGTTTTGAATTATTTCTTCTTCAGCACTTACTTGTCATTCTACATTGAAGAGCCAAAGAAACTAGTACACCCTTCTAATATCGTGTAGAGCCCCCGCGAACACGCAGAAGTGCCGCAACACGCCGAGGCATGGACTGGGCTGGTGTCTGAAGTAGTGCTGGAGGGAATTGACGCCGCGAATCCTGCAGGGCTGTACATAAATCCGTAAGAGTACGAGGGGGTGGAGATCTCTTCTGAACAGCATGTTGCAATGGATCCCAGATACGCTTTATCATGTTAATGTCTAGGGAGTCTGGTACCAAGCTATTGTTTTAAACTCAGAAGCGTTACCCTAGAGCCACTCTGTAACAATTCTGGAGGTGTGGAGTGTCGCATTGTCCTTCTGGAGTAAACTTTTGGAAATTTGTGGTAAGTTCCTATGGGACCAAACTGCTACGGTTATCGTTCCCTAGGCTTACACACTGCTCAATCTAACGTAAACTAACTTACGCTAAGGACAACTCACACACCCATACCTGAGGAAGGACTCGAACCTGCGACGGGGGCAGCCGCGCGAACCGTGGCAAGGCGCCCTCAGACCGCACGGCTACCCCGAGTGGCCCTGCTGGAGTTGCCCATGTCCGTCGGAATGCACAATGAACCTGAATGGATGCAAGTGATCGGACGCAATGCTTACGTACATGTCACTTGTCAGTCGTATCTAGACGTATCAGGGGTTCCATCTCACTTTTACTACACACGCCCCGCATCATTACAGAGCTCCCACCCTCTTGAAAAGTCCCCGGCTGGATTCATGAGGTTGTCTCTGTACCGTATACGACCATCCGCTGGATACAATTTGAAGCGAGACTCGTCCGACCGGGCAATACGTTTCCAGTCACCAACAGTCCAATGTCGATATTGATGGGCCCTGTGTGTCGTGCAGTCATCAATGCCTTATCGACGATGTTTCGTTAAATGGTTCCCACGCTGACATTTGTTGATGGCCCAGCATTGAAATCTGCAGCAATTTCCGGAAGGATTGCACTTCTATCACGTTGAACGATTCTCCGCATTTGTTGATGGCCCAGCAGTGAAATCTGCAGCAATTTCCGGAAGGGTTGCATTTCTGTCACGTTGAACGATTCTCTTCAGTCATTGTTGAACACGTTCTTGTAGGACATTCCTCCGGCCGCAGCGATGTCAGAGATTTGGTGTTTTGCAGGATTCCTGATACTCACGGTATACTCGTTAAATGGTCGTACGGGAAATCCCTACTTCATCGCTACCTCGGAGAGGCTGTGTCCCATCGCTCGTGAGCCGACTATAACACCACGTTCAGACTCACTTAAATCTTGATAACCTGCCATTGTAGCAGCAGTGAGCGATCTAACAATTTTGCGCCAGACACTTGTGTTATATAGGCGTTGCCGACCGCAGTGCCGTATTCTGCCTGTTTCCATATTTGAATAAGCATGCCTATACCAATTTCTTTGCGCTTCAGTGTAAAACCTACATACGTAACCAAATATCTGACTTCGTGCGAGATGTTTGGTTAGCAGGTCAACTCAGGTCATTACCACACTGGACTCGCATTCGGGAGGACGACGGTTCAATCCCGTCTCCGGTCATCCTGATTTAGGTTTTCCGTGATTTCCCTAAATCGCTTCAGGCAAATGCCGGGATGGTTCCTTTGAAAGGGCACGGCCGATTTCCTTCCCCATCCTTCCCTAACCCGAGCTTGCGCTCCGTCTCTAATGACCTTGTTGTCGACGGGACGTTAAACACTAATCTCCTCCTCCTCCTCAACTCAGGTCATGGGTCTACAGTCAAAATTGTCAGAGCACGAAACCAGTGCGTTTCAGCTGACTACTGCTAATGGAAAAGCAATTGCGATTATTTTTCTCGCAATTATGGGTGAAATGGAATCAAACTCAATAGAAACACTACCGATTTAACGTTTCCAATAAAAACTGGTTGGACGGGTCAATTGCATGTATGATGGGTAGCATCCACATTCGTATTATCTTTCATTTAAACACTTCGTTTCTTAAATTAGTGTGATGATATTAATTTTGCATTATACTGTAGAATGTCTCGGCATGGTGTTATCCAGCGTTACCGAGTAGGTTTTGTGAGCAAATATTTCAATGAGAATACGATGTATGACATATTCCACTAACTTCTGGCACCTTTGGATCTACTCATTTCGTTTCCATAAAAATATTTTCGAAGAGGATAAGCAGATAAGGGAGGCAAAAGATCCCTGTTCGATTGGACAATTCGACGGCGACCCTTCTGGTAGCGATAATGGTGCAAGTGAAGACATGACTACGATTTCTATCGAGAAATGTAAAACATCAAATAAAATATTTCAACAGAGCAATTCCGAGTTCTAATCTCTTATCAGCGACCCCAAAATATCTTGTAAGTTCCCCTCGAATACGCTATATTTGTAATTTTTGATCCTCCATATTTGATCCGCCATTTTGAATTTTGTAATTTCGACATCGGGTTCGTAGGCAGCGACCCCAAAAAACTAAAAAGAACACAGTTTTGCAGGATTAGATATTTTTTCTATTATTACCAGGTTTTGAAGCGAGTTGGCCGTCCGTGCCATTCAAATCCCCATCATCCATTGTTAGGTTTTCTGTGGTTTCCCTGAATCACTCCAGGAAAATTTGGGGATGGCTCCTTCGTAAAAGACACAGCCGATTTTCTTCTCCATCCTTCCCTACTCCGAGCTTCGTGCTGCGTTTTTAACTTATCTCGTAATCGATGCAATGCTAAATAAAACTTTCTTCACCGGCCGCGGTGGCCGTGCGGTTCTAGGCGCTCCAGTCCGGAGCCGCGCTGCTGCTCCGGTCGCAGGTTCGAATCCTGCCTCGGGCATGGATGTGCGTGATGTCCTTAGGTTAGTTAGGTTTAAGTAGTTCTAAGCTCTAGGGGACTGATGACCTCAGAAGTTAAGTCCCATAGTGCTCAGAGCCATTTGAGCCAAAACTTTCTTCTGCCAGCAATGGAATGTGGAAGTTTGACAATGCCAGCCACTCGTGCCTCCGAAATTTCATCAAAATCGTTAAACGAACGTCAGCGAGACAGGAGCCAACAGCCTGTACGTCAGTACTTTTTCCATCTTGTACTGCCGCGCGTATCATCCAGGCGTATCGCGGAGAAGCGGGCTAAGCGCCTTTCTCTGTCGAGCGACACTCAAGTGATTGGCCGTTCCTAGAAACCTGCTATCTGGCTATTTTCTGGCGCAGAAAATGTTCGTGGGAGACAAAAGGAGGCTCTGCTCTTATCTGAAGCTTACTATCTTCATGGCCTTTCCAGAACGTGGTTCATGACCTTGGATGTCAATGGTCAATACGAACAACAGCCCCTCAGATGACGACAGATCTCAGAAGTTCCTCTTCGGGTGTCCTAATTTTCTCTGAATTTTAATTAATGGCTTCTTCGGTGAATATCGGAAACTCCCTGCATTGTGTTGCTTGTCAGTGCGAAATTTTATTACGCTTTGTTCAGCTAACTGATAGACAAGTAGAAGATGTACAGAGAGTACTGTCAAAGGGTTAGTTTACAAGTTGGAAGTGCTTGCTGATAGCGACTGTGGCCATTATAAGTGGTTACTTAACTTTCTTCTTACTGTATCGGTAGCAAGGAAAGTCCAGTAAACGACCACTTTACAGTCCACATATCATCAATGTGGTCAACTTGTGCGAATAGAGTTTCCCTTTGTTACAAATTACTATCGTAGAAAGATCAACGCGACAGCAACTGTTCGCGCCTGTTATTTTCGTACGTACTTCAAACCTTATGTAACAGTTCGTACAGTTTCGAGTATATTTCCGGAAAGGATCATTTCGAATTAAAGTGTCATTGTTTCACATAATACTGATATAATAATGCATACAAATTATTGAAACATTGTCAATAAACAAACAGAGTGTCTCTGGGACCTGTAAAAGACAGAGATTTCAGGGAAATATTTACTTATTGACAAAGAGTCAATAGTCGATAATTAGCAATGAGTATTGTCAGCTTATGCCTAGTCATTTGTAGCTGAACTGAAGCATAGGCTCTCCTCTGGTGTGTGATACGAACTTCTGTAATGGAGATGTCACAATACTTCACAGACCGTTTGAATGTGAAAGTCAAAGAATTTATTTGCAATAAAGTCACGAGTCGGGACCATGTTTAAGCGCAAGCTATGAAGGCTTCAGCCTAGCGCAAAAAAAAAAAAAAAAAAAAAAAAAAAGCCATGTCTCAATGTTCCTGCTGCCTTGCGTCAAATTCCCAGTGACGCCTGGTCAAGCATTTGGCACTTTATTTGTCAACACTATTAAGATTTTAGAAATTTTTGGCAATTTGAAATGGGTTCGATTCCGCGGATTTCTTCTGTACCTGATTTATCCAGAGCACTACCCGTAAAACGTCAAAAACTGTTTTCCTTATATCGACGTCGTTCCACAAATGTACTTGTGACGGACACAAACAGTAGTGGGCACAGACACAAACAGTAGTGGAGAAAGATCTGTTTCAAAATACCAGTTAATCAGAAACAGGTTTCGAATTATCATGCTGGATACGGGCTCAACACAAAGTGCAACGGTTTTAAGTGCAGGTATTTCTCCTGGTGTCTAAGAACAGTGTACTGAACTGCATTACATCAGTATTTACTGGATTTGCAGACTAATAATTGTAGCTATTAGGACTAGTATGTTTCAGATTGATTAGTACCTCCAAGTACATGTAACAGAACAACCTATTAATTCTTAATAATTGTAGCTATTAGGAGTAGTATGTTTTTAGGTTAGTTAGTGCCCCCAAGAACATGTAACAAAACAAGCTATTAATTCTTATTTTCCCCAAGAAAGCAAGTCAGCTGTCGAAGTGTGGACACGTGGACGCAAAATGATTAGCGTATACTGACGGGTGTAGTCCACTTAATGCTGTGGTTACGACCATGCAGAAAATATCAGGCAGGAAATTATGTGACATGTTTGTGGGAAGACACTTTGAGGCGGAGGAAAATAACCAACACGCTGAAGTGTGTACATACTAAAGTACCGTATATAAAATATCCGCACTTATATATGTTACTCCCTGTTCTTTGGCTTCATTCGGCACTGAAAGGGATATTTTGAGACAACTAAGTTATGAAGATAGTATAACTATTTTCAGTAGTGTGCAATATAGCCGTAAATACGTTACCCAATAATATTATTTAAAATTTTTATTTTAAAGCTGATTGATGTGAGAGAAACATCAAGGAAAGCAAAAGAAGGATAATGAAATGTAGTCGATTCAAATCTGATGATGCTGAGGGAATTAGGTTATGAAACGAGACACTTAAAGTAGTTGATGAGATGTGCTATTTTGGTATTAAAATAACTGATAAGGGTCGAAGTAGAGAGGATGTAAAATCTGGAGTGGCAAAGGAAAGAAAAGCGTTTCTGAAGAAGAGAAATTTGTTAACATCGAATATAGATTTAAGTGTCAGGAAATATTTCCTGAAAGTGTTTGTGTGGAGTGTAGCCATGTAAGGAAGCGAAACGAGGTTGATAAACATTTTGGACAAGAAAAGAATAGAGGATTTTGAAATGCGGTGCTACAGAAGAATGCTGAAGATTAGACTAGTAGATCACACAATTATTGAGAAGGCACTGAACGGGATCGGGGAGAAAAGGAATTCATGACACAACTTGAAGAAGGGATAGGTTGATAGAACGCTTTCTGAGGCATCGAAGGATTACCCATTGGAGAAAAGTGTGGGAGGTAAAAGTTGTAGAGGGAGACCAAGAGACGAAGACAGCAAACAGATTTAGGAGGATGTAAGTTGCAGTAGTTATTCGGAAATGAAGAGGCTTGCACAGGATAGGGAGCTGCATCAGTTAAGTCTTCGGACTGACGAACACAACAATAACACTGGGAAAACATGTATAACTTCGATTCGTTGAAACATTTATGTGGTTATCTTGAATTTGCTTAATAGGCTTGTTTGCACATACTGTAGTTAGAATACTTTTTGTTCTTGCATGGACATGAATGTAAACTATAGCTTCTTTTATATATGTATTTTTTTAAAGGGTTCTCATAGTGACATCAATAAACAGTACTGAACACCTCTATTACATGAGTGCATTTCATTTTCAATCTCCCCAGGTCATTAAATCATAAATTGTATGGTAAACTTTACACGTTATTAAATGGTTAACCTTAAATGGTGCGTTACAGGCTTTTAATTAGAAAGTTGCTCTAAAATTATTTTTTTGTGGGCTAGATACCATGAAATTTCCCCTGGCAGGCCCCATCCCACAGTTTTAGCCTAGGTGTCTATTGAACCTAAGTAAAGCCCTGAGCAAAGTTGTTGAAGGTAAGGAGTTAAAATGTAATGAATACGGCGCTTACGATTTAGTTAGTGTCCATGCAGTTGTGCACTGAATATAAACTGAAAATGTTTACAGGCAGACTACGTTTTATCATTTGGCCTTATTCTTCCCGAATGCATGCCACCTACAGCTGTTGATTCTGGGGTTAGGTATCAGATCTGCGGTGGTTGTATTCGTGAGAAGGCCTCAGAGTGGGTGCGTGGCTTATTGTCCACACGGCAGGGTGGCTGCGTGCACAGCCCCTGGGGCGTTGATCCAGCCTCTGTGTTCTCTCAGCAGCCGATCCCTGCTTTGGTACTTGGCGGACGGACGCATGCTTGCCTTGGGGCGGCCTGCAGACCTTCTCTCTGTAACGCACAACATATTCACTGAAAGAATCACCAGTTGCATACAAAAATATTGGATTTTAATCGAGCAAAGGAATAAACAGATGTTAGAAGTGGGTACAACAAAATGGACCATTTGCATAACATTGATAAAATTATAGAGCGAAAGAGTGAGTATTAATTCAAAGACTAAGACTGTCTTTGATTCAATTTCAACAAAACCTGTGCTAACAGATCCTTGAGAAGAAAGGAATTGATTTTATGTTTTATTGTACGCAATTGTCTACATCTCAAAACTCAAGAATAAATGAAGAACCAAACAGAGCGGGACTATGTCATTGAAACTATTCCTTAGCTACGAGTATTGCAACTTTGTGGACACTCTAAAATAATCATATATCCTTTCCACCACGACACCGTTTGAACCACTTATTAGTGCATTTTACGTTACGATCAAGATTTGCGTTCCGTGAACCGTAAAAAAAAAAAAAAGTACGTGTGTCTCCACCACCGGTTTCGCCATCAGAAGACATAAAGGCCATGCATTGCGCAAAGATAGTTTGTTCATACTCATATGTCATATTGGCTAACCATCGCCTTTGGCCTAGTGTGTTCGACTATAAATGGTGCTACTTGACACGTCCTCCGATAAGCGGTTCCAAAAATTCTCAGCTGTTCCATAGCCTTGCTTACGTAAGAATGATCCTGCGTGGCGTATAAAGTAGTCATCTTTATGAAACGTGTACAGATTGAAGGATGATAGGAACAGATTGAAGGGTAATAGGAAAACGCCCCACAAGACTTTTCTCAAGATAATACCTCTGATACTGTTGCAAGTAATAAGCTTTCGATCCAACTTTTATCATGGAACTGGACATTTTCCTATATCACTGTCATCCTGCGAGATTATGGTCTGCAACCTGGCTTGCTCAGCTGTTGTTTTTCGACTATGTAGTGTTATTGTTTTGGTATTTACGAATGCATATTGTTACATAACTCAGCTAATGATGCTTTCCAATGCTTATTCACCATCTTTTCACACTCTGAACCATGTCAAGATGGTTGTAGATATCGAACTTTCATTGTGATAGGAAAATTGCGGTCTACGCGTTAAGAATTTTTTATTTAAATTTTTTTTAACAAACCAGTCATGGTTTCAATGAATATAATCTGAATAGGCAGTCACTGTCCACTAAGTACACGAAACAATGTTACATTGTGGTCCTAATAATCACTTAGAGTACCTGTGCGACAACGCATAGGCTGATCTACGCTTTGCAATCGCATTGCACTGCTGCAAGCTGAAATGGAATTACTTCACGACTCTTGCCAAGCGCATTGCAAGTGTCACGCATCGTGTTAACAGTAGGATCTCACGCGCTGCAATGTGAGTCCGAATTAGTCTGTTCTAAAACTTTTAAATAGCAAGTGTGATGTGGAGGCTCATGTGGAATAATTTGAAAATTAATTGAACTTCAATTTGAATTCATTAGCAGAAATTAAAAGGTATGGACATACATACTTCACTGGACGCTGTTATTAACCAATAGATGAAATATGGAAATAAATAGTAACTTAACATAGTTAATTCTTTAGGCAAATCTTTCATGAAAATTAATTCTTTAGACCAGACTTTCATTCAGTATTTAAAAATGAAAAGTGGTAAAGAATGATGTATTGCTTTCCTGAGTACATGCATTTACGACATATTGAAACAATGGTTCCATAACAGTCAAACAATGCAAGTTACGAAATTTACAACCCAAAACTGAAAATGTTGCTTTAGCGCGACATCCTATTTTCTGCAAAACTAGAGCACACAGCAAATTACCTTCTTTAACATATTCCAAGTTACAGCAACAGAATTCTGAAATCAGTCGTCCACACCAGTATACACGTCTGCCTCCATCCGCTGTCGACACCCAAGTCTCCCTCTGCGAGGCGGACTGACTTCCTGACGATATAAACTTTGCAATCTTTACACACGTACTCAGAAAACGTTTTTGCACTGGAAAATATCACAAACAAAACTGCCATAGACAAACCACGTTAGTCTTAGTGTGTTCGACGATAAACGGTGCAACTTGATATGTCCTTCGATGTTCGTGCAGTTGTTTTATGTGTGTGTGTTTGTATAGCTCCAAAATTGCCTTTACAAATTTCTAGGACTTTTAGTGGGAACTGAGTAGACAACACTTTGAATTGGAATCCATGCCCGTACCGTTTGAAAACATGTTTGCTAGACAGGTATGCAACACAGTAGGCATGATGGGAGGGTGCTTAAGTCAGATCGACTGATGTCATTTGACGTCTTCCTGCCTTTCTGACCTACTTAGAGCCTTTTTCGCGCGTTTTTGATTGTTAGAGCAACGTGGTTGAGTACACATTTGCAGAATACACTGACACTATCATTCTATATTGCAAATGGAAGAACTGCTCGTCGCCTTTGTCAAAATCATATTCCACTACGTCCGACTCCATCGCATACCCTTTTCGCTACAGTAAGGCAATAGCTTTAGAGAAGGGGTGGCACGAGTTGTGGTCGCTGCAGGACAGGTTGCAGAGACACCAGGTTGTTGTTTCCTTGGTTATTAATGAGTGGATTTGTAAAATAAATGGTGCACTGCATCACGCCAAATAAATTACTTGTAAAATAGGCCGCGTTACCAACATGTTTTCAAACTGTTGTAGCATGGTTACGGTACATTTACGGACATGGGATATATATATATATATATATATATATATATATATATATATATATATATATATATGTGTGTGTGTGTGTGTGTGTGTGTGTGTGTGTGTTCATTCACACCTGTATGTTCTACTATGTATGACATTGCAGTACAGCAAACAGCAAAACCTATACTGCCGTGTTTCGGAATAGAGAGCCCATGGCTGTACAACGTAAATTATGTTTCTACAGTACAGGTACCATACACGAAACAAGTAACGTGTGCATAATTGCTATTATTGAGTGGCTGGTTTCAGAACTGTAGAACCTAGTTTGGCATCCCAAACAACAGACATACATAGGGACACAACTGAGCTGGTATCAGTCTCACAACAGAGTATTGCAGAAAACTGTCATGGATGGCGTGTGCAGAGCGTTATATGGAGAGAAACACTGATTCAGGTGTTTACTTTCCAGTGGCGGTAGGCTGGACCACTCAGTTCTCATGCTGAGATTACTAACACAGACCTGGTTTTCACATTGCACCGTGCTCTTGGTTCTGTGTCCTAGTTTTTGGTCACTTTTGCTGTTCGCTTATTGTACCTTGCTCCATGCCAGTCTTTATTTGATGTTTGGACTCTCTCCTTCCCCTGTAGATTGGTCCAGATGGCGAGTTTTTTCCTCTTCCAAGGTCCAGCTCCCTAACTACCAGGTTGAGCATCCACTGTCGACTACAGTAGTGATGTGTGTGCTGACAGAATGAATTTTCAGCGTTGTCATACCTGTGTCATTATACACTCCTGGAAATTGAAATAAGAACACCGTGAATTCATTGTCCCAGGAAGGGGAAACTTTATTGACACATTCCTGGGGTCAGATACATCACATGATCACACTGACAGAACCACAGGCACATAGACATAGGCAACAGAGCATGCACAATGTCGGCACTAGTACCGTGTATATCCACCTTTCGCAGCAATGCAGGCTGCTATTCTCCCATGGAGACGATCGTAGAGATACTGGATGTAGTCCTGTGGAACGGCTTGCCATGCCATTTCCACCTGGCGCCTCAGTTGGACCAGCGTTCGTGCTGGACGTGCAGACCGCGTGAGACGACGCTTCATCCAGTCCCAAACATGCTCAATGCGGGACAGATCCGGAGATCTTGCTGGCCAGGGTAGTTGACTTACACCTTCTAGAGCACGTTGGGTGGCACGGGATACAGGCGGACGTGCATTGTCCTGTTGGAACAGCAAGTTCCCTTGCCGGTCTAGGAATGGTAGAACGATGGGTTCGATGACGGTTTGGATGTACCGTGCACTATTCAGTGTCCCCTCGACGATCACCAGTGGTGTATGGCCAGTGTAGGAGATCGCTCCCCACACCATGATGCCGGGTGTTGGCCCTGTGTGCCTCGGTCGTATGCAGTCCTGATTGTGGCGCTCACCTGCACGGCGCCAAACACGCATACGACCATCATTGGCACCAAGGCAGAAGCGACTCTCATCGCTGAAGACGACACGTCTCCATTCGTCCCTCCATTCACGCATGTCGCGACACCACTGGAGGCGGGCTGCACGATGTTGGGGCGTGAGCGGAAGACGGCCTAACGGTGTGCGGGACCGTAGCCCAGCTTCATGGAGACGGTTGCGAATGGTCCTCGCCGATACCCCAGGAGCAACAGTGTCCCTAATTTGCTGGGAAGTGGCGGTGCGGTCCCCTACGGCACTGCGTAGGATCCTACGGTCTTGGCGTGCATCCGTGCGTCGCTGCGGTCCGGTCCCAGGTCGACGGGCACGTGCACCTTCCGCCGACCACTGGCGACAACATCGATGTACTGTGGAGACCTCACGCCCCACGTGTTGAGCAATTCGGCGGTACGTCCACCCGGCCTCCCGCATGCCCACTATACGCCCTCGCTCAAAGTCCGTCAACTGCACATACGGTTCACGTCCACGCTGTCGCGGCATGCTACCAGTGTTAAAGACTGCGATGGAGCTCCGTATGCCACGACAAACTGGCTGACACTGACGGCGGCGGTGCACAAATGCTGCGCAGCTAGCGCCATTCGACGGCCAACACCGCGGTTCCTGGTGTGTCCGCTGTGCCGTGCGTGTGATCATTGCTTGTACAGCCCTCTCGCAGTGTCCGGAGCAAGTATGGTGGGTCTGACACACCGGTGTCAATGTGTTCTTTTTTCCATTTCCAGGAGTGTATAAAAGTGGCTATGGAGGACGTTACTCCACGTGTGACACTTTTGTTATTTGTTCCATAGTGTTTGTTAGTAACTGACATGGACCGGTCATTTTTGCAATGCTGCCAGGGACTGTAAATAAATGTCGTGTGACTAGGGCCTCCCATCAGGTAGACCATTCGCCGGGTGCAGGTCTTTCGATTTGACGCCACTTCGGCAACTTGCGCGTCGATGGGGCTGAAATGATGATTAGGACAAAACAACATCCAGTTCCTGCACGGAGCTGATCTCTGACCCAGCCGGGAATCGAATCCGGGCCCTTAGGATTGACACTACGCCATTTCTTGCTGCAGTGCCAAGTAAGGTGCATCGTTGATACAGCTGATAAGGCTGCAGTGATAAGGTCGCAGTGTTGTTGTCCAGCAGTGTGGGATTGTATTAAATCGTGTAAAATTTGAAGCCCCTACTGATTCCAAGGAAGTTAACTTTCAGGAACACTGTCAGCTGCTCACACAGTATTTTGGACATCAAACCCATGTGGTGGCGGCATAGTTGCAGTTTGACCAGCACTAAAAGTGCCTCAGGCAGTCTTTCGAGTGCTGAATCGCCGTTAGTATACCTAAATTATGTCTCTCTGCCTCATTCCCTTCACCACATACTAGGTCAAGCCTGGGTAGGAAAGTTGGAAGGAACTCCACATCGTTTCTTCTGTTTCGTGTAGTCAGTGGGCTATTGTTTTGGTGGTGATTCACAATGTAAACAGCACCACGCGCCTTTGTGGTGATTTTAAACAAACAGTCAACGCTCAGTGTGTTTGGGACTCGTATCCCATTTGGTATCCATAGGAGCTGTGTTCCGGCGTAACGTCAAGCGCCGGCATGCCAGGCGGGAACATTAGAGCAGAGAGGGCTGTGAGACAGCGTCAGCCTATAGCACGCCCACCGACCCCTCTTTAGGATGGCAACCCTACGGCAGCGCCCTCGACACGAAGAGGACATAAGCGCCACGGCGCGCGGCAGTGGCCCAGTTGATGACCACCCATTTCGCCGACTTCCACAGTGGCATTAACAATAGGCGCTTGTATAGCAGCGATTTAGGAACTGTTATCCATCACTTTTATTGGAATTGTATACAGTATACTCAAGAGATTCCTTATTTATCTGTTGCCCTTAGCTTACAACACATCAGTATATATTCTCAAAGTTAAGTATTGTAATAATTTCCTTTTGTAATAAAATTCACTAATACGAACAGCTTGAATTGTTGTCTAGTGATCCGAGTAAGCAGGTTTCCTAGGCACCCCATATGCATACCTGCAGTTCTCATTGGACGACACTTCTCAGCACTTCTTAGTGAGCCGGCCGCTGTGGCCGAGCGGTTCTAGGCGTTTCAGTCCGGAACCTCGCGACTGCTACAGTCGCGAGGTTCGAATCCTGCCTCGGGGATGGATGTGTGTGATGTCCTTAGATTAGCTAGGTTTAAGTAGTTCTAAGTTTTAGGGGACTGATGGCCTCAGATGTTAAGTCCCATAGTGCTCAGAGCCATTTGAACTTCTTAGTGCTCAACACCCTTTTTCAGCACTACAGTTTTAATCACTTGCCCTTTGAATTTTCGTCTGTCCCAGAATGTAGCAAAGATGTTTGGAGCATTTGATTAAAGACATCCTCTGTTGCGTCAGCTATGATGTCTGAATTACAGGATCCACCGAAGAGGAGCATTTACGTAATCCGTTGGCGGTTCTTAAACATCTGCAGGAGAACGGTCTCCATTGCAGATAGGACGCTCTGTTAGTCTTTTCCCCAAAGGTGCATTCCCGTGTTATGCGCTTAGCAAAGAGGGCCTTGTCCTTACGGACCACCACGTAAAAGCCATCATCAACCTGCTGACGCCCGACAACCTGAAGGAGCTCGAGTTCTTTTTGAGCACATTTCTGAATGTGCTAAGTTTATTCCATAGGTCGTGCACATCTGCAATCTTTTTAAGTGGCTTTGCCAAGATGGCGTAAAATTCGTGTGGTCTGCGGACTGTCAATGGGCTTTTCAGTCCTTAAAGCAATTTTTGTGTTCCCTGCCGCTTTGGCTTCTTTTATTCTGTATAAGCTGTTAACCCTGGACGTCAACATGCCCCAGTATGGCACTTGTATGGTCCTCTCGCATCAGAACCCAGATGGCACTTTCAGTGAGGTAAGGTGACTGTTTACAGATGGAAAAGGAGGCGCCGGCTATCATTTTCCGTATTAAAAGTCACTTCTCATAACCGACAAAAAGCTACTGATTTCATTATTCGACCCTCGTTTAAAGTTGCCAGATATGACTGCGGATGTGGGCCTACTTTCTCAGTAAATAACGTTATGACAGAAGTTCTTGTAGAAAAAGCAATCTCAGCTGCGACTCTTTATCTTGGGGATTAAGAAGTCTCTTCAGTTGTATTTAATCATTTTGTTCTCAGATAACAGCAGGTTTTGTGGCTCTGAAAGTCACATCCTAAAATAATTTGTAACCAAGTCTAAGAGCTAAGTAGCCCGTAACAAGAAAGCCAACGTTCGTTGTCCGACCAAACTAATAAACTTCTAAATGGCGGTATGTCAGTAAATGAAAATCCGATCTATGTGCATTCCCAGAACATGGGACACAACAGCGTCCGGCAATGCACGTAGATGGAGTTGTGACTCCACCGACTCTTTTGGACTTGTATCCCTTCAACAGGCAGATATCGATTTGCTGACACACCACCATTTAGCGGTTTATTAGTTTGGTCGGACAACGAATGTTGGATTCCATTTCCAGGATACTTAGCTCTTGTGACTTACAAGGAACCCCTTGGATGCGATGTCACGAAAGGCCAAAGATGCTTACAGCATTCGACGCCCATATATTGTCTATCATGCAGTCATAATATTTGCTGCTAATGGAAACAGGGGGCGGAACTGGAGGTATCCAATGGTGAGCACAGCATGAGGCTATGGAGAGTAGTTGAACTACTTAGTCGACGATTAACTCACAACAGTGCTACAGTGCTAGTGGTGTTGATACAAAGCAGAGGAATGTCAACGATAAACAAAGCAAATATTGCAATATATCTACAACAACAATTCCCGATGTCGACATTTCATTAGAAAGGAACGAAAGGAATTTCGGAGAATGAGAAAGAAGTGACAGATGAAATATTAGCATTTCTGTTAGAGGAGTCAGTGGAATGTGAGATGTCTCATGGGCTCGACTGTTCGAACAATGTACAGGAGGAGTACAGTGATAACGATACATGCTTAACAGGTGAAAAAAGTGTAGATGAGATAATACTAGAAATTAGAGGCAGCAAGAGTGTTGTATCAGGATCAACTAACGTCAATGCTTTAAAGCATTCGTATACAACTATGCCGACTGTTAATGTGGATGGTAAATTGGCTGGAAAGTTATGTACTGTGCTGCGAGAAGTCAGAGGTGCTCTGCCCCCTACGATTCTTTCTTGTTTGCCTGATCATGGAAGGGAATATTTACGTCACAGTATGAAAGAGTGGGAAAATGGGCCTAAGAGAACTACAACTATGGTATGAACACTGTTTTCAGCCAATAACGGGTCAAAATAACCTCCGTTTGCTTGATCCTGGTCTGCCTCTTTGAGGAGACTGTCCCTCCTGGAAAGTATGTTACATTGCAGTTTATACTTCCTGGAACCACTGGACAAATTCCGCCTCTGGATGTTTCTTTTTTCCGTGCCAACAAAACATATTATCGCACTTTCTGCAGCTACTCCTTAAACGATAGTCAGTTTCACGATAAACTCCACGACATACTGTTTCGCATTTCGGTTGCATGCCCTCTATTCGTCAGCTGACATGAACCCGTTGCACCACACGATTCTACATGGTGAGTCACTAACTATTGCCACCAAGAATGGCTCCGAAAGTATGATAGGAGCTGAGAATTTTGTGGGACAAAAGTTGCATGGGACATCAGCGGCCATAATATGACGCTGTTTTTTTGTTGCTAGGTGGGATCGCTTCAGAGATATGAATGTCAACTTTGCTTTTTTTTATTTATTTTTTATTATTAATGTGATGCTACAGTGTGGTACTTATTTTCTGATAGCGGCTGTAGAGTCGAATCCAATTATGTGTACTGTAAGGTCTTTGAAGGTAAAAAAAATGGTTCAAATGGCTCTTAGCACTTGCGACTTAACTTCTGAGGTCATCAGTCGCCTAGAACTTAGAATTAGTTAAACCTAACTAACCTAAGGACATCACACACATCCATGCCCGAGGCAGGATTCGAACCTGCGACCGTAGCGCTCGCTCGGTTCCAGACTGTAGCGCCTAGAACCGCACGGCCACTCGGGCCGGCTTTGAAGGTCAACGAAGGTTACAAAGGTGGCATGAACTTTCATTTACAGAAGGTGTTCGAAGTGATGACCACTGATATCAATGCAGTGCTGCAGTCTTCCTATCATGGACTGAATGGTATTCCTTATCACATGGGCACTATCGCAGCATCTGCTCTGACAATTCTCTCTCGCATATCTTCAGGTGTAGTTGGAACGTCTTTACAAACAATGCCTTTACGAATTCCCACAAGAAAAAATCAAGAGGCATCAAGTCTGGAGGACAATCCGGCTACGACACATTTCCTCCGCATCCAATACAATAATTTGGGAATTGTTTCTGCAACTCATTTCTACCCATCAGCGAAAATTTTGCCGGACACCCATCGTGTTGATACCACATTCTGTTCCGTGATCCTAAAGGTATTTCTTCCAATAACAGACCTAATTTTTCTTGCAGGAATGTGGTGTATTTCCTACCATTAAAATTTCCTTTGATGAAATAGTGGCCTATAATTCTGTACTCCAGAATGCCACACCATACATTCACCGACCACCGTTTTTGATGTGCAACTTGCCGCAGCCAACATGGATTATCAGTTGCCCAATAATGCATGTTATGCAAATTAACATTTCCATGGTTTGTAAATGTAGCCTCGTCAGTAAATAAAATCAAATCAATAAATGTATCATCCCTCTGAATCTGAAATTGAGCCCATCGGCAGAATTCAGTGCGACACATACAATCCACACCAGTTAATTCTTGTTAGTGACTGATATTGTAAGGATGGGAGACTGATATTGTAAGGATGATATTTACGGCGATGCAGAACAGGAACAACACTACTCTGGCTCATGTAGGATTCCTTTGCGATTTGACGCGAACTGACACAAGGATCTCGAACGACAGTAGGAAGAGTACCAATTTCCGGTTCCTCGTTAGTAACTTTCCTTTGCCGGATATGTTTCCGATGCGCTAGAGAGCCAGTTGCTCTCAGTTTATGATACACATAATTAAATGTACGACGTGTAGGGTGAGTACGTTGAGAATATCTTTCAGTGTATAAGTCTATGGCTCTCACTGAATTTCGTTGGCATTCCCTGTAAATGAGAAGCATATCGACTTGTTCTCCGAAGGAATACATCATTCACATTCTCTTGTTTCGACGATACTAGTTTTGCCGTTTCTATTAGTGTTGTATTGCGAAACCGTCGAGTGGTGTTTACATGTCAATGGCACCTTAGATGGATACGCCGTATTCGACAAATATTTACTATTTGTACAATGTACAAGAGAGAATGTCAGAGCATGTGTTTCGATAAGTGATAAGGAATACCACTCAATCCATCATAAGAAGATAGCAGCACTGCATTGATACCGATGGTCATCACTTCGAACACCTTCTGTAAATGGACGTTCATGCTACCGTTTTGACCTTCGTTGACCTTCAAAGACTTTACTGTTACACATCATTGGATTCGTCTAGATAGTCGTTATCAGAATATAACTATCAAACTGTAGCAGCACATTAAAAAAAATTGACCTTCATATCTCTGGAGCGACCCCACCCAGCAACAAAAAACCAACGTTATATTATGGCCCCTGTTGTCCCATGCAACATTCGTCCTACAAACTTTTCAGCTACTATCATACTTTCGGAGTTATTCTAGGTGGCAATAGTTAGTGACTCACCCTGTATATGCGTTCTGTAAGAGTGGGTACCTAGGTGTACGTCCAGCACGGTTTGTAACTCCTAAGGAGCTCGCCTTGATGAACTTGATGGTACGAACCTTTGTGATCACTGTGGCGCGCCTTTTTGTCATTGGTGTTAATGGTGCAAGTTAATGGTTTGTTTTGAACATTTCTTGAATGTCAACAGTGTCCATTTTATGAATGTAATACATAAAGCCCATAGAAGGTTTATCTTTGGACCTCCCGGACACTCATTTTCAAAAAAAATGGTTCTGAGCACTATGGGACTCAACTTCTGAGGTCATTAGTCCCCTAGAACTTAGAACTAGTTAAACCTAACTAACCTAAGGACATCACAAACATCCATGCCCGAGGCAGGATTCGAACCTGTGACCGTAGCGGTCTTGCGGTTCCAGACTGCAGCGCCTTTAACCGCACGGCCACTTCGGCCGGCACTCACTTTCTTTCGCCCTTCTGAGGCACATGGTGAGTCATTATTAGCTAGTATTTTTGCCGTCGTTATTGTTAACACAACACTTTCAAATGAGCCTTACTAAAGATTGAACTTACAACAGCGTACTCAAGGGATTCTTTGTTAGTTACATGTCATTTGCGGATGCGGTTTTCAGTGCCACGAAATCAGCTGTGATCTGATACTAAAAAGATTAAACACAGCTGAACTGGCTTCTTAATCCCTAAGATACCGTTATGAAATTAGTTACTGATCCACTGCTCAGCACGCTGCTACAAATGCACTATCACATTGTCAGTGGGATCTGATCTGGAGTTCGACCGATAGGAGACTCTCGTTTTGACATTGCACGACTCCTTGCAACAGATATTGCTGGGTTTTCGGTTGACCTGCAGGAGGTTGTGGTCCCGACTATCACGGCCCGCTTTTCCAGAGAACCATATCCGCAGTCCGCTTTCCCAGACAACCATACCCGTAGTCCAGGCGGGATGAGCCGAGCGTGCTTCTTCGGGAGTAGATTCGGCATGACGTACGTTTTTCTTATTATAATGTGGACTCAGCTTTATTCAGTGGGTTCCCATGCTTCCCACAGTGGAACAGTCGTCCCTCTGGCATTGCGTCCTCACATCAATTACTACATGATTCTCACTGGGGTATGTCTCATATGAAGGCTTTGGCATGACGACACGTCTACCGGCCAGCGATTGATCGCGACATTGAACATCTTGTGCGGACTTGCATTTCCTGTGCACGGAAGCAGCCGTCGGTTCCACTTCAGTGTCCCCTGGGCCAGTCTCAGAGCAGCTTTAGGACAGGATGCATGTCGATTTAACTGGCTCCTTATTGGTAGGCAGGTGATTGTTGTTGGTGGTTGCGTTGTCCACTTTCTGGTGTGCAACCAAACTATCTTCCACAACGTCGACAGCAACTATTCGCGCCTTATCAGATGTTTTTGATATCGAGGCCTTCCTCTGGGACCTTTTATCCAATATCGGTCGGTAATTTTTGAAGATTCTTGCATCCAGCACGGTACCCAGCATCTGACTATTGCCCCATTTTAACTGGCTTCTAAAGGTGGAGCGATTTGCTTGAACTTTTAAGATCAAAACGAAGGATGCATCTGTGTCGTCTCGTGAAGATGCACTGTCCAGGTTTCTAGCCACATACTGGGCGATGCTGGTTAATGGATGCCAACCTGCCGGAACGTTTGCATTCACCCCGCCACGGAGTCTCATAGAATTGTTACAGCCCAAGTCGCATGTCTCGGTACGTCGCTACCCAGTATTTTCGTCGCGGGACGAGTCTTTTGGCCGGCAGCAGAAATGGCTGCCAGGTTTAGTGGTGGGCCACAAATATCGGAATTTCTTCATGCTGGGTGTCGGTAGGGAGGAGCTGACCCGTCATTCAAATTAGCTGCGTCCGTGACCCATTGGACCCGTGATGCCGCCATCTCCATTCCAGCCGGGCAACAAGGTCGGTCGCAGCGTTATCCGGTAGGAGGCCCCCAATTGTGGCAGCGTGTACACCCGCTGTCGTTCTACTTTCGCCTGCGGAATATGGTGCCGGTGGCGATCGCTCCCGTGACCCAGGGTGCTGTGCCAATGGACTTGGAATCTGTGACCTTATTTCCCTAATAGTCAGTGAATGCCTTGCCTTTGTCAATGCTGTTGGAGTAGCCATTACGCCAACCTCCGCAGTCTTCAGGCATTCTGGCTGACTCATCTGAGTCATTGTTGCCTAAGTTGTTGGTAGTCCCACTGCCGGGGAATCTCGCTCTCTCTCCAGTTGTTCGGCTCAGGTTGCGGCAGAAACTAGTCCAATTTCGGACCAACATGGCCGTTTCGGGGGGGGGGGGGGGGGAGGAATTTAGTATCCCCGCCAGCGGACACACATATGGACGCAGATGAACTGGCTTGGGTCTGGCGGCGCTCAGGAAATGTTGTATGGGCAGAACCATTGACGCCGGTGTTAACTTGGCGGCGGCGATAGGTAAGTCCAGTCAGTTCTTACGCTGAGATTGACTAACACAGACCAGCCATATTCTTGGACCCGTGAGCTATTTGTTTTGGTCTTCCGTACTGGTCGTGTACTGTTGTTTTCTCCGTGTCCAAGCTGTTAATACTCTCTGCTCACCAACAGATTTACCCGCACATCGAGCTTTTTCCTCAAAAGGGTTCGAGCACCCTCCGTCAGCTAGAGTAGCGACATTTGTGCAAGCAGGATGGTTTCGTGTGTTTTTCGCCCCTGTGCGATTATGAAACCTAGATTTTTATATTATAAGCTTCTCTGCACGTAATATTTGACTTCGAATATACAAGGTGGCACACTTAAACGTTTCTGCGAAAATCTCTCTGGAAGAAGAATAGATATTGAGAAACGCCTTTCACGGTTATGAATGTTCGGCAGGGACTCATGAAAGTAAATACTGTGAGATATTCAAAAACGTAAGCAAATATTATTTTAAACACAAACTTACGTATTTTTAAATAGACACCCTGTATTATTTCTTACTCTAACAATAACGCGAAAAATCATAAAAAGAATGCGTTCGTTGCGTCGAAACAGGCCAATTACATCCCGAGAAATTGTATGGCGAAGCTGGCGCTTGAAATGCCGGCCGGAGTGGCCGAGCGGTTCTAGGCGCTACAGTCTGGAACCGCGCGACCGCTACGGTCGCAGGTTCGAATCCTGCCTCGGGCATGGATGTGTGTGATGTCCGTAGGTTAGTTAGGTTTAAGTAGTTCTAAGTTCTAGGGGACTGATGACCTCAGAAGTTAAGTCCCATAGCGCTCAGAGCCATTTGAACCATTTGACGCTTGAAGTAAACGAAACTCGCCTCTATTGCACATGTCGAGAAGCAAGCGTGTTTACGTTGCCCGTAAAAGCGATGTCACTGACGTACAATGATGCGACAAACGCTGCACCTATTGCTATTTGCTGGAAACAATACGAATGTCCAAACAAAAACGTGTCTTCTCGGAAACATACAAAATCTACGCCGATATGTAATCACATTTCTCACGGCACAAACGCTAAAACCTACGTTCGAAGAGGTCGCCATTTGCGGAAACAGCGCTGTGCACGCTCCATCACTGATCGACTCACTTCAGGTGGTTCAAATGGCTTTGAGCACTATGGGACTTAAATTCTGAGATCATCAGTCCCCTAGAACTTAGAACTACTTAAACCTAACTAACCTAAGGACGTCACACACACCCATGCCCGAGGCAGGATTCGAACCTGCGACCGTAGCGGTCGCGCGGTTCCAGACTGTAGCGCCTAGAACCGCTCGTGCACTCCGGTCGGCTGATCGACTCACTACTGTCGGCTTTTATAGTGTTACTGCGGCACATGCAGCAGTAATACGGGCTTTCAGGTTGTCCATTGTTGTTTGAAATTTCTGCTACATTACATCTGCCACATGTCTCCAGACAAAAAGGTTCATGGGGATGAGGTCCGGAGACCGCACTGGAGATCTCTGAACAGGACTGTCCTGTTCTATCAATCGATTTAGGAATTGTTTGTGGCTGCGCTACTTTACTTTCTGGCTCAGCAGTGCCTTAGTTCTGCCCCTTCTATACTGCTATACTTAAGGGGCTCCAGAAAGGCTCAAAATCATGAAAAGTTCAATTTTTACTTTTTTGCGTTTTCTGAATCTGCAGACTATTACCTTTTAATAGATATATAATTTATTCAATTCCGAAGACTACAACTATTTTTAAATTTTTTTTGAAATGTGTTCTACATGGGCGTGACCCACTGTGGCGCTGTTAAACTGCTGTCAAATGGTGTTATTATTAACGTCCGTGTTCATCAGGTACATTTTAGTGATGTGAGATAAAGTATGTGTTGTGGCTAGCCTGTGATGGTTCAATATATATCGCTGGTGTGATTGTCGATTGTTTCATGTTTATTTACTCTGTCGTTATCTCGAAAATATTCGTAATTAATTCTGTTTCTTGAGTCTCTGTTTTGTTGAAGTATAATATGAGTAAAAGTAAAGTTATTAGAAATCCTCTGAAGGCTTTTAAGAAAAGGAGAAATGTTAGAAAGCCAAAGGTATGTGTTATTACTGTAAACAATAAAGACGATAACCAAGTGAGTGAACCTAACCTCTCAAGTACACCTGCCCATAGCAGTCAAAGTGGGAAAGAAAATACTTCACAGAAGAAGCTTGGTTCAATGAGTGAAAACTATGAATGTTTTATGGGCGAATCGGATGTGAATGAAATATTTGATATGTCGGTTCTCAAAGGAATTTTTTCAAACTGTGTAAGATGTATTCATTGTAGTGAAGTTGGTCTGGAACTCTCCATAATAAAGCACATAGGACTTGCTAGTGAAATACAACTGAAATGTGATAAGTGTTCATACATGACCACCTTTTGGAACAGTGTTGCAGTAACTGCAACTGAAGAAAATGGTAGCAAAATCTACGAACACAACAACGAGCGATGCTTGCTTTAGACAAGGAACGCCTTCGGGCTGCAGACAGGGCTGTAAAGAGTCTAGAAATACAAGCAAGAGTAAACAGGAGGAGGAACAAGAGGAAGCTGGAGGAGGAGTTTGCAGAGGATGAAGATAATCCGTCCTATGGACCTGGAATGCACTAAAAAGTTAATCCAATCTTTGTCGCTCGATTCCCAAAACTTTTATTTTCTCATACTAATTACATGTTTTCTAAGGATCTTCCAAACATATTTGTTTCAAACTTTCAGTAAATGTTACACAGTAGCTTCTGTATAATATAACACAGCCTTTTTCCAAAAAAACTGTATATTTTTGAATATATAAATAAAAAATTGCAAAAAAATGTTGTGAATTTTCATTACAATTGAAAAAAAAATCATCTTTAATAACTGAACTAAAATTTTGTAAAATCCCTGTGTTAAGTTGTAGCCCATATTCCAATAAATAATCTGTAAAAAGTTCAACTTCCTACCTCAAATACTTTGTGAGGAAAGATGTAATGTATAAGCATTATTTTAACACTGCAAGTATAGGGCGTTCCGGAGCCCCTTAAACCAGTTTCTTGTAAAATGTTCATGTGATCTGTGTCAACAGTTGTGCCTTATAAATGAGTATCTATTGTTGTGCCAGGCTCGTACCATTAAAATTTTTTAATGTGAAGCCAGTGAAAAACGATAAACATCTGTAGTTCTGTGATTCTTAAACTACATTCAGTCGAGGAGGTGTCATTATAAACACTGTAAATATCAAGTCTTAGATCAGTTAAGCCTCTTAATCGGCCCATGCTTCTATAGCTTCAGTAATTATTAAATACTAATGTGTCGTCAATCCGTACTGTGGTTATCTAAAGACGAAAGGTACAATCCGACTGGTCATAATTTATTTTCATCTCCTTGTCTAAAAGTTGGTCTATAAGAGACATAATTCGAGCTGTATATGAAGATTGTATCTGTTCTTTCGGACATGTCCGTAAGAACAGATACCATCTCTCATATATAGTTAAGGCTAACCGGACATTGACCTTCTTCTTCTGTGCGGATGCACACGCATTGCCCGAACTCTTACGGGACTCTGTAAGATTGTCTGCCGCGAATAATGAGTGTAAAAGGCAGGTGCACTACGAATGTAGTGTATGGACATTAAATTGGGAATGTGGGTCTCATGGGGAGGGTGCAAGGGATAAATCACTGCAGTCGCACTGTCCACTGTGCCCTCGGCGGTTCAGATGGATAGAGGATCTGCCAGGTAAGCAGGAGATCCCGGGTTGGAGTCCCTGTCGGGACGCACATTATCAACTGTCCCCGTTGATGCATATGAACGCCTGTCGACAGCTTAAAGTCTTGATTTAATTATCATTCCATTATAATACGAGCTGCGTTGGCATTTACCGAAATAACTGATTCCTCTGACAATTAATTCAGTGTTTGCTAATAGGCTCACGGCTTCACAAGAGTCAAAACACTTGGCTATAAATTAATTAGTTTTTTCATGTGTTATAGAGTGCAACTTGTTTGCCTGTGTCGTGTCCGAGGCTACCTTAGATGCTGCCGCCGTCGGGTGCAATCAGCAGGGCCAACACTCTCTCAAGGGTGCCGTATTGATGAGAAAGTGCTTTATTTAATAATTGTTTTAGTTGTAAATCATTCTATTTTAAGTAAGAGGAAGTAGAGGGTACTGATTCTACTGGGCACATCAGGCTTTTGAACAGACAAACTGAAACCACTGTTTGAAGAATATTGTTTTTTTTTCTATTTTTTCTAAAATAAGTTTGTTGTTGTTGTGCTCTTCACTCCAGAAACTGGCATGATACAGTTCTCCATGCAACACTGTCTTGTGCAAGCTTCTTCGTCTCCGAGAAACTACTGCAACCTACATCCATCTGAATCTGCTTAGTGTATTCATCTCTTGGTCTCCGATTTTTATCTTCCACGCTTCCCTCTAATACCAAATTGGTGATCCTTTGATGCCTCAGAACGATCCATACCAACCGATCCCTTTTTCTAGTCAAGTTGTGCCACAAATTCCCCTGCTCCCCAATTATATTCAGTACCTCCTTAGTTACGTGATCTACCTATCTAATCTTCAGCATTCTTCTTTAGCACCACATTTCAAAAGCTTCTATTCTCTTCTGCTCTACACTGTTCATCGTCCATGCTTCACTTCCATACATGGCTACACTCCATACAAATAGTTCCAGAAAAGACTTCCTGACACTTAAATCTATTCTAGATGTTAACAAATTTCTGTTTTTCGGCAACGCTTTCCCTGCGATAGCAAGTCTACATTTTACATCCTGTCTACTTCGACCATCTTCAGTCATTTTGCTGTTCAAACAGCAAAACTCTCGTTTCCTGATCTAAGTCCCTCAGCATCACCAGATTTAATACGACTACATTCCATTATCCTCGTTTACCTTTTGTCTATGTTCATCTTATATCCTCCCTTCAAGACGCTGTCCATTCCGTTCAGCTGCTCTTTCATGTCCTTCGCTGTCTCTGACAGAATTACAGTCTTGTTGGCAAACCTCAATGTTTTTATTTCTTGTCCATGGATTTTAATGCCTACTGCAACTTTTTCTTTTGTTTCCTTTAATCCTTGATCAATAGACAGATTGAAGAAAATCTCTCTCCCTTCTCTACGACTGATTCCATTTCGTGCCCCTCGAGTCTTATAACTGCCATCTGGTTTCCATACAAATTGTAAATAGCCTTTCGCTCCCTGTATTTTACGCCTGCCACCTTCAGAATTTGAGAGTATTCCAGTCAACATTGTCAAAAGCTTTCTCTAAGTCCACGAATGCTAGAAACGTAGGTTTACCTGTACTTATCTTCTAAGATAAGCCGTTGGGTCAGTATTGTCTCGCGTGTTCCAGCGTTACTACGGAATTCGCGTTAGTGTTTTGCAACCATGACTTCCTAAACTGATAGTTCGCTAATTTCCACGCCTGTCAACACCTACTTTCTTTGGGATTGGAATTATAATATTGTTCTGGAAATCTGAGTGTATTTCATGTGTTGTGCGGCTAATCCCGGTGGAGGTTCGAGTCCTTCCTCGGGCATGGCTGTGTGTGTTTGTCCTTAGGATAATTGAGGTTAAGTAGTGTGTAAGCTTAGGGAGTGATGACCTTAACAGTTAAGTCCCATAAGATTTCACGCATTACTATATTTCAGAAGTCTTATACATCTTGCTCACCAGATGGAAGAGTTTTATCATGGCTGGCCCTCCCAAGGCTATCAGTAGTAATAATGGAATGTTGTCTACTCCCGGGGCCTAGTTCAACTTAGGTTTTTCAGTGCTCTGTCAAATTCTTCACGCAGTATCGTATCTCCCTTTTCATCTTCATCTACGTTCTCTTCCATTTCCATAATATTGCCCTCAGGTACATCGCCCTTGTATAGACTCTCTGTATACTCCTTCCACCTTTCTGCATGTCCTCGGGAAAAATTACGGCTTTAGTTTCCCTTCGCTTTCAACCGTTTGCAGTACCAGCACAGCAAGGCCATTTTGAGTGATGTTGCAAGGCCAGATCAGTCAGTCATCTAGACTGTTGCCCATGCTTCATGAGGGGAGGAGAAGTTTCTTTAAATAATGTGAAACTATGTCTTGCTTAAAGTCCCCTTGAAAAGGGATTGTTTGTAACCTTGTGATGATTAATTTTTTATGTAATAGCGATATTTGAATCTGAAGCTATAATTTCACTATCCATGCCTAGGAGTGATTTTGTTTTATATTGAGGCATTATATTTTTATCAAGAATTTGCACTTTTAATTATTGTGTGTGTTATATTTTACGGGCTAATCGCCGGTTGCTCCAGTCTATAAATTCAATGTATATTGTCAGTTATAGTTTTTATTTTATTGTTATATCTTATTTAAATGAAGTTTATCGGCTAAGAACCGGTTATTGTAGCCTGAATATCTATGATGATACCAGTGTGTCGTCCTATTATGCTATTATGTTGTGGTAAATAAAGGAAGTAAAAAAGGTATTGTTATGGTGTATCCTTAAATGGGTTTGGTCCTTCTATTCCCGCATCCACGCGCTCTGCAACCATCTATCAGAAGCCCTGTTATTGTTTTCGGCCTTCGTGATAAAGTAAGATTACGTACTTCAATCACATCCCGATTACGAGCAAAATGAAGTTCATGCTTGTATCTCGGGATGTGCGATAACTGCACATTTTGTTCATTTCAAGCGTCAACTTCTCTTTGCAATATCTCGTGACGTGATTGACGTATTGCGATGAAACCAATGCCATTCTTTGGCGGACAAGGTGGCCGAGCGGTTCTAGGCGCTACAGTCTGGAACAGCGCGACCGCTACGGTCACAGGTTCGAATCCTGCCTCGGGCATGGATGTGTGTGATGGCTTTAGGTTAGATAGGTTTAAGTAGTTCTCAGTTCTAGGGGACTGATGACCTCAGAAGTTGAGTCCCATAGTGCTCAGAGCCATTTGAACCATGTCTGAACCATTCTTTTCCTGGTTTTTCACTTTACTGATTGCGTAAGGAAAGATACGGGGCGCCCTTATAAAAAAACAAAAAAAAATTAGTTTGTGGGGGAAACTATATTTGCCTAAGTTTTAGAATGTCTCTGAGTATTTACTTTCATGAGCCCCTGCCCTACATTCATACTGGCAAAAGTTGTTTTTCAATATTTATTGTTCCAGAGGCATTTGCGCTAGAACGTTTAAGTGGGCCACCTTATATATGGCTACTGGTTTGGCGAGTGCAAATAAGAATGAGCGTTTATACTAAGATATGGCACAACCCAAGTCTGTTGTAGTGTAAGAACGTATGCGAAGAATTTTAATTAGCTATGACACTTAAAAGAAAGTCCTGTCTGGACAAAATATCCAGTACAGTGTTGAAGGGAACTGTTAAAACAGTATATATATCATAGCATTGACAGTAATTTTAAAATGGTTATTCGAATATGGTGATGTGGCGACAACCGTGGTTTGATCTGTCAACTATCACCTCGCAGAAATTATAAGTATTTCTTTTACGAATACTTATTGAACTAATATTCTCTTTCTTAAGTATGACGGTGACTTAATTTTAGTTTCACATCGACAAAGTAATAAGAAGAAGAAACAGATTAGTTATGATTTACCAAAATGGGGTCCACACAACATCAACATGAAGAAAAAGTAAGACGTGCAATTGAAGTGCTTCACTCCTATTGGTACCACGCGTAATAACTGCTCCTAACTTTTTAAATATGAATACAACATTAACGCCCGATAATTAAACCCCATGCTAGAGTCACATTGGTATTGTTGCTGTGCTCTTCATATTTAAAACTGCTTCCATTCATCGCTTCAGCCTAGTATTCTGTGCAGGTCTCTTGATCCCTGCATAACTATTGCAACCTACACCCAGTTTAACGGGTTAATTGTAGTCTTGTTCTACAATCGTTAACCCCATCCCCAATCCTCAGACTTCCCGCTATTACCAAATCAATTATTTCTTGATGCTCAGGATACGTCTTATCAAACTGTACCTTAATGATCTCTCTTTTCCTTATTATATTCAGTACCTTTCAATTAATTGTACAGTACACTAGATCATGCTCAGCATTCTCCTGTAAAATCACATTAAAAAGCTTCTCTTCTTTACTTGTCTTCGCTGATACTACCAATGATTCATTTTCAGACAAGTACTTTTAGAAAAAGACTTCCTACCATTTACATTCATAACTTTAACTGAAATTTCCGTCGGTGCTTGGCAGAAAATGATAATAATATGAACTACGAAACACTTCCTAATGCACTGCAAATTATATTTCGTCACCAACCATCTTTTAGGCATCTTCATGTGACAACTGGATGTCGCAAACATACGTAAAATGATGTGCAACTTTCACAGATATTTACACAGAGGATAGAAAACGTCACGTGACTTATTTACAAAGGAAAGTACAGGGTGATTAAAAAAGAAACATAATATAACCTTCTGTTATACATCATTACAAAGAGTATTTAAAAAGGTTTTTTTTTCACTCAAAAACAAGTTCAGAGATGTTCAATATGGCCCCCTCCAGACACTCGAGCAATATCAACCCGATACTCCAACTCGTTCAACACTCTCTGTAGCATATCAGGCGTAACAGTTTGGATAGCTGCTGTTATTTCTCGTTTCAAATCATCAATTGTGGCTGGGAGAGGTGGCCGAAACACCATATCCTTAACATACCCCCATAAGAAAAAATCGCAGGGGGTAAGATCAGGGCTTCTTGGAGGCCAGTGATGAAGTGCTCTGTCACGGGCTGCCTGGCGGCCGATCCATCGCCTCGGGTAGTTGACGTTCAGGTAGTTACGGACAGATAAGTGCCAATGTGGTGGCGCTCCATCCTGCTGAAATATGAATTGTTGTGCTTCTTGTTCGAGCCGAGGGAACAGCCAATTCTCTAACATCTCCAGATACTGTAGTCCAGTTACAGTAGCACCTTCGAAGAAAAAGGGACCAAAAACTTTATTGGCTGAAATGGTACAGAAAACGTTCACCTTAGCCGAGTCACGTTCATACTGAGTTGTTTCCCGCGGATTCTCAGTGCCCCATATACAGACATTGTGACGGTTGACTTTCCCGTTAGTGTGGAAAGTTGCTTCATCACTAAACACAATCTTTGAAACGAAAGATTCATCTGTTTCCATTTGAGCAAGGATAAAATCACAGAAATCGATTCTTTTAATCTTATCAGCTGCAGACAGTGCTTGAACCAATTTCAGACGATAAGGTTTCATAACTAACCTTTTTCGTAGGACTCTCCATACAGTTGATTGTGGAATTTGCAGCTCTCTGCTAGCTCTGCGAGTCGATTTTCCTGGGCTGCGAACAAATGCTTGCTGGATGCGTGCTACATTTTCATCACTCGTTCTCGGCCGTCCAGAACTTTTCCCTTTGCACAAACACCCATTCTCTGTAAACTGTTTATACCAACGCTTAATACACCACCTATCAGGAGGTTTAACACCATACTTCGTTCGAAATGCACGCTGAACAACTGTCGTCGATTCACTTCTGCCGTACTCAATAACACAAAAAGCTTTCTGTTGAGCGGTCGCCATCTTAGCATCAAAAGACGCTGACGCCTAGTCAACAGCGCCTCAAGCGAACAAATGTAGAACTAAATGAAACTTTATAGCTCCCTTAATTCGCCGACAGATAGTGCTTAACTCTGCCTTTTGTCGTTGCAGAGTTTTAAATTCCTAAAGTTGTGGTATTCTTTTTGAATCACCCTGTATTACATTTTTGTGATGCGGAAATAGTCAGTTATAAAAAAGGAAACAAAGTTTTTATGTGGACATATATTTACAACTGTAAAAAACCAAGTTAAATTTACAACTGCAATCTAGTATTTGTGACTACATTTCAACTACGATTAAAATAAATTTTAGTTTTTCATCAGTCGTTAAATGAACCTCCAAATAAAAACTTTGTTTCCTTTTTTTAGTTAATGTAACTCCTTCTGCGTGACAAAAAAATCTATTACTTTCCTATGTAAACACGACATACATCATAATTTTCGTACCTTCTGTGTAAAATATCAGTGTAAGGCGCACATCACTTTATCTGTTTGCAACATCCGTTTCTCACCTGAAGATAGCCTAAGAAACCGAAAAACAGGTAGTGACGCAATAAATTTAATTTTTGCAGATGATGAGAATGTGTTTCCAATTTAATATTATTCACGTATATAGTTGATATCAACGTCCGCTTGCTTAGCTGGGTGGTACCGTGCTCGCCTCGCACGCACGCTTGCCTCGGTTCGATTCTCGGTCGGGTTGGAAATTTTCTCCGCTCGAGGACTGGATGTTGCGTTATCTTCGTCATCATTTTATGCTCATCAACCGGCTCGCAAGTCGCCCAATGTGGCGTCGACTGACATAAGACTTGAACTTGACGGCCGAGCTTCCACGGATGGGGCCTCGCGGCCAACGATGCCATACGCTCATTTCCATTTTTTTATATTAATATATTTCTTTTCTTTTCAGAACAGCATCTCTTGGTATTGCCATTCTGCAATATATATCTTCTTTACTTCTACCGTCGTCACTTATTTTGCTACAGAAATAGCAGGGCTCGTCTACTATTTCTAATGTTCAATTTCTTAAACTGATTCCTGCGTCATTCCCTCAGAATCTTTGGACGTAGTTTGACTACGCCCAGTTAACTTTTTTTACGTTTGTTGATATTATAACCTCTTTCCTTTCCCGTCAAGTAACCTCCAAAGTCCTTTGCTATTTCTTCAGAATTAAACGCCACAGGCAAACTTTAAAATTTCTGTTTATGGACAAATGTCATCAGATTATAATTTTCCACTCGAAGCAAGTCGCAGAACTACGTAGCTCTAGGAGGCAATATTGTACAGCCCATCGGCATTCTCATTCTGTTATCAGAGAGGCTGTTTGTTAATTTAACATAGAAGAGAAACTCCCAGGGGAAACTATGCTGCTGCGATGTTTCTGTGACGCTACTTTAATAACTTGCATTTCAGGGTGAATCCATTACGTGGCTTCAGCATATTGCGGCTGGCAACTACGCAGACAGCCAGAGGGCAGGCTGGTATGCCAGCGAGCCAATTTCGTGGCCACTGTGCTCTGGGACTAGCAACGTATCTGCTCTGAATACGCGCCAAACGAACGTAGCAGCGGGCAGCCAGGTTACGTTTCTCTGTAGTGCTTGCTTCACACACAATTACGTGAACACTCCACTCACGTAATATATTGGAGAGCTACTTCCGGTTTTACATTCAGTCGGGAATATCCTGGGGACGCATCCATATAAATCCTGAATGGTAGTGTCATTAGAGACGAAACCCAAGCCCTTATTGGACGTTAATGAATATATACATAAGCCTTGCACGTTCTACGTGACCTACCTGGTACCTCTTCCCGACACTGCCAGCCAATGAGTTACAGAAATCAGAACATGCCTGCCAAAGACACAACTTAATACCCAACACTCACCGATCCTTGTGGATAGTGATCATGTCTTTCAAAGAGTCTTTCTTTACTTATTTCGATGAGTTCGCTTTCTAACGAATATAGCTTGAAAGAACAAGACTGGAATTGGCTTATTTTTTTCTTCATTGCAATTTCATTTCCCTACCCCATGTGGTCAGAAGGGCTGGCAGCGGCACAGTCCACCGCTCTTCAGCCAATTGGCTTTACAAAAGTACGGAAGGGGGATTACATAAAAAGGGGGATAAAAAGGGGGACATAAAAACCACAGTAAATGGAGATGATTGGAGTTAAAAATATACACTAAGATGAGGACATGCACTGGGTCACAGTTAAAAAGTCGATATAAAGTTAAAAGAACACAGCTGGCAAATCAAAGTGCACTTAAAGAAACACTGGAGGCATTGGAATTGGCCTATTCCTTCACGTTACTGGTACATTTGTTTCACTCGGCCCTGTGAAGATAACAAACAATTTTTCCGGAGGAACATCCGCAGCTGAGAGTTATAGTAGAGACTGAAAATAAGGCTTCAGTTGTAAGTTTTTTCTTATTTTCCACTGCTTAGACTACGACCTATTTCGGGCCTTTATATGCTTAGTAAACTCGATAACCAGGATGGCAAAAGTAGTGCCATCTGCTGACGGGGACAATAACGCGGGACCAACGAGCTCTGCCGTTCACAGTTTGAGTTTGCGATTTACGTGCAAAAGGAAAAAAAAAATAACAAAAAAATTGCATGAAAAGGGTTAAGAGCACATTATGGTCGGGCTCTGTTTACTCTCGGCGCGGCGTACCAATTACCGGACTGGCACCCGGAAGCGCCAGCGCTCTCGACGCCCGGTGACCCTTCCAGGGCAGCTGCTGCTACGGCGGAGCTACTGGACTGGAGCAAGTTCACGCGTGTTTGCAGCATCTCCGGGAGTGAGTGACGCCGTGAGTCTCCACTCATCATGACTGTCCTTCTTCCAGGGACTTCTCTTATATCTGCAGGACTTCCGCAATGCTACACTACTGGCCATTAAAATTGCTACACCAAGAAGAAATGCAGATGATAAACGGGTATTCATTGGACAAATATATTATACTAGAACTGACATGTGATTATATTTTCACGCAATTTGGTTCCATAGCTCCTGAGAAATCAATACCCAGAATAACCACCTCTGGCCTTGATACGCCTGGACATTGAGTCAGAGGTTGGATGGCGTGTACAGGTACAACTGCCCATGCAGCTTCAACACGATACCACAGTTCATCAAGAGTAGCGACTGGCTTATTGTGACGAGCCAGTTGCTCGGCCACCATTGAGCAGACGTTTTCAATTGGTGAGAGATCTGGAGAATGTGCTAGCCAGGGCAGCAGTCGAACATTTTCTGTATCCAGAAAGGCCAGTACACGACCTACAACATGCGGTCGTACATTATCCTGCTGAAATGTATGGTTTCGCAGGGATCGAATGAAGGGTAGAGCAACGGGCCGTAACATATCTGAAATGTAACTTCCACTGTTCAAAGTGCCGTCAATGCGAACATGGTAGAAGCCAACCTCGAGGAGGATCAGTTTGGATTCCGTAGAAATATTGTAACACGTGAGGCAATACTGACCCTACGACTTATCTTAGAAGATACCGTAAGGAAAGGCAAACCTATGTTTCTAGCATTTGTAGACGTAGAGAAAGCTTTTAACCATGTTGACTGGAATACTCTCTTTCAAATTCTGAAGGTGGCCGGGGTAAAACACAGGGAGCGAGAGGCTATTTACAATTTGAACAGAAACCACATGGCAGTTATAAGAGTCGAGGGACATGAAAGGAAAGCGGTGCTTGGGAAGGGAGGGAGACAGGCTTGTAGCCTGTCCCCGATGTTATTCAATCTGTATATTGAGCAAGCAGTAAAGGAAACAAAAGAAAAATTCGGAGTAGGAATTAAAATCCATGGAGAAGAAATAAAAACTTTGAGGTTCGCCGATGACATTGTACGTAATTCTGTCAGAGGCAGCAAAGGACTTCGAAGAGCAGTTGAATGGAATGGACAGTGTCTTGAAAGGAGGATACAAGATGAACATCAACAAGAGCAAAACGAGGATGATGGAATGTAGTCGAATTAAGTTTGGGTGATGCTGAGGGAATTAGATTAGGAAATGAGACACTTGAAGTAGTAAAGGAGTTTTGCTATTTGGGGAGCAAAATAACTGATGATGATCGAAGTAGAGAGGATATAAAACGTAGACTGGCAATGGCAAGGAATGCGTTTCTGAGGAAGAGAAATTTGCTAACATCGAGTATAAATTTAAGTGTCAGGAAGTCCTTTGTGAAAGTATTTGTATGGAGTGTAGCCATGTATGGAAGCGAAACATGGACGATAAATGGTTTAGACAAGAAGAGAATAGAAGCTTTCGAAATGTGGTGCTACAGAAGAATGTGAAAATTAGATGGGTAGATCGCATAACTAATGAGGAGGTATTGAACAGAACTGGGGAGAAGTTTGTGGCACAACGTGACAAGAAGAAGGGATCGGCTGGTAGGACATGTTCTGAGTCATCAAGGGATCACCATTTTAGTATTTGAGGGCAGTGTGTGTGTGTGTGTGTGGGGGGGGGGGGGGGAAATCGTAGAGGGAGACCAAGAGATGAATACACTAAACAGATTGAGAAGGATGTAGGTTGCAGTAGGTACTGGGAGATGAAGAAGCTTGCACAGGATAGAGTAGCATGGAGAGCTGCATCAAACCAGTCTCAGGACTGAAGACCACAACAGCAACAACAACAACAACAACAACATCAATTAGAGTTGATAACAGTTTGTTACATAATTCTCTTATATGACCTTTTCAAGTGCAAAAGGACTGTGTGCCCTCAAGAAGTTAAGCAGGCAATACGAACTTATGTATTCCAACAACGTTTCGCAACTCAACCGTCTAACTTTCTCCATCTTGAGAGAAAATTTTTTTGACCTTCATCTGAAAGAGACCAGTTCCCATAGATTATGACCTATAGAATCAGATGAAAATACTGAAAAAATTCTCATGGTGATAGTTCGTTCAAAAATTCTCTGGCAAGTTAGTGCTACTCAAAAGAGAATCATGTATATTATCCAAATGTCACTTCATGCATTTGCTTAGACTTCTTAAGTACCTTAAACGAAACATTCCCAGTCTGTAAGAATTGCCTTAAACTAACGAAATGTAGAAAATATATTGTATTTACCTCGGGAGCACATGCCTCTGTCTCCTCGTTGAAGTTTGGAATGGTCTGTTGCGCTGTGGTGGTCACAAAATGAAACAAACGGAATGTGGAGTCGGGCACAGTTGTTGTAGTCTGGAATGCCGCAGTAAATTAAAAACCAAACCCGCACGATCGTGGGGGCCAGGTTGGAAAGTCCTAAGCAGTCAGCGACAGAATTGGAAAATTTACTGTTATTTCTCATGTTTCATTCATGGAAACACATTTTGTTCTGCCCACATCATATAAATCCACAGTTTACCAGAATACGTGAAATAAAAAGATGAAAATCGAGGGAAGTATAGAAGATAACACGAAAAGTTTATCATTCAGTAAGAAAAATTCTCGCTTTCGGAATCCAAAGGTGTTTCATTATATTCTTACAGTGCAAGATAACTGTAGCAAAATTTTGCTCTGTGCATACTTTCGTTGAGAAACGACATCAAAGAATGGAAATTTGGAAACACTACAATAGCTTGTAGAAGTATCATCATCCAGTGTGGTATAATCAGCGTTTAAGTCGGTTAGATAAAGTGGTACGAAACAATACATTTAAATTACGTGGTAATGTGACGCTTAGAGTGGGAAGGGACCTAGCTATGAGAAGCAGGAATTCTATACTAGATAATAAAATAGATGGTAGTCGATAAAAGTAGATATCGGGAATGTGCGGAGAAGAGGAACAACAGAAGAAGGGGGGAGGAACACTGAAAATGGACCAGAATGCTTGGAGGAGTGTGGTGCATCGTAAGAGAGAACAGTGAACGCTTTAAATGAAAATGCATCTTTCAAAGTATAAAAATAAAACCGACAGTCCCCTTTGTCAGTATTAAGCAACTGCACGACTTTTGTACAAGACCAGCTCTAATTGCTGTATAACGATTCAGAAAGCAAATAACACATCACGCTATCAATAATACATACGTCAAAAAAAGTTTTGCATCATCTCGGTTCCGAGAGTTCCGGAAACTGTACAGAAAATTGGAATAGAGATCAACATAAACATCATTTCCGCCATTTTTATTGCTCATGAAAACCACATATTGCATGTTGTACCACCATGCAGCGAGACATTCAGATGTGGTGGTCCAGATTTCTGTACACACCGGTACCTCCGATACCCAGTAGTACGTCATCTTGCATCGATGCATGCCTGTATTCGTCGTGGCATACTATCCACAAGTTCATCAAAGCACTGTTGGTCCAGATTGTCCCACTCCTCAACGGCGATTCGGCGTAGATCCCTCAGAGTGGTTAGTGGTTCCCGTCGTCCATAAGCAGCCCTTTCAAATCTATCCCAGGCATGTTCGATAGGGTTCATGTCTGGAGAACATGCTGGTCATTCTAGTCGAGTGATGTCGTTATTCTGAAGGAAATTCAAAAGACTGCACGGGGGCTTAATTAAATATAATGTAAATAATTTTTAAATTTTAGTCGCTGTATGTCCGATTACGAGGTCTCGTAAACGGTTCGCCCTGACTAGTATTTGTACGCAATCTGACTGCATAGAACAACAACAAAGAATGAAATGAAAATTTTCGTTAACACAATTAATTAATTAAGTCCCCAGCAACTATAAAACCTACGAAACCAAAACACAAGTGTAATTGTTCTGCGTGTGGGAGTGTGATTCAGCGTACACATCTGGTACGGTTCTTCTTCAACAAGACACGAAATTTTAAATACCATTTATACTGAAGTAATTAAAAAAAATAGAAATACTATAATTGTGCAAGAAAACCAGAATTACACTCTAATACAAGAACACAAGCCAGATGCTTTGTTGACTGAACCTGTAATGACGCATCATTTAAGACACTGAAATAATAAAAAGAAAAGGGAATTTTTTTTTTACCTTCATATATATTGACGAAAAGCACTCTGATCATTACAATATCTCCATTAGAACAACATCTGCTGTCTATCCCATCAAACAACTGCATAAAACATGGAACAAGCACTCTCCACTACGACTTCTCGACAAGAACTTTTCACTATGACATCTCAGCAAGCACTGACTACTACCACATCTCAACCAGAACTGCCAGTGGAGGCGGCGGAATAAAACTCTTTGGCGCAATCTCTGGCGCTGTGGCTCAGTGTAGCCACCTTTCATATGCCCTTCCTCCACGGGCCAGAATTTGATGGTATTTTTGCCAGCATTGGTGGTGAAAATACCACCAAATTCGTCCACAAAAATACAGACAAAAATAAAAGATAATATTAATACTTAAATATCACATAATTAGATAAAATTTTGGCTTTGCACTGACCTTTCAATAACCTAATATATAAAATACAGTAAGCAATACAAATTCTTTCATACATGTGACTTTACATAATAATTTACATAATACACAAAAAATCAGTTTATACAAATGTTCACATAAAATGCTTTTAATTATCCAAAAAAAAAAACAAGTAGTTGATAGTTCCAGCAGTAGCACCCAGCAATGGTCAACAGGTGCAAACACCAACAAGTGACATCATTTTAGTAAAAGCAGTTCATCAGTGGCACCCGGCAATGCTGAACAGGTGCAGACACCAACACATGACATCATTTCAGTAGAAGCAGTCCATCAGTGGCACCCAGCAATTTTGAACAGGTGCAGACATCAACCAGTGACATCATTTCAGGAGAAGCAGTCCATCAGTGGCACCCAGCAATGTTGAACAGGTGCAGACACCAACAACTGATATTATTTCAGTAGAAGCAGTTCCATTAGTGGCACCCAGTAATGTTGAACAGGTGCAGACACCAACAAGTGACATTATGTCAGTAGAAGCAGTTCATCAGTGGCACCTAGCAATGATGAGCAGGTCCAGACAGCAGTCCATAATATTCACTATCACTAATCACACTGTTCATCAGAGTTTATAAGCAGAAATTAAACATGTCCTAGTGGCACCAATCATGTAGAAAAAGTGCAAGTTAACAGTCCATAATATTCACTATCACTAATCACACAGTTCATCAGCAGAAATTAAACATTTCTAAGTGGCACCCATTATGTTGAAGAAGTGCAGGTAACAGTCCATAATATTCACCATCACTAATCAGACAGTTCATCAGCAGAAATTAAACATTTCTAAGTGTCACACATCAATGTTGAACAAGTGCAGGTATGAACAACAGTTTGAATGCACACACATTGCTTTTACAAAATTATTATCAATGCTCTTACTCTAAACATACAAATTATAATAAACACACAAATGATATCAGATAATTGTCATATTAACTAATACAATACAAAAATAACAGTAAACCTATAATGTTTATGAGTGTCAGTGCAAGCCACTACAAACAAGTAAGATAATATTTAGGAGATAGGTCGGTACCAATTTGGGATTGGGAAAGGAATACACACAAAACACACTCACTCATCTTTCGTTCACATTAGTGCTACTGTGTAATTGAATAGTGTTAACTGTGTAAATGCAATTCTGTCAAAATTTGATGTTCATCATGTGTATCAAGTAGTAGTGGCAGCAATGTATAACAGTCAATAATAGTTAGTCAACGTCATAGTCATCATGTCAAGACCAGTGTTTGCCAAGCCAGATCAAAATGTACGGTTGCTGAACAACTGTCAGTGTGCCAAGATATGCAAATACTTCCTCTCTCCAAAAAAAAGTATATACTGCTTAGTGATTTAACAAAGTGTGTGTGTAGACTATCTTCCTTCTACTTGAGTGTTCTAGTCTGCCAACTTCATCTTCCTTGTTCCATATAAACAAAAAAAAAAAAAAAAATATGCTCCTCACTTACTTTACCTCTTATCCACCAAAACTCCAATAATCATCAGCATCACATTATCTGAATACTTCAATAATACCTCTTACGTCGATACATATAAATCTTATCATCAATATCATTTATCTTACCTCTTGTCCACCAAAACTCTAATAATCATCAACTTCACACAATCTCAATACCTCAATAATACCTCTTCAATAAGTCGATACATATAAACCTTATTACCAATATCATTTCACTTCCATAACAACTCTTTCCTCTAGTCAGTCTCCTCGAACAAGTACAGATAAAATCCTGATGCAAACTTCATCAACATCCCATACAATCCAAAGACACAATGTCCACACACAACCTCTGTGTAATCCATCTGATCCAAATGTTCAATATGAATTATAAAATACATTTTGGTTACCTTGTCCATCGTTAAACAAAAGAAATGCATACATGACCTCTAACAGACTTTAGTTTGAATAACTCTCAGTAAGTAAGTACGAGTACGTAGTATGAAAGATCACATAAGACTTTGAGTGAATAAATCGTAATATTTCACAGTGTGTACACCACTTCAAGAATCATGGCAGAAGCTAACATGTGGAGTATTTTTTTTTTTCAAGTGTCACTTGCTATTTCAGTTGCTCACGAAGAATGCAGTGTAATAACTGTCAATGGTCTAACCCTAGTGTTGGTATTTCATGTCGTTAGCTTCCTTCCTATTAGCATAAATTTATACAGCTTTCATAAAATCTCCTGCTCATGTGACTTCAATGAAGTTTCTTGTACTAATGTCGTTTGTCGAATTATAGCAGTTCATTTTCTTATCTTAAAAATATAAGGCACTGAGCGTAAGCAAAACATGCAACTGCGAGTAAATATACCAGTAGAGAACAGAATGTCAACAAGTGGATGCAGCACAATTCCTACAACGAGGCTCTGCCAAGCGAACAATCTATAATTAATACCATTGTGTGACCTAAACTCTATGTTCGTACACAGTATATCAGCATTTCTATATACCAAATTAAAGAGTAGTTATGACAACAAAACAGAAACGTGTAAATATGCAATCCATACGCAAAGCAGCAAATATATATCTTACATAATAAACAGGTCATTAGCATCATATCAGCATAAGCAAATAAATGTTCATATGTCATCTTAATAAGTAAACATGAAGGCGCAAGCAGATAAATCACAAAGTGTAACCTACATACATAACCATATCAGCACAATTAATCATGTGACAATTATAATTTAAATAAATAAGCACAGCAGGCACATAATTAAAAAAAATGACATCAGTGAAAAAGCATAGCAGCCAAGCGATGCATAATATACACAAGTAACAACCCTGTTCATTAATCAATCATTGTCAATATCAGTTAACACGAAGTATGAATCACGTAATCGCGAGCAGCAAATTACGTCTGAAGTACGTACCTAAGTGGAATTATGTTACCTGAAAAATAAACTCAATTAATAATTACCTTTTTAGTTTATTAGTTTCTTCTTCGAAATTACATTCTTCCTGAAATTTTCTCGATAGCGAGTCCTCTTAACGTCGGACACACACAGAATTTACCTGAAGTTCTTAAATATTTTATACAACCGTATCCTGAAAAATACTGAACGTTAATACCATAATTTATCAAGTCACTATAGCTTCATATTGAATTTATACAGAGAAATTAGACTGTGTATTTGTTTACGGCTGTCAGTGCATTCGCACTGAGCGCTCGATCAGCTGCAGGCGCGTGACGTGGGAAGTGATTGTTTGCGGTCAACGACTGCCTTGTGCGGCGCGCAGACTTGACTGTTGCTTTGAGTATGTGCCGCCGCAAAAACACAGCGCGGTATCCTTGTATTCTCTGCATGTTTACATGTAGCTGTTAGTTTCTCTAAACTATGTCATTCCACAAAAATTTTAACGTTAGATATATGATGTATTCCCTTAGAGCGCCGAGATTTAAGAGTTTCTACTTCAACAGTGTTATCATGAATAATTTTGCGAATCCTATATGGACCGTTATAAAGCAGAAAAAATTTGTGACACAAGCCTTTTCCTTTGTGAGACAAACGATGAGACTTAATTAATACCTTTTGACCAACTGACAAGGTTTTTAAGCGACCAGGATGTTTAGCTGATTTCTCTCTTCTAGCAGCCCCAGATGCAATATTTTGCAGAGCCAGGTTGACAACTTCAGAATGCCGCAGTTTCCGTGAAGGCGGAAAAGGAACGATTTCAGAAATGCGATTTGTCGGTGCTTTGTTTTTTAATATCAGTTTGGCGGTAAAGAAGTTGAGTCATTAGGAAGTTCATTCAGGATGTTTTGAAAAATATGAAGATACTGATCCCACGTTCTGTTATTCTGATGACAATAAAGACGACACAATTTATTGATTTCCTTCATCCATCTCTCTGAAGCGTTAGATTGACGGTGAAAAAGTGAAATGAAAATTGGTTTAATCTTACGACGCCGTAGAGTACGAAGCCAAATTTTAGAGCGAAACTGTGATCCATTATCTGATATAACCTTATCAACATGACCCACTTCTTTAAGACAATGTTTAATGAATGCATTAGATACTGAACGAGCTGTTGCTTTGCGTAAAGGTGTAAAACACACATATTTTGATGTCAATTCCACTGCCACCAAAACGTACGCAAAACCATTAGTAGAACGAACCACTGGACCGAACAAATCGACTGCAGCCATGTCCTTTAATTTCGCTGGAATGATAGGAAACAACGGTGCTCTGTGAGAAATAGTTGGCGGCTTAGCCTTTTGACATAATTTGCATTTGGCAAGAACAAATCGAATACGTTTTTCCATATTACTGAAGTAGCAATTTTCTCGTAATTTATGGAAGCATTTTCTGGGACCAAAGTGTGCATAACTGAAATGTGTGTACCAAATCAATTTTTTGACCCACTCATCAGGAATACAAACTAACCAAACAGAGTTGTCGACCGATTTTCGTTTAAAAAGAATGTCATTACGAACTAAATAATACAGTCTGATCGCTACGCTTTCCTTTCTCCTCCACTTCTCCTTAATGTCCTTCCAGATTGGATCCTTATTTTGCTCCTCAGCGATGTCCTGGAGCGAAGACGAAATAAAATTCTCAAACGCAACACCTTGAATATACATCAAACAATAATTGTTTTCTTTGCAGTCCTCTTCAGCACTTTGTTTCAAACCCGTAGGTGCACGTGATAAAGCATCAGCAACAATATTTGAAGAACCCTGTATGTAAACAATACTAAAATCAAATTCCTGTAGATACAACGCCCATCGTGACAATCTGCCATGAGTTAATTTTGTTGACATAAGAAATTCCAGAGCTCGATGATCGGTGTAAACCTTAGTATGTCTGCCATACAAAAATATGCGAAATTTTGTGAAAGCCCATACAACAGCCAAAGCTTCAAGTTCCGTAATCGAATAATTCTTTTCGGATTTAGAGAGAACACGACTTCCAAATGCAATAGTCTTCTGTACTACAACGCCGTTTTCTTCTATCTCTTGAAATAAATGTGCCCCTAGGCCTTTGTATGATGAGTCCGTCGCCAAATAAAAATCTTTGGATAAATCGGGATGTGAAAGAAGTGGAGCAGCAACTAAAGCATCACGAAGTAGTTCAAATTCTGACTGAGCTTCCTCATCCCAACAGCAATTAGAATTATTTCCAGATAGTTCACATAAACGAGGTGTGGCCAAATCGTCCAATCTAACAAAGCGTCTAAGAAAATTACAGACACCAAGGAAACTACGAACATTACGTTTTGTGGTAGGAACAGCATAATTACGAATAGCGTCTAATTTCTCTGGATCAGGAAGAATACCGTCTGTAGAAATAATGTGACCGAGAAATTTCACCTGAGAACGACCAAATTCAGATTTTTCCAAGTTCACTGTAATGCCAACTCGTGCAAAAATACGTAATAATGAATCCAAAATTTTGTTGTGCTCACTCCAAGAACGTTTAGCAATAAGAATGTCGTCAACATATGAAGTAATATTGTCACGAAGATAAACAGGTAAAATTTCGTTTAAACTACGAATGAATGCTGCAGAAGATACAGTAAGTCCAAACGGTAATTTCCGAAACTGGTAACAGTTACCAAAGGCTAAAAAGGCAGTATATTTTCTACAATCAGGGTGGAGTTCTATTTGCCAAAAACTTGCGCGCATATCAATCGTGGATAAAACTTTAATTCCATGGAAATGTTGAAGAAGTTCATCTAAATTTTGTGGACGGTCAGTTTCAGGAATGATGATATTATTTATCTGTCTGGAATCCAGAACCAAACGAATTGACCCATCCTTTTTAAGAACAACGTGTAATGGGCTGGTATAAGGACTGACTGCTGGCTCAATAATGCCTTGATCTATCATGTATTGAAGTTCACTCTTAACCTTGTCTCTGTAAGCCAAAGGAATAGCGTACGTTTTCCCCCGAAATGGTGTGTGTTCTTTTACTTTAAATAAATATTGTAGGCCTTGTATAGTTCCTGTGTGATGACTAAATACTGTAGCATGTGAAGTCAAAATGTGGTGCAGCTCTTCTCTTGCAACGTCATCTGGCACTTCAGCTTTCTTAACCTTTTCATTAATTAATTCTCCGCTATTAATTATATCATCCATCGCGTCTCTGTATCTATTGTCATTGTCATGAATAAACACACTGTCGTCATAATGCTCAACGAAAACATCAGAAGTAAGAAACCTTAAACATTTTGTATCTGATTCAGATCTTGTTAAACACTCGAAAAATTTCAAACATTTCGGCATTCCGGCAACAGTCAAATTCACACTTCCTTCTTTAAAGTTCAAAATTGCCTTATGTGTGTTAAGAAACTCCATACCTAATATAATTTGTGTACTGAGTAATGGAACAATAATAAAATTAGCAGAAAATTCGTATCCTTGACAAATGAAATTTAAGTTGGTCTGTTGTTTGACTTCCACACTTTTTCCAGAAATCGCTCCTCGAATTGTAGTTTTAGAAACAGGTAACACAGGACAAGCCATAGTTCTTACACATATACGAAAAACTGGTTCACTAATGACATTCAATGGGCTCCCAGAATCTAAAACTGCAGAGAACTTATTCTTACCCACACATACTTCAATAACAGGATGTAAAAATGCGTCTACATTATTTTCCTTTTCGTCTAGCAAAATGTCTCTCATGTCTTCCAGGCGTACGTAGTGTAAAGTCGTAGTGTCATTACTTTCTGAATCGTCTATATTGCTGCCAGAAGCCGAAGCTGCAAGTCATTGTCGATTGTTTGCGTCACGTCTTTGATTATTCGCGTCATTTCGCGGATCAATTTCTACGATTTGCACTTGTCTCTCTGAAGTTCTGTCACGTGGAGGATGCCAATTAGGTCCCTCCTGTCTGTTAGATACAAATTCTTGGTTGTGCCTGTTATAAAAATCTCTATTTTCCTGTCTATCTGAACGACTACTTCTTGTGTAATTTCGACTGTCACTTCTGAAATTACTGTTAGACCTACTACCCTGGTTATTTCTGTAGTAAGAATTTCTATTATTGTATGAATAATTTCTGTCTTGATGATACCGATTACTGTTTCCGTATGATTGATCATTCCGGTACGAATTACCGTTATTATAATTGTCTGTGTAATTTCTGTTAGAACGTCTGTTATTGTCATAAGGCTGGTATCTATTGTCCTGTCTGTTTCGTCTGTCATTCTCAAAATTACCGCTATAACGTCCGTTCCGATCGCTATCCCTTTTCTCTGAAAATCTATTGTAATTACTGTTACTGAAAAAATTACAAGAAGTCCCGTCGACGTTGTCATACTCAAATTCTTGTAGCAAAGTCTTAAAAGTCTCAATGTCGTCTTTACATCTTCCGGCTAAAGCAATTTGTCTTATTGATTGTGGCAGCTTAGTTAAACAAATGCGAATTAATTCAGTCGGGCTATAGGGGTTGGACAGGAACTGATTCTTTCGAATCATGTCTTCAAAGTATTCTGCCGGTGTGCGGAACTCAGACTGTTTAAAATTACGCTGCATAATAAGACTGTGTTTGACTCTGTCTTGCGTGTTTTCGGACCAATATGCCGATAGAAATGCATGATAAAAATCATTTAGATTGTTACAATCTCTAATAAGTGCATGCATGCGCGTCGCCGGTTCGTTTTCTAAATATCCACACATAAATTCCAGTTTCTGACTTAGTGGCCAATTTGGTGGAAGTGCGTACATAAATTGATCTAACCATGAACATGGATTATGTCATTCTTAGAATTACGAAAGATCTTAAATTTCCGAACAGTCAAAAAATGTTTATAGTCAAAGTTTTCACCTCGTGGCGACAAAGACCTACCGCGACTGTTCCAGTCCGAATGTCGATTATTGTCTAGTTCACGCGCCTGGCGCTCTCTTGTTGCATCCCTTAAATGAAACAAATTATTTTCTTCAAAGCCCTCTGCTATCTGTGATTCTAAATTTCTTCTGCTGTCTTTTCCTACAATTTCGCCTTCAATTTGTTTGACTTGCTTTCGTAATGCCTTAAATTCCCTTTTGACGCGTTCATTAAATTTTCCCTGATTTTCAACATGCTTATTTATATTCTGGTACTCTTCGGTTTCTGCAAATGGCAATGGTGCTGTATCATCTGAATCTCTGTCCCCATTTAAACTAAGACTTGTCAATTTATCTGAAATCTCCTCAACTCTTTCCGATAAGTCACCTAATTGTTCTTTCTGTTTATTTACGTATTCCGTAAGTGTCGCGACTCGGGTTTCAGTATTGACACATTTGGTAGTTAACTGTTCATATTGTTGTGTTAGATTATTTATTCTGTCATTTGGTACGGATTCCTCGATTCTCTCAAATATTTCTTCCTTATCGTGTGCACGTTGTAAATTTAACTCTGAAAATTTTTGTACTATCACGCGATCTCTTTCTTCCTGTTCTCTATACAGTTCCTTTTGTCTAATCTCTACTGCAATTAATCTATTATTGTGAGCATTCAAAATCGGTTGTACTTCTTCTCTGATTTCTTTCTTTAATTCATCTTTCATATTTTTGAAACATGTCCCTATTCGTGAGTCTAACCGTGTTTCCATTGTTCCCATCTCAGTTTTAATTGTTCCTAATTGTGAGTCTAACCGTGTTTCCATTGTTCCCATATCAGTTTTTAGCCGTGTTGCCAAAGTTCCCATCTCTGTTTTAAATTTAGATTCCAACTGTGATCCCAGATTTAATATTGCACCCATCAACTACCGAGCGAGGTGGCGCAGTGGTTAGACACTGGACTCGCATTCGGGAGGACGATGGTTCAATCCCGGGTCCAGCCATCCTGATTTAGGTTTTCCGTGATTTCCTTAAATCACTCCAGGCAAATGCCGGGATGGTTCCTCTGAAAGGGCACGGCCGACTTCCTTCCCCATTCTTCCCTAATCCGATGAGACCGATGACCACGCTGTCTGGTCTCCTTCCCCAAACAACCAACCAACCAACCAACCCATCAACTGCTCCATATTAGCCAGTTCGAAATTGTTTTCGCCCCTAACATTTCCCGCAAAACTAACTTCCTTCTGCATAGCCATAAAGCTATCTGTGTTCGATACTATCCCAGAATCTTCTGTCGTTAATCTCGTATTCTGTGAATTTTCTGATTGAGAAAAATTTTGAAATGGTTCCGGACTATTTTCCCGACTTATTAAATTGTTTTCCACTTCATTATTCATCATACTGTTCTCCTGTGTTGGCGAGTTCACCATGTCAACAATTTTGTCATTCTGACTATCCATCATTTTTGCCTTTTTCATCGATCGCGTAATCATTTACAAAACATACAAAACTCGTCACAGTACGAAAATTACACACAATGACTCTTTATCTCCAACCATACCATTCACACGAAATGTTTCCCTCAAACACGATTAACGAACATTTGAAATAATTGTACTAAATTGTCAAGCCTGTAGACAAGACAACAAAATTAAATTTTGCAAAATACCATTAGAAGAATGCCAATTACCAAATCTACACATGCAATATGGACTACAATTACTGAACTACAAATTACTACAACAATACTACTGTCTGCTATTTTTACAATCAGAAGATTTCCAAGGGACGATCCGAAGCAGCGGTCGCCACGTGCATGGGGGCTTAATTAAATATAATGCAAATAATTTTTAAATTTTAGTCACTGTATGTCCGATTACGAGGTCTCGTAAACGGTTCGCCCTGACTAGTTTTTGTACGCAATCTGACTGCATAGAACAACAACAAAGAATGAAATGAAAATTTTCGTTAACACAATTAATTAATTAAGTCCCCAGCAACTATAAAACCTACGAAACCAAAACACAAGTGTAATTGTTCTGCGTGTGGGAGTGTGATTCAACGTACACATCTGCACGGTTCTTCTTCAACAAGACAAGAAATTTTAAATACCATTTATACTGAAGTAATTAAAAAAAATAGAAATACTATAATTGTGCAAGAAAACCAGAATTACACTCTAATACAAGAACACAAGCCAGATGCTTTGTTGACTGAACCTGTAATGACGCATCATTTAAGACACTGAAATAATAAAAAGAAAAGGGAATTTTTTTTTTTTTTACCTTCATATATATTGACGAAAAGCACTCTGATCATTACAATATCTCCATTAGAACAACATCTGCTGTCTATCCCATCAAACAACTGCATAAAACATGGAACAAGCACTCTCCACTACGACTTCTCGACAAGAACTTTTCACTACGACATCTCAGCAAGCACTGACTACTACCACATCTCAACCAGAACTGCCAGTGGAGGCGGCGGAATAAAACTCTTTGGCGCAATCTCTGGCGCTGGCTCAGTGTAGCCACCTTTCAAGACATTCAAAAGATGTGCACGATTGGGGCGCAAATTGTCGTCCATGAAGACGAATGCTTCGCCAAAATGCTGTCGATACGGTTGCACTAATGGTTGGAGGATGGCATTCACGTATCGTACAGCCATTACGGCGCCTTCCCCGACCACCAGCGGCGAACGTCGGCCCACATAATGCCACCCCAAAATGACAGGGAGCCTCCACCTTGCTGCACTCGCTGGACAGTGTGTCTAAGGAGTTCAGACTGACCGGGTTGCCTCCAAACACGTCTCTGACGATTCTCTGGTTGAAGGCATATGCGACACAAATCGGTGAAGATAACGTGATGCCAATCCTGAGCTATCCATTCGGCATGTTATTGGGCCCATCTGTACCGCGCTGCATGGTGTCGTGGTTGCACAGATGGACCGCGCCATGGATGTCGGGACTGAAGTTACGCATCATGCAGCCTATTGTGCATAGTCTGAGTCGTAACACGACGTCCTTTAGCTGCACGAAAAGCATTTTTCAACATGGTGGCGTTGCTGTCAGGGTTCCTCCGAGCCATAATCAGTAGGTAGCGGTCATCCACTGCAGCAGTAACCCTTGGGCGGCCTGAGCGAGGCAGTTCCTGTCTCTCTGTATGTCCTCCATGTCCGAACAACATCGCTTCGGTTCACTCCGAGACACCTGGACACTTCCCTTGTTGAGAGCCCTTCCTGGGACAAAGTAACAAAGCGGACGAGATCGAACTGCCATATTGACCGTGTAGGCATGGTTGAACTACAGACAACACAAGCCGTGTATCTCCTTCCTGGTGGAATGTCTGGAACTGATTGGTTGTCGGACCCCTTCCGTCTAATAAGCGCTGCTCATTCATGGTTGTTTACATCTTCAGGCGGGTTTAGTGACATCTCTGAACAGTCAAAGAGACTGTGTCTGTGATACAATCTCCAGAGTCAACGTCTATCTTCAGGAGTTCTGAGATCCGGGGTAATGCAAAACTTTTTTGGATGTTTGTAATAGGAAATACGACAATGCCTGTAATCGAACACACAACTCTACACACTGTACTAACTGGCCAGTGCTGTTAGAGAACATTACATAAGGATACCTGTTGCACACTTAGTTCCAGTATTCCTAACAGCCATTTTTGATCTGCATTTCCTGCCATAAATTTGAGCAGGACGAAATTGTGTTACCAACATTCTTGCGTCGCTGGTATGCAAGTAATGAGCGAAATATCTAAGTGCTGTTTTACGAATAATATGGCGGATAATACTGCCAATTTTCTAATGTACTTCAGTAACGCTCACCAGCAATAGTCCATCGCTGTGTCGCTCATGACCATCCACTCTCATATGGCTATGATCACTTACTCATTCAACCAAACTCATTATCATATCTCCTTGTGTCTCTCTACCTGTCACTGTCTCCTTTCCCACAACCACAGTTTCCTTCGTTCTGTCCCATACTGCTGTCTGCTTTCACTGCCACGGTCTCCCTCTTGCTGTCTCTTACTGCTGCTATCTCTTACTGCTGCTGTCTCGTTCATTCCTTCCCACTGCTGCTGTCTCTTCTCATCATCACTCTCTCCCTCTCTCTTCCTCATTCTCATTTTCACAGATTCAGTCTCTGATTATCTCTGATTCCCAACACCTCCACCTTGTCCTTCCCTTTTTTCTCTCCCACTGGCACTCTCTCCTTCACTCTTTTCCTAGCACTGTTCTGTCGCTGTCAACTATGATCCAGTGCCATTGCGTCACCCTCTTTCTCTCACCCTGTCACACTACGGCTGTCCCCTTCACTCTCTGTGTGCCACAACCACTGTCTACAATCTTCCAGTATTAATTTTGCGTCTCCTTCCCACTTCCACTGTCCCTGTCTCTCTGAGCATAAACAAGCGCGAATACGTCCGCATGCCAAAATTTATTGGGAACATTTTTAAAGCTGCTAAGGTAGGTAGAATGAGGCAGCTTTCACCCCACTTTTAAGCCAGTATTTAAAATTAATCGGGAGCTCATTCGACTCTTTTTTTTTACTCCGATAGGAGCATTTTTCCGCTGCTGCAGCACGCCATGTTACATGAATGGATCTTTAAGGGTCAGTAAAATTTATTATGTGAAATTGAAATAACGTAAAAGTAATGTTATGTCTCAGATCTGATTTAACCTGCACGAAAATTTTGCATGTGATTCAGTACTACAAAATGGGGTTCCCAAAAGCCTTTGATTTCTAACCATATTCCTCCGTGCTACACCACTTTATAAAATACGGTTTTCGCCTCATACAGGGTTTTGCGTGCGTATTTTACGTGTACAAGTAGGGTAACTTTGAACCTCTGTATCTCGGAAACGGACAAAGACAGCCGCAAAATTTTGAAGATGGTTCGAGATCGTGATCGTAGAAATACATCGTGAAAATTACAGCCATTTTGGAATACGCGGCTCGTTTTTGGTACCCAAAAACCATATTTTTGGAGCTTTTCTCTATAGCAGATAAAGATTTTTGAAAGCTAGAAGATAGCTCTTCTAGGTATGTTCCAAGAGAATATACTGTTAAATTTTGAGCAATTTACTGCCGTTATTTATTTAAATATCTGCTGCTGGCAGCTAAAAAATGATGAATAACTTTTTTTCTGGGTATCATGCACGTATCTAGAACAATCGCTTATAGTCAACAGATATAGCGTAATTATGCAGACCAAATATCAGTCTTTACTAGGGAATTAATTATTCATGCAAGGCACAAGTTATACAGCTGCAGTAACATAGAAGTATGCATTGTGAATTAAGAATAAAAAGTGGTACTCGAATAGTGACACAGGCTGAAGAATTAATCCGCGACGATATCTACGCACATAGAAATTACATTCTTGAACAGTTCTTTTTAAGTCAAATGTGTGCAGCATGATAAAATTTTAACGTCATTCACCTCTGATACGACGCCTAATAGTGACCAGATTCGTTCTTCATCTCGAACGAAATGAGCCTTTTCATTCGTTTTCGAAGCATCGAGACTAATTAACGCACCTCTGTAGTACGGTATTAGCAAGCAGCCAACCAATTAGACCATATATCTACGTTTCGTTCTCTGGACAACAGCCGACGTTCCAGACTTGTCTGATAGCTGCACACTGACATTTCGCTACTTGTACTATATTATTGGTGCCTTACTTGGCAATACTCGCTCGCACTTGCAATCGACACGCATTACGCATGCGACATCATGCTCTAGCAATATGTTCCAAAACAACGCGCAAAAAGTAAGTATTTTTCCGTGGCTCATACCACGGATTCTCTTCTTGACAGAAAGGTAGCGTCAAGTGTTTTAGATAGCCCTTGCGCTAGGGACAATTTGTTTACCCAGCAGAAGGATAGTCTTGCTGTAACTATTCTACGTTACAGAGTCAAAGTTCCAGTATTACACACTTCTTCCATCATACACAAACGGAGAAAATCTGTTGGTTCTTTTCTCGATGTCGTCTACGGTGTCCGTTAAGGGGCTTGTGGAAGCACCATCTAGTTCATGTGCGGTGTAAGGAGCGTAAACATTGGACGATTGAACAGTGAAAAAACGTTGTGTGGACTGACGAATCACGGTACACAGTGTGGTGATCCGATGGCAGGGTGTGGGTATGGCGAAGAGAAGTCGCATTACTACCTTGCTAGCTTGAGTATGTGATTTAGGCGGTAGTTCAACACAATTTTTAATGCTAGGACGGCACTTGGGCGGGTTTGTAGTTCGTTATTAGTCTAATGCTGAGCAGCTTAGCTTCAATGACAACAAATACGCATTCTTAGAGTATATAACACAACTAGACACCCGAAAGGTCTCAGACGCGTTCCAGCAAGATGTTATTTACAATATGCTGCAATTTCACCGTACAGAATGTGAGTAAGCCTGGAATACCAGTAACGAGTAACTAGGGACCGAGAAGCTTCAGTTGGCGAATATGCAATCTGAAAACAATACTCTACCTCGTAACAAAGTGAACAGTGCAGCGTAAGAAATGTCCAAATCTGTAAGCAGGCAGCGCGTTCACTTCTCCGAATGATAGAGGGCTTTCCGCCGGAACCCGTAAGTGATAGGGATTTCTGACGGAAGGATATTGGTGTCGTCACGTACTGCTGCCTTATGCTTCCGTAAAAAACAGAACCTGTATCCATAATCTCGATTCGTTGTACATTTCTGAAGCGAATATTTGGTGACGCGTCACTGGTGATAAATTACGTACTTCTTCAGAATAAATAAGACCGTCACATTTATAACTTAGAGAAGCATTCTGAAAATCAGCGCTTCTGGTATTTTAAAGTTGTTGGACAGAAATGTTCAAATGTGTGTGATTTCCTGAATTCCTAAGCGACCAAACTGCTCAGGTCATCTGTCCCTAGACTTACAGAGTACTTACACTAACTTATGCTAACAAGGGAACCTCCCCATCGCACCCCCTTCAGATTTAGTTATAAGTTGGCACAGTGGATAGGCCTTAAAAAACTGAACACAGATCAATCGAGAAAACAGGAAGAAGTTGTGTGGAACTATGAAAAAAATAAGCAAAATATACAAACTGAGTAGTCCATGTGCAAGATAGGCAACATCAAGGATAGTGTGGGCTCAGGAGCACCGTGGTCCCGTGCTTAGCGTGAGCAGCTGTGGAACGAGAGGTCCTTGGTTCAAATCTTCCCTCGACTGAAAAGTTTAATTTTTTATTTTCAGACAATTATCAAAGTTCAGGCACTCTCACATAATCAATCTCGCTCTCCAAAATTCCGGGACATGTTCAGATTTGCTTGGACATATGCGGGATTTGACGGTCTACACACGGTAAAGTTTGAAAACGTTAAAAACGTATGTTTGGACAGAGCACAGGGAAAACTGCGACTGTGAAACTGTTGCATTCATTTGTTGCAGTTTATGACAAACTCTTATATTTTCATCACTTTTTTGGAACTGATTATCACATCCACAAGAAAACCTAAATCGGGCAAGGTAGAAGAATCTTTTTAACCATTCGCCAAGTGTACAAGTTAGGTGCGTCGACAACACATTCCTGTCATGTGACGCACATGCCGTCACCAGTGACGTATAGAATATATCAGACGTGTTTTCCTGTGGAGGAATCGGTTGACCTATGACCTTGAGATCAAATGTTTTCGGTTCCCATTGGAGAGGCACGTCCTTTCGTCTAGTAATCGCACGGTTTTGCGATGCTGTCGCAAAACACAGACACTAAACTTATTACAGCGAACAGAGACGTCAATGAACGAACGGACAGATCATAACTTTGCAAAAATAAAGAAAGTAAACTTTTCACTCGACGGAAGACTTGAACCAACGACCTTTCGTTCCGCAGCCGCTCATGCTCACCACGGAACCACGGTGCTCCTGATTTCACACGCTCCTTGATGATGCATATCTTGCACATGGACTACTCAATTTGTATATTTTGCTTATTTTTTTCATAGTTCCACACAACTTCTTCCTGTTTTCTCGATTGATCTGTGTTCAGTTTTTCAAGGTCTATCCACTGTGCCAACTTATAACTAAATCTGAGGGGGGTGCGATGGGGAGGTTCCCTTGTAAGAACAACACACGCACACATGCCCGAGGGAGGACTCGAACATCCCGCGGGAGGGGCCTCGCAATCCGTGACACGGCGCCTCAAACACGCGGCTACTCTGCGCTGCGTAGTTGGACAGCAATGTACACTGTGTGATCAAAGGTATTCGGACACCCTCAAAAATATACGCTTTTCATGTTAGGTGTATTGTGCTGCCACCTCCTGCCAGGTACTCCATATCAGCGACCTTAGTAGTCATTAAACATCGTGAGAGAGCAGAATCGGGCGCTCCGCGGAACTCACGGACTTCGAACGTGGTCAGGTGATTGGGTGTCATTTGCGTCATACGTCCGTAAGCGAGATTTACACACTCCTAAACATCCCTAGGTCCACTGTTTCCGATGTGGTAGTGAAGTAGAAACTTAAAGGGACACGTACAGCACAAAAACATACAGGCTGACCTCGGCTATTGACTCAATGGGACCGCCTACAGCTGATGAGGGCCGTAATGTGTAATAGGCAGACATCCGTCCAGACCATCACATAGGAATTCCAAACTGCATCAGGATCCACTGCAACTACTATGACAGATGACAGTAAGGTGGGAGGTGAGAAAACTTGGATTTCATGGTTGAGCAGCTGCTTACAGCCACACATCACACCGGTAAATGACAAACGATGCCTCGCTTGGTGTAAGGAGCGTAAACATTGGACGATTGAACAGTGGAAAAACGTTGTGTGGAGTGACGAATCACGGTACACAATGTGGCGATCCGATGGCATGGTGTGGGTATGGCGAATGCCCGGTGAACGTCAGCTGCCAGCGGATGTAGTGACAACAGTAAAATTCGGAGGCGGTGGTGTTATGGTGTGGTCTTATTTGCCATGGAGGGGGCTTGCACCACCTGTTGTTTTGCTTCCTGTCACAGCACAGGCCTACATTGATGTTTTAAGCACCTTCTTGCTTGACACTGTTGAATAACAATTCGAGGATGGCGAATGCATAATTCAACACGATCGAGTACCTGTTCATAATGCACGTCCTGTGGCGGAGTGGTTACTCGACAGTAACATCCCTGTAATGGACTGGCCTGCACAGAGTCCTGACCTGAATCCTATATAACACCACTGAGATGTTTTGGAACGCCGACTTCGTGCCAGGCCTCACCGACCGACATCGATACCTCTCCACAGTGCACCACTCTGTGAAGAATGGGCTGCCATTCCCCAAGAATGCTTTCAGCGCCTGATTGAACGTATCCCTGAAAGAGTGGAAGCTGTCCATCAAGGCTAAGGATGGGCCAACACCATACTGAATTCCAGGATTACCGACGTAGGGCGCCACGAACTTGTAAGTCATTTTTAGCCTGGTGTTCGGATACTTTTGATCACATAGTGTATTTATGTGCGAAATGTATTTGTTTTGAGAATTAAATGTAAGTTACTGGTTAAAGTGCGCTTTTTTGGAATTTAATTACGTTCCTAACGAATGTGGTCTCGAAATATTTTTCGCTGTTTGCTCTAGCGAACATATTTCTCGTCCAGTTCATGCGAATAAATTCTTAAAAATAACGCATGCAACCCATTTTTTTTCAAACATTGTTTCAACGTTAACTTTCTCCAACGTTATAACTGAGAAAAGCCTTTCATTACATAGGATACGGAACGACTTGGATAGAAAAAAAACAGTATATTTGCCAGGCATAAAACGAAGAGTCCCATAGTATCCTAACACAAGATCAGCGATGAATTTGCGAAAACTGTCTAGTCGTATAAATGCCTTGAGATAATATTACGAAACAGCATGATATGGAATAAACACATATAATTCATGGTAGGGAAACGAATGGAGTTCTGAGAAAGTGAATTGTTTCGGTTACAGAGACCACACACAAGACCCTTATGACTACTCTGTGGTATTTTTTGACTCTCGAACAAACAGGATTAACAACAAATGTAGAAGGACTTCGGACACAGGCTGCCACGATCACAGCTCTTATGGAAGTGTAACAGAGATGCTCAAAAAATTACAGGGGAATCTCTGGAAGAAATTTGGCTTTGTTCCCACGAAAAATACTGCAGTTAACTAAATTTAGGGGCCCGACGTGCTAGGTACGTCCATTGTGCAATAATACTGTTACTTGCATCGTATATTTCACCTAGTGATCATGGAAATAAAAATGTCTAGGACTTGAATGACGACGTACAGATATTCATTATTCCCTTTCTGCAAAAGCGACTGAAACCGGACAGAAAGTCGTTAGTATTTATACCAAATACCGTCCACCTTACATTGCACAGTGGCATGCAGAATACAAATTAACCATTGATGTAGGTACGTAGCCTTACAACGCATTGGAAACATGTGAGACTGTATGTCCAGACTGCGTGGAGCCGTCACTTTTCCCTGTGTTTCTATTGCAGCTGGTTGTTGGTCGAGAATATTCGTTTTGCTTTGTGTTGCTGAAGATTTTGCTATATGGTGTGCTATTGCACCGTGTAAAATATGGAAGCTGCTGTGGAGAATTTGTTGTCAGATGGGGCACAAATTATTGAGACAGTAATTAATATTTCTTAGAAATATCTCAAACAGTTGTCACAAAAGTTATATAACTTTTCCAACACGTCGAGAATGAAATCTTTTGCAAAAGTTAATGGTATCTATTTCTGTAGTGTGTGGTATTTGCTTTATTTTTGCGATTTTTGTGAAAAATATGTCTTCCAACAAATGTGTGCTATCAGAATATCGCTGCTGAAGATGATGGTATAGCTCTTCGAAGAGCATTTACAAAAAAAATATGAGGTAGCTGCTTTATTCTGGAACAGTGGGTAAATTCACTGCTCACACGTTAATAACCGCGCCTTGTCGTGGAACTTCTCTGTTTAAATTGCGGGTAACGAAAGATTCTCAGAGAGAGACCTGCTTCCGCGGGCAAGAGCGAAGTCCTTGAAGAGGGAAGTGAACGAACTTCGGGATCTGCCGCAGGACGGAAATTAGTTGAGGAACTGACTCATTTCTTTTACTGGCGACAGAGGAAATTACGTTTTACAGAATACTTTTGGCTGATGCAACGCATCTATTCTAAACGTCTTTCACGCAGGCCATTTACAAGGAACACTGGTGGTTTGCACAAGTGTTGCTCCACCATAATTTCCTCAGTGTGATGCGATGTTATACGTCTTCGGTTTGCAGTCCTGGTAGTCCAGTGGGAAATCTTTTTGCCTACGTTTTTGTTGTTGCACTTACTTCAGTTTTAGCAGGCGATATGTTAAGTACCATAGGCAACCGAATTTTTCACTGTTTACTAAGTTGACGAAGTGCTCCTAAAAATATTTTTATTTCTTGAAATTTATAAATGTGAAACAACTCCATGTGTTGGTGAAGACCTTTAAAAACTAACAATTCCGTTTCTCAGACTATTTCTGTAGAGATCTGTTACCTCAGGCAAATAAGAAGTGATATTTAGTTATTAAAATATTTGTCATACTGTAGCTTTTTACAAGATGTTTCAGGCAGAGTGGTCAATATTCTCTGAAGAAGTAGGATTGAGAATTTAGTGTTAAGAAATTTACGTAGACGTGCGTCCAATGTTTAGTGAGTGCTATCTGGATGGCAACCATAAAAGAAAGTTCGCAATGAAGATCAGTAGCAAACAGGTACATGACAATATTGTGGCAAAATACATAACAGCCAAAATTAAATTATCAGAAACTCTCGTCACCGACTGCCACATACTTCTCAATTCTCCTCGCAACCTTATGTGCATCTCTTATGACGACCTGCCTAAAGAGGGTAGCACTTGCAGCAATTCGTACGTTTACTTTTTATCTGTATGCGCTTTCCAACCTACAAACTGATCGATTAAAATCCGGCGAACATGGAAGCCGTTGAAAGTTGCTCGGTTATATCGTTTCTACACCTACATCAACATGTAGACCACGCAAGTCAATGTATAGTGGATATCAGAGGGTACGTCGTACGTAGATAATTAATTTTCTCTTCTATTTCATTCACATATTGAACTGATTTATTGAAAAATCTCTGTCTGTAAACTGTAACTCCGTACGTGTCCAGTATGGCTGTGATTACATAGAATAACAGCGTGGTGCCATCAGAGCGTTTCTAAACACCAGTTGCAGACAAATTAATTTAAAGTAAGTTAATTGGATGTAATGAGCGAAATGACGTGAAGCATCTTATGTCAGTTTAGCTAATATTAAATAACTCGAGGTGTGCAAAAAATTCATTTCGTTCTGTAGTTCTGACTCATTGCAAGGTTGAATGTCCCATAGGGTATTTGGGCTTATTAGGCCTGTATACTTCTTTATTGAGTAACAAGAGATCATGAATTCTCTGGCTCTATTCCACAGTAAATCATTAAACTCTTTAGAAAAATGTGTGTTGCTAACATTACAAATGCGTTAAATATACCATTTCTGGGATGAATGCACGTGTCAAACACAGATCAGAACTTTTTACTAGGAAACAAGCGTAGAAATACTTGCCAAATGTGTGTCTTTACTGGCGAATTTCCATTGCGCCGCTTGCCCACTTCGTGTTGGCTTCCAAAATTTACGGCAGGAACGTATGTTACACATAGAAAAACATTGTTTTCACAGGCCACTGCGATTATTACATTGCTGTTGCCAGATCGGAATAGGTCGGTTTAAGAATTGTGAAACCGGGAAAAGTGGGCAGCCATTTATCAAGAGAGAACAGCCATTTATCAAGAGAGAACATGATGATGTGGCTGCAAAATATCTGTCAGCGGACAGTCCAGCGAGCAGCTGAATACCCGAACACGCAGCAGCGGACAGAGCGAAGGTGAGTCATGTATTTGCAAAATAGATACTCATAATATACACTCCTGGAAATTGAAATAAGAACACCGTGAATTCATTGTCCCAGGAAGGGGAAACTTTATTGACACATTCCTGGGGTCAGATACATCACATGATCACACTGACAGAACCACAGGCACATAGACACAGGCAACAGAGCATGCACAATGTCGGCACTAGTACAGTGTATATCCACCTTTCGCAGCAATGCAGGCTGCTATTCTCCCATGGAGACGATCGTAGAGATGCTGGATGTAGTCCTGTGGAACGGCTTGCCATGCCATTTCCACCTGGCGCCTCAGTTGGACCAGCGTTCGTGCTGAACGTGCAGACCGCGTGAGACGACGCTTCATCCAGTCCCAAACATGCTCAATGGGGGACAGATCCGGAGATTTTGCTGGCCAGGGTTGTTGACTTACACCTTCTAGAGCACGTTGGGTGGCACGGGATACATGCGGACGTGCATTGTCCTGTTGGAACAGCACGTTCCCTTGCCGGTCTAGGAATGGTAGAACGATGGGTTCGATGACAGTTTGGATGTACCGTGCACTATTCAGTGTCCCCTCGACGATCACCAGTGGTGTACGGCCAGTGTAGGAGATCGCTCCCCACACCATGATGCCGGGTGTTGGCCCTGTGTGCCTCGGTCGTATGCAGTCCTGATTGTGGCGCTCACCTGCACGGCGCCAAACACGCATACGACCATCATTGGCACCAAGGCAGAAGCGACTCTCATCGCTGAAGACGACACGTCTCCATTCGTCCCTCCATTCACGCCTGTCGCGACACCACTGGAGGCGGGCTGCACGATGTTGGGGCGTGAGCGGAAGACGGCCTAACGGTGTGCGGGACCGTAGCCCAGCTTCATGGAGACGGTTTCGAATGGTCCTCGCCGATACCCCAGGAGCAACAGTGTCCCTAATTTGCTGGGAAGTGGCGGTGCGGTCCCCTACGGCACTGCGTAGGATCCTACGGTCTTGGCGTGCATCCGTGCGTCGCTGCGGTCCGGTCCCAGGTCGACGGGCACGTGCACCTTCCGCCGACCACTGGCGACAACATCGATGTACTGTGGAGACCTCACGCCCCACGTGTTGAGCAATTCGGCGGTACGTCCACCCGGCCTCCCTCATGCCCACTATACGCCCTCGCTCAAAGTCTATCAACTGCACATACGGTTCACGTCCACGCTGTCGCGGCATGCTACCAGTGTTAAAGACTGCGATGGAGCTCCGTATGCCACGGCAAACTGGCTGACACTGACGGCGGCGGTGCACAAATGCTGCGCAGCTAGCGCCATTCGACGGCCAACACCGCGGTTCCTGGTGTGTCCGCTGTGCCGTGCGTGTGATCATTGCTTGTACAGCCCTCTCGCAGTGTCCGGAGCAAGTATGGTGGGTCTGACACACCGGTGTCAATGTGTTCTTTTTTCCATTTCCAGGAGTGTAGCTGCATTCAGTATTAATTACTCAACGAACATTTACTGTAGGAAGATTTTAATGCCAGAAACAATTTTTGCGGTCGAAATGTAAGTGAATGACATGCATCGAAAAATTATTTTGACTGTTTTTGATTTTGAGAGGAAAGTAGTGCTGTTTACTTCATTTTTTATTTTTTTATTTTTTTTTGTGCCCTCAGATTCGTCAACCTTCAAACACAATTCAGTCAAATAATTATAAACAGTGATTTGAAATAGAAAGATATGCCTGGTCGGGGGACGCCACTCAAATTTGCATTCTATTTATTCATGTCTGAATCTTCTCTTCAGGCAACACTAAACGCATCGTTTACAGTTCTGACCGCCAGTCTGCAACGTCTCTCATAACCCTTTGGGCAGTGGTACCCATATTTACACCTTTGTCCGCTTTTACATATTCTCCTTTGCCTTCCAACACCAAAATGGTGACGTCTGTTTTTAAACAGACCCGCCGCAGACAGAAAAACATGTTGGTGTTGTGTGTTCCTAGAACTAACGATTGTTTGATATCGTCGCCTAGCAGGTAATTTATTTGAAAACTAGCTGATCGGCATTGTCCGGGAATTAATGTTGCAAATTTTCTACTAGAAACGATAATTTACACGTACTCCAGCAGCAGACTTAGTGTAGGACGATCGCAGAGAGTGCCTGTACGCTAGGCGAGCTGCTTCGCGTGTCTTCAACGCCATTTTGGAAACTACTCTGTCGCAAAGCCTCTTCCTGTTTCTATACAGACAATGATATAACTTTGTAGGTACAGTTTGTAGGCACGAACTGTGGCATATTGAATACTGTCTGCAAATTGTGTTGCGAATAGAATTAGAAGTAATAAATTTAAACTTCATGTACAACGCGGCAGTTTTTCACGCATCTCAATGGTTATGACGTCATATCTCCTGAACTATGCGTGGTACCACGAAACAATGTTCTAAGTTCGTTTCGCAGCTACGTTCATCCTGTCTGGGAATTTTATTGTGAATAAAGTTATTAGCTCAGAAGTAATAAATTTAAACATCATGCATGATGCTTTTAAATCTTCTCCTTCCAACACCAAAATGGTTTTTAAACAGACCCGCCGCAGGCATCACATCTCATTGTTTACGATGTATCTCCTGAACTATTTTAGGTAGTTGGTTCTTACCTCCACACCAATTGTTGTCTGAAAGAAAGAGATATGTGTACCAAGTGGCTTAGGAAGAGATTTGGTAAACACAGACACACACACACACACACACACACACACACACACACACACGAACACACATTTTTATAACATTTTTAGAATTTATATAATTTTTATAATCAGTATTGATTTTAGGTTGAAAAAATGCTGTTTCCTCTACAAAATGAAAACGCAGTAGGTGGGCTGAGTTTCTATAAATTAATGAGTTCACATCCAATAAACAGGTAATTTTTAAACAGTGGACTAATACTCTGAAGTATGCAATCGGTTTTGTTAAAACCTGAAAATAGTCAGAATACTTTGGCAGCAAATTACGGACAGTTACAGCAGTTTTTCTGAAGTTTTATTCATCCATCGAAACCGTGCGATATGTCACGTGTTCCTCTACTGCTGCTGTGCCCGCATCTCGTGGTCGTGCGGTAGCGTTCTCGCTTCCCACGCCCGGGTTCCCGGGTTCGATTCCCGGCGGGGTCAGGGATTTTGTCTGCCTCGTGATGGCTGGGTGTTGTGTGCTGTCCTTAGGTTAGTTAGGTTTAAGTAGTTCTAAGTTCTAGGGGACTGATGACCATAGATGTTAAGTCCCATAGTGCTCAGAGCCATTTCATTCCTCTACTGCACATTTCCTCGAATGGTAAACATTGTGAATGAGATACAGAGGACACCAACTTTCTCTTGTGCGTTCCATAGTAAATATTTCACCAGAAAAAGATTTTTTCCCCCTCCGTATGCCGCCAACTATAAGAAGTTCAAATGTGTGTGAATTCTTAAGGGACCAAACTGCTGAGGTCATCGGTCCCTAGACTTACACACTACTTAAACTAACTTATGCTAAGAACAACACACACACACACACACACACACACATACACACACACACACACACACACACACACCCATGCCCGAGAGAGGACTCGAACCACCAGCGGGAGGGACTGCGCAATCGGTGACATGGCGCCTCAAAACGCGCGGTCACTCCGCGCGGTCTGCCAATTATCCATACGTAAATTGGAAGGGGTTCGGAATCTTGCAAGTGCGTATAATGATTATTGCACGAGAAAAGTTAAATGGTCGTGAGAACAGAAAGTAAAATTATATCAGCGGGTATAGATTCCAACGAGAATCATCCCCATGGATTCAGCAACTGACGATGGTGTCACAGACAGAGCTGATGAAGATCGTCATATGATGGCGAGAGAGTAGTTCTGTGGAAACTGGCCCGGGATTTTGTAGGCTGCTTAGGAAACGCAGGCGCTGCTATTCTCTGAGTTGCTAGTATTGTTTCAGTTGTCTCTGCCGTTGGTAACTTAGTGCAGTGGAGTGTCTAGGCGTGTTACACGCGGCAGTGGTCCGCTTGTAAGGAGACTGAGTTTCTCTCAATCTCCGAAATAAACACGACAGTTCTGCCACAGTTTCCTTGCCACTTAGTAATGTGTATATTTCTAAGTTTTATTTTATCTGAATGCTGTCGTCTCCAATGAGAACAAAGCCAAAAATTATTTAACTGAACACATTAGACAATCAAAATATATGTGACACGATGATTTTGTTATTACCGATTATGGTCATGACGAAATGTCTAAATGATAATCTGTTTGCCATATTTCTGTTTTACTTCGAGTGGTCATACTAATGTACACTAGTATTCCAGAAGGAAATAAAAAAAAAAGTTAGTTGGCGAAAGGAAGTACATTACTGCCACAGCTGGTGTCATCGGTTACAAATATCCATTTTCTTAGGGTTTTCAGCGGAATGCTGCCTTCTTCAATGACGGTACTTAAATGAGATGATAGAAAACCACGGAGAATCTTATACTGGATGAAATATCGTAGATTGAAAACCCATCCTTAGCGAATACAAGCCAATAGTGTGTGCAACTACGGCAACCCACAATAAAAAACCCTGGGTACCTCAGTGGTGACACAGAGAAATCTTTTACGCCGAGAGTGTCCACGTCAAAGGAGAGATTCGCTACCGGTGTGCAGCGTACACTGGTCGATCCCCTGCTGGAATAACAGGAAGATGACGGAGAGACGACGATGACCTGTTCTTCCGGCATCCTACTCCCGATATCCGGCAGGTGACAATGGGTAACGTGATTTTTCGTATTAGGAGTCAGCATATAACACCAAAGAACGGAAATCAGGATTTAAACGTTAAAGGAGCTAGAACTAGTGCAATATCTGTACATAAGGAGGCATATCATACAACGTTATGTCGACCACTAGTGGCGCTCTTCATCCGGTAGTTAAGCCAGTTGCATGGCGGCATCGACGCGGTTCGAATGAGGAGGCACAGAAACTCAACGCGGGCACCAGCCAACTGCAGTAGGGTGATCGTTGAAGCAGTCACCCAATAGGATGGACGAGAGAATTTTGGCAGTGCGGCGCGGCAGTGATCATACGAAGTGTTTCCGGTGCGCGAGGACTCGTTGTACAGGCAGGCCGTGATATAGTGAGTGAGGAGTTTAGAGGAACACTGGGCTCAGATTTCACAGATTTCTGATTGGGCAGAAGTTTCACTGAACGCAGTTTTCATAAATTCCGACTACAACAGCGGACAGGGCGAGAACATATCGGTGGCTAGGAAATGTTATGTTAGAAATTATGTGTTGGGTACATTCCAATGTCTGTCTTCCACTACGGTTTCCACCGTACACACCTTCCTCTTGTACCATGGATGTCTCAACACATGACCTATCATCCACTCCGTTCTTCTTTTCGGTGTTTTCCAGATACTTCTTTGTCCATTTCCACACTCGCTGCTGTTATGTCCAATACAATCTGCATACTCCATTTTATTTTTATCCATATTCTCATGTGTATGAGCCTTCTTGGCTTCTGTTAAGATGGCGTCCATTAATTACGTGAGGTTTGTTTTTTAAAATATGGATCCCACTCCCCACCGGTGAGATTTGATGAGATGTCATGGGATCCCTTCCCGTCATGTGAAGTTTACACCATAGCCGGGTAAAAATAAGTAAAATGGATTTTTTAATTTTTTTTAAACATTGATTAAAACGCTTTAATAAAACATGTTTTATTTAGAAATTGTATTGAACACTGAATTTAACACTGTTCACGACTGACTGTCTGACTGCTACGCAATGATTTCGGCGTGACAGGCAGCTCCCAGAATGAAATCTGACACTTGTGCGACACCTGCTTCATATCGGGTAATCCCGAGCATGCACTCATGTAAATCACTCAATTCAGTTCAGAGAGGCCATATAGGCTGGCGGGCACTTAAATATTGTCTACGTTCGGGACTGATTTTATATTTCAGTACTTTATCCGTTATAATAATGTACACTGAAGAGCCAAGGAAACTCGATACACCTGCCTAATATCGTGAAGTAGTGCTGGAGGAAACTGACATCATGAATCCTGCAGTGCTGTCCATAAATCCGTAAGAGTACGTGGGGTGGAGGTCTCTTCTGAACAGCACATTGCAAGGCATCCAAGATATGCTAAATAATGTTCATGTCTGGGGAGTTTTGTGGGCAGTGGAACTGTTAAGAGTGTTACTGGAGCCACTCTGTAGCAATTCTGGGCTTGTCGCGTGTCGCATTGTCCTGCTGGAATTGCCCAAGTTCGTCGGAATGCACAATGGACATGAGTGGATACAGATGATCAGACAGGATGCTTACGTACGTGTCACCTGTCAGAGTCGTATCTAGACGCATCGCGGGTCTCATATCACTCCAGCTGCACACGCCCCACACCATTACAGAGCGTCCACCAGCTTGAACTGTCCCCTGTTGACATGCGGGGTCCAAGGATTCACGAGGTTGTCTCCATACCCGTACACGTCCATTCGCTCGATACAATTTGAAACGAGACTCGTCCGACCAGGCAACATGTTTCCAGTTATCAACAGTCCAATGTCGGTCTTGAGGGCCCAGGCGAGGCATAAAGCTTTGTGTCGTGTATACAAGTGGGCCTTCAGCTCCGAAAGTCCATATCGATGATGTTTCGTTAAATGGTTCGCACGCTGACACTTGTTGATGGCCCAGCTTTGAAATCTGCAGCAATTTTCTGAAAGGTTGCACTTCTGTCACGTTGAACTATTTTCTTCGATCGTCGTTGGTCCTGTTCTTGCAGTATCTTTTTACGGCCGCAGCGATGTTGGAGATTTGATGTTTCACCGGATTCCTGATGTCCAAGGTACAACATGTATGGTGGTACAACATGCAATGTGTGGTTTTTATGGGCAATAAAAAGGGCAGACATGAAGTTTATGTTGATCTCTATTCCAATTTTCTGTACAGGTTCTGGAACTATCGGAACCGAGGTATTGCATAACTTTTTTTGATGTCTGTAGATAAACAAAACTGTGTTCCAGTTTTTTTCTGTCAATCCTGTAACAATCGCAAGAATTTATTAATTTACATATATGATACAAAGCAATTTTTGTTTCACAAAAATTTAAATAAATTCGACAATAATGCATTTTGATAAATTTTGTACCACAGTAAGTTGTGCTGTAGTATTTACAAAGTCTGTAGCACATTTCACCTTTTTATCTGCAATGGTTCAGCAGAAATTGGTCCTTATTGACCAGAAAATAAAATTTACCGGAAAGCAGGAAAAAATGTTAGTAGCATTTATGCCTGGAACAAGTACCTTAATGTTATCCATAACCATACATTTGTTCTTTTTGGTCACCATTTAGGTTTTTTCTTCTAGCAAGTTCCTTCTGGCATGCACTTTTGGCAATATCCTTCACTGATATCTCAGGACGAGGGATACGCAAATCATGTCTTCTTCAGTAGGTTTTCAGTGAACCAACCTGCAACAGATCTTAGTCTTGTAAGGGACCTGATTCTTTCAGTGGTGCCATCACTGAACACCAAACAAGCACGATATGAGGAAATTTTAACAGTAGTAGATGAGCAAAACTTTGTCTTTCTGCCTCTCTTCTAAACTATGGTACTTAATCTTTCTGAACCGTAATTTTACTTTCAAAATCTTTTCTTAAACAATTTACTTTATTTACTAGCGATTCATCAAGAACATTAACATATTTAATCACACTAGGTTAGCGTGGAAGTAGTTGCCAGGAAGTAACTGATGGAAAATAAAATTACCTTTAACAAATGTGAATTTTATTCCTAAAAGCCTTTTCAAAAACAGATTCAAAATTACAATCAGAAAGCACCCTCTAAATATCAATTTACAATTATTCAGAGGCAGAATAACATCGGGCTGAGAAGCTTGCCGCTCCCTTTCAACACGGCTGTAGTCACGACCGCTCACGACGACCTCTGAAAGACTACACTGGTGCAAATCTGCAACACACCAGATTACTTTAAACTAAAAATTCTAACAACTCACACAAACACATTAACTATGCACTCCGCAAGAGGGATGGAATGGGACAAACACTCACACTAAGAAATTATTTGCCACCAAAAGTGCAATTTGTTTTTAAAAAGGCTCTTACGGTGGAAGGGTGGCAACTTTATAAAAATGACTAAATAAAACCCATGAAATTCAGACTTACATAAAATGTACAACATACTCTACATTACACATATACCGCCTCGCAAGATGATAGGCAAGATAAAACATATTTCAGGAATTCAGCCTTTACTTAATTCTATAAATTCGTTAAAACCGAATCCGACAAACATGACAGAGGCAGCTATTAACACACGGCAGATTGACGGGGGGACGGGGGGACGGGGGGCTTTACTAAACAACCCGAACCGCAGATCGCTCTAAACCTCCCCAACTCCACAAGGGAAAAACGGACCACCCAATTCACAAATAACCACCTTCCCGCGGGTGGGCAAACGGAGAAGAATGGTGGGACGACCCCAAAACAAAGCGGCTGGTGACCTCACCAAGAAAACAAGTAGAATTTAACAAGTAAATGAAACAACATATCTGCAACCACTTAACTTCTAATAAACTGCGATGTCTGGCGAAGACCTGGCGCAGCACCCCCAAAACGCTCTCCCGAACCGTCCGCTGCCAGCCGCTTCAACGGACGCAGGAAGGCGCGCCGATCTCCCGTCTCACGGCGTTACAGCTCGCCCCGGCCAGCCCGATGTCGTGGTTTCGCTCCTGTTGTTCTCTTGTGAACCGCGAAGCCACTACCCGTTTCTATACGGCGCTGCCCACTGGACTCACGTGGGGACCTCACATGCGCCGACGCTCAAGGCGGACAGGTCATCTCGTGTCTCAGTGAGCGACCCACCAAGCGACCGCTCCAACCGCCAATGACCGTTGCCCGAGCAACTCGAGCAGACTGGCGGCCTAACGTGCAGACTCAGATGCAAGAATTCAGTCCCGACCGGGCGACCGCAAGCTGAGTTCTGTTAGTGGCAGAGTGGCAAGACTCTCATTTTCTGGCTTTAAAGTTGATCAAAAGGACAGACATACCAGCACTCCGACGACAGACAGACACTAACTGCCGCACAAATGCAAACGAGAGACAGACCAGCAATTGGTGGCGCGTGACAGGCCAGGCCTCACTCCGACTGACCACCCTGCAGAGCTGATAGCGCCCCTTAAAAAATGCACGTGTACAGGCAGTCTTTCCGCTTTCCCACCAGAGGGAGACACCAAAAGCAGCGATTACCACCGCCAGAAACGGAGGGCGACTGCTTTACACAACGCGCTGCGGCGCGCTCTTCAAAACAGCAATTTTGTGTGCCACTATGTGCGGATTTCTTTAATAATTCAAAATTAATCGGATCGCAAATGGACTCACAGTCTTCTATGCTCTGCAGATGTCTTATCTTGATGGCAAGGAATAAATATCGGAAACAAGGACAGAGTCGTGTACGAAAGGGACTGTAGCACAGCGCGTTAGTTGAAACAAGATGGCTTTTACAACATTTGTAGCACGAATTAAACTCTAAAAATTGGAGGCAATATTTCTTACGTGCTACACATATGTGGGAAAGATACCTTTAAACCTTTTTTTACCGATTTTACCTACATCTCCATTTAATTCAGAGCTCGGGTGTGCGATTACCTGCTGTAGCCCTCGTAACTGAATACGGAGTCGCGCGCCTTGCGGTCGTATGAAGTGGTTCCCCGAGGCGGACTGCCACCAGGGGGCTTCCCCGCGCCTCTTCACCCGGTGGTTCCCCTCCCTGCCGCGAGTATAAATCGCGGCCCGCCCACGCGGCGCAATACGCGTCACGCAGAGCACACGCCGTAAATTACAGGAAGCCATCAGAGCAGCTGTAACGCTACACGGGGCCTGCATTAATACCCCGCACATCACGGCCGAGTGCCGCTGGATTTATCTCAGCTGTTCCGTTAAATGAGGGCGCGCCTGTAATTCACGGCGGACAAGTCAAAGAACGACTTTCTTGCATTTTTGTTCGGGTTGATACTACAGGCCACGCGGTTAGCCGCATCATTACGGCCATCGCCTGATATACGTAGTAGCCTCCAGGCACTATCTGGCTACGAGTGAGCGAATAAAATTGCCTGTAGGTATTCACGGACGCGCTTTCGGAGGCGATGTTGCTATCACACTGAAATGTGGCAGCACTCTACACGGAGGTGTAATTGACAAGGCGACATGGCTATGCCCATACTTGTTAGTTGTCACCAGTTCGTCATTGGAACAGACGTTATGGATTTTACGAGATAAGCGAAGTAGGAAATGAGCTCAGGAAGTTTATGGTAAGAAATGTTTATAACTAAATCGATGATTTTCATTGCTCTCGAGACTACAACTTGAACAAATTGTTTACATTATTGCAACCCGACTGCAACTGTAAGTTTTACTTCATTTATTCTACTACTTTATCTATTGAGGTTAATCAAGTATCCTGACGAAAAGGGCCGTTAGGAGGTTACCGTATCAAAAACCGTTTAATTATTGAATACGTTGATAAAGCAGATCACAAAATATGCTCCGGCCAATAAGGACGTACCAAACATTGGTGGACAATACATCTATCAAAAATCAGCGATGCCACATCAATGCGTTCTAATCTTATTTTATATTATGTACCTCAAGAGTGCGTATATACACTACTGGCCATTAAAATTGCTACACCAAGAAGAAATGCAGATGATAAACGGGTATTCATTGGACAAATATACTATACTAGAACTGACATGTGATTACATTTTCACGCAATTTGGGTGCTTAGATCCTGAGAAGTCAGCACCCAGAACAACCATCTCTGGCCGTAATAACGGCCTTGATACGCCTGGGCATTGAGTCAAACAGAGCTTGGATGGCGTGTCAGGTACAGATGCCCATGCAGCTTCAACACGATACCACAGTTCATCAAGAGTAGGGACTGGCGTATGGTGACGAGCCAGTTGCTCTGCCACCATTGTCCAGACGTTTTAATTGGTGAGAGATCTGGAGAACGTGCTGGCCAGGGCAGCAGTCGAACATTTTCTGTATCCAGAAAGGCCCGTACAGGACATGTAACATGCGGTAGTACATTATCTTGCTGAAATGTAGGGTTTCGCAGGGATCGAATGAAGGGTAGAGCCACGGGTCGTAACATATCTGAAATGTAACTTCCACTGTTCAAAGTGCCGTCAATCCGAACAAGATGTGGCCGAGACGTGTAACCAATGGCATCCCATACCATCACGCCGGGTGATACGGCAGTATGGCGATGACGAATACATGCTTCCAATGTGCGTTCACCGACGGCGCAGTTGAGCGCCCCATAAACCGAACATCATCTTCATAAACTCTGATGCTATGTCTCTGGAATCATAGATTCTACACATGAATAGTCAATTGGCTGCTATGAAACTTCCTGGCAGATTAAAACTGTGTGCCCGACCGAGACTCGAACTCGGGACCTTTGGCTTTCGCAGGCAAGTGCTTTACCATCTGAGCTGCCGAAGCTCGACTGACGCCCGGTCCTCACAGCCCTACTTCTGCCAGTATCTTGTCTCCTACCTTCCAAACTTTACAGAAGCTCTCCTGCGAACCTTGCAGAACTAGCACTCCTGAAAGAAAGGATTCGCAGGAGAGCTTCTGTAAAGTTTGGAAGGTAGGAGACGAGATACTGGCAGAAGTAGGGCTGTGAGGACCGGCCGTGAGTCGTGCTTCGGTAGCTCAGATGGTAGAGCACTTGCCCGCGAAAGGCAAAGGTCCCGAGTTCGAGTCTCGGTCGGGCACACAGTTTTAATCTGCCAGGAAGTTTCATATCAGCGCACACTCCGCTGCAGAGTGCAAATCTCATTCTGGAAATGGCTGCTACTTTCCCTATCTTTGTAGTAAATTCTGAACGACCTGTATATCTAGGAAGCGAGTCAGTGGTTCGCTCTTTTACGCGAACGCTATAAACGATGGAGATATTGTTTGTCTCCTCGACGAATGGATTATTAGAGACGGAGAGCTAGGTACTCTGGAGTAGGATGGGTGTTCGTCATACAGTCTTCTTTTGCCTCAGAGATTGTCCAGCAAGATGGAACCTTCCGCTGCTCCTCCTCTGGCCCTTCGTAGCCGCGGTCGCGGTCCCTTACCTGAGCGGGGTGGAATCTTTCTATTCTCCAGCCAAAGGACCTCATCACGCGGCGACAGGAGGACAAAGTAGGGGATCTGCGAACTTGTGGGACTGGAGCTGAAGAAGAGGAACATGCTGAGATTGTGTTGCTGTTTTCTTGATGACAGCCTGAGTTTCATACTGGACAAACATCGCTGACTTTACAGCATAATGCTTTCATAAAATGTGTAACGTCGCTGTATACCTGATTTTGCAGCAGCTTAGGTTTTATTTAAAGCTCAATAAACACCTACATATTCTCGCAGTTTTCTTGGCTGCTTCACAAACCAGCAGACTATAGACTGAGATAGGTAGGCTTTCTGTGCCGTATTCGCACCGGTACGGATATTTTAAAAGTTCCTACTCACAATAAAATTTCTACATTTTCTAAACTAACGTGTAGTTCCTAGCCGACAACGTTAAGTATTTTCAAATTTAACTCTGACATATTTATGGGAAGACACGCCTCAGGATGTGACGCCGGTAAAGCATGAAGTGACACAAAAACTTTCAAACTGCGTGAAGATAATTTCTGTACTGGGTGAGGCGGCTAAGACCATCCCATCCCAAATATGAGCAGATCGAGTAAATTTATTGATGTGCGCAAGTAATTTTTGACTTTTATAGTTGCCGAATTATGATTCCGAATTTTTCTTGAATTAAACAATGAGGAGCGACAATAAAGTAATGAGACTGATGTGAAAAAAATGTTGCTTACCGTTTTAGTCAAGTTTAGTGTTGGTTCCTTCAGAGTAGTTCCCTTCTGATTGTACACACTTTTTCCAGCGCTTCTGCCATTGATGGTAACATTTCTGGAACTCATTTTCTGTAATATCCTCCAAGACCCTCGTCACAGCTTTTTGGACATCTTGTGTTGTTTGAAAATGGTGCCCTTGACCGCCGTTTTGACTCTTGGAAACAGAAAAAAGTCGCACGGAGCGGTATCTGGTGAATACAGTGGCTATGGTAGTACTGAAATTTGTTTTTAGGTTAAAAATTGCTGTACTGACAGAGCAGTATGGGATGGCTCAGTATCGTGATGCAGAATCCAATTATCAGCAGTGTTGGCACGGACATGAAGAACTCTTTTACGAAGTCTTTCTGAAATTTCTTTGTAGTAATATGGGTTAACTGTTTGTCCAGGAGGCACCTACTCTTTATGAACAATTCCCTTGGAATCAAAGAAGCACACATGCATGCATTTCACTTTTGACTATGACATGCGAGCTTTTTTTGGTCTGGGTAATCCCTTTGAGTACCATTGCGAACTTTGGCGTTTTGTCTCTGGATTGTACTGAAAAAAAAAAAACAACTTTCATTACCAGTGATAACACGGCTCAACAACTCTGGACTGATTTCCGATTGCTCTAATAGATAGGCTGCCACATTTTTCCGTGTTTCTCGCTGTTGTGGTGTGAGATTTTTGGGCACAATTTTCGCAAAAATCTTTCTCATACCAAGATCTTCAGTTATTATTACACGAACCGTTTCCCGATTGATGTTCAGTTTTTCTGCTATCATTTTCGCAGATAATCTTCGATCAGATCGTACGAGTTCACGCACCCTGGCCAAGTTGACATCCGTCCGTGAGGTTTATGGTCGTCCACTGCGGTCTTCATCTTCAACATTCGTTCTACCTTCACTAAACATTTTATACCAACGAAAAACTTGAGCTCTTGACATAACCTCCTCTCCGAAAGCCTTCTGAAGCTTACTGTAAGTTGTCGTCACGTTTTCACCCAATTTAACGTAAAAAGAGATGGCATACTGTTGCGCAATATTATGCGAATCCATTTCCGTGACGAGAGACCCTAACAGGTGCTAACTTATTACAGCACAACTCATGACTGAGCAGTTGCATCGGTGTGCCGCTTGGACTAGTAGCAGCTTATAGACCAAGGTCAAAGGTATTGTGCCTATGCAAGCCTGCGGGGTTGACACATCTTGCAAAGAAAATCAGTCTCATTACTTTATTGTCGCAACTCATATATACAATTTCCTGTATCGTTGGAAAGGGCTGAGCAAGAAGGCCTCAACAACGTAATTGTGTGTGGAACTTGATCAAGCAATAATAAGGTTACAGCACCGCAGACCACTTATAGGATTTTGTCGACACTTCTTCCTTACATATGCGGTAGCGCACCAGTTTGTAGTCGTGAAACGGAGAACTTTATTAACCGTGGGTGGTGTTTATTTAATAATATACTACGCCACACCACTATTGTGGATTGACTTTTCACATGTTTATTAAATTTGATGTCATATTGTTGAGAAGATGACCAGCTTTTTAACTTTGCAACACAGGTAGTGTACAAATCAGGTTAGCTCTCATATATCACAACAGTCCAGTGGCAAAAATTAGAAAAAAGTTATATTGTTGAAGCACAGTTTTTAGAAACACAAGTAATGGATCGATTGTTGTTATAAAAGTCTTCAAAACAAAATACCGAGTGTACATTTATATCATGCGCCACAGTAAACACAGTGTCTTGCAGTAATATGCCATAAAAGTTGCACAGAGCTATTTCATTAGATCCAATCCTTAACGAAGTTCACAAGGCACATAAGTCAATCGTTCCTGTGAAAATGGTGGTCCAATTTTGATTTTATTTACAACAAAATTAAACCAAAATAACCACAAACTTGAGTTAGAGAATTCAGTGACATGTTACTAGGTACTGTCGACATAGTGAGTAACTCCCGCAGTCTCTTAGGTATAGGTTGTGCACAGATGTTACGTAAGTGACTACCGTGGGTGGATTGGAGATTTTGGGTAGCGTCCGACTATTTAAAGACGGATGTATGAACAAATTATTATTTCAGAAATTACATAATCATTTGTGAAGCTTAGATTATGCTACTCAAGATGGACTGTAACTATTAACAGTAATTTTCTTTGTGAAATATGTAGCGGTGTAGGAAATCGGAAAAGTGTATAAAACAATTTTATGCATCTGCGGCGCTGGGAATACGTACTTACAGGTACAAGCGCTGTACTGAAAATTACTGGAAATTTTAAAAAAGCTTCATTAATGGCTTAATCAGTTACTGAAGTACGCTACCTTCCGCATCAAGTTCAGGTCAACAAAAGTATAATGGCAAAGGTCGGTATCTAATAAGCACAGATGTAAATATCTACAATGCAAAATGTAGCTACACTGAATTTTAATGTTAATTATTCGGTAAATTAATTAGTCTCATGTGTTACTGAAAAATTGGAATGCCAGTCTTTATAATAAGTGTTGTCAATGTGATCAGATGTACTGATTAGCTCACTAGAAAAGTACTATCGCGTGTTGCATTAAGAATATGAATTACCAATATCTTTTGATTAGAAAAACTTTCATTAAAAATACATACTATAAGAGAAACGGCACATTAAAACCAATAACCTGAACAATAACTTCAAGTGAAATTCAGCCTAGATAATATTTTTAAATATTTGCATACACGCAACTCATAAATAAAAAGATCAGGAAGAAATTTAGTTATTATCAGTAGCTGTAATCATAAGGGACGGAGTAATTCCACGGAAGATATCAGAGAGCAGCTCCGAATGCTGAACACTGATTTCCAAAACAGTTTCACTGAGGAAGAAAGTATTGCGGTTCGTCTTCAAATCGTCGCACGAACGTCGAAACGTTAGCTATCGACACAGGTAACCATGGGATAGAAAAGCAACTAAAATCGTTCAACATAAGACGACCGCGGTGGCCGAGCGGTTCTAGGCGCTTCAGTCCGGAACCGCGCGACTGCTATGGTCGCAGGTTCGAATCCTACCTCGGGCATGGATGTGTGTGATGTCCTTAGGTTAGTTAGGTTTAAGTAGTTCAAAGTTCTAGGGGACTGATGACCTCAGAAGTTGAGTCCCATAGTGCTCAGAGCCATTTGAACCATTTTTGAACACTGCTGTCCTATCTCATCACCACTGGTTCTGCAATCATAAGGTGTAAGTATCGCTAAATTCTAGGGTACTGATGACCTCAGATGTCAAGTCACATAGTGCTCAGAGCCATTTGAGCCATTTTCGTTCATCACAGGAAAGGCCACTGGGCCTGATTCGGTATCAATACTATTCGTCATAAATTACGCAAAAGAAAACGATCCTCTTCTAGCAGCAGCGTGCCGTCTGTCGCTGGAGGAGCGAAACGTTCGTAGAGGTTGCAAACAAGCGCAGGTCATTCCCGTTATCGTGAAACATAGTCAAAACCGTAAGTCTCTAACAGTGACGTCGGACTGCGGTAGGATTTTTGAAAATGTTTGATGCTTTCGTATTACCACATTTCTGGAGACGGAAAATCTCCTTGGTAGGAATCAGTAGTGGTTTCAAAACAACGGTCGTGTGAAACCCAGCTCTGTTTGTTCGTCCACGAGACTTCGAAAGCAGTAGACACCGGGTCACAGACAGATGCTGTGTTTGTCGATCATCAGACGGCGTTCGATACTGTTCCGCATTGCCACCTAATGAACCAATTTCGACATTACGGAGTATAAAACAAGCTGTCTCATTGGACTGAAGAGTTTCTGTCAAACAGGACATAGTTTGTCATACTCGATGGAGAGAAGTCTACGGACGTAAAAGTAAAGTATTTACTACTGCCTCGAGTGTCCACCACATTTTGTAATCAGTCATTTGGGATATTTCTGAGAAGTGAGATGTCAACAGCTGAAACTGATAACTATTTTTGATTCCGTGTTTAAGAAACATGGTAAGAGTGGCGCTGGCATACAGATGTTTTTCAGGAAGCGCCAAAGTTAGTATAAGATGAAAAATACTGTGGTACTCGAAGACAACGAGTGTAAGCATTACGGAAAGAGCATAAAAAATCTCTTGGTTTACATCACTAAAGAACTATTTGTTAAATAACTGGAAAAGAATAATACAAAATACATTTACTTTCGTATTTAATATATAGAAAGAATCCTCAGTATTTAATTAAACTTAAGACTTATTGCAGGAATAAATTAATTCTAATGTTACGGAAAGTTTAAATGCGCATTTAGATGGATTATAAAAATAAGTGATTAAAAGAGTCCTAATTTACAAGAAATATATAAGAAAAAGGAAATTATATTATAAATTAACAAAGAATAACATTTCATTTTCAATTTTATTTAATTTTATTGGCTTTTGCAAGGAAATAATACAGCCACTGCAACTGCGTAATGATGTTAGTGACAATAAAAATTTTTTATGAACACAGCTATTTTACACACACATAAAATTACAGATTCATTACTTGTTATGTTACAGCTTTATATCCACTTCTTGCAGGAAAGCCCTATTAAAATAAAAGTTATTGAACCTTACCTGATATAGAGAGAATTATCTCTAAATGAAATAACATCGCTGGTTGGTTGCTAAAAGTTAAATGCCAAAAGAAAGGTGAATTTTTCGGGTAACATATTGAAGAACGAAACTTCAGTTAATCAGCTCATTAATTTGAAAATAACGAACAGAATATTTCTTCGTAAGACCTTGAAAATACAATCGGTAAAGTAGTACGATTTTAATTGTTTCATAGTTATCTGAAAATACGTTGCAGGTATCAACACACTCCTACGATAACATCAGACAATAAAACCATTGCATTTGTGTAGTGCTTGAATTTATTAGTTATTGAGGGGAAGTAATATTATTCGTTTCACAAGTTACAAGTTCGAGAACATTTAGGTAAAAAAACTACATTCTTTTGGTTGTTGGTAAGAATCACTGTTGACACCCGTGCTCTAGGGGTAGCGATTTTGATTTATAATCAAGACGTCCTCAGTCCAAGAAGTCACCCTCGTTCTGCCAACAGCCTTGTCAAAGCGAGCGGAGGAGCGGACAGAGGATAAGGCCACTCTCTTGTCCTTGGGGTGGGCAACTGCTCCTAAAGGCGGAAGGATCAACAATGATCAACGGCGCGTGGATGTAGAAGGCAATTGAAACCACTGTATTAAAGACACATAATGTGTATCCACAGGAAATGTGGCCTGTAACTGAAAATGTCGTGATGCTCTCTCTATTGGCCAAAGATTCCAAAATAGTCCTCCATTCGGATCTTCGGGAGGGGCTGCCAAGGGGGAGGTGACCATGAGAAAAAGAGTGAATAACCAACGAAAGGATAACGTTCTGCGAGTTGGGGCATGGAATGTCAGAAGCTTGAATGTAGCCGGGAAACTAGAAAAGAGAAATGCAAAGGTTCAAACTAGATGTAGTGGGGGTCAGTGAAATGGAACGAAGACAAGGATTTTTGGCCGGGTGAGTATAGGGTAATATCAACAGCAGCAGAAAATAGTAGTATACCGGAGTAGGATTTGTTATGAATAGGAAGGTAGGGCAGAGAGTATTCTGACGATTGATCTGACACTGGTTTTTAATCGATTCTCTGATCTACTCTCAAAATCTGAGTTATGCGGGGTGTCCAGAAAGTTTCAATTAGTCGCAAAATTGAAACCGCAGTGAAAATGCGATGAAGCTTTGCACAGACGTGTTGGGCAATATCTCTAATATGCCCGTCGATCACGTCACGTTGCACTTTGCAGTCCTGGGAGCACCGTGAGCAAGTAAAGGTGCCTAGAAAAATAGTGCCTCCAGCTAAGTACAGGTGCCTACCGACAGATTTCGCCTGATTTCATGCAACCCCACATAACGTAAGTGTCATACATTTCTTTCTTCATAACAATATTCTCAGCCGCACACTGTACGGCCAATGAAGACGTTCCTGCAGAATTTTCGATGGAATGTGTTTGATCACCCACCATACAGCCAGGACAGACTCCCTCTGCTTTTCATCTCTGCTCACAATACCCGCTGGCTCTGAAAACAACATTTTGGTACAGACAACTAGCTGCAGACTGGCGTAGAGAATTTGTGGAAAGCACAGACGGCCGCCTTCTGTGATGAAGTTACTGAAAAGTTGGTACAAAGCTACGATAAATCTCTAAGTCTGAACGGCGTCTGTGTAGAGATGTAGCTGGAAGTGTAGTTATGTATTGCAGATAAAACATTTCTGATTTTCACTGTGGTTTTAATTGCACAACCGATCAGAACTTACTAAACGAACATCCTCATGAAAATAATCAGTTTCTTCTTACACCTTTGAAAGAACAGGAATTAATTTTATGATAAAAATTTTGCAATGTTGGTAATTTTTTATTGTTGTACACGAAGGCTGTCGACACTGAGTATGCCATATTTTGCTTCTACGGAAACATTTATATTTACATAAATGTTCTTTGTTGTACTTACAGAAACAATCTGTCAATCTTACTGCATAACTTTCTGTGTTTAAAGCTAAATATACAGGTAAATAATAAACTAAGAGCAAACCTTTATTTTCATGGGTGCCAAAGAGATATTCGTAGTTTAAATTTTGTTATCCAATTTTATTTTGTCACATTTCAGGTTAATTCAGCTTCAAGATGCCACAAAAATGTGTTAACAGTTTGAATAATTTTTGCTATGTGTACGGTGAAGAATTGATTCCATTAAAAAAGATAGCATATTTCAATTATTTAGACTGTAAAATAAATGAGGATAAATGTTCGGCACCAAATATTTGCTGTAATTCACGTGCACATGCCATCGAAAATTCTGCAGGAACGTCTTCATTGGCCGTACAGTGTGCAGCTGAGAATATTGTTATGTAGAAAGAAATGTATGACACTTACGTTATGTGGGGTTGCATGAAATCAGGCGAAATCTGTCGGTAGGCACCTATACTTAGCTGGAGGCGCTATTTTTCTAGGCACCTTTACTTGCTCACGGTGCTCCCAGGACTGCAAAGTGCAACGTGACGCGATCGACGGGCATATTAGAGATATTGCCCAACACGTCTGTGCAAAGCTTCATCGCATTTTCACTGCGGTTTAAATTTTGCGACTAATTGAAACTTTCTGGACACCTCGCATAACTCAGATAGATTTTGAGCGTAGATCAGAGAATCGATTAAAAACCAGTGTCAGATCAATCGTCAGAATACTCTCTGCCCTACCTTCCTATTCATAACGAATCCTACTCCGGTATACTACTATTTTCTGCTGCTGTTGATATTACCCTATACTCACCCGGCCAAAAATCCTTGTCTTCGTTCCATTTCACTGACCCCCACTACATCTAGATTGAACCTTTGCATTTCTCTTTTCTAGTTTCCCAGCTACGTTCAAGCTTCTGACATTCCATGCCCCAACTCGCAGAACGTTATCCTTTCGTTGGTTATTCACTCTTTTTCTCATGGTCACCTCCCCCTTGGCAGCCCCTTCCGAAGATCCGAATGGAGGACTATTTTGGAATCTTTTGCCAATAGAGAGATCATCACGACATTTTCAGTTACAGGCCACATTTCCTGTGGATACACATTATGTGTCTTTAATACAGTGATTTCAATTGCCTTCTGCATCCACGCGCCGTTGATCATTGTTGATCCTTCCGCCTTTAGGAGCAGTTGCCCACCCCAAGGACAGCAGAGTGGCCTTATCTTCTGTCCGCTCCTCCGCTCGCTTTGACAAGGCTGTTGGCAGAACGAGGGTGACTTCTTGGACTGAGGACGTCTTGATTATAAATCAAAATCGTTACCCCTAGAGCACGGGTGTCAACAGTGATTCTTACCAACCAGCAAAAGAATGTAGAACCTCAGATCGGCGAAAAAATATGTATACTTAGACAGCAGTGCGTTTACTTAGTTTTTTTTTTTTGTTTACCTAAAAGTCCTCGAACTTGAACTTGTGAAACGAATAATATTACTTCCCCTCAATAACTAATAAATTCAAGCACTACACAAATGCAATGGTTTTATTGATCTGATGTTATCGTAGGAGTGTGTTGATATGTTCAACGTATTTTCAGATTACTATGAAACAATTAAAATCGTACTACTTTACCGATTGTATTTTCAAGGTCTAACGAAGAAATATTCTGTTAGTTATTTTCAAATTAATGAGCTGATTAACTGAAGTTTCGTTCTTCAATATGTTACCCGAAAAATTCACCTTTCTTTTGGTATTTAACTTTTAGCAAGCAACCAGCAATGTTATTTCATTTAGAGATAATTGTCTCTATATCAGGTTCGGTTCAATAACTTTTATTTTAATAGGGCTTACCTGCAAGAAGTGGGATATGACAAATAATGAATCTGTAATTTTATGTGTGTGTAAAATAGCTGTGTTCATAAAAAATTTTTATTGTCAGTAACATCATTATGCAGTTGTAGTGGCTGTATTATTTCCTTGCAACAGCCAATAAAATTAAATAAAATATATATTTCTTGTAAATTAGGACTCTTTTAATCACTTATTTTTATAATCCATCTAAATGCGCATTTAAACTTTCCATAACATTAGAATTAATTTATTCCTCCAATAAGTCTTAAGTTTAATAAATACTGAGTATTCTTTCGATATATTAAATACGAAAGCAAATGTATTTTGTATTATTCTTTTCCAGTTATTTAACAAATAGTTCTTTAGTGATGTAAACCAAGAGATTTTTTATGCTCTTTCCGTAGTTCTTACACCCATTGTTTTCGAGTACCACAGTATTTTTCATCTTATACTAACTTTGGCGCTTCCTGAAAAGCTTCTGTATGCCAGCACCACTCTTACCATGTTTCTTAAACACAGAATCAAAAATAGTTATCAGTTTCAGCTGTTGACATCTCACTTCTCAGAAATATCCCAAATGACCGACTACAAAATGTGGTGGACCCTAGAAGCAGTAGTAAATAATGCTGTTTCAGGCTTCCTGTAGTTCCCAAATATGTACTCTCAAATAGGGTATCAATAATAAAACGTTATTATGCGGTGTCAAATATTACACACTTTCTGCAACACCTCGGGCTATTTGGAAATCATCTGTAGCAGCATCCATTTCCCAGTACAATAATTTTAGCACTCATAATCACATACTGTCACAATACCAACATAGAAAAACAATCACTGTTCTCACTAGACACGATCCTGTCTATGGATTAGCTATGAATTCTGTACAACAACAGATACTATTACTGATTCCAACAGTTCATTTCAGACATATCTCCAGGCTCATTCGAGATTCAATTTACCTCATCGTCAACTAATGTTCATTGTTTCTCCCCCCCAACATGATGCTCCACTAACCAGATTAAATCTTTATTGAATTCAGCTGCTGCAAATAGCAGGACACACCAAATTTATTCCTAAGATGATTTCTTTCCTGGCACCAATATTCTGCCGACCAGTTCATCCACTCGACTCGAAACTCAAAACTGACTTATAAAACCATAATGATCATTGTTACAAACCAAAAAATAAAGCATTATGTACACATTTTAACAGTTCTGTTCTGTAACGGCCAGATTCATTTCCGGGGGCGCCCTCTTGTAGCCATGACGCATACTTCAACATTTCTCACTCAAATATGCTGGGGGCTCCTTCCGTGAGATTCTATGCCGCTGTAATAGAATTCTCACATTAATTCACAACATATAAAAATCACAATTCGCTTCATTTAGATAGTCAAATTTTTATTAGTATTCATACTAACATTTATCTGTACATAAGGTTGTGCGACACTTTACTTACGAGACGCTTCATTCTCATTTTGGCCCGTCACATCTTCCAAATCGTTTGTTGTCTCGCTTAGTATCACAATGCCATCGGCAAAACTCAAAGTGTTTGTTTCTTCTCCCTGAACTTTAATCCTTCTTCCTTTACTACTTACTCAATGCACAGATTGAACAACATCGAGGATATGCTACAAATATGTCTCACTCTTTTTCAACTACTACTTCCCTTCCATGTCCTTAGATTCTTATAGCTGCAGTCTGCTTTCGGCAAAAGTTTATATAACCTTTCGAACGCTGTATTGTATCCCTGCTGCCTTTAGTATTAAAAAGATGTATTCCAGTCAAAATATTTTTCTGTCTCCAAAAGCTATAACCATTGGCTTGCCGTTCTTCTAAGACAAGTCATAGGGCAATACTGACTCGCATGTACCTACATTTCTTCGGAACACAAACAGATCTTCCCCGGGGTCAGCTTCTACCAGTTTTTCCATTCTTCTGCAAATAATTCGTGTCAATGTTTTGCAACCATGACGTATTAAACTGTCAGTTCGGTAAAATTCATGTCTGCCAGCACCTGCATTCTTTGCATTTGGAAGTATTACATTCTTCTTGAAGTCTGTGGGTATTTCGCCTGTCTCATATACACTGAAGAGCCAAAGAAACTAGTACATCTGACTAATATCGTGTAGGGCCTTCACGAGCACGCAGAAGTGCCGCAACACTGTACTCGACCAACGTCTGAAGTAGTGCAGGAGGGAATTGACGCCATGAATCCTGCAGGGCTGTCCACAAATCCGTATGAGTACGAAGGGGTGGAGATCTCTTCTGAACAGCACGTTGCAAGGCATCCCAGATATGCTCAGTTATGTTCGTGTCTGGGGAGTTTGGTGGTCAGCGGCATGGACAATGGATATGAATAGATGAAAGTGATCAGACAGGATGCTTAAGTACGTGTCACATGTCAGAATCGTATCTACATGTATCAGGGGTCCCAATCACTCCAACTGCACACGCCCCACATCATTACAGAGCCTCCACCAGCTTGAACAGTCCCCAGCTGACATGCAGGGTCCATGGATTCATGGAGTAGTCGCCGTACCCATACTCATCCATCCGCTCGATACAGTTTGAAACGACACGTCCGACCTGGCATGTTTCCATTCATCAACAGTCCAATGTCGGTGTTGACGGGCCTAGACGAGGAGTAAAGCTTCGTGTCGTGCAGTCATCAAGGGTACACCAAAGTGCCTTCGGCTGCGAAAGGACATATCGATGATGTTTCGTTGAATGGTTCGCACGCAGATACTTCATGGCGCAGCGCTGAAATCTCCAACAGTTTCCGGAAGGGTTGCACTTCTGTCACGCTGAACGATTCTCTTCAGTCGTCGTTGGTCCCGTTCTTGCAGGATCTTTTTCCGGCTGCAGCGATGTTCGAGATCTGATGTTTTACCGGATTCAGGGCGCAAGGAGAATTGGCCACTCTTCGGGGGCAGGTGGAGGCTTTGTCTGTTAGGCTCATCGAGCTCGAGGCGCAGGCGTCGGCTCGTAGTGGCGTTGGGGCAACTGTGGTGAGACCTATGCCTACTTCGGTGGCCTTGGAATCACATGGAACCCCTGATGTCGCTGCGTCTTCCGGCAGTGAGCATCTTACCGGTCAGCCATCACTCCAGGGTGAATGGCGGACAGTGGTGGGCTCGCGCGTGCCTGGCCGAAAGGCGAAGGTGGGATCTGGCCGCGTGGCAGCTGCCTTACCCCTTTCCAACAGGTACGGGGTGCTTCCTAGTGGTGATGACATCGTTTCCGAGCCACCACAGGATGCCTCGCCTGTTGGGCCAGTGGCCGATTCTCCGGCAAGGTCCCGACAGTCACAGAGGGCGGGCCTATTAGTTATAGGGAGCTCCAACGTTAGGCGGGTTATGGAGCCCCTTAGGAAAATAGCGGGTAGGTCGGGGAAGAATGCCAGTGTGCACTCGGTGTGCTTGCCGGGGGGTCTCGTCCGTAATGTGGAGGAGGCCCTTCCGGCAGCTATTGAACGCACTGGGTGTGACCGGCTGCAGATAGTAGCACATGTCGGAACGAATGACGCCTGCCGCTTGGGTTCTGAGGCCATCCTTGGTTCCTTCCGGCGGCTGGCTGATTTGGTGAAGACAACCAGCATCGCACGCGGAGTGCAAGCTGAGCTTAATATCTGCAGCATAGTGCCCAGAGTCGATCGCGGTCCTCTGGTTTGGAGCCGTGTGGAGGGTCTAAACCAGAGGCTCAGACGACTCTGCGACTATAATGGTTGCAAATTCATCGACCTCCGTTATTGGGTGGAGAACTGTAGGGCCCCCCTAGACAGGTCAGGCGTGCACTACACACCGGAAGCAGCTACTAGGGTAGCAGAGTACGTGTGGCGTGCACACGGGGGTTTTTTAGGTTAGAGGGACCCCCCCTTGGGCGAAACGATAAAATACCTGACGGCTTACCAGAGAGGACATTATCATCGTTGATAAAGAACGTTCGTCCTCAGAGACCAAAAACAGGAAAAGTTAACGTAATATTGGTAAACTGCAGGAGTATCCAGGGCAAGGTTCCTGAATTAGTATCTCTTATTGAAGGAAATAGTGCACATATAGTATTAGGAACGGAAAGTTGGTTAAAACCGGAAGTGAACAGTAACGAAGTCCTAGACACAGAATGGAATATATACCGCAAGGATAGGATAAACGCCAATGGTGGAGGAGTATTTATAGCAGTAAAGAATTCAATAATATCCAGTGAAGTTATTAGCGAATGCGAATGTGAAATAATCTGGGTTAAGTTAAGTATCAAAGGTGGGTCAGATATGATAGTCGGATGCTTCTATAGACCACCTGCATCAGCAACCGTAGTAGTTGAGCGCCTCAGAGAGAACCTGCAGAACGTCGTGAAGAAGTTTCGTGATCATACTATTGTAATAGGGGGAGACTTCAATCTACCAGGTATAGAATGGGATAGTCACACAATCAGAACTGGAGCCAGGGACAGAGACGCTTGTGACATTATCCTGACTGCCTTGTCCGAGAATTACTTCGAGCAGATAGTTAGAGAACCAACTCGTGAAGCTAACGTTTTAGACCTCATAGCAACAAATAGACCGGAACTTTTCGACTCCGTGAATGTAGAAGAGGGTATCAGTGATCATAAGTCAGTGGTTGCATCAATGACTACAAGTGTAATAAGAAATGCCAAGAAAGGAAGGAAAATATATTTGCTTAACAAGAGTGATAGGGCACAAATCGCAGAATATCTGAGTGACCACCATCAAACGTTCATTTCTGAGGAAGAGGATGTGGAACAAAAATGGAAAAAATTCAGAAACATCGTCCAGTACGCCTTAGATAAGTTCGTACCGACTAAGGTCCAAAGCGAGGGGAAAGATCCACCGTGGTATAACAATCATGTACGAAAGGTACTACGGAAACAAAGAAAGCTTCATCATAGGTTTAAGAGTAGTCGAATCATAGCTGATAAGGAAAAGCTGAACGAAGCGAAAAAGAGCGTAAAGAGAGCAATGAGAGAAGCATTCAACGAATTCGAACATAAAACATTGGCAAACAATCTAAACAAGAACCCTAAAAAGTTTTGGTCATATGTAAAATCGGTAAGCGGATCTAAATTCCCTATTCAGTCACTCGTTGACCACGATGGCACCGAAACAGAGGACGACCGAAGAAAGGCAGAAATACTGAATTCAGTGTTCCGAAACTGTTTCACTGCGGAAAATCGTAACACGGTCCCTGACTTCAGCCGTCGCACGGACGCCAAAATGGAAAATATTGAAATAAACGATATCGGAATTGAAAAACAACTGCTATCACTTAGTAGCGGAAAAGCATCCGGACCAGACGAGATACCCTTAAGATTCTACAGTGATTATGCTAAAGAACTTGCCCCCTTTCTATCAGCAATTTATCGTACATCGCTGGAAGAACGTAAAGTACCTAGCGACTGGAAGAAAGCGCAGATCGTTTCCATTTTCAAGAAGGGTCGTAAATCAGATGCGAATAATTATAGGCCTATTTCGCTTACGTCAATCTGTTGTAGAATAATGGAACATGTTTTGTGTTCTCGTATTATGACGTTCTTAGATAATACAAATCTCCTTCATCATAACCAACATGGATTCCGCAAACAGAGATCATGTGAAACTCAGCTCGCTCTATTTGCCCAAGAAATTCACAGTGCCGTAGACACTGGCGAGCAGATTGATGCCGTATTCCTGGACTTCAGGAAGGCATTTGATACGGTTCCGCACTTACGTTTAGTGAAAAAAATACGAGCTTACGGAATATCGGACCAGGTTTGTGATTGGATTCAGGATTTCCTAGAAGAAAGAACACAACATGTCATTCTTAACGGTTCAAAATCTGCAGATGTAGAGGTAATTTCGGGAGTACCGCAGGGAAGCGTGATAGGACCTTTATTGTTTACAATATACATAAATGACTTAGTTGACAACATCGGTAGCTCCGTGAGGCTATTTGCAGATGACACGGTTGTCTACAAGAAAGTAGCAACATCAGAAGACTCGTACGTACTCCAGGAGGACCTGCAGAGGATTAATGCATGGTGCGACAGCTGGCAGCTTTCCCTAAACGTAGATAAATGTAATATAATGCGCATACATAGGGGCAGAAATCCATTCCAGTACGACTATGCCATAGGTGGTAAATCATTGGAAGCGGTAACGACCGTAAAATACTTAGGAGTTACTATCCGGAGCGATCTGAAGTGGAATGATCACATAAAACAAATAGTGGGAAAAGCAGGCGCTAGGTTGAGATTCATAGGAAGAATTCTAAGAAAATGTGACTCATCGACGAAAGAAGTAGCTTACAAAACGCTTGTTCGTCCGATTCTTGAGTATTGCTCATCAGTATGGGACCCTTACCAGGTTGGATTAATAGAAGAGATAGACATGATCCAGCGAAAAGCAGCGCGATTCGTCATGGGGACATTTAGTCAGCGCGAGAGCGTTACGGAGATGCTGAACAAGCTCCAGTGGCGGACACTTCAAGAAAGGCGTTACGCAATACGGAGAGGTTTATTATCGAAATTACGAGAGAGCACATTCCGGGAAGAGATGGGCAACATATTACTACCGCCCACATATATCTCGCGTAATGATCACAACGAAAAGATCCGAGAAATTAGAGCAAATACGGAGACTTACAAGCAGTCGTTCTTCCCACGCACAATTCGTGAATGGAACAGGGAAGGGGGGATCAGATAGTGGTACAATAAGTACCCTCCGCCACACACCGTAAGGTGGCTCGCGGAGTATAGATGTAGATGTAGATGTAGATTCCTGATATTGTCGGAACACTCGTGAAATGGTCGAACAGGAAAATCCCCACTTCATCGCTACCTCGGAGATGCTGTGTCCTGTCGCTCGTGCACTGACAGCACCATATTCAATCTCATTTAAATCTTGATAACCTGCCATTCTAGCAGCAGTAACCGATCTAACAACTGCGCCAGACACTTGTTGTCTTATGTAGGCTTTGCCGACCGCAATGGCGTATTCTGCCTGTTTACATATCTCTGCATTTCAATACGCATGCCTATACCAGTTTCTTTGGCGCTTCATTGTAGATTGCCCACCAAATGGAATAGTTGTATCGTGGTTTGCTCTCCTAGGGATATAAATAATTTTGAGGGAATGTTAATTGAGAACAGTTGCTGTCAACTGTGTAATGAAATGTTAGAGCATTTGAAATTTGAAAGTTAAATTGGAAGCATAGCTCTGGTTTTTTTTTTTTTTTTTTTTTTTTTTTTTTTTTTTTTTTTTTTTTGGATGTGGAACTGGTAGCAAATACTTCATGTTGATATTACTGGTAATTACTACAATTATATCTGATAGCATTTTCTTACAGACTACCTTGTTGCCTCGAAAAGATTCTTATAAAACGTTTCGAGAAGTAATTAAGAGGTAGCACCAATAGCAGTAGCCTATGCCACTTTCCATCAGCACAACAGATATTAGTTTTGTGTGCGGATGGCTAACTGCCCAGTGTAAGGTTCCACGCTCTGGCTGTCAGATAATTAATCGTCAAGAAAATGTTACATTCACTACTCCTCTCACGCACGGTTTCTACCTGTATTGTTCGTGAACCATATTCTGCATATGCTATAAATGGCACAGTAACTCGCTAAGCCGCTGCATGTGTTCCTAGAATGTAAGGAAGGCGAAAGAAAAAACGTGAATTCTTTGTACGGTATTGGAGTTCCTGTGTTATTCTGAATACGACGCAAAATTCCTTTGGACATGCCTGCATGGTACTCAGAATAACACAAACACTGCAATATTCGCCGACAGCGGGAAAGCGACTTTCAAATACAGTGTCTCGTCAGTACGGGAATATGCGTAATGGATGTACGAGTATAGGTTGTCGACTCATGGTTGATGGCATATGGAAGTTTGGGTGTGGCCGCGAGTAGTGCACAGCTAGCCAAATGGTAAGGCGACCGCTCGCGATAATCGGAGAATGCGGGCGCCGGACCAGCACAGGGTTGTGTTGTCGTCATTCCATTCCACAGCTCAAGGTTGTCTATATGCGCAATTTCGAATACATTTAATGAATTCTTAGTGGATCGATGATCAAAAAATCGTTTTGCTCCTTGCACCAATATGTTAATAGTTTCCATAAAACGTGTTTTAAATGGTTGAAAGAGTCACCTTGTTTCTATCCGTTTTAAAACGACAATAACGACAATTTGAAAATACAACCAGTGTCGTTCTCGGAATGTCAGCTCAACTGCAATACAAAAAATTCAAAAACGACGTCACATACTAAGAGGGAGAGCGCACCTACATACGTTGGTATTCTTCAGGAAGTCGGCCGGAGTGGCCGTGCTGTTCTAGGCGCTACAGTCTGGAGCCGAACGACCGCTACGGTTGCAGTTTCGAATCCTGCTCGGGCATGGATGTGTGTGAGATGTCCTTAGGTTAGTTAGGTTTAATTAGTTCTAAGTTCTAGGCGGCTGATGACCTCAGAAGTTGAGTCGCATAGTGCTCAGAGCCATTTGAACTATTTTTTCCTTCAGGAACTCTAATGACGTCATTGACCGAGGTGTATTCTTCAATATCCTTGTAATAGTTGGTGTCAATGGAAATTGTTAACAGTAATGGGAGTATTCTATAAACTTTCACCACTCGGGCTAGAAAAAAATGTTCATTATTTTTTTGCATTCTGCATATTTCTGTGATACTAGAAAAAAAAAATGTTCATTCTTTCTTTGCATTCTGCATACTTCTGTAATACTAGAAAGCAAAAATTTTTACACCCTTGGACATTATCTTCTGTATCTATATATTCTATACTAATAATAAAACGGTAAAAATAATAAAATTGTAAAACTGTCCTGTTTGTTTTTTTGAATACGCTAATCTCCAAAACTACTAGACGCATTTTCATGAAGTTTTCACGAATAACTTGAGCATAGCTTTGGGCAACATATGGACTTTTATTTCATCAAAATCGGACCGCGAAGGAAAAGATACCTTCATTTAAAGTTTTATCTAAAACCATCCTGTCTGTCTGTCTGTTTTACTACCAGACGTGAGTTTTCACTTGTAACTTGACCGCAGTTAGGGGCAACATACAGACTTTATTTCATCAAAGTCGGATTACGAAAAAAAGATATCGTAATTTAAAGTTTTATGAGTATGCTCGGCTTAGTGGATCAGATGTTTATCTTAGTGACGGAGTAGAACAGGGAAGAGCCAATACATGGCGCTGTTAGATTCTTAGTAAAGTAAAGAACCTGTAGATGATCCTGTAAGTTTTTTTTACCGCAGTGACAAAAGTATTTTCATAAGTTTACGGAAGTGCTGCAGTCATACTTTCACGAATAAAAATTACCATTAAATTTATTTGGCTAGGATATACGGATTCACTGATCTCGAAAATTTAACAAAATTGCTTTGCTTCTTTCGATAGATATTATTTATATTTGACTGCTTGGGGAGGAGGAACGAAATTATAGACAAAGTGATCCTATAAATGTTAAATGTTCCGTATTTAGCGATTAAAAAGCGAAGGTATGCATAGACCCTTCTTTAACTTCCGTTGCAACTAGTGGTACATAATTTCAAATTTGTGTAGTCTATGATGCGAATAGCAAAGAAATTACTCTTGTATTATTTAATTTACCGTTAACAGTAAAACTCTTTTGGTATGTTGTTGTTGTAAACTGAACTGGTTTCCTATTCTGAAAATTTTCGTGTATGTCTGTACTGTAATCTTGAATAATGCGATTGGTGTAATTACGAAAACGCTATCTGATGAAATGACTCGCCAAAACTATTTGAAATCGTATAACTGTATTTACATTATCTTTTCCTAAACTAATTAGGTAACCTAATAACGTATACTAAATTAGCTGTCAAGTTAAAGTCTACACTGTAGTTCGCACCCGTGGTGTAGGGGTAGAGTCGTTCATTAGTACTCAAAACGTTAGCGGTCCCGGTTTCGAAACCAGCCACTGCTAAAACTTTGATTAATAATTAGCATTGCCGGCCGAAGACTTCCGGCATAAGAAGTCACGCTCATTCTGCCAACTGCATCGTCAAAGATATCGAAGGTGCGGACAGAGGTTCAGAGCACTCTCCCGTCCTAGCGCTGGGAAACTGCCTCTAAAGGCGAAAGAAACAGCAATGATCAACGGCATGAGGATGTTTAAGGCAATGGAAATCACTGCATTAAAGGCACGTAACGTGTATCCACTGCACATGTGACCTGTAATTGAAAAAAAGTGTCAAGATGATCTCTCCATTGACAAAAGATTCCGGAATAGTCCCCCATTCGGATCTCTGGTAGGGGACTGCCAAGAGGCAAGTGATCATGAGAAAAAGAGTAAATAACCAACGAAAGGATAACTTTCTGCGAATCTGAGAGTGAAATGTCAGAAGCTTGAACTTGGCAGGGAAACTAGAAAAAGGAAAATTTAAACGCTCAATCTAGATATAGTAGGTGTCAGTGAAGTGAAATGGAAAGAAGACAAGGATTTCTTGTCAGATGAGTATATGCGGTAATATCAACAGCATGAGGAAATAGTATAACGAGAGTAGAGTTCGTTATGAATAGGAAGGTAAGGTGGAGTGTGTTTCTGTGAGCAGTTCACTGATAGGGTTGTTCCCATCAGAATCGGCAGCAAACCAACACCTACAACGATAGTTCAGGTATACATGCTGACATCGCAAGTTGAAGATGAAGAGATAAGGTATATGAGTATAATGAAAGGGTAATACAGTATGTAAAGGGAGATGAAAGTCGCCGGTCGCTGTGGCTGAGCGGTTCTAGACGCTACAGTCTGGAATCGCGAGACCGCTACGGTGGCAGGTTCGAATCCTGCCTCGGGCATGGATGTGTGTGATGTCCTTAGGTTAGTTAGGTTTAAGTAGTTCTAAGTTCTAGGGAACTGATGACCTCAGCAGCTAAGTCCCTTAGTACTCAGAGCCATTTGAACCATTTTTTAGATGAAATAGTCATGGGGCACTGGAATGCAGTCGAAGGGAAGGAGAAGAAGAAAAGGTTACAGGAGACTATGAGCTTGAAGCAAGTAATGAGAGAGGAGAAAGACTAATTGAATTCTGTAATGAATTTCATCTAGTAATAGCGAATACTTTGTTCAAGAATCACAAGAAGACGTACACTTGGAAAAGTACAGGTGATACGAGAAGATTTCCGTTAGATTATATCATGGTCAGACAGAGATTCAGAAATCAGATACTGGAATGTAAGGTGTACCCATGAGCAGATAGAGACTCAGATATAATATAGTAGTGATGAAGAGTAGGCTGAAGTTTAAGAAATAACTCAGGAAGAATCAATACGGAAAGAAGTGGGATACGGAAGTACTTAGGAATGACGAGAAGTTCTCTAAGGCTATAGATACACCAATAAGGAATAGCTCAGTAAGCAGTACAGCAATTAGGAATAGCTTAGGAGGCAGTACACTTGAAGATGAATGGACATCTCTAAAAACGGCCATCACAGAAGTTGAAAAAAGCATATATATGAAGAAGGTAACTGCGAAGAGACCATGGGTGGCAGAAGAAATACTTCAGTTGATCGATGAAGTGAGGAGGTACAACATCGACACAATTCCGAAGACTTCAAGTGCTGGCAAGTGCGAGAATTATCACACATTCAGGTTAACAGCTCATTCATTCAAGGTGCTGACAAAAACAATATACAGAAGAATGGAAAAGAAAGTTGAGGATGTGCTAGATGAGGATCAGTTTGACTTTAGAAAAGATAAAGGCAAGAGAGAGGCAATTCTGATGTTTGCGGTTGACGATGGAAGCAAGACTAAAGAAAAATCAAGAAAAAAATGGTTCAAATGGCTCTGAGCACTATGCGACTCAACTGCTGAGGTCATCAGTCGCCTAGAACTTAGAACTAATTAAACCTAACTAACCTAAGGACAGCACACAACACCCAGTCATCACGAGGCAGAGAAAATCCCTGACCCCGCCGGGAATCGAACCCGGGAACCCGGGCGTGGGAAGCGAGAACGCTACCGCACGACCACGAGATGCGGGCAAAAATCAAGACACTTTCATAGGATTTGTCGACGAGGAAAAAGCGTTCGACGATGTAAAATGGTGCAAGATGTTCGAAATTCTGAGAAAAATAGGGGTAAGCTACAGGGCGAGACGGGTAATATACAATATGTACAAGAGCCTAGAGGGAATAATAAGACTGGACGACCAAGAAAGATGTGCTCGGATTCAACAGGGTGTAAGATGTGGATGTAGTCTTTCGCCTCTACTGTTCAATCTGTACAGCGAAGAAGCAAAGACGGAAATAAAAGAAAGGTTCAGTAGTGGAATTAAAATACAAGGTGAATGATACGATTCGCTGCTGACATTGCTACCTTGAGTGAAAGTGATGAAGTTAAGGAATTCTGCTACCTAGGATGTAAAATAGCCAATGACGTACGGAGCAAGGAGGACATCAAGAGCAGACTAGCAATGGCAGAAAGGGCATTCCTGGCCAAGGAGAAGTCACTAGTATCAAATTTTGGTCGTAATTTGAGGAAGAATTTTCTGAGAATGTACGTTGGAGTACAGTACTATATGGTAATGAAAAATGGACTATGGGAAAACCGGAACAGAAGAGAATCGAAGCATTTAAGATTTGGTGCTACAGACGAATGTTGGAAATTAGGTGGACTAGTAAGGTAAGAAATGAGAAGGATTTTGCGCAGAATCAGAGAGGAAGGGAATATGTGGAAAACACTGATAAGGAGAAGGGATAGGATGATGGGACATCGGTTGAGATTTCTTCCATGGTACTAGAGGGAGCTGTAGAGGGCAAAAACTGCAGAAGAAAACAGAGATTAGAATACATCCAGCAAATAACTGAGGACGTAGGTTACAAGTGCACTTTGTGATGAAGAGGTTGGCACAGGAGAGGAATTCGTGGCGGGCCACATCAGAACAGTCAGATGACTGACGACCGGAAAAAAAAAAAACAGCGCAGTGAACAGTGCTACAATGCATGACGTCACAGTGCTTGATTTGTAGTTCTAACACACAAAGCTAACAGAATAAAAATTCTTAGATGGTTAAAAATCGGATTTTGAGAGAGTATATGTACAAATTGCTTACGTGAAGATGCCCTGTAAATTGACGTGTGCAAACAGACTAAATAAAATTTTTAACGTTAAATAATACACACGCAAATGTAAAACTGCATCGTAAGAATAAGATTCTCTGAATAAGAAATGAGATCTGTACTAAACTTTACCTAACCTGAATCTAATAACAATTTGGAAATGGAATGAATAACTGAGAGAGATTTAACTGTACTCTGACTGTGGAATTAAACTGGCGCTAACAAATGTTAATGACTTACCTTCGGCAACGGAAACTCGATACTGCTCGAAAGTGAAGAATTTTAAAATAAAGAGCAGCAGCAAACAAGCTTAAGAAAAGAAAAAGTCTTGCGCAGTGCAGCGCAGGGACGTGAGCTATGCTAGGCGGGTCGTGTTTCAGTTTTAACTACAGTGTTCCACAGACTGCAATGCAGCGGCACTCTACTAGAAAATTTGATTTTTGTGTGGAGACGGAGGAGGTTATTGCTTTTACTGAATGGCTGAAAAGAGGCTAAAATTTGAAAGTATACAGGGCGAAGGGGGGGGGGGGGGGGTAGAGTGGTAGAGTGGGCAAGCGTCGAGCACTCGAGGCCTGGCCACGGCGTCCCCAACACCACCAACCAGCAGGAAGACGACGTAAGGGACAGCCAAGGAAGGTGATACTTAACTGTAACCACAGCAAGAGACTGGAATGGAAAACAAGGACACTGCGGTGTTAGGCGCTGCGTCTTCTGGGAACTTGAAATAACACAAGGGGGTCTTAGTAGTACACTTCGATAACAGTAGAGCCAATCATGTGGACACATTACAGATGAGCGGGGGATCACGCAAAACTCCAGAGAAGTAAATGACGAAATAGGTGCGGTAGCGTGGACGTCGTTCATTCACCGCATGCTCATTCTGTAGGAGGATCCAAAGACCGAGCCGCGATTTTTGCCAATCTGCACTGTCCATCCTTTGACCCAGGCTATCACCTGAGTCTTGGCTGCAGGGAAACACACTTCCTCTGGGCGAATGAAAGAGTATGGTTCGACCACGGATGGCGGGGCGCAGAGGAAGCAGGCGACCATTGGTAGCCCCAGTGTCCAGAATTCACGAACACCGGCGCAGGTCAGGCGATGGGCCGAGTGGCGGGTTGAGCATGGAGGAGTGTCCATTAAACCAGTCGCATGTAAATGATGGTTAATGACGAATTTTCCACAGGCTGCGTGGTACCATGTCGTTCGGACTGATGTTGGGAGGTGCAGCTGATGAAGTTTGTGTCCCGCCGCCGTCCATCTCGTTAACGGATCCTTAATCTCAACGTTGTTGCAAGTTACGCCATGCAGTAATTGAATGTAGAAATCCTTTGGATGTGAGGGGCGCATACATGGGAGGCCAGCGCGTACGTAGTTAAGGTCCACAGAAAAGACAGACAGATGGGCAAATAGAGGCGCAACACGTCCTACTGAGACTGGCGGCGAGATGGAGGCTGGCGTGTAAATGTCCAAGACTTGTCGCGTGAATGAGTTCTCTGTGCCCAACCACTGTGTGTTCATGATGGTAGATGTAAGGCTGCCGCACGACATTCAGTGCGGAACCGCGCTGTTGCTACGGTCGTAGGTTAGAATCTTGCCTCGGGCATGGATGTGTGCGATGTCCTTAGGTTAGGTAGGTTTAAGTAATTCTAAGTCTAGGGGACTGATAATCTCAGATGTTAAGTCCCATAGTGCTTAGAGCCATTTGAACCAGTCTTTTGCCACACGACACCGGACATCGGTGAATCCAAGTCCTCCGGCTTTCTGGGGGAGGGTGAGTGTGTCATACTTGACCTTAAAAATGTTACCAGCCGTCGGGAAGTAGCCCAACGAGGCCTGCAGACTGCGATCTATCGTCGACGACATTGGAAAAACCTATGCTATGTGCACCAGCTTGGAAACTACATGCATGTTCAGATATTCCACACGTTGCGAGGCATAAAGGCAATGGAAGGCGATGTTGCTGAACGGGGGCGAGGGTGACTTGGAGGGTGTACCGGAACTTTGCAACGTACGGGGAGTTTATTGACAAATTATTGATATACTGAAAAAATATCTGTTGGTAGTCTTAGTCGACCTTGAGTTGCTATCTGGCTTAAGTTCGCTCTGTTTAAACACGCGGTTATGCCCCAGTATCATTTGCATCGAAATTATGATTACACTCTAATTATTAAACAAAAATATGGTGATTGCTAGCTACGAAATCAATAATGCGGTGATTAGCATATGATACCAAATTACGATTTATTCTGAACAGAATGAGCAGTATTTCTAGCATAACATGACAATAAAATACACTCGCTAACCTAACTAGCCTGTCATTGGCACAATGTATCCTGTTTTCCTAACTACTTAAGTCAACACTCAACCCGCAAGTGACTCTATTGCACTTCTGCCTGAACGGACACAGACTCAGAGAGCGCCAGTCAAAGAGCTAGCGGAATACGAACTAATTTAGAATTACAGTGCCCTACTTTGGCTGATGATTGCTAATATCACCGTAATCCTCCGAGATGATTACGACGGTCGGCCCAGTCAACGTCGTGATGCCGTCTTTTCCGTGAGCGAGCTTGGCTTTAATCTCCAACGTGGTTTGCGCCCGCAAACTCCTGTACGTAAGTGTTCAATTGCGGAGTCCGTCACTAGTCAATACTCAAGCTACTTGCACATATGCCAAGAGTATTTGGTCGACTCAAGTGCGCGGCAACAAAGGTACACTTCAGATTGCAGATGAACACCAAAAGTTAGTACAAATCTGTTTCTCTCCTCAGAGGAACAGATAATGCTACGTGTGTGGAGTCGTATGCTCTAAACTATTCAGACTTGGAGAGTAACCACTGGACTCAATGCCGGTAACCTCTCCAACCTACTTCTCTCCACGCTCTCCAAGCAGGGCATCCAGACACAGCGACTGCTCTCCTCCACAGCCGACCCCAGAGTCCTCCTTCAGAGTTTTTGCAAACCTGGCCGTTCTTCGCCGCATGGATCCGTGCGCGTTGGTACACAATCACGACACAGACTTCCATGTATCCGTGCGCATTTGTACCCAACCACGACACAGAATTCCCCCGCGGTTACTGTTGCCGCCAAACTTTTAACACGTATCTCTACGCGCTCTGCGCCAATCCCGTCACAGTCTTTCGCAAATTTTCCACTGTGACGCGAAATCGTCTTTCTCTCTTTAGCATATAGCTCCTTCTCACTTCTTGGTGTGATGGCCCAGCGTCTCCCAACGTCTTTGGTGGTCTGAAGTGCCAGCCGACTAAGCGGTCCGGCCGCCGCCATCTCGTTAGTTTGACATGACACACACAACTTCCTTTTCTGTGTCCGTTCTCTCCTACCGGTGGTCCAATCATCAATTATTATTCGGTGCATTAGCACAGATTTAGCATCATGTAAGGTGCAAAATCTGCTACCTTACCGCTGCGGTCCGACGGGTGGTGGACGTAAAGCATCAAGTATGGGAAGCTCTAGACGCAAGGTAGAGGCGCCAATTCTTCTTGCGAGAGTCCATGACCAATTGGCATCGATGTAGATTTGGCAACACTCAGACCATCCAATGACGCTACTCGCTACGCTAAGCCGATGACGAATAATTCATAACTATACTTTGCAAAGGTTTAATCGTAGATATGTTACTAACTGACATCTACATATAACAAATTGAACCAAGAAAAACGAGTTTTTGATCGATCCGCAATGTGCTGTTGCCTCTAAATGGCATAACCTCGTAATGCACACGTCACAATCTACACTCCTGGAAATGGAAAAAAGAACACATTGACACCGGTGTGTCAGACCCACCATACTTGCTCCGGACACTGCGAGAGGGCTGTACAAGCAATGATCACACGCACGGCACAGCGGACACACCAGGAACCGCGGTGTTGGCCGTCGAATGGCGCTAGCTGCGCAGCATTTGTGCACCGCCGCCGTCAGTGTCAGCCAGTTTGCCGTGGCATACGGAGCTCCATCGCAGTCTTTAACACTGGTAGCATGCCGCGACAGCGTGGACGTGAACCGTATGTGCAGTTGACGGACTTTGAGCGAGGGCGTATAGTGGGCATGCAGGAGGCCGGGTGGACGTACCGCCGAATTGCTCAACACGTGGGGCGTGAGGTCTCCACAGTACATCAATGATGTCGCCAGTGGTCGGCGGAAGGTGCACGTGCTCGTCGACGTGGGACCGGACCGCAACGACGCACGGATGCACGCCAAGACCGTAGGATCCTACGCAGTGCCGTAGGGGACCGCACCGCCACATCCCAGCAAATTAGGGACACTGTTGCTCCTGGGGTATCGGCGAGGACCATTCGCAACCGTCTCCATGAAGCTGGGCTACGGTCCCGCACACCGTTAGGCCGTCTTCCGCTCACGCCCCAACATCGTGCAGCGTGCCTCCAGTGGTGTCGCGACAGGCGTGAATGGAGGGACGAATGGAGACGTGTCGTCTTCAGCGATGAGAGTCGCTTCTGCCTTGGTGCCAATGATGGTCGTATGCGTGTTTGGCGCCGTGCAGGTGAGCGCCACAATCAGGACTGCATACGACCGAGGCACACAGGGCCAACACCCGGCATCATGGTGTGGGGAGCGATCTCCTACACTGGCCGTACACCACTGGTGATCGTCGAGGGGACACTGAATAGTGCACGGTACATCCAAACCGTCATCGAACCCATCGTTCTACCATTCCGAGACCGGCAAGGGAACTTGCTGTTCCAACAGGACAATGCACGTCCGCATGTATCCCGTGCCACCCAACGTGCTCTAGAAGGTGTAAGTCAACTACCCTGGCCAGCAAGATCTCCGGATCTGTCCCCCATTGAGCATGTTTGGGACTGGATGAAGCGTCGTCTCACGCGGTCTGCACGTCCAGCACGAACGCTGGTCCAACTGAGGCGCCAGGTGGAAATGGCATGGCAAGCCGTTCCACAGGACTACATCCAGCATCTCTACGATCGTCTCCATGGGAGAATAGCAGCCTGCATTGCTGCGAAAGGTGGATATACACTGTACTAGTGCCGACATTGTGCATGCTCTGTTGCCTGTGTCTATGTGCCTGTGGTTCTGTCAGTGTGATCATGTGATGTATCTGACCCCAGGAATGTGTCAATAAAGTTTCCCCTTCCTGGGACAATGAATTCACGGTGTTCTTATTTCAATTTCCAGGAGTGTATATGGACACTCTGCAGATCACACTTCATTGAACCACCTTCACAATAATTCTGTTATTCCACTCTCGAACAGCTCGCGAAAAAAATGAACACGAGCGAGCTCTGATTTAATTTATTTTATTATGATGATCTTTCTCCCTGTGTAGGTTGTCATCAAAAAAATATTTTCCCATTTGGAGGAGAAAGTTGGTGGTTGAAATTTCATGAGAATATTCCTCCGCAACGAAAAACGCCTTTGTTTTAATGATGTCCATCCCAAATCCTGCATCATCTCAGTGACACTCTCTCACCTATTTCGCGATAATACAAAATATGCTCCTCTTCTTTGAATTTTGTCGATATACTCCGATAATTCTACGTGGTAAGGATCCTAGATCGCTCAGCAGTACTCCAAAAGAGGAACGGCAAGCGTAGTGTAGGCAGTCTCTTTAGCAGATCTGTTACATTTTCTAAGTGTTCTACCAATAAAATACAGTCTTTGGTTTGCCTTACACACAACATTCTCTATGTGTTCTTTCCAATTTAAGTTGTTCGTAATTGTAATTCCTAATTAGTTGAATTTAAATTTGACTGATTTATATTGTAAGCGAATTTTAACAGAATCCTTTTAGCACTCATGTGGATGACCTCACACTTTTCATTATTTAGGGTCAATTGACAATTTACGCATCATACACACACCTTTCCTAAACCGTTTTGCATTTTGTTTTGATCTTTCTTCTACCAGGAATATGACGTTTCCGGTCATTTTGTTACAACGAATCATACAATTAACGACGGGTTTTCGAGAGATCTTCAGTTTTCTGGTGCTCAGAAAAAGCATATATACATGGTGGTCGGGAATTCCCGTTACATACTTCAAGGAAATGTAGAGGGTAGTGAGTACAGAATATTTTGAGCAGGAACCTGTGGTGTCACTGCCAGACACAAGACTTGCTAGGTGGTAGCTTAAATCGGCCGCGGTCCATTTAGTACATGTCGGACCCGCGTGTCGCCACTGTGTGATCGCATACCGAGCGCCACCACAAGTCAGGTCTCGAGATACGATATAGCACTCGCCCCAGTTGTACGACGACTTTGCTAGCGACTACACTGACGAAGCCTTCTCTCATTTGCCGAGAGACAGTTAGAATAGCCTTCAGCTAAGTCCATGGCTACGACCTAGCAAGGCACCATTAATCGTATCTGAAGATAGTCTTATTTGTATTATCCAGAGCGATGTACCACAAGGATAAATAAAAGATAAGTATTCGAGGAGCTGCATACTTTTCTTATTAGAATTCACTACTTATCCTGTTCCAGAATTCACGCCCGTCTGCGTTAGATCGCGTACATTTCGGCCCCGTATATCTACAAGGTGTTGGCACATTTGCCAACACATCATTGGCGCCGAGTATTGGTGACGCACCCACGTTGCAGTCATTTTGATAGTAACTTGCTCTGATTTATTTGTGTCATGGCTTCGCCAGATGTACTGTCCGAATTTTATCGCTTGCACAATCAGCAGACGCAGGCGTTATTGGATGCCCTTGGACAGCTCGTCCAGGGTCAACGTGCACTGCAACACGATGCGGCAGCCGCCGCTTCACCGCTACCGCAGCCACAACTCGCAGTTGCACCACCTTTTAGGCACTACGACCCGGCGCACGAATCCTGGACCGAGTGGTCCCGCCAGTTTGGATTCCATCTCGCCGCCTACAGAATTCAAGGTAATGAGCGGCAGCCGTTTTTGCTTTCGTGTGTAGGTGTGTCCACCTACCGTGTGATAGTGAAATTATTTCCCCGCCGCGACGTAGCAACTCTGTCCTACGAGGAAATTTTGTCGGCATTGGACGCCTATTTTAAAGAAACAGTAAATGTAGTTGCCAAAAGGTATAAGTTCTTTCGTACGAAACGTACGGCCGGTCAAACTAATAGGGAGTGGATTGCAACTTTGCAAGGCCTTACTAGGGATTGTGTGTTTGAATGTGACTGTGGCCTTTCTTATTCAGATGCAATGGCACGTGATGCAATTGCACAGAACGTTACTGATGTTTGCATACGGGAGCAAATTTTGAAACTAGTTAATCCCTCCCTTCAACAAGTGATAGACATATTGGATAGGCAAGACACACTTGGCTGTGCTCAGGCATCTTTTGAAACTTCGCCAGCAGTGTGTAACATTAACCGGCCCGCCGGGCGCGCTGCGCGGCCCAGTAAAATGCAATCGCACACGTCCACACAGCTGCCGCCATGCTCTAAACCAGGTGTGCCGCGCCAGCACACAAACGCAGTGAAATCATGCCCGCGGTGTGCTACTAGACATTCGCGTGAAAATTGCCCGTCACGCCAAGCTATTTGCTTTATCTGTAATAAGAAAGGACATGTTCAAAGTGTTTGCCAGAAAAAGCTCAGATCAGACAATCACATTCATTCCCGGCCTTTTGCTTCGCGCCGGAATCGAACCAAGGACACTCAGGCTCGTGGACCTTCCCCCATGGACATTCATGTAGTTAATTCCACTCCGCCCAGTGCCACTTTCTCTAACAGTGACTGTGTTCATCCCACAAAATGTGTGCGCCGACGTCGCCGGAAATCACGTCAATTAGCAATTGATGCTGTACCTGTATCAGTTCAAATAGCACGAGACAGTCGCTCTTGTTGTCAGCAGGACAATAAACTTTTTGTAGATTTGGACTTTAATGGCAAAGTGATCCCATTCCAGCTCGATACCTGAGCTGCAGTTTCATTGCTCAATCACGACACGTACAAACAACTGGGCAAACCTCCGTTGCGTGCCGCAAATGTTCAGTTAAAAAGTTATTCAGGACAGCAGATCCCTGTGTTAGGATAGTGCACTCTTCTTGCAACATACAAGGGACAAACAAAACTTGTGTCATTTTACCTTCTTCGTTCTTCTACTGCAGTGAACTTGTTTGGTTTAGATTTATTTCAATTGTTTAACATGTCTATAGTAAATGAGGTCCTATCGGTGAATCAGACTGTGCCTTCAGACAGTGTTGCTCGCTTATGTGAAGAATTTGCAGACATTTTTGCACCGGGCCTAGGTTGCGCTAAAAACTATGAAGCACATTTGGAACTTAAAGTAAACGCGCAACCGAAATTTTTCAGAGCGCGCAATGTTCCTCACGCATTGCGTGATGAGGTCGCTAGAACATTACACGATTTAGAATCACAAGGTGTAATTGAACGTATGCAAGCTTCTCTCTGGGCCTCACCCTTAGTAATTTTGCCAAAACCTTCCGGAAAACTAAGACTTTGTGTGGACTTCAAGGCAACAGTGAATCCACAACTCGTGACTGCAACTTTTCCCTTACCCCGCCCGGAAAATCTTTTTGATAAACTGTGCCCGGGTAAATACTTTTCCAAGTTGGACCTAGCAGATGCGTACTTGCAAATCCCAGTGGACGCTGAATCCCAGCGCGTCTTGGTGGTTAACACGCATCTTGGTTTGTACTGCTTCAAAAGACTGCCATTCGGGTGTGCATCCGCCCCTGCATTGTTTCAGCAATATTTACAAACTGTATGTGCGTCGGTCCCTACTGCTGCGAACTATCTGGACGATATTGTGATCTCCGGAAAGACAGCCGACGAGCATTTAGCACACCTACGTACATTATTTCAGGTATTGCGACAAAATGGTCTTCGCTTGCGGAAGGACAAATGTGTGTTTTTTGCTCGTGACTTACCATACCTGGGACATGTCATCAATGCCCAAGGCATACATCCGAGTCCGGAGCACCTCCGTGCCATACAAGATTTGCCTTCACCACAAAATGTGAAGCAGCTACAGAGTGTGTTGGGTAAGATTAACTATTATCATCGCTTTCTGCGCAGTGCCTCTTTCATTTCAGCTCCGCTTCATAGCTTACGCTGTAAGGGTGTTCCGTTCGTCTGGACGACGGAATGTGAACGCGCCTTTCGCCAGTTGAAATCGGCGTTGCTTTCAAATACTTGTCTTACGCCATTCGATCCCCAGAAACCCCTTTTGTTGATGGTCGATGCATCGGATTTCGGGATCGGTGCTGTGCTTGCGCACAAAGTTGGCTCGCATGATCGCCCTATTGCCTTTGCGTCAAAATTGCTCTAGTCTGCGCAACGAAATTACTCACAGATAGAGAAAGAAGCTTTGGCTCTCGTCTTTGGTGTTACAAAGTTCCATGATTTCTTGTATGGTCGTCACTTTACCATCATCACAGACCACAAACCTTTGACGTCGCTTTTTCATCCGAACAAGCCTGTACCTCCACGTACAGCGCAGAAATTCATTCGCTGGTCTATTTTCCTCTCGCAGTACCGCTACAATATTTTGTATCGGTCCACTGCTAAGCACGGAAACGCCGATGCGTTGTCCCGTTTGCCTGTTGCTGAGGATAAAGCATTCGATTCTTCCGAACTTGCTTGCATGTTCATTGATTCGGAAACCGATGAAGTGGTCGAATCGTTTCCGATCGATTTTCGTCGTGTAGCTACAGCCACAGCTGCTGACCCTGTCCTTGCTACCGTTTTGCGTTTTGTTGCTACGCAAGGGCCTTTGTCAAAGTCTCGGATCGAGGATCCGTTGGTTCGCCGATTTTTTGCTCACCAGGAGAGACTTTTTGTACGACGTGGTGTTTTGCTGTTGCGTTCTGATAATGATCAGTCCAGAGTCGTGGTCCCACGTTCGTTACAGTCCTCTGTTTTACGGCTTCTTCACCAAGGACATTGGGGTATAGTGCGAACGAAACAACTTGCTCGTCAGCACTGTACTTGGTTCGGAATCGATGCTGCGATTACGAATATGTGTTCTTCTTGCATGGCGTGTGCCGAACAACAATCCGCACCGCCGCGGAAAGTCTTTGCATGGCCAAAAGCCACTTCCCCTTGGCAACGCTTGCACATCGATTTTGCTGGTCCATTCTGGAATGCTCGATGGTTGGTTCTGGTTGATGCCTTCTGTAATTTTCCTCTTGTTGTCCGGATGTCTTCCACGACGTCCTCTGCCACCATCCAAGCGTTGTCTGCTATCTTTTGCATTGAAGGTCTTCCGCAGACTATTGTTTCCGACAATGGCCCACAATTCATGTCTGCAGAATTTCAGTCATTCTGCCAGGCCAATGGTATTCAACATCTGACATCCGCGCCGTTTTCGCCTCAGTCAAACGGTGCCGCTGAACGATTGGTCCGGACTTTCAAGTCACAGATGTTGAAGTTGAAAGAATCGCATTCTCGGGAGGACGCCTTGTTGCTCTTTTTGTCATCGTATCGCTCTCAGCCCCGAGATGGTCGCTCGCCGGCTGAGTTGCTCCACGGTCGTCCTCATCGAACCTTGATGTCTTTGCTGCATCCGCTGCATCAGGTTCCTGTGCTGCGGTAGACTCCTGCTTTTGCTCCAGGCGACTTTGTATTTTATCGCAACTATCGAGGTTCACGGCGTTGGCTTGCAGGGCGCATTCTTCGCTGCCTCGGCCGCGCGATGTATTTGGTTTTGGGGGCCTCTGGTGAGGTGCGTCGGCATCTCAATCAGCTGCGCCTCTGTCGTCGCACGGGTTCTGCCGCTCCCCGTCTGCTTTCAGCGACGGTGCCGTCCGGTCAGCGCCCTGGGGACCCATCTACTGGCTCGCCTCATCCCCAGGTGTTACCGACGATGCCTTCCATTTTGCCCCATGGCGACGCGTCGCCGCAGCCGCCGCCGCCGCCGCCTCTTCTCCCGCCGGCGCCGCCCGCATTCGACGCTTCGCTGCACCCGCCAAGCGCCTCCCTGGGTCACGCGCCGCCGATCGCTTCCCGGGACCAGCTGTCCTCCGCCATGGAACTCTTGCCCGCTCCGGACCACATGACGTCATCGCGCGTCAGATACCCCGACGCAATGGAGGTCGACCCTTCGGCTCCTCCTGTCTCTTTACGAGCGCATACACCGCATGTTGACGTGCACCCTGGACTAGGTTTTCAGGCGTTTCCTAGCTCCCCTCGGACCGAATGGCCGGGTGCGGGTGGCACAGCCTCGCCTGTTGTTAGGCTCCCCACCTCATCGCATACGTCAACATGGGGTCCTCCCCACGGCGGGCGGAAGCCTTATCACACGACCGTTCGCCGATTTGCGGGGGAGGAATGTGGTGTCACTGCCAGACACCAGACTTGCTAGGTGGTAGCTTAAATCGGCCGCGGTCCATTTAGTACATGTCGGACCCGCGTGTCGCCACTGTGTGATCGCATACCGAGCGCCACCACAAGGCAGGTCTCGAGATACGATATAACACTCGCCCCAGTTGGACGACGACTTTGCTAGCGACTACACTGACGAAGCCTTCTCTCATTTGCCGAGAGACAGTTAGAATAGCCTTCAGCTAAGTCCATGGCTACGACCTAGCAAGGCGCCATTAACCGTATCTGAAGATAGTCTTATTTGTATTATCCAGAGCGATGTACCACAAGGATAAATAAAAGATATGTATTCGAGGAGCTGCATACTTTTCTTATTAGAATTCACTACTTATCCTGTTCCAGAATTCACGCCCGTCTGCGTTAGATAGCGTGCATTTCGGCCCCGTATATCTACAAGGTGTTGGCACATTTGCCAACACATCAGAACCCATGTCCCGAATCGTATCGTTTCCGTTCTACGACAGTTTGAATTCAGATGTATACTCGTCAACGTCTGCTTAGGGCAAGAGAAACGTCTCAGAGTTCCCTGTCCTGGTATGCAACAGGGTAGACACGATGACGTGTACTACGTCAAACGATCCCCAGATGTCACTTATTGTCCGCTTTGCTGTGAGACCGAGTCAATACCTGTACATCACCGATAGAGGTAACATGGTGCAGTACCGGTTTGCAGAATACACAGACATGCTCCTTGTGTATGGCGAAGCTGGAGATAGCGGAAGAGCTGCTAGTCGGCTGTATCACGAACGTTTTCCACACCGTCACACTCCACCGCACAAATCGTTTGCCCAAGTTACACAACGGCTACGAGAAACGGGTACCTTCACCGTGAGGAGGCAGGACTGTGGTGGTCCATGGCGACGCCGCACTCCTGAATTTGAAGAAGGTGAACTGCGTCGCATTGAAGATAGCCCGTCAACGAGTTCGCGTAAAATTGCGCGTGCAATGGCTGTTAGTCACAGTACCGTCTTGGACGACCTGCATGAGCAACAATTACATCTGTACCACTTACAAAGAGTACACGCTATGGGTCCAGCAGACTTTCCACAACGCGTCGCCTTCTGCACATGGTTCCTGCACCGTTGCATCGACGCGCCCCTGTTTCCACGTCGAGTTCTCTTCACAGATGAATGTAGGTTCACAAGGGATTGTGTTCTCAATGCTCGAAATAGCCGTGTCAGGGTGGACGAAAACCCTCATGCCACGCATGTTCAGGGATTTCAAGAAAAGTTTGGAATTGACGTGTGGGGCAGGTATTCTGGACAGTCATGTATTCGACCATACCTCCTTCCATCCAAGCTCACTAGTCCCGCATACTTAGTCTTCCTACGACACGTACTGGACCGTTCTTAGAAGCTGTGCCATTGAATGTCAGTCAGGAAATGTGGTTTCAGCATGATGGAGCACCACCTCACTTTTCACTGGCTGTCCGGAGACATCTCAACAGACGGTATGGTGAAAGATGGATAGGTCATGGTGGTCCACGATCGCCGGATTTGACCCCTATTGACTACTTCTTGTGGGGTCGCATGAAGAGCGTAATTTATGAGACACCTGTAGAGGCAGAGAAAGATCTGCTGGCACGAGTTCTGGCCGCTGCACAAGACATTGAAGAGACACCAGGTGGGAAGGAGGGAGTGTACCAGAACATGTTTCGGAGGTACGATGTGTGTAATAACGTTAGTGGTCGCCAGCCACTGCTCCAATGCATCGGTACGTTGCGGTCGGTACCGCAGCTGCTGGGTTCTTGTTGTTGTCGACTAATGTAAACCATAAGGTGTAAGTTGTCATGCAAATGCGTAAGTAATAACGGAACGTGTCAGTATTCTTTTCAAATGGATTGCAACAATTACAACAATTTTACTGGGTCACGCCAAAGTACACTACTGGCCATTAAAATTGCTACACCAAGAAGAAATGCAGATGATAAACGGGTATTCATTGGACAAATATATTATACTAGAACTGACATGTGATTACATTTTCACGCAGTTTGAGTGCATAGATCCCGAGAAATCAGTACCCAGAACAACCACCACTGGCCGTAATAACGGCCTTCATACGCCTGGGCATTGAGTCAAACAGAGCTTGGATGGCGTGTAGAGATACAGCTGCCCATGCAGCTTCAACACGATACCACAGTTCATCAAGAGTAGTGGCTGGCGTATTGTGACGAGCCAGTCGCTCCGACACCATTGACCAGACGTTTTCAATTGGTGAGAGATCTGGAGAATGTGCTGGCCAGGGCAGCAGTCGAACTTTTCCTGTATCCAGAAAGGCTCGTACAGGACCTGCAACATGCGGTCGTGCATTATCCTGCTCAAATGTAGGGTTTCGCAGGGATCGAATGAAGGGTAGGGCAACGGGTCGTAACACATCTAAAATGTAACGTCCACTGTTCAAAGTGCCGTCAGTGCGAACAAGGAGTGACCGTGACGTGTAACCAATCGCACCCCATACCGTCACGCCGGATGATACGCTAGTATGGCGATGACGAATACGCTCTTCCAATGTGCGTTCACCGCGATGTCGCCAAACACGGATGCGACCATCATGATGCTATGAACAGAACCTGGATTCATTCGAAAAAATGATGTTTTGCCATTCGTGTACACACGCTGGTCGTTGAGTACACCATCGCAGGCGCTCCTGTCTGTGATACAGCGTCAGGGGTAACCGCAGCCATGGTCTCCGAGCTGATAATCCATGCTGCTGCAAACGTCGTCGAACTGTTCGTGCAGATGGTTGTTGTCCCTGTTGACTCAGGGATCGAGACGTGGCTGCACGATCCGTTACAGCCGGCCGCGGTGGTCTCGCGGTTCTAGGCGCGCAGTCCGTAACCGTGCGACTGCTACGGTCGCAGGTTCGAATCCTGCCTCGGGCATGGATGCGTGTGATGTCCTTAGGTTAGTTAGGTTTAAGTAGTTCTAAGTTCTAGGGGACTGATGGCCATAGCTGTTAAATCCCATAGTGCTCAGAGCCATTTGAACCATTTGATCCGTTACAGCCATGTGGATGAGATGCCTGTCATCTCGACTGCTAGTGATACGAGACCGTTGGGATCCAACACGGCTTTCCGTATTACCCACCGATTCCATATTTTGCTAACAGTCATTGGATCGCGACCAACGCGAGCAGCAATGTCAAATGGTTCAAATGGCTCTGAGCACTATGGGACTTAACATCTGTGGTCATCAGTCCCCTAGAACTTAGAACTACTTAAACCTAACTAACCTAAGGACATCACACACATCCATGCCCGAGGCAGGATTCGAACCTGCGACCGTAGCTGTCGCGCGGTTCCGGACTGAGCGCCTGAACCGCTTGACCACCGGGGCCGGCAGCAGCAATGTCGCGATACAATAAACCGCAATCGCGATAGGCTACAATCCGACCTTCATCAAAGTCGGAAACGTGATGGTACGCACTTCTCATCGTTACACGAGGCATCACAACACGCCGGTCAACTGCTGCTTGTGTATGAGAAATCGGTTGGAAACTTTCCTCATGTCAGCACGTTGTAGGTGTCGCCACCGGCGCCAACGTTGTGTGAATGCTCTGAAATGCTAATCATTTGCATATCACAACATCTTCTTCCTGTCGGTTAAATTTCGCGTCTGTAGCACGTCATGTTCGTGGTGTAGCAATATTAATGGCCAGTATTGTACATTGCTCACGTGGGTGCGGATGAGACAGTCATCTGCATTGAAACTGTCGTAGAACGGAAACGATACGTTTCCGGACATGGGTTCCTGTTCAAAATGTTATGTGCTCACCACCCTATACCTGTCCTAGAAGTTTGTAACGTGAATTTCCGACCACCCTTCACATATGGACTTCAACTGAAAGCAAATATGACGCCTCTCGACTCTGTATTGAAAGGAGATGGCGTGCGTGTGACGTGGGTGGCGTTCTTCCATCTCACTGGCCAACGACCAAACGCACGTTCAGAGTATCTGACGTGATAGAGATTGCTCTCCACGATCGGAAAGACTCCTCAACGTGTTTTTTCCTCGCTATGATGTCCGAAACTCGACATGCTCGACGCTCAGCTTTCGAATGCACGGTCCGTGTGCCGACTGCTTTACGTATGAAGGAGGAGAGATGAGGTGTTAGTGAGGGCAGCGGTGCAGGGCGCAGGACGCAAGTGGGAGGGCCTTCCTGCGGCGGCTCTTCCTGCCAGGACGGACGCGGGACGTCCTGCTTCCTGCGGAACAGGTAGTGCAGCCTGCCGCCGCGCCACTGTCCACAACAGCCGCGGACGCCTATAAATATTCATCACGGCCCCGTGTAAAGGCACGCACGCCTTCTATAAATATTCATTTTTTGGGTCTCGCTGTTGCTGCTGTACTACTATCGAAAATCGCTCGGCTTGAAGTAATCCTCGACGTTCCACTGCTTCGTTATGTTTAGGGCGGCGGCCTCAGTTCTAAGTTATCAAAGAGTCTGTGGAAGCATTAAATGCGTGTCGACGCCTGTGTGCCCTCTTCCGCCTCATTCTTCCTCTTGCTCACACACATCTTCTACTCTCTCTGTTTCAAAAATGATTCAAATGGCTCTGATCACTATGGGGCTTAACAGCTGAGGTCATCAGTCCCCTAGAACTTAGAACTACTTAAACCTAACTAATCTAAGGACATCACACACATCCATGCCCGAGGCAGGATTCGATGGTGGTGGTGGTTGTTAGTGTTTAATGTCCCGTCGACAACGAGGTCATTAGAGACGGAGCGCAAGCTCGGGTTAGGGAAGGATTGGGAAGGAAATCGGCCGTGCCCTTTCAAACGAACCATCCCGGCATTTGCCTGAAACGATTTAGGGAAATCACGGAAAACCTAAATCAGGATGGCCGGAGACGGGATTGAACCGTCGTCCTCCCGAATGCGAGTCCAGTGTGCTAACTACTGCGCCACCTCGCTCGGTGGCAGGATTCGAACCTGCGACCGTAGCGATCGCGCGTTTCACAGTGCCGTAGACACTGGCGAGCAGATTGATGCCGTATTCCTGGACTTCAGGAAGGCATTTGATACGGTTCCGCACTTACGTTTAGTGAAAAAAATACGAGCTTACGGAATATCGGACCAGGTTTGTGATTGGATTCAGGATTTCCTAGAAGAAAGAACACAACATGTCATTCTTAACGGTTCAAAATCTGCAGATGTAGAGGTAATTTCGGGAGTACCGCAGGGAAGCGTGATAGGACCTTTATTGTTTACAATATACATAAATGACTTAGTTGACAACATCGGTAGCTCCGTGAGGCTATTTGCAGATGACACGGTTGTCTACAAGAAAGTAGCAACATCAGAAGACTCGTACGTACTCCAGGAGGACCTGCAGAGGATTAATGCATGGTGCGACAGCTGGCAGCTTTCCCTAAACGTAGATAAATGTAATATAATGCGCATACATAGGGGCAGAAATCCATTCCAGTACGATTCTGCCATAGGTGGTAAATCATTGGAAGCGGTAACGACCGTAAAATACTTAGGAGTTACTATCCGGAGCGATCTGAAGTGGAATGATCACATAAAACAAATAGTGGGAAAAGCAGGCGCTAGGTTGAGATTCATAGGAAGAATTCTAAGAAAATGTGACTCATCGACGAAAGAAGTAGCTTACAAAACGCTTGTTCGTCCGATTCTTGAGTATTGCTCATCAGTATGGGACCCTTACCAGGTTGGATTAATAGAAGAGATAGACATGATCCAGCGAAAAGCAGCGCGATTCGTCATGGGGACATTTAGTCAGCGCGAGAGCGTTACGGAGATGCTGAACAAGCTCCAGTGGCGGACACTTCAAGAAAGGCGTTACGCAATACGGAGAGGTTTATTATCGAAATTACGAGAGAGCACATTCCGGGAAGAGATGGGCAACATATTACTACCGCCCACATATATCTCGCGTAATGATCACAACGAAAAGATCCGAGAAATTAGAGCAAATACGGAGACTTACAAGCAGTCGTTCTTCCCACGCACAATTCGTGAATGGAACAGGGAAGGGGGGATCAGATAGTGGTACAATAAGTACCCTCCGCCACACACCGTAAGGTGGCTCGCGGAGTATAGATGTAGATGTAGATGTAGATGTAGAAGCGCCAAGAACCGCTTTCTCTGTTTCATTCTTTTGATAAGTCCAACTAGATTTGCGACTCAATTGAAAATTTTATGACCGACAAGTTACCGTGGATGGATAACGGCAGTGAGCTCCAGGATATTATAATGTGGTTGTTGATGTTCATGTTGTTGTGGTCTTCAGTCCAGAGACTGGTTTGATGCAGCTCTCCATGTTACTCCTGTGCAAGCCTTTTCATCTCCGAATAACTACTGTAACTTACACCCTTCTGCATCTGCTTAGCGTATTCATCTCTTGGTCTCCCTCTACCTCCACGCTTCCCTACAGTACTAAATTGGTGATCCCTCGACGCCTCAGAACGTGTCCTATCACCCGATCCCTTCTTCTTGTCGATTTGTGCCACAAACTCCTAATCTCCCCAATTTTGTTCAGTACCTCCCCATTAGTTACGTGATCTATCCACCTAATCTTCAGCATTCTTCTGTAGAACCACATTTCGAAAACTTCTATTCTCTTCTTGTCCAAACTGTTTATCGTCCATGTTTCACTTCCATACATGCCTACACTCCATACAAATACTTTCAGAAAAGACTTCGTGACACTTAAATCTACACTCCTGGAAATGGAAGAAAGAACACATTGACACCGGTGTGTCAGACCCACCATACTTGCTCCGGACACTGCGAGAGGGCTGTTCGATCAATGATCACACGCACGGCACAGCGGACACACCAGGAACCGCGGTGTTGGCCGTCGAATGGCGCTAGCTGCGCAGCATTTGTGCACCGCCGCCGTCAGTGTCAGCCAGTTTGCCGTGGCATACGGAGCTCCATCGCAGTCTTTAACACTGGTAGCATGCCGCGACAGCGTGGACGTGAACCGTATGTGCAGTTGACGGACTTTGAGCGAGGGCGTATAGTGGGCATGCAGGAGGCCGGGTGGACGTACCGCCGAATTGCTCAACACGTGGGGCGTGAGGTCTCCACAGTACATCGATGTTGTCGCCAGTGGTCGGCGGAAGGTGCACGTGCCCGTCGACCTGGGACCGGACCGCAGCGACGCACGGATGCACGCCAAGACCGTAGGATCCTACGCAGTGCCGTAGGGGACCGCACCGCCACTTCCCAGCAAATTAGGGACACTGTTGCTCCTGGGGTATCGGCGAGGACCATTCGCAACCGTCTCCATGAAGCTGGGCTACGGTCCTGCACACCGTTAGGCCGTCTTCCGCTCACGCCCCAACATCGTGCAGCCCGCCTCCAGTGGTGTCGCGACAGGCGTGAATGGAGGGACGAATGGAGACGTGTCGTCTTCAGCGATGAGAGTCGCTTCTGTCTCGGTGCCAATGATGGTCGTATGCGTGTTTGGCGCCGTGCAGGTGAGTGTCACAATCCGGACTACATACGACCGAGGCACACAGGGCCAACACCCGGCATCATGGTGTGGGGAGCGATCTCCTACACTGGCCGTACACCACTGGTGATCGTCGAGGGGACACTGAATAGTGCACGGTACATCCAAACCGTCATCGAACCCATCGTTCTACCATTCCTAGACCGGCAAGGGAACTTGCTGTTCCAACAGGACAATGCACTCCGCATGTATCCCGTGCCACCCAACGTGCTCTAGAAGGTGTAAGTCAACTACCCTGGCCAGCAAGATCTCCGGATCTGTCCCCCATTGAGCATGTTTGGGACTGGATGAAGCGTCGTCTCACGCGGTCTGCACGTCCAGCACGAACGCTGGTCCAACTGAGGCGCCAGGTGGAAATGGCATGGCAAGCCGTTCCACAGGACTACATCCAGCATCTCTACGATCGTCTCCATGGGAGAATAGCAGCCTGGATTGCTGCGAAAGGTGGATATACACTGTACTAGTGCCGACATTGTGCATGCTCTGTTGCCTGTGTCTATGTGCCTGTGGTTCTGTCAGTGTGATCATGTGATGTATCTGACCCCAGGAATGTGTCAATAAAGTTTCCCCTTCCTGGGACAATGAATTCACGGTGTTCTTATTTCAATTTCCAGGAGTGTATACTCGATGTTAACAAATTTCTCTTCCTCAGAAACGGTTTCCTTGCCATAGCCAGTCTACATTTTCTATCCTCTCTATTCGAACTATCTTCAGTTATTTTGCGCCGCCCAGTGTGGCCAAGCGGTTCTAGGCGCTTCAGTCCGGAACCGCGTTGCCGCTACGGTCGCAGGTTCGAATCCTGCCTCGGGCATGGATGTGTATGATTTCCTTAGGTTAGTTAGGTTTAAGTAGTTCCAAGTTCTAGGGGACTGATGACCTCAGAAGTGCCATAGTGCTCAGAGCCATTTTTTAGTTACTTTGCTCCCCAAATAACATGTTAATGTTCATAACACTGACGGAAATGAAAAGTGTTACATTACGAAGCAGTTGGCCTGTACGCAATGGGTATAATCTTCCATTCGATTCGTACCTGACGTCCGTTATCATCAGTATGAGCTGTGACACCCACACACTTTTATTCTCTGTAGCATGGAACCAAACAGACTCTGAATGTCTTCTCGAGGACTTACTTGCCATGTTCGTAACAAGTTGTGTCAATGCATGAACTTTGCTGGCTGGAGGCTGCTATGAAAGGATACGTCCTATGAGGTGTCATTAAGGGGAACGCCCTTTTCTATAGCCTTTTCCTTACTGAAAGTGACATCTGGCTACGTGTTAAAACCCAGGAAATGTTCACATAAGAGTCTGTAAAATAGTTTAATGTTTTTTTTGTAACTATTTTGTACATGTCACAACGTCAGAATGAGTAAGTGCTTGTCCGTGTCTCGCTGTGATGGGTGTCAACCTGACATCCTCGGAGTCCAGAGAGGTTACATACAGCCCACAGTCATAGCTGGCCGCTGAGAGTGCAGTTGATAGCCTTCACCAACAGTATCGAAAATGTTAAAAGGTATAGTGGCGCCGTACATTTGTTCAAAATTCAGTACTTCCCATCCTTTAACAAGCAATAGATTGGCAGTGCCGTTTGTACCGGACGAGAAGTCAATTCGTGTCGAGAAAGGCATAGTCTTCGGTAAACGAGTTCTCGGGGGCGAAGTAACGCGTACTGTGAGCTTTAAGAGACCACCAGATATATATGTGTTTTCAAGCTTCCTGCCACAATAAATTCTGGTACCGGTACGACTAGGTTCGCTGGATTCGTGGTTGACGAGTTAGGTTTTGTTCAATAGCCGCTGTAATGCTGGGATATTTATGATTATGGTTTATAGTTTGCTGGGCTTGCATTTATTTATTGGTAGAGAAACATTTGTTGAGCTGTAAGGAACAAGACTTAAAAGACTGTGAATTCTGGTTTGACGATAGCGGACTAGGATCCGTATGTTTCCGTCCTGTAAATCTGTTGTTGTTGTGGTCTTCAGTCCTGAGACTGGTTTGATGCAGCTCTCCATGCTACTCTATCCTGTGCAAGCTTTTTCATCTCCCAGTACCTACTGCAACCTAAATCCTTCTGAATCTGCTTAGTGTATTCATCTCTTGGTCTCCCTCTACGATTTTTACCCTCCACGCTGCCCTCCAATACTAAATTGGTGATCCCTTGATGCCTCAGAACATGTTCTACCAACCGATCCCTTCTTCTGGTCAAGTTGTGCCACAAACTTCTCTTCTCCCCAATCCTATTCAATACTTCCTCATTAGTTATGTGATCTACCCATCTAATCCCCCCGCATGAACCATGGACCTTGCCGTTGGTGGGGAGGCTTGCGTGCCTCAGCGATACAGATAGCCGTACCGTAGGTGCAACCACAACGGAGGGGTATCTGTTGAGAGGCCAGACAAACGTGTGGTTCCTGAAGAGGGGCAGCAGCCTTTTCAGTAGTTGCAAGGGCAACAGTCTGGATGATTGACTGATCTGGCCTTGTAACAATAACCAAAACGGCCTTGCTGTGCTGGTACTGCGAACGGCTGAAAGCAAGGGGAAACTACAGCCGTAATTTTTCCCGAGGGCATGCAGCTTTACTGTATGATTACATGATGATGGCGTCCTCTTGGGTAAAATATTCCGGAGGTAAAATAGTCCCCCATTCGGATCTCCGGGCGGGGACTACTCAAGAGGATGTCGTTATCAGGAGAAAGAAAACTGGCGTTCTACGGTTCGACGCGTGGAATGTCAGATCCATTAATCGGGCAGGTAGGTTAGAAAATTTAAAAAGGGAAATGGATAGGTTGATGTTAGATATAGTGGGAATTAGTGAAGTTCGGTGGCAGGAGGAACAAGACTTCTGGTCAGGTGACTACAGGGTTATAAACACAAAATCAAATAGGGGTAATGCAGGAGTAGCTTTAATAATGAATAGGAAAATAGGAGTGCGGGTAAGCTACTACAAACAGCATAGTGAACGCATTATTGTGGCCAAGATAGATACGAAGCCCACACCTACTACAGTAGTACAAGTTTATATGCCAACTAGCTCTGCAGATGACGAAGAAATTGAAGAAATGTATGATGAAATAAAAGAAATTATTCAGATTGTGAAGGGAGACGAAAATTTAATAGTCATGGGTGACTGGAATTCGAGTGTAGGAAAAGGGAGAGAAGGAAACATACTAGGTGAATATGGATTGGGGGACAGAAATGAAAGAGGAAGTCGCCTGGTAGAATTTTGCACAGAGCACAACATAATCATAACTAATACTTGGTTTAAGAATCATGAAAGAAGGTTGTATACATGGAAGAACCCTGGAGATACTAAAAGGTATCAGATAGATTATATAATGGTAAGACAGAGATTTAGGAACCAGGTTTTAAATTGTAAGACATTTCCAGGGGCAGATGTGGACTCTGACCACAATCTATTGGTTATGACCTGTAGATTAAAACTGAAGAAACTGCAAAAAGGTGGGAATTTAAGGAGATGGGACCTGGATAAACTAAAAGAACCAGAGGTTGTACAGAGATTCAGGGAGAGCATAAGGGAGCAATTGACAGGAATGGGGGAAATACATACAGTAGAAGAAGAATGGGTAGCTTTGAGGGATGAAGTAGTGAAGGCAGCAGAGGATCAAGTAGGTAAAAAGACGAGGGCTAGTAGAAATCCTTGGGTAACAGAAGAAATATTGAATTTAATTGATGAAAGGAGAAAATATAAAAATGCAGTAAGTGAAACAGGCAAAAAGGAATACAAACGTCTCAAAAATGAGATCGACAGGAAGTGCAAAATGGCTAAGCAGGGATGGCTAAAGGACAAATGTAAGGATGTAGAGGCCTATCTCACTAGGGGTAAGATAGATACCGCCTACAGGAAAATTAAAGAGACCTTTGGAGATAAGAGAACGACTTGTATGAATATCAAGAGCTCAGATGGAAACCCAGTTCTAAGCAAAGAAGGGAAAGCAGAAAGGTGTAAGGAGTATATAGAGGGTCTATACAAGGGCGATGTACTTGAGGACAATATTATGGAAATGGAAGAGGATGTAGATGAAGATGAAATGGGAGATATGATACTGCGTGAAGAGTTTGACAGAGCACTGAAAGACCTGAGTCGAAACAAGGCCCCCGGAGTAGACAATATTCCATTGGAACTACTGACGGCCGTGGGAGAGCCAGTCCTGACAAAACTCTACCATCTGGTGAGCAAGATGTATGAAACAGGCGAAATACCCTCAGACTTCAAGAAGAATATAATAACTCCAATCCCAAAGAAAGCAGGTGGTGACAGATGTGAAAATTACCGAACTATCAGCTTAATAAGTCACAGCTGCAAAATACTAACACGATTTCTTTACAGACGAATGGAAAAACTAGTAGAAGCCAACCTCGGGGAAGATCAGTTTGGATTCCGTAGAAACACTGGAACACGTGAGGCAATACTGACCTTACGACTTATCTTAGAAGAAAGATTAAGGAAAGGCAAACCTACGTTTCTAGCATTTGTAGACTTAGAGAAAGCTTTTGACAATGTTGACTGGAATACTCTCTTTCAAATTCTAAAGGTGGCAGGGGTAAAATACAGGGAGCGAAAGGCTATTTACAATTTGTACAGAAACCAGATGGCAGTTATAAGAGTCGAGGGACATGAAAGGGAAGCAGTGGTTGGGAAGGGAGTAAGACAGGGTTGTAGCCTCTCCCCGATGTTGTTCAATCTGTATATTGAGCAAGCAGTAAAGGAAACAAAAGAAAAATTCGGGGTAGGTATTAAAATTCATGGAGAAGAAATAAAAACTTTGAGGTTCGCCGATGACATTGTAATTCTGTCAGAGACAGCAAAGGACTTGGAAGAGCAGTTGAATGGAATGGACAGTGTCTTGAAAGGAGGATATAAGATGAACATCAACAAAAGCAAAACAAGGATAATGGAATGTAGTCGAATTAAGTCGGGTGATGCTGAGGGAATTAGATTAGGAAATGAGGCACTTAAAGTAATAAAGGAGTTTTGCTATTTGGGGAGCAAAGTAACTGATGATGGTCGAAGTAGAGAGGATATCAAATCTAGACTTGCAATGGCAAGGAAAGCGTTTCTGAAGAAGAGAAATTTGTTAACATCCAGTATTGATTTAAGTGTCAGGAAGTCATTTCTGAAAGTATTCGTATGGAGTGTAGCCATGTATGGAAGTGAAACATGGACGATAAATAGTTTGGACAAGAAGAGAATAGAAGCTTTCGAAATGTGGTGCTACAGAAGAATGCTGAAGATTAGATGGGTAGATCACATAACTAATGAGGAGGTATTGAATAGGATTGGGGAGGAGAGAAGTTTGTGGCACAACTTGACCAGAAGAAGGGATCGGTTGGTAGGACATGTTCTGAGGCATCAAGGGATCACCAATTTAGTATTGGAGGGCAGCGTGGAGGGTAAAAATCGTAGAGGGAGACCAAGAAATGAATACACTAAGCAGATTCAGAAGGATGTAGGTTGCAGTAGGTACTGGGAGATGAAAAAGCTTGCACAGGATAGAGTAGCATGGAGAGCTGCATCAAACCAGTCTCAGGACTGAAGACAACAACAACAACAAACCCATCGGGGAGAGGCTACAACCCTGCCTTACTCCCTTCCCAACCACTGCTTCCCTTTCATGTCCCTCGACTCTTATAACTGCCATCTGGTTTCTGTACAAATTGTAAATAGCCTTTCGCTCCCTGTATTTTACCCCTGCCACCTTTAGAATTTGAAAGAGAGTATTCCAGTCAACATTGTGAAAAGCTTTCTCTAAGTCTACAAATGCTAGAAACGTAGGTTTGCCTTTCCTTAATCTTTCTTCTAAGATAAGTCGTAAGGTCAGTATTGCCTCACGTGTTCCAGTGTTTCTACGGAATCCAAACTGATCTTCCCCGAGGTTGGCTTCTACTAGTTTTTCCACTCGTCTGTAAAGAATTCGTGTTAGTATTTTGCAGCTGTGACTTATTAAGCTGATAGTTCGGTAATTTTCACATCTGTCACCACCTGCTTTCTTTGGGATTGGAATTATTATATTCTTCTTGAAGTCTGAGGGTATTTCGCCTGTTTCATACATCTTGCTCACCAGATGGTAGAGTTTTGTCAGGACTGGCTCTCCCACGGCCGTCAGTAGTTCCAATGGAATATTGTCTACTCCGGGGGCCTTGTTTCGACTCAGGTCTTTCAGTGCTCTGTCAAACTCTTCACGCAGTATCATATCTCCCATTTCATCTTCATCTACATCCTCTTCCATTTCCATAATATTGTCCTCAAGTACATCGCCCTTGTATAGACCCTCTATATACTCCTTACACCCTTCTGCTTTCCGTTCTTTGCTTAGAACTGGGTTTCCATCTGAGCTCTTGATATTCATACAAGTCGTTCTCTTATCTCCAAAGGTCTCTTTAATTTTCCTGTAAGCGGTATCTATCTTACCCCTAGTGAGATAGGCCTCTACATCCTTACATTTGTCCTTTAGCCATCCCTGCTTAGCCATTTTGCACTTCCTGTCGATCTCATTTTTGAGACGTTTGTATTCCTTTTTGCCTGTTTCACTTACTGCATTTTTATATTTTCTCCTTTCATCAATTAAATTCAATATTTCTTCTGTTACCCAAGGATTTCTACTAGCCCTCGTCTTTTTACCTACTTGATCCTCTGCTGCCTTCACTACTTCATCCCTCAAAGCTACCCATTCTTCTTCTACTGTATGTATTTCCCCCATTCCTGTCAATTGCTCCCTTATGCTCTCCCTGAATCTCTGTACAACCTCTGGTTCTTTTAGTTTATCCAGGTCCCATCTCCTTAAATTCCCACCTTTTTGCAGTTTCTTCAGTTTTAATCTACAGGTCATAACCAATAGATTGTGGTCAGAGTCCACATCTGCCCCTGGAAATGTCTTACAATTTAAAACCTGGTTCCTAAATCTCTGTCTTACCATTATATAATCTATCTGATACCTTTTAGTATCTCCAGGGTTCTTCCATGTATACAACCTTCTTTCATGATTCTTAAACCAAGTATTAGTTATGATTATGTTGTGCTCTGTGCAAAATTCTACCAGGCGACTTCCTCTTTCATTTCTGTCCCCCAATCCATATTCACCTAGTATGTTTCCTTCTCTCCCTTTTCCTACACTCGAATTCCAGTCACCCATGACTATTAAATTTTCGTCTCCCTTCACAATCTGAATAATTTCTTTTATTTCATCATACATTTCTTCAATTTCTTCGTCATCTGCAGAGCTAGTTGGCATATAAACTTGTACTACTGTAGTAGGTGTGGGCTTCGTATCTATCTTGGCCACAATAATGCGTTCACTATGCTGTTTGTAGTAGCTTACCCGCACTCCTATTTTCCTATTCATTATTAAAGCTACTCCTGCATTACCCCTATTTGATTTTGTGTTTATAACCCTGTAGTCACCTGACCAGAAGTCTTGTTCCTCCTGCCACCGAACTTCACTAATTCCCACTATATCTAACATCAACCTATCCATTTCCCTTTTTAAATTTTCTAACCTACCTGCCCGATTAATGGATCTGACATTCCACGCGTCGAACCGTAGAACGCCAGTTTTCTTTCTCCTGATAACGACATCCTCTTGAGTAGTCCCCGCCCGGAGATCCGAATGGGGGACTATTTTACCTCCGGAATATTTTACCCAAGAGGACGCCATCATCATGTAATCATACAGTAAAGCTGCATGCCCTCGGGAAAAATTACGGCTGTAGTTTCCCCTTGCTTTCAGCCGTTCGCAGTACCAGCACAGCAAGGCCGTTTTGGTTATTGTTACAAGGCCAGATCAGTCAATCATCCAGACTGTTGCCCTTACAACTACTGAAAAGGCTGCTGCCCCTCTTCAGGAACCACACGTTTGTCTGGCCTCTCAACAGATACCCCTCCGTTGTGGTTGCACCTACGGTACGGCTATCTGTATCGCTGAGGCACGCAAGCCTCCCCACCAACGGCAATTTCCATGGTTCATGTAAATCTAGGATTAGGTAATCACACTTGTGGGTTGTGGATAATTCGTTGCGTGCCACACTGTGGGGTAGTAGAGATTTGGCTGTTTCGTTGCTGATGAACTGGTATTTTGGACATGGAGCCTAGTTTGGCTTGTTGCTAAAGCGTTAACTTGCCTGTGGTTTAATAAAGATCTGCCCTATCACTCTTGGAGATAGACTACCAACATTGAAGGAGCCATTAAAAGGAGAAAATGTACAGCTAAGCTATCACTTATTATTATTGTGTGGAGGGACCACTCAACTTAAGAAATGCAGCGGGACGCGTGATGCCAACACCTGGAGAGGCTGTGAACTTTGAACAAGTGTGTAATTGTCTGGTTAAAAGAGATGGTGGCACCTAGCTCGTTTTTGTTTAATTTTTTTTTGGTGAGATTGTAGATTTTTGCGTACACTCTTACACTATGACGATTTTAGCTATACTGCTGTGGAATAAAAGCAAAAATGAAGCTAAGTTACTTAAAAGAAAAAAATATGGTTCTCGGCTTATAATTCTGGATAGAACTCCCTTCTGCGACTTAAATTTGATATAATGACGAAAAGTCTTGACAATATATTACTATGAAAAAGTCCTATCAAGAAACGCATAGAAAATCGATATTTGCTAGATAGTCGTAACTGCACTGAAATTGTCATGAAGAATTAAATGAAGTTACGACTGTCTAGTTGTGAAAAGAAAAGGCATTACTCTTAAAAGAAATTGAGAAGCATAGCTTCAGATATTCTATTCGAATTTTTCATATATTATAAACAGTTTTCGTAAAGGCAAAGATACACAAAATTGGAAAAAGTTATATTTTATGATCGCAACAGAAAAATAAAAGGAAGTCAATATAGGCGGTGAATTACTTCGCTGTCTTGCCTGTAACGTGATCTCTGGTACAGTATCGAACTGAAGGAGCAAAAGAGCGTAATCTTTGCTGGATTTAATTTTTTTATGTAACAAGTTTACATAAATAATTGTACTATTGAAACTGATACAAGAGTGAGATTTTATTTACGGTATACAGTCCAATATCAATTTTGAAGGTTATTAGCCTCCGTAGGTAGCATGAAATATTGATACATATATATCATAGAAAATTCACAGTGCGAACAGTTTTAAAGTGGTTTGAGTTTTGTATATCGATGCTCTTAATTCCATCCAGCTAGACATCATATTACTAGGCAGTTAATTGCGTTTAACTACTTTTTTTGTAACACGCCAGCTGTCTGTGTTTGTGAATATGAATACCCTAGAAAGCAATAAAAGGGAAGCAGTAGTCGGGAAGGGAGTGAGACAGCATTGTAGCCTTTTCCAGATGTTGTTCAATCTGTACACGAAGCAAGCAGCGATGCAAGCCAAGAAGAAACTTGGAAATGGAATTAAAGTTCAAGAAGAAGAAATAGAAACTTTGCGGTTTGTAATTCCGTCAGAGATGGCAAAGGAGTTAAAAGGAATGGATAGCGTTTTTAAAAGAGATTGTAAGGTGAATATCAGTAACGGAAAACAAGAGAATGGAATGTTGTCGAATTAAATCAAGTTATGTAGGTAAAATTTGCTTGGGAAGTGAGTCACTAAAAGAGTCGACGAGTTTTGTTGTTTCAGTGGCAAAATAACTGACGAGGCCGAGGTAAGGAACACGTAAAATCCAAGATGGCAATAACAAGAAAAGTGATTCTAAAAAGAAAAAAAATAACGTGTAAGATGAGTTTAAGTGCTAGGTATTTGTTTGGGGTACAGCCTTATACGAAAGTGAAACGTTGGCGTTAAGCAGCTCAGAGAAGAAGGGAATAGAAGATTTAGCAGTGTGGTGCTAGGAAAAGTTCTGAAAAGTTGTATAGATCGAATAACTAATGAGGAGCTAGTGAATCGGATTTGGGAACAAAGGGATTTATGGCTGCACTTGACTAAGACAAGGGACTGGTTAATAGGACACATACTGAAGCTTAAAATAATAATTAATTTGATAATAGGGAGAAGTGTGGAGAGAAAAAAAAGCAGAGGGACATCTAGGTTCAAATGGATGTAGGATAAGAGTAGTTATACAGAGACGAGGCGGCACAGCATAGAGGCATGGCCGACGCTTGGGTGGCGGTGGTGATGGTGTGGCGGCATAATCTTAAATTTTAATATCGTTCCAAAAGGGTGCAATGTGAGTTTTGTACAAATGAAGTAGTGTAAGAATGAGTTGGAAGTACAAATCATTCATAAATCTACTGTCTTACTGGAAATTGCATACAGCACTGTGAAACATGAAAATGGAAGTACCTGGAAGTCTCTATGGAAGCGAAAAACGTTGTAGTAAAGAAAGAAAGATAAATGTCATTATCTGATGGCTGAAAAATTCCTGAAATATCTACAAGAGTATAACTGAAAAAAAACCACTTCTAGTAAATAGAGAAATAATAAGAAAATGTGTACTGCCAGTTACATACCATAGTCTTTTGACTCCAGACGTCGTGACTAAGGGGCATTTACTCTTGGAAAGATGTGTCACATGCCTTCCCCACCACTCCTTCTACTTTGGCTGTGCTAGTAATACCATTTACATTGCTCTTCTTCATGTCAAGTCCTCTAAACTAATTTTTTTGCTTGTTCTGTAATTTCTTTTAAGTTTACACTCATTGCTTTTTTTCTCTCGGCGTTGAAGACACAATCAACATAAATTGAAGCTGTTTCTTCAGTTTCCTGAGGGTAGCACAACACACTTCAGAGTTGATCGTTCCACTATGAGAGAGGACATCAAACAGATTAACAGGTGTTTGATCGCGGTCCGTCGATCACCTCGATTCAGTGTGTCGGCACGTTCCAACATTGCAGGAGTCACAGCTGTATGAGGTCTGCTGGTACACAGGAGATCAGACAGGTTTTCACAATCTTGTTGCGAAGTGACAGACGCCTCGGCCAACGATTCACAGTGCTTTTGTTCACTGCCAGGTTTTTGTAGACATTTTGCAAGCGCCTATCAATATCTGCTATGCTCTGATTTTCCGCCAAAAGAAACTCAATGACAACTCCCTGTTTGGAACACACTTTGTTACAGGCCTCATTTTGAAGGCTACGTATAGCAACACCACCTCTTCGAACTTCATGAAATTCTAGGGGCTGACGCGGGAATATTCCACGATGTTCCAAAAATATTCCGCATTTTTGCAGCCGAAATTGGCCGAGAAAAAGAAATGTCTTGCATTACTTATTGAACATCTCTGGTATATGCTTTCAGGAAGCGGACTGTTTACCGTGGAGGGTGCTACTGAGGACAGAGTAGGACTAAGAAAAGAGTAGCGACTAGGAAGGGGATCACCTACCGCCGCCTTCGCAACCGCACAGCTCCGCCTGCCCGGCTTCTACTGGCCAAGTTTTCCCATCAGGCCGTGCGGCCGGACTGCGGCAGCTAATGACGTCCGCTGATGGCGGCATTAGCGGCGCAGATGGGCCCTGACAGCGCAGCGTGCCGTGCCGTGCCGTGTGTCTGGCGCCGCCCCTTATCTGCAATTGGTGCCTCGGCGGCCGGGCTGGGCTAATTGAGCCGGCCTCCGGTTTGTGGCGAGAACCGGCAGACCCCGGTGCCACTTCGACGTCGTTCTCCGCTAAGTTCTGGAACAAGATTGCCGAGACAAAAGCCACTTAGTACGTAGTTAGCAGATGCGAACAATCTGTGGGATGGGATCTCTATTGCTCTGTAGAACACAATTATCCGTCACTTCTGTCTCTCCTTCATCTTTTCATCATTTTCCTTCGTAGCTCCTCTGGAGTCTTGTTTGCTTTAAGCTTGTTTACCATTCCTTACAGTCTTCTCTTAGAAAGGAATATCAGCTGAGTTAAAGACTCACTGCTGCCATTTGTCTGCGTTTCCATACAAGTCGCTTTTTATGGTTCTGTGCCACAATAAGTATAATCTAAACCCTTGTAGGACCACTTTATTGTCTCTCCGACTGCTAAAAACCCTTTTTATCAGGAAGGAGTAGACGTACCAAGTCGAAATTTTTGTCACTTTCTGAGGTCTAAAAATCGAAAAAAATGAAGCTTCTAAGTCAATGCAGTCAAAAGATACAACCATTTAAGTAACACATTTTGATATTCGCCCAACTCATTCATAAAAATCTGTGGAGTGTTTCCCGTTGGCCTAGAATCATGAAATTTGGCAAGAAGTAAGATTTCACAGCACAAGTATAGTAAAAATCCGAAACTTGTTAATCTGTAATAATATCACACAAAAAAGATTTCTTTTCTCATTTTTTATACGATGTCAAACTTTAAATTAAAACAATCAGTAGTTCTTCATTAAGGTTGACTGGGTCGCAACGGTAAATGTCAAACGTTAGGCGAGATATGACAATTGCTCATATGACTCGTTTCTGGGTCTATCCACCATCAGATACGCAGGAGCGATTACTGAACGTAGACATGGCTTTTCAAGTTATATGTGAAACAAACATTGGCAGACTAGTCGCCAATGTTTGTTTAACATAAAACTTGAAACGCTGTGTCTACGTGCAGTAATCGCTCCTGGGTATTTGATGGTGGACAGGTGCCAAAACGAGCCATATGAACAATAAAAGCATTCCATGCCTGAAGTTTGACATTTACCGTTGCGACCCTGTTGGCCTGAATCCAGAACTACTGATTATAATGATAACGATGCACCGTGGTCCAAAAAACGCCGGCACGATAGCTCAGCGTATACGGTCCGAGGGTTAGCTACCCTCTTTAACAAAGTAATGAAAAAAGAAAAAAGAAAAACTGACTGAATGGATCAACGATGAACTTGAATCGATATCATTGGACGTCCGCCCAGAACAAATGCAACGAAAAATAACTATCAAAATGAGATACAAAGAAAAGCAAGGGGGGGGGGGGGGTGTAGCGGCTTTGATTAGTATTCAAAACATCATCGGTATCGGGTTCCAAAACCCGCCACAGCTTAAATTTCGATTAATAATCAGCATTGGCGGCCGAAGACTTCCGACATACGGAGTCACCCTCATTCTGTCGACGGCCTTATCGTCAAAGAGGGCGAAGAAGCAGACGGAGGTTCAAGGCACTCCCTTGTACTTGGGATGGGAAACTGCCCCTGAAGACGGAAGAGTAAGCAATGATCAACGGCATGCGGATACTGAAGGCAATGGAAACTACTGCATTATGGTCACATAACGTTTATGCACAGGAGATGTGGATGCTCTCTCCATTGGAAAAGATTCCGGAATAGTCCTCCATTCGGATATCCCGAAGAGAATTGCCCACGAGAAGGTGACCATGAGAAAAAGTTTGAATAATCAAGGACAACGTTCTACGAGTCTTTGCGTGGAATGTCAGGAGCTTGAACGTTGTAGGGAAGCTAGAAAGTGTAAAAAGGGAAATGAAAAGGCTCAATCTCGATGTAGTAGGGATCAGTGAAGTGAAATGGAAAAGAGACAAGGATTTCTGGTCGGATGAGAACAGAAGAAAGTGGTATTACGGGAGTAGAATTCGTTATGAATAGGAAAGTAGAGCAGAAAGTGTGTTATTGTGAACAGTTCAGTGATGCCGTTATTCTGATCAGAATCGACAGCAAACCAACACCTACGACGATAGTTCAGGTATACATGCCGACGTCCTAAGAAGATGAAGAGATAGAGAAAGTATACGAGGATACTGAAAAGATAATACAGTTCGTAGAAGGACATGAAAATCTAATAGTGATGGAGAACTGGAATGCAATTCTAGGGGACGAAGCAGAAGAAAAGGTCACAGGACTATATGGACAATGAATGAGAGAGGAGAAAGACTAATTCAGTTCTGTAATAAATTTCAGATAGTAATAGCGAATACTCTGTTCAACAATCAGAAGAGATGGAGGTATACTTGGAAAAGGCCGGGAGACAAGGGAAGATTTCAGTTAGGTTACATCACTGTCAGCCAGAGATTCCGAAATCAGGAGCAGATAAGATCTCAGGTCACATTTAGCACTGAGTACGTAGACGTTTAAGAGATTAGTCAAGAAGAATTAATATGCAAAGAAATGGGATAGGGGACTATTAAGAAATAACGAGACACGTTTGAAGTTCTCTAAGGCTGTAGATACAGCAATGAGGAATACCTCAGTAAGCAATACAGTTGAAGAGAAATGGACATCTCTGAAAAAGGCAGTCACAGAAGCTGGAAAGAATAACATAGGTACAAAGAAGGTAACTGCGAAGAAACCATGAGTAACAGAAAAAATACTTCAGTTGATAGATGAAAGAAGTACAAAAATGTACAGGGAAATTCAGGAATACAGAAGAACAAGCTGCTGAAAAATGAATAAATAGTAAGTGCAGGAAGTTAAGACGAAATAGCTGCATGAAAAATGTGAAGAAATCGAAAAAGAAACGATTGTCGGAAGGACTAAATCAGCACAAAGGAACATCAAAACGACCTTTGGTGACATTAAATGCAAAGGTGGTAACATCAAGAGTGCAACGGGAATTCTACTGTTAAACGCAGGGGAGAGTGCGAACAGGTGGAAAGAGTACATTTCATGCCTTTATGAGGAGGAAGATTTGTCTGATGTGCTAGAAGAAGAAACAGGACTGGATTTAGAAGAGATACGTAATCCAATACTAGAATCAGAATTTAAGAGAGCTTTTGAGGACTTATGACCAAATAAGCCCGAAGCAATGGGTAACATTTCATCAGAACTTCTAAAATCTTGGGGAAAGTGGCAAAAAAGGAAAAAAAAAAGATTATTAACCTTGGTGTGTGGAATGTATGAATCTGGCGACATACCATCTGCCTTTCGAAAATATATCATCCATACAATTCCGAAGACTGCAGGAGCTGACAAGTGCGAGAGTTATTTATACAGACAACAATAATACACACATTAAAACAAGTTTTGATCACCTTGGTTCCGAGAATTCCGGAGTTTGTACAGAAAATTGGAACAGTTCAAGTGGTTCAAATGGCTCTGAGCACTATGGGACTCAACATCAAAGGTCATCAGTCCCCTAGAACTTAGAACTACTTAAACCTAACTAACCTAAGGACATCACACACATCCATGCCCGAGGCAGGATTCGAACCTGCGACTGTAGCAGTCACGCGGTTCCGGACTGAAGTGCCTAGAACGGAACGGCCACCGCGGCCGGCAATGGGAATAGTAATCAACATAAACATCATTCCGCCCTTTTTATTGCTCATAAAAACCACACATTACATGTTGTACCACCATACAGCGAGACTTCAGATGTGGTGGTCCAGATTGCTGTACACACCGGTAACTCTAATACCCAGTAGCACGTCCTCTTGCATTGATGCATGCCTGTATTCGTCGTGGCATACTACCCACAAGTTCATCAATGCACTGTTGGTCCAGATTCTTCCACTCCTCAACGGCGATTCGGCGTAGATCCCTCAGAGTGTCTGGTGGATCACGTCGTCCATAAACAGCCCTTTTCAATCTATCCCAGGCATATTCGATAGGGTTCATGTCAGGAGAACGTGCTGGCCACTGTAGTCGAACAATGCTGATATCCTGAAGGCAGTCATTCACAAGATGTGCATGATGGTGGCGCGAACTGTCGTCAATAAAGACGAATGCCTCGCCAAAATGCTGGCGATATGGTTGCACTATCGGTCGTAGGAGGGCTTTCACGTATCGTACAGCCGTTACGGAGCCTTCCACGACCACCAGCGACGTACGCCGGTCCCACATAATGCCACCCCAAAACAGCAGGGAACCTCCACCTTGCTACACTCGCTGGACAGTGTGTCTAAGGAGTTCAGCCTGACCGCGTTGCCTCCAAACACGTCTTCGACGATTGTCTGGTTGATGGCATATGCGACACTCATCGGCGAAGAGAACATGATGCCAATCCCGAGCGGTCCATTCGGCATGCAGTTGGCCCCATCTGTACCACGCTGCATGGTGTCGTGGTTGCAAAGATATACTTCGCCATGGACGTCGGGAGTGAAGTTGCGCATCATGCAGCATATTGCGCACAGTTTTTGTCGTAACGCGACGTCCTGCAGCTCTGCGAAAAGCGTTATTCAACATGGTGTCGTTGCTGTCAGGGTTCCTTCGAGCCTTAATCCGTAGGTAGTGGTCATTCATTACAGTAGTAGCCCTTGTGCGGCCTGAGCGAGGCATGTCATCGACAGTTCCTGTCTCTTTGTATCTCCTCCATGTCCGAACAACATCGCTTTGGTTCACTCCGACACGCCTGGAAACTTTACTTGTTGAGAGCCCTTCCTGGCACAAAGTAACAATGCGTACGCGATCGAACCGCGGTATTGACCGTCTAGGCATAGTTGAACTGCAGACAACACGAGCCGTGTGCCTCCTTCCTGGTGGAATGACTGGAACTGATCGGCTGTAGGACCGCCTCCGTCTAATAGGCACTGCTCATGCATGGTTGTTTACATCTATGGGCAGGATTAGTGACATCTCTGAAGAGTCAAAGGGACTGTGTCTGTGATACAATATCCACAGTCAACGTCTATCTTCAGGAGTTCTGGGAACTGGGGTGATGCAAAACTTTTTTTGATGTGAGTGTATATGGTAGAATGGAAAAGAAAAGTGAGGATGTGTTAGATGACGATCAGTTTTGGTTTAGGAAAGGTAAAGGCACCTGAGAGGCAATTCTGATGTTGCAGTTGACAATGTAAGCAAGATTAAAGAATAATCAAGACACGTTCATATACTTTGTCGACCTTGAAAAAGCGTTAGAGAGTGCAAAATGGAGCAAGATGTTCGAAATTCTGAGAAAAACAGGGGTAATCTAAAGAGCCAAGAAGGGATAACAAGATTGGACCTCCAAGAACGAAGTGCTCGGATTAAAAACGGTGTAGGGCAGGGATGTAGTCTTTCGTCCCTACTGTTCAATCTATACATAAAGAAGGAATGATGCAAATAAAAGCAAAAATTCAACGTGAAAGGTTATCAATGATCAGACTCGCTGATGAAATTGCTATTCTGAGTAAAATGAATGGCTCAAATGGCTCTGAGAACTATGGAACTTAACTTCTAACGTAATCAGTCCCCTAGTACGTAGACCTACTTAAACCTAACTAACCTATCACACACATCCATGCCCGAGGCAGGATTCGAACCTGCGACCGTAGCGGTCGCGTGGTTCCAGACTAGAACCGCTCGACCACCCTGGCCGGCTATTCTGAGTAAAGATGAAGCAGAATTACATTATCTGCAGAATGGAATGAACAGTATAATGAGTTGAGAACATGGATTGAGAGTAAATCTAAGAAAGACCAAAGTAATGAAAAGTAGCAGAAATGAGAACAGCGACAAACTTAGTGTTATGATTGATGGTCACGATGTAGATGAAGTTGAGGAATTCTCTTACCTAGGCAGCAAAATAACCAGACGGACGGACTAAGGCGGTCATCAAAAGCGGACTAGCACTGGCAAAAAGGGCGTTCCTGGCGAAGAGAAGCATACTACTAGCTAACATAGGCCTTAATTCGAGGAAGAAGTTTCTGAGTATGTGCGTTTGGAGCACAGCATTGTATGGTACTGAGACATGGACTGTGGAAAATCCGGGACGGTAGAGAATCGAAGCATTTGAGATGTGGTGCTACAGACGAATGTTTAAAATTAGGTGGATTGATGAAGTGTATGAAAAACACTGACAAGGAGAAGAGATAGGATGACAGAAAATCTGTTAAGACAGCAGGGAATGACTTCCATGGTACTAGAGGGAGACACAGATTGGAGCATATCCAGCAAATAATTGAGGACGTAGGTTGAAAATGCTACTCTGAGATGAAGTGTTTGTCACAGGACAGGAATTCGTGACGGATAGCGCATCGCATCAAACCAGTCAGACGATTGATGATTCAAAAAAAGAAAAGATAATGGTCGCCTACCTTCTACAATATGCCTTACGTCACATTCGTATTACAGAAATGAAAACACTCTAAAATATCTCGGAATTTCTGGGACCGATATCTTGCCAGTATAAATATCGGGATACAGGTAAAAAACAGTCGACATTTTTTATTCCCAAAGTGGATGAATTGTCTATATACGTAATTAAGTTTGTACGGAGCCCTTAGTGCGCGACTCCTATTCGCACCTGCCCAGTTTTTTTTTTTTTACTGAAAGCTGTCTTTTGTTTCTCTTTGAAAGAGTACCACTTTTCCCCGTTCACTCCCATCCACTTTATATAGCGTAGCAGGTCGTGATTTGTGCACATGATTTCATTTCATGACGAAACAGTGGTACCTCTGAGCTGTGGAGAAGGTATGTACAAACTAATCCTCGAGTGTCGTTTTTGTTTTCTTCTGGCGGTTGGTTTGAGTGTTGAATGGCTTGGAGTGTGTCGTCTCCTCAGATGTTGAAGGAAGCTTTCATAGATGCTTCCTGTCCAGTCCCATGCTGTTACCAACTTGAATTTTCTTCCATGTATAGCAAAGCGGGAATGAGGAGTCAAGGATGTGTACTGTTCTGTAGCTGTGGTAGATCATGGATGGTAGAAAGTCCTTCCATACACCACTTACTGGAAGCAGAATAGGTATCTGGTGCCGCCATATTAATCACTCAAATGCTGACACTGGACATGGACACTTGACTTTGGTATGTGCTGCGCTAACTTTGTTATGGGCGAGGGTATTGTATGTGGAGTCCTTAGTTTGAATTATACACTAATCCATTCCTCTTTAGGAAATTTTGCTGGTAAGTGGGAGAGTGACTTTTTTAAACGTAACTAAAAAAAGGACGATTGAGTAGGAACGACTTAAAACTATGTGTCTGTGTCTACCCAAAGGACATGCTTTGGAATCAGGCTTTCTAATGATTTTTGCGAATGCTAGTTTTAAGTTGAATCACATACGAGAGAAATGCGATATGAACGGAGAAGCACGAAAATAAGCTGAGTTCTTTGAAATTCTGTTGTCCCAGGTGGACCTCGTGGTCTCTGGCTGGACAGTGTGTGCTTAATCCAATCAGCGTATGACTTGATTAACTGGTTCGTGAACCTTTCTTTTGGAGGGAAAACATTTTACTGTTCTGTTTATTTGTTTTATATACATTGAAACTGGTTATGTGTTCGAGAAAGAAATTTCCCTGTTCGGGACTGCCGTCAAGGTAATGATATTTCACGGATTGAGTAGTGGTCTAAGTAAACTAAATTTGAGGATAGTGTGCTTGAACATTCCGTGTGGCCACATTCCCTTTGTGCTGTTCCTTTCTGCTTCAAACTCTCGGGGATTTACATGACCTAAGGAAGCTAGTATTTGAGTATGTGCGAATATGTGATTGAGGGCACGTCCTTTCCCTTATGCCTAGTGCGGAAAAACATTGCGTAAGAAATGAGTTGTTTTATGGAGAAAGTAAACAAACCTTTTGTTTTCCGCCAAGAGTGGGATTTGGTAAAATAAATGTCAATTGTTTACGATACTCTTGGGAGACCAATAGTTTTGGTAGACGAAAACCGAGAGAATGTTGTATTAAATAGTTATTATTATCTACATAATTGTTTCTTACTTTCAAGTCTTGTGTATGTGAAATTTATCAAATGGCTCTAAGCACTATGCGACTTCACATCTGAGGTCATCATTCCTCTAGACTTAGAACTACTTAAACCTAACTAACCTAAGGACATCACGCACATCCATGCCCGAGGCAAGACTCGAACCTGCGACCGTAGCAGCAGCGCGGTTCCGGACTGAAGCACCTAGAACCGCTCGGCCACAAGGCCGGCGTGAAATTTATCAATGGATTTAAAACGTTTTTGTAAGCTTATGAAACAGACTAGTGTTTAATTTCAGGTTTATTTCAGTGTCGTTCCATATTATAATTTCTGAAGCAGCAACATCAGTAATAATATATGAATATGTTTAATTCGTTATTTTCCAGCTTGGTTCAGTACGTTTCCCACGAAAGTTTCATAGCTGTTCCTTTTTTGGTTGTTGCAATGAAAAAATTTTTACAATTAAAGTTTTGAGATGTCCTTTGACATACGTTTGTTGAAATAGAAAAATCTTTTTGGTGTTAGAAAGACAAACAACATCGGAATCAGGTTACGCTGAAAACTAAAGGCTTTGATACTAGTAACAGGTGAAACACATTAAAAACTAATGCAAAACACACACACACACACACACACACACACACACACACACACACACAAACCTCCCCAGATGTACACAGCCACGTTTCTTTTCCATTGGATATATGCTGTTTACACACACACATGGTGTGCAATCAGCTCACGCACAACATGTATATATACTCAATTTACACTGTGACAAACGGTATATATTATTCCAAATACAGTCGCACACGCGTACACTATTTACAGATCATCTCTCTGTATCATCTGAGTGAATAATGTGAGTATGGTGGCGTCTCGATACTGTCCTCATAAAGGAAACCGTCGGCGTCATGTCACGACAGATCGAATTCCAATTCCGATACAGTGTGTACGACGTGGTCTCCCGATTGAATGCTTACTTGGTGCGCATATGTAGTGTAGTGTCAGCACCAGCAAGCAGGCACTCCTTTTTTATTTATTTATTTATTTTTATTTGGCCTTTGAGTGTGTACTCAATTTAGCCATCGGCAACACTTAGTGACAATGTACACATAATTGAATAAACAAATACAGAAATGCATATTTACAAGAATAAAAAGCTTAACTGTTACAGTTTTGTACATAATGTTTTAAAAATTGAATTGAATTTAATTGGAAAATAATTAAAAGTGTCTTGGCTTACAATTCACACCAATTCTGAAATATCTTCATCAGCAAGACATATTTATAATTGACGTACACCATTAAAACATACAGATTGTGACCAGTACTCTTGATGAAGTTAACGATCACTTTATATAGACGAACGTCTTTAGTGCACAAAAGAGAAGAAGCTGATTGAGGAAGATGGTAGCCCATACTCAGCAATATCTTCAAAAAGACCAACCGTTCACGGTAAAATTTGGGGCACATAAATAAGATGTGGTTGACATCAGCTTCCGACTCAGGATCACACTCACATGCTGGTGAACTGTAAACGTTGATCCGATGTAGATGTTGTGCGAAAGAGGCATGATTGAAGCGGAGTCTTATGATGGTAGAAATCGTGGATCGGCCCAGATGTGTCCTCATGAATCACGGCTGTGAAGGAATCCGAGGTTGTAGCACTGCGTAATAACCGCCTTTTGTCTGTTGAGAAACGTTCCACATTTCCTGCCATTGTTGTCTTGCGTGATCCTTGACTGCACGTAAGTAGTCTGTATAAGGAAGCTGCAGATCCAGGACGGTGCCTAACGTTGCCGCTTGTTTGGCTAATGCATCGACTTCATCATTATATTCGATACCAGAGTGGGAAGGTACCCACAACAAATGGATCGTCCGGCCCGTGCGTGTGCTGCAAATATATTCAGATATCACATCCAAGATATAACTGTTGGTCGTTTTGTTCCATCGACTGTACTGAATGTTTTTAAGAACGCTTTGCGAGTCAGATACTATCAATATCTTGGGGAAGGAAGTGCTAGAGATAAACTTAAGTGCTTCCAAAACTGCAACTGTCTCCGCCGTAAAAATAGAAGTGCTCGTAGGCAGTTTGAAGGTTTTGCGGATCTGGATCTGAGGGCAGAAAAAAGGGCATCCTGTACACTCTTCTTGCGGCATTCTGGAGCCATCGGTATATACACAGAGAAAACCCGGCCATTGTGCTTGAACGAGACGATTGAATCCAACGTTCACATTAGTACTGCCCAGTCAGGTCGTACTTAAATAATGGACTGGGATCTGAGAGCAGAGCGTTTGAAGATCATATTCAAAAACAGGTAGATGCGCTGAACGCCGTATAGAATGTATGACAGGTGACCAAGTGTCAAAGCTGGCACAAACGGCTGGCACTTTATTCCTTCTGTGGGATGCAATCCACAGTCGATAAATGCAGTATCTACTTTGATAGACGGAACTGTCCATAATGGCCATGCCTTGAATGTAGAATTTGTCCAATAGCATTTGGCGCCTAATGCTCAAGGGCATCTCCCCTGCTTCTATTAAAAGGGCGTTGGTGGGCGTTGATCGCATGGCTCCAAGACAGGTACGAATGGCTCTATATTGAAGAGTATCTAATTTGGAGAGATGAATCTTTGACGCAGTGTGGTAGAATTGACAGTCATAGTCTAATCGAGATCGAATTATCCCTCGGTACATGGTGAGTAAAACACTCTGGTGCGCTCCCCACCAAACACGAGTGAGTGATCTATTTAAACCTTCTTCACACTTGGTAACGGTGGATCGGATGTGGGGCGCCCAGCTTAACCGAGAGTCAAAAATCATCCCCAGAAATCGAACGTGAGATTTTATTTGGAAGGTGTACTTGCCACAGGTAATGTGATCTTCAGTGAGAGCTGTCGTCGACTTGGAGAAGGGAACGACTGCTGATTTCTCAGCCGAGATCTCCAGCCCATTGATAGAGAGCCACCCATCGATGTGTGCGATGGTTGTGGTTAATGCCGTTTTGGCCTGAAGATATGAAGCAGCACTAGAATAAACACATATATCATCAGCATACTGTAGGATTTTTGTGGGGGGAGTAAGTATGCGTTCTTGGTCGTGCGTATATAGAGTATACAGGAGAGGACTTAAAACTGCACCTTGCGGCAAGCCCTGGGAGACATAAAAAGGTCCGATCACGGTACCTTTGAAACGGACGTAGATCGTTCTTTGAGTAATCAGGGTACTGATACCGTAGACCATCCGTGAAGGAATTCCGAATCTTGCCAGCTTGTCCAAGAGTATCGGTATTTGTACGTGATCATATGCACCCTTAACGTCAAGAAAAGCTGCCACTACTGTCTCTTTCGTTTGAAAGGCTGACGTGATATCCATATTAAGCAAAAACAGGTTATCCATCGTCCCTTTGCCTTTTCTGAAGCCATATTGACTCCGAGGCAACAAATTACTTTTTTCAAGCCACCATTCTAGTCTCCTTTTTATCATTCGTTCCAGTGTTTTTGCAACACACGACGACAAGGCAATAGGTCTATAATTAGTACCGACATTTGGATCTTTACCACGTTTGAGAATTGGAATTATTACTTGCGTCGTCCATGTTGATATGAGGTCTTTCTTCATCCAGTACTGATTAAAAATGTTCAAGAGAAAGTCTTTCGCTTCTATTGGCAGGTGTGCAAGCATAGAGTACTGTATGTGATCAGTGCCAGGGCAGCTGTCGCTCGATACTTTAATAGCTTCGTTGAGTTCTTCTTTAGAGAAAGGACGAAGGAGAACATGATAGCGGTCTTCTTCACCAGGGAACCGATGGTTTAAAAATGGCACCGTGGAAGGAGCGATTGTATCTATGAATTCCTCTAACCAGGCCGTGGTAGCAGGAGGGGAGGAAGATAGTCTTCTTGTTCTAAAAGCTTTTATTTTATGCCAGATGCTTGCCATACTGGTTTCATTATTTAGGGACAGGCAAAATTGTTTCCAACTGTTCTTCTTGGTTTTCTTCAGGAATTTGGTAACTCGCGCATTCACTTTTTGTACAGCCAAGAAGTTGTCCAATGAAGGATTCTGACGATACGTTTTCAAGGCGAGTCGTCGCTTCGCAACTTCCCGAGAGCATTCCGAATTCCACCAAGGAGGAGAACGGTGCTTCATTACTGTAAACTCTTTTTTCTTAGGGATGCTGATGCCAGCTGCGACGTTCATAGCATTGAGTAAAACTGGATATCCCGTAAGTCACGTCTCGTATTTGAGAGTGCCCGCCGAACCGTTTCCTTATAAGAGGCCCAATTGGCTTCCTTGATTTTCCACATACTATTAGAGTAACAGATGTGCGTAGTATCGACGTTGATGTGAATGTGAAACTCTATTGGGAGATGATCGGATCCCATTGAATCCTTTTTAACGCACCAATTAGATATTTCAGTAAAGCAGGGGGTGCAAAGAGGTACATCAACCGCGGAGGGTCTACGGAGTGGTGAAGTTATCATAGTAGGAGAGCCATCGTTGAGTATCACTAGGTTATTATCTTCGATAACGCTTATCAAGGTCCTGCCGTTCCTGTCTGTCACGTCTACTCCCCACGCTACATGGTGGGCATTCACGTCTCCAGCTACGATAAAGGGAGGACGATCTCGCATTCCACTGCAATACTTTTAAAGCCGCCATAATTTAGGGAGAGAGAGATTGAAATATGCCAGTAACGAGGTGCCGGATATCGGAATTGTTCATAGCACTATTTTGTCTCATGTTTTGCATGACAATATCAATCACATTTATTATCTTCTCTATAAGTTCAGCATGACCTTGAGGCTGTCGTTGATTCGGCGCTTGTGGGGTTGCTAATCTGTGAGCAGCAGGCTGGTATGGATTTTGGCTGATAGGAGTGAATGAATGTTGCATGGGATATAACAGGCTGCGGTACCGAGACCACTCACGAACGTTACTTGGGTTGTTTACTTGCGCCTGCCGCCGGGGAGGCCGGCACGCGACGTGTGTCTGATGGGGCACAGTTGCACACTGAGTTGCGTCCCCACTTCCGCGTTGTTGACTCTGCATGCTTGCGGCGGGCAGCGGCGGGAAGAGTTGTGGGTTTTGAAAGTCCGGAGAGCTCAAATTTGTTGGAGCAGGAATGATCGGATCCGGCAAGTGATCCCCGGTGACGGATGCATAGGTTGGCATACGAGCAATAGACAGCGCATCCCTGAGGTCAATGTTGTTGAACGAAGCTAATTCTTGAGCTCGTCGCCGTATATGGTATTCCGGGCAGGAATGGTCCGTGGATGCGTGTTGTCCCCCGCAATGAGCGCAAATAGTGATAGGCGAGACACAGGATTCAACATTATGTGCACCACTACATTTAATGCATCTCATCTGAGATCGACATCGTTTGCTGATGTGCCCGTAACGAAGACAATTAAAGCACTGCTTGACAGTTGGTACATAAAGGTCTACGGGACATCTTGTTCCGTGAATAGACACGGCTTCCGGTAAGGTTTGAGAGTCGAAGGTTAACAAACAGGTCTGCAATTTAACGATTTGGTCTTTACCATATCTCTTCGTAAACCTCCGAACGCCTACCACAGGGAAGGGAGATGTACGACTTCCAAAATCTCCGCTTCTTCAAGGTTGGTGTCTACTTTCCTGATTACTCCCAGCTTATGGACAACAAAGGAAGGAATGTAAACTTCTATATTTTTGACTTTAATACCTCACTGGTAACTAGGAAATTAGCCTTGTCTGGGGTTTTCAGTTCCACCTTAACTTTTGTTTTTCCTGCTGAAGAGATGTTAAGGATAGAATTCTTCACTTCTGGCAAGGAAATATGCAATAATTTCTCTAGTGGCATAGGGTGCAAGCGGCCTAAGTTTTTGTCCAAACATTCCATGTAAACTACGAATGGTCCCCTATCTGTACGTTAGTAAAAGTTGAGAGACCTCGGAGTAGGTGCAGGTCCCACAGGAGGGGTGTTAGTTGCAGCGTGTTAATTAGGAGTGAGCCCAGAAGCAGTTGCTACAGGGGGGTCAGCTACATTTGAATCGTCAGTTACAGGTAAGAGTTGATTAGCGTCTGCTATGAAGGTTTTGGAATTTCTTAAATCCAGACTGACCTCACTTTGTCGCTTGTTTCTCGTAGCGGAGAAGCTGGAGGAATCCTGTTCCGATAAATCCATATGCTCTTCTGCGGCTGTATTCCAGATTCTCCCCGAATAACTGCTAACTAGTGGCTGATCACAGCCGTCGTGTTGTCCAATGTAGTTCCTGGAGGAGCTGGTAAGGGTGCTGCATCTGGATGTAGCCGCTGGGCAGGTGGTTGTTGTTGATGTTGTCCCATAGGGGCGTCGAAGTCACCACCCCCTTCTCCATACACCCCACCATACATGGCGGGGCTTGCCGTCACCGATAGTAATGTCAGGTGTTAATGTGCCTAACAGAAAACCGTACCAAACGAAAGCTGTTACGGGTGTGCACTAGTAGGTAAACACAAGCGTCACACGGAAGAGCGACCGCGTAGCACGTCTTAACACTTCCGCGTCTGCAAGCGAACTGCAGGCACTCCTTGTAATCATCACCATGAGTGCGGCGACCGAGCGAGGTGGTGCATTGGTTAGCACACTGGACTCGCATTCGGGAGGACGACGGTTCAAACCCACATCCGGCCATCCTGATTTAGGTTTCACGTGATTTCCCTAAATCGCTTCAGGCAAATGCCTGGATGGTTCCTGTTAGAGGGCACGGCCGACTTCCTTCCCCAACTTTCTCTAATCCAATGCGGCCGATGACCGCGCTGTTTGATCTTATCCCGAAAATCAACCAACTAACCAACCAACCAACCAACCAACCAAGCAATCGTGAGCACCACGGAGGCCACACGAGGCACACCCTTCGCCCACGCTGTATATGTAGGACAAACATACATTTTTGATCTCAGGCCTACAAACTACACAATATGCAATCCATTTGTCTCGTCTTCCATTAGGTCGATAACATTAATGTTCGTAGGTATTATGCCACAAAGGTTATCAAATGGTTCAAATGGCTCTGAGCACTATGGGACTCAACTGCTGAGGTCATTAGTCCCCTAGAACTTAGAACTAGTTAAACCTAACTAACCTAAGGACATCACAAACATCCATGCCCGAGGCAGGATTCGAACCTGCGACCGTAGCGGTCTTGCGGTTCCAGACTGCAGCGCCTTTAACCGCACGGCCACTTCGGCCGGCCAAAGGTTATCGGCCGTATATCCAGAAGTATCGATCGGTTTGAGTGGCACCTTATTACTTCATATGGATCACATCCATTCACTCAAAAGATAAAACCATCGGGGTCCATATAAAGTATCTTCGGATCTGAGACATGAGTGTTCCCATACTCGTAATGAAACTGGTAGATATGAAGTTTAAGTAAGTCCATTATACACATAAGGATAGACAGGTTTCGTGAAAACTACCGAAATGTTATGTATCTCCAGAGATATTGGCTCATTTAAATATGACCTGACGATCTAACCTCTTATCTCATAACGCCAATACCAGCCGTAAAGTTTGTGAATGTCTCCGTGGCTCCTCAGATTCTCTAGTTGTCCCCAAAATTACGTCATTCATTAATTTAAAAAAAAAAACTTTCTCAAAGTCACATGTTGTGGAAGCTCTCATGCCAACGTTAACATCGATAATTCCTCAAGTAGCGTGAGTGGTTGAAGGAGACAGTGTGCGTGACTATAACCAAATTTCATTCCCAAATTGAAAACTGCTAGAGGTTTCTGTATGGCCTTAGGTATCATTATTTAACCTCAAGCATCGTCATCAGCTTGAAGGTGGAACTACTGCACTCATCAAGTCGCTCCAGATATAGCGTCAAATCTCTGAGCAAAATGTCAGGATATACCCATTGTGCCTCCACGACATATCCTACACCAGACTCAGAATCCAAGAATTTACTAGTCATTCGCAGCCCGCAGTCGGCAGGGATTGTTTACATCCGGGTCTTGGATGTAACTCAAACAAACATTCAGATGTGTTTAACTCCTCACCTGTTTCCGGGTTGTTTGCCTCGGTGTGCCTATGCCCATATCGACAAAGTCCTCTGCATTCGAAAGACAACAGCATGTCAACATCGGTTAGTGGTTGTACGACGGTATGTGGCTTTCTCAACACTGCATGACAAAATCTACTGGCGTGGTGTAATAGGAGGTGCATCTAACATGTATGTTGTCATGCAGATACTGGAACTTCTCTAAAACATCCAAAAGTAAGCGTACATGGGTGTCCATGTAAAGCTGTGCATACTTCCCTAAATTGGAGAGTTGTATTCGTGCAAAAAATTCACCATATGCCCATACTCTGTATCTATTATGTCATCGCCTGTAAGTTTACCGGTGAATGCAGTTATTCTGGACAGTGTGTGGTTTCGTTTAGTCTTTCCATCGAATCCAGATATTGGGATGTGAAGCTCTAGTGAAGTGTGTGTCCTCCTGTGCGTTGTTTCGACAAGTTTCTGAAGCGGTGCATCCATAAATGCGAGTCTAGGAAGCAGAGAGTAAAGTTCTTGTGATTCACTTGGAAAGTAAGATGTATTTTTCAAACTATCCGACAGGGCACTAACCTCATCATTTTTCAAGCCGAAATCAACCAAGTGTTCAACAAGTAAGTGTCCATCATACCCCCACAAATTGTGGAAGAAAATTGGTATGTTCCACAGCAGTTGGTATTTCAAGTTGCACGCAGTGTGCACTGTACCGTGGAACTTCTCCGTTAGGTGACTATGGTCTCTACATGCAGTTTCTGTTGTACAGGATGAAATAATACTCGTCGGTACAGTGGCGGGTTAGCTTTACTGCGAGAGGGACGAAGATGATACTACAAAATATACTAGGGTTACCCAGAAAGAAATGCACCGCATTTTTTTCTCAGCCAAAAATAATGATACGAATGCGAAACGTTACGTACGTATTATTTGAAGTCTCCTGTGTGAGCACGCCAAGTTTCCGTCACTTCCGACAGATAGCGTAACTGCAGGACACTTTCAAAATGGCGTCTGTAGGTGATGTACATTACAAGCAACGTACCGTCATTGAATTTCTCACTGCAGAGAAAGCAACTGTGGGGAATATTCACAAATGCTTGTACAAAGTCTGTGGAGCACCTGCTGTCGACAGAAGTACAGTTAGTCGCTGGGGACGGAGGGTGAGGCCATCAGAAGGCGGTTCGGCGGAGACCATCCACGGCTGTCACACCTGACAGCCCTGAACTAGCTCCCTCGGTCTTCCGCTTGTTTGGGCCATTAAAGAATGCCGTTCTTGGACGACATTTTGAGGACGATGCGGAGGTAATTCACACAGTGAAGCACTGGCTCCGCCACGAGGACAAGGATTGGTACCGACAGGGCATACACGCCCTTGTTTCGCGCTGGAGGAAGGTCTTAGAACGGGATGGAGATTTCGTGGAAAAATAGGGTGTCTAGATAAAACCGTGTGTAATCCTCATTATGTTCAATAAAGACTTGTTGAAGCAAAAAATGCGGTGCATTACTTTCTGGGCAACCCTCGTGGAATACCAGATCACGTTATTACTACTTGAACAAGATGAAATACAGTACTTAACTTTGTGACAATCCTTGACCATAGGAATGTCATAGTATTCATTGCTGTCACTCAGCATTAATCCATCCCTTGATAGAGAACGAATTACTAGTCTCTTCTCACGGAGTACAATTGACGATAAACATTTGTGCTCAGTACAATTAAGGTATTGACACAAGGGGCGGGGGAGTAATTCAAAGAAAATCATTTTTCAGATTTTTTTATTGAAAAGGTAGCAAGACAGGTCGGCAGTGGCGTAGAAGTAGCAGAATGTAAAAGTTGAGAGTCCACGTTCTTACAGTCGACGCAAGATGGCACTTGTAGTAACATCATGTGAGCTGGCATGAATATGGGAATAAGTCAACTTGCAACCGAGTTGCCAACTTTTACTCCGTGGACAACCGTGCATTACTGCGTTTTTGATCCGGTAGTAGCCATATTACGAGTTGTTAGTACGACAAAATGCTTCTGAAACCTGCTCCATACAAACTCCATCTGCAATGAAATTTATTCGATTACATTCATTGGTAACCCGTAGTTTTGTTTTTTATTATGGCCTAACCGATACGTATTCTTCCTTTGTGGAGGCTTCATGTAAATGCAAATACGAGTATAACTGCCGTAGTTATGAGGGGAATGACGTACGAAAGCTGCACTCAGTGTTTTGGAACCAAAACTTGGTTAGCCGAGGTAATTTATTTTTTCGGTTTAATCAAAATTGTGCAGATAAATCAAAGGAGGCTGTGTAATATCGACGATTCTGCTTTGAGCAGAAGACAAATTTCTATCACGCACTGTTTGCTTTCAAAAGTGAGCACGTTCGGGTGTGTGTGAAGACATTCAAATATGTCTTAGCATTAGCACAAAAGCGTGTTTACACTTTTATTGCAAGAAAAAGAAAGGGAGGCATTGTGTTTCAGATCAGAGGGGTAAGAATCCGCGATCACATACCCACAAAATGAAATCACTGAACATCATAGAGAGCTTGTAAAGACTCACAATGCATCATTTCCTACGGAGGAAAGCCACTGTTCACTACACAGATCTTCAGAACTATATCTGAATCTCGATCTTAATGTCCAGAGAATGCCTCACACCTTTATGAAAGCATACCCAGGATCAGCGATTTTATCGAGGAGTTTTTAGGACATCGTTTCCTAAACTCTACCTCGAGCCCTCGAACTGACACTTGCTCGACATGTGAGGTTCTGAAAACTAAAACAAAATGTTCAGTGCGATCAGAAAAAACTGCTTCTTGTTTCTAAAAAAAGATACGTCTCAGGAAGGCTGAGAATGCTATGAAACTTTTAAATGATGATAATGCTGCTTCACGGATGCCATCAAATAATACATGCACCATCAGCATGGGCATGCAGCAGGTGTTATTTACGTCCACGCTCACACAATTCAACATGTTTTACACTCGTCAGCTGTCGAACTTTAACCTTTGCATTCATGCTGGAGATAGTAACAGGAGTTACACGTGCTTGTGGCATGAGGGCATTGCTGGTCGCCGAGGAAATGAGTTGGCCTCTTGTCTTCTGTAGGTGCTCAAGTATGATATAGCGCAAAAGAGAAATCTGGCTGTGGTGGTGTGGCAACTGCTCCGGCTGAAGTAAAAATCGCATGGTTTTAATGACTTTAATCTACATAATGGTAATCAGCATGGTAGATAATAGCAATTGGAAATTTCTAGTACCGGGGCGTTTTTATATACCTTGTGACCGGGATTTAGGCATAACAGAGAAGAGAAAGGAGGTTTTACAACCAGTGACGTCTGACGAAATAGCTGATATGATTAGAGAAACAAAGAATGTACAAACATTCAATGCTGTGAAGATGACAGGGGAAGATTTTTGTCATTATGTGTCATACGCGATAAATTGTTGCATAAAGCACCAGTGAAGATCAGTTCCACTTCTTGGTTTAGAATTATGATGGATAAGCTGCCCATCACAGAAATAGAAAATTCGTTCAAACTGCCAGTCATAGAAATAAAAGATTCTTTCAGTGACATAGAACCGTGGAGGGAGCACAATATCTTGAAAAAGGGTAGCTCTGCCACATAACTGCCACAAGCTGGACGATGGACCGCCATGTTGTTGTTGTTGTGGTCTTCAGTCCTGAGACTGAGCTCTCCATGCAACTCTCTCCTGTGCAAGCTCCTTCATCTCTCAGTACCTACTGCAACCTACAACCTTCTGAATCTGCTTAGTGTATTCATTTCTTGGTCTCCCTCTACGATTTTTACCCTTCACACTGCCCTCCAATACTAAATTTGTGATCCCCTGATGCCTCAGAACATGTCCTACCAACCGCTCCCTTCTTCTAGTCAAGTTGTGCCACAAACTCCTCTTCTCCCTAATTCTATTCAATACCTCCTCATTAGTTATGTGATCTACCCATCTAATCTTCAGCATTCTGCTGTAGCACCACATTTCGAAAGATTCTATTCTCTTCTTGTCCAAACTATTTATCGTCCACGTTTCACTTCCACACATAGCTACACTCCATACAAATACTTTCAGAAACGACTTCCTGACACTTAAATCTATACTCGATGTTAACAAATTTCTCTTCTTCAGAAACGCTTTCCTTGCTATTGCCAGTCTACATTTTATATCCTCTCTACTTCGACCATCATCAGTTATTTTGCCCCCCAAATAGCAAAACTGCTTTACTACTTTAAGTTTATCATTTCCTAATCTAATTCCCTCAGCATCACGCTACATAATTCGACTAGATTCCATTATCCTCGTTTTGCTTCAGTTGATGTTCATCTTATATCCTCCTTTCAAGACAACGTCCATTCCAATCAACTGCTCTTCGAAGTCCTTTGCTGTCTCTGACAATTATAATGTCATCGGCGAACCTCAAAGTTTTTATTTCTTCTCCATTCCTTTCTTTTGTTTCCTTTACTGCTTGCTACAACTCTGTCTCACTCCCTTCCCAACCACAGCTTCCCTTTCATACCCCTCGACTCTTATAACTGCCATCTGGTTTATGTACAAATTGTAAATAGCCTTTCGCTCCCTATATTTTACCCCTGCCACCTTCAGAATTTGAAAGAGAGTATCCCAGTCAACATTGTCAAAAGCTTTCTCTAAGTCTACAAGTGCTAGAAACGTAGGTTTGCCTTTCCTTAATCTAGCATCTAAGATAAGTGGCAGGGTCAGTATTGCCTCACGTGTTCCAATATTTCTACGGAATCGAAACTGATCTTCCCCAAGTTCGGCTTTTACCAGTTTTTCCATTCGTCTGTAAAGAATTCGCGTTAGTATTTTGCAGCTGTGACTTATTAAACTGATCTTCGGTAATTTTCACATCTGTCAACAACTGCTTTCTTTGGGATTGGAATTATTATACTCTTCTTGAAGTCTGAGGGTATTTCGCCTGTCTCATACATCTTGCTCACCAGATGGTAGAGTTTTGTCAAGACTGGCTCTCCCAAGGCTGTCAGTACTTCTAATGGAATGTTGTGTAGTCTCGGGGCCTTGTTTCGCCTCACGTCTTTCAGTGCTGTGTCAAGCTCTTCACGCAGTATCATATCTCCCATTTCATCTTCCTCTACACCCTCTTCCATTTCCATAAGATTGTCCTCAAGTATATCGCCCTTGTATAGACCCTCTATATAATCCTTCTACCTTTCTGCTTTCCCTTCTTTGGTTGGAACTGGGTTTCCATCTTAGCTCTTGATATTCGTACAAGTGGTTCTTTTTTCTCCAAAGGTCTCTTTAATTTTCCTGTAGGCACATCAGTTATGCTAAATAAGGCCTCCTGGCGATATTGGATTACATGGGCATCAAATATGATGCTTTTTACCGCAATCTTTGTACATCACTGTTATATTTCTTATACAGATGTAAAAGCTTGGTTCTGAGGTCATCAGTCCGCTGGAACTTAGAACTTCTTAAACCTAACTAACCTAAGAACATCACACACATCCATGCCCGAGGCAGGATTCGAACCTGCGACCGTAGCGGTCTCGCGGTTCTAGACTGCAGCGCCTAGAACCGCACGACCACTGCGGCCGGCTTATGATTGTTTCCTAGGGGTTAAAAAAGGAGGGAAATGATTCTTAATATGGTAGGTGATCGTCATTGTATGTGCCACCACGCTGGCCACAAGGGTGGTACGGAGTTGTTGTGGAAAGCTTTCCATCCCTCCACCAGCGTGGCTTACAACTGGCAGTCGGTGGATGTGTGGACTTGCTGCAATACATCTCTCCAACGCATCCCACAGGTGTTCGATGCGATTTAAGTCAGAGGAACGGCCAATGTTCGTGAATGCATTACGTGTTCCACTCCTTACCATATGAGGGCACTTCCAGTACTGTCGAAAATGGTAGCTTTGGTGGTCCATTATTATCGTATGGGTAGACATAATGTTGCATGGGCGTACCGACCTTCTAATCTTTGAACACGGTACACTCACGCGTCAATGTCATTGGGACACTATACTCCCTGCCCACGTGCACTTTTTAGGGTTTCATTTGGCCCTGATTTAAATTTTATGGATGACAATGCGCGACTACATCCAACTGCAGGCGGGGAGGAGCTCTTGGAACGAGAGGATATTCGACGAATGGACAGGCCTACCTGGTCTCTCGGATAAAATTCCATAGAACACATACGGGATGCATTGAATAGACGTATTTCAGCACGTCTACATGCAGCAACCACCATCCAGCAACTGTGAACCGTGCTGTTGGAGGAGTGGAACGCCCTATCACCAGAACTCATTACCAACCTTGTGGCCTGCATGGTAGCCCATTGCAGAGCATGCACTGATGTCCGTTGAGATCACACGCACTATCAGCAACCATGTTCCGTCTTTTGTAATGTTCAGCGGACCCTTACAAATTACTGTGACACCGGCGTCTTTGAATAATTTATTTCCGTTTGTCTCGTTGGGTATTTCTTTCAGTTAGCTTCTGTACTACATTGTAGCAACTCCCTCTAAGTATGGGTCATGTTTCACATAGCTATGTTACTCGGCAATGACACATCACGCAAAAATTAGTTTCGTCCTCAAGTTTTATATTGGTATATTTTTGCGGGGTAGTTATCACGAAGTTTCCTCAGTTTACCCAGTTTCAGCTTAGGTGTTTATACATCCTAAATACGGCCATTCTCGGTAAGTCAATGGCATAAAAGCTCTGGTAATGCGAGATAAAATGAATAGATTAATGAAAATTGATGATTACAGCCAGATACAGATTCTGAAAATACGTTTTATTTGTTATAGAGTAATTTATTTATTACCATCAGGTAATGGACAGACACACATGAGTTAACTACAGCATGGTCCATTTACCCAGAAATCTACTCTGGGTTTCCCACCGCAGCTCCTGCGCCGTTTGCTAATCTGCTGTGACAAGTGGCGGCCACAGCGCTGTCAGCCCCTGACGCGGCCTCCCAGGACTAATCCTGGCCAGAGGCTGACGCCGGCCGCAATCTACGTACTCGGGCGACCTGCGCGCAGTACAGGCGTCAGCCGGGCTCTGACACTCCCTCTGCGTCCCATCACTGCGTCATTTTCCTCCTGTCGTTCTGAACTAATCAAGCCACACCATTCCGAACCCCTCTCAGTTTTGTTTCTAGTTGTTTGTCTTTTGCTTTTCGTCTTTTTCCACTCTTCGTGTTAGCCAATATACTCCGACGAAACAATGTTTCGTGTCGACGTAATTTACTACAGTTTGTCTGTTTCTAAGTGTTAAAATTCATTTCCTGCTGTGAGTCCGAATACATTTTATATTTTATATTTCGTCCTTACGATAGTGAAGAAGACTTGAGATGTGCTTCCCTGTCTCTTTTAATGCCTATTCTCGAAAAGCTTCACTTCTACATTTTTACAGGTTCAGTAAATCAGGCGCGCTTGCCGTATCGTGATGTGTAGCCACAGAACTCAGAAATCACGCAGAAAAAGATAAAAAAATCACATAAGTAGTGTTAGGAGATATTTGCGGTCAGCACAAAAGCACAAAGTCTGCTTTCACAACGCGACTTGTCATTTGTGAAAGCAGAGCAATTCATCGAGAAATGAGGATGGAGCGTATAAATGAATGTGACTTCTTTGAGAAAAGCCTTAGTACGTATGCTGGTATCGAGGTTGGCCCCTGTGTGCAACAGCTGACACGCAACGAACGTGAGGAAGTTGGCTGAAAATGTGGCAGCTAACATCAAAAATTCGTAATACGACAGGGTCGGCAGAAGTGTGAAAACTTTGCTGCAGCATGTGATTACATACATGAAAGTTTATTTCATCCACATTAGTGATGCCTGTAGAAAAGAATTAGCATCGGATTCCAAAAGTCAGCATGTCTAATATGGTGCTGGTTTTAATACATGACGCACAGTAATTCTGTATGCAAAGATCTCATAACTATAACGATCATAAATGTATCTTAAGTTTTTCGTGTAGAAATGGGGTTCAATATCACTACCAACTAGTAAGACAGCATACCACTCCGCCTCCTTCTGTCTATTAAGCATGCATGAGAAGTCAAAACAACCATGTAAAGTGCATTATTTGTGGTTTACTTATTCTAGGATTGATGACAACTGTCTAAGTTGAAATGACATGTTTAATGTCGCAATATTAACACAGTAATAGACGCTTTTACACAGTATTCAATGTGACAACAAAAAACTGTTGTCAGGGTAACGCATCTCGCCAACATCATAAAGTGAAATAATCCTAAACACAACAATATTAAACCTTATCCTTCAGAAAGTTAAATAATTCTAAACACAACAATATTAACGTTTAACTAGAAGTTTCTTTACAAAATTGTTCCTACGCTTACGTTATGATGTTGGTCAGTAGGACGAAAATCGTCCGATTCCGGTTCAAAGTTCGATACCATTTATAGGATGACAATAAAATCTTCGATGGATGGTTAGTGATGTGACAAATTGAGCAACGGATTACCTAAGGTCGCTCGAGTTTACAGTGGACGCAAGCTGGTGGACCAACAGTTTTCTGTCTCTGCACGCGGTATTTACCTTAAGCTGCGATGAGCTGTCATCTGCTAGGCCGCTCTCTTCCGCTGAAATTCCAATAAAACTAATTAAACCTTCGCTGAATTTCCCAGCAGAAACTTTCCCTATGTTTCTCATTATGCGATAAAACATGTACTCGTTGTCTTAGAAAGTAGCGGTGTATACGGGCATGACTGGAGCAGTGTGCATATTATAACGCCCTCTCAGTTCTCGCAAGAACAATTAATTAATTTGCTGGTTAGTTTATCCACAGTTGGAGCTAAACGATGCTACAGCTAATATCTAGCTGTACGTCAGCTGCTTCGAATGCAGTGTTCACACAAATTACTCCTCTGCGTCGTACAGAGCATTATGCGCTCCGTTCTGCACTTGACGCCAGGTCAGAGAAGAGTCCTCCAAATTTCCATCTTGTCTTACTCATAGCCGAACTGTCTCCCACCCGGGTTCTTTCGTTCTTCATGTCACGGCTTTCTTCGACCAATAGGAAAGTTCCTCTTATACTGTGGAAAGTCTCTCTACCAATCGCAAGGTCCCTACCATTGCGTCGAAACTTTGGTTCTTTCCTCCTTCCTAGCGCGTTTCCGCCAATCGGACGTTTTGTGCCCGTTCCAGACGCCTAAATACGTACATTGACTAACTCACTTGTGTAGCACTCACTGGACATATGATCGAAAATGCGTCACCGGTTTTGTTCATATCCCTTTGGAATTCCGAAACGCAGTTTTTAAAACATTTATTTCCTGTCCTCCCTCATATGGGCCATTATACTCGTTCTCCCTACCTGAGTCATCTGGTCGGTCGTTGACCTTCTGCCTGGGACTCCCCTTTAAGTGGTTTCCATGGTACCCCCTGTAGTGCGGTCTTGCCTCTGCTCGCCCCTCTGAAATGCCAAACTAAAATGCTGTTGCACCTTCTGCTCACAGACATGCATTATATAGGAACAGTGTGTTAATTACCATCGATTGAGTGTCATCCCTGTTTTGCATTACATACTGACAGGCAAATTTCCTCATTACTGCCAAATTAAGTTAGGTGCAATATTCATCTTCCCATTGCGATGTATAAAGTTCTAATATAAGGTGCGAATCTGACCTCCATTTATTCTGCCACCTTACAACAAACCCCCCATTATAAGCGAACTTTGCCCTATCTCTCAGGGAAGTGAGAGAGATTATCCTGGGAAAATAGTACCATGTTGTTTTAATTAAACTGATAGTGTTGTGAGTGCCGTAGTGCGGGCTGTATGCATGGCAGGATGCTGAAACATCGTAGGTATGTTCATTAATAGGTGAGCTTGCAGAATATACTGAAAAATAATAGTTCTACTTTCAGCCGCCAGATGAAAATATGACACTGTAGGCAGTCAAAACGTGACATGTTTCCTGCTTTGACGTCAGCATGCTGTCTGTCGCTTGACGACGTGTGTCGATTTTTTTTTTTTTGTGAAGTGTCTGTTGGTGTACAGCGTTAAGGAGGGACCGAGCACTTCCTATCATCAGTCGCAGAGTATAATGCACAGGGACTGCAGGTAGGTGGCGCTCGGTGGGAGTGTGGATCGACAGCCGGTCCAGTACACATTTTCGCTCGTCGCCGCTGACTCCGTTAAATGTCCCACAACAGCTGACAGCAGTGATGCCCCTTCAATTTACATATAATGTTTCACAGCTGTGGATTCTGCCTGGTATCTATTCTTTCAAACAGACTCCACGCATTCAGATGATATGGCTGTGCAATGCTTGCAAAGTTATTTTATCAGAACAGCAAATATAACAGTGGTGCACTGCAGGAACATCGTCGATAGAAACAGATGCAAAGAGGCCCAGTGGCAATAAATGAGCTAAATAATACGATCAAAAAAATTTGAAGACAAAGCTGAATTAGGTAGTACAACACGAAGAGAGAGGCGACCCTTTCTCATGTCAGTCGTTGATGAAGTGGACCACATGCCTCAAATTCTTCAGCCAGTGCTTGAGCTACGTCACAAGTATTGTATCTACCCTGGTCAATAGTTCAAAAGATTTTGTGACGCATTTTACACTGGTACCCCTACAATATTCAGCGTGTGCACTAAATGAAGCCCCAAGATAAGCTACAATGTTGTGACTCTGCTCTTCTCTTTTTGGCACGAGTGAAAATGGATCACATGTGGTCACGGGATATTCTGTGGAGGGACGAAGTACATTTTACTCTAAATGGCGACGTAAATGCACAGAACTGTCGAAAACGGGGTTCTACTCTGCCATATATTGTGCAGGAACATCCACTGCACTCAGCTGTGTGGTGTGGTGTCACAAGCTTCTTCATTCTTGGTCCGTCTTTCCTCGTGGAGGACACGTTACGGGTCTGTTAGCTGTACAGTTACTTTTGTACATTGTAAGGACCTCCTTGTTCACGTCATTCCAATTTTGCAAAACGAAGCTGTGTCCACACTACTATTTTCATGCAAGATGTCGCTCGACAGGTGAAAGATTTGCTTTGAGAAACCTTTGGTGACAGCCTCTAGTATGATAAAAAAAATTATTAGGTTAAATATATTTCAATTCTTTCAATTTAGATCTGTGTTTCGTACTAGAATGTCGTGTTCCCAGTTTGGCACAGCTTTGCCACAGGAGACACGAAAGCGGTCGGAGACGTCCGTCTGGTGGTCGGCTCCTGATCGTTGTCAGAAGGAGGCTAGTTTTTTGATTACGCAAAGACTTTCATTATTTGGAAAAGAACAACCCGGATTTCTTTACGTAATCTGTATGAATTTTATAATTACCTAAGGGACCTTTAACAATGAACAGTAAAAAAAAATTGCATTTGCAAATGAAATCATTAATAAATGGGGCAGCTATGAGTTGTATAGAAGACAAGGGGCGGCCTTCTGTACACGACCAGGATGCCGCAGTATTCTCTGCTGTAGTAAAGGCTGTTTGTCATTTATAAAAATAATATGGCTTGGAGGTTAAAAAAGTATAAAGGAAAAGAAAAGAATAAGAAATCTGGTAAACACTAAATATGTTCAAACAATTCTCACTACCAAATTAGGGCTTATTTATAAACAATATAACTTACATAAGTACTTTTCTAACTGTATGGAGCGATCAGATTTCAGCCTGCCCTGTGCTGTCTCCTTGGTTTACGTTTTTGTCACAAATTACAGTCATTACTTTTCTCCTTCGTTAAAGACAATTCTTGCACTGTTCAACACCTTCATAACAATAACTTGCCGATTTACAGTTTCGAACATAAATTACTTGAATTTTATTAATTAATAATGTTGTCTGCACGCTGGCAAGACCGTTCACTTTTCCAGCTTAAAGTCGACCTTCTTTTACGTTTTCACATTACAAGCAGAAGTACATTAAAATCTGAAGATCTACGAGAGTTTTTTACTGTCATCTTTTATTTAGATCGAAGCGGAACGTCAGTTCAGCTTCTGTTAAAATGTTTCTTTGAGTGCGCAATCGATGTATTAGCGTCCGCGATAGATGCGCATCTTTACAGTTACGTAAATTATATAAAACAAATGTCTTTCAAAGAATAGGTCTCATCTCATAGGTTGATCATTTAATATACAGATAGGTGAATGGCTTTCCAAGGGTACTCACAGCTTTCATACTACGGAAATCCCAATAATATTACATCGCTTCCCGCGTGAGGAGTAATGATTCTGAAAGATCGTTACGAATCACGCGCAGTCGTAATATTATTGGATTCACGTACTTAGTGAATGAAGTATTTGAGGATCTCTCCTTGTAGGGAGCAAAACAAACATAACATAAGGCACATAGAATTATATACGTTTCACACTAAGTCGTCAAAGCTACTCACAGTTGCTTGATCATTAACAAACTTGGTTGTTGCATGATGCCATCATAAGTGTTCAAGGATTCCTTTTTTGCGTGTTCTCAAGAATTACTCTCATTCAGTCAATTGAAACATTGAAATACTAACATAGATACAAGTACAAATTAAATACACACACAGATACATATATACATAAATATTGACAAGAAGAAAAAAATTCTATTACAGTATTGGTGCATTTCCGCCAATTGTGAACAGAACATAAAACTTTTATCAGTCTTTCTCGTAGCGACATCACTCTTCACTTTGTAGTTGGGAGTATTTCCCATGAACTCGGATGATTTTCACAGGGGAATTCTTTCATCACCTTTCACTTTTCACTGCACTAAAACTGGGGATCACCTTTTCACATTCTGGTGGAAAACACTGGGAATTTCACTATGTGAAGGGGGGAAGTGATATTTCTTGACTCGACGATCTAACGGGTCATGTCGGGAATCAGGAAAGTTGATGACTGGTTTAATGACGAATGAGTCAGTTTGGTGGCTGTTTTAATCTCATTCCAATTCATGAAAATACAGAAAAAAAATCTGTATTTGGACTTGCTCATTAACTAGCGTCTTAATCTAAGGGAATATAGAGTAAGAATTTAAGACAATAAAAATTACTACATAGACTATGTACATATACATTATATATTATTCATACTTTGTGTCTAGGTTTTATATTCTTTCGTTAGCAAATATTAGCAAAACATGTTTCGTCTTGTACAGGTCTTTCTTAAGCAATGTATTTTGTATTGCCGTAGCAATTTTCATAGTTAAGGAAAAGTCATCATTAGTGTCCTTTTAATGTAAATATACTAAAATCGTGCGTAGTTTATCAACGTTTTATTATTTTTATGTCCATTTTCATCTCAAATCTGGAGCACGCTCGCACCCATTATGGAGAGGAGTGCTTATTGTTGAGTACGGGCCGGCGAGCAGTAATTGAATGTTGCCACAGTGCTTCACAGTCACGTGATAACGAACTGGCGGTTTAACAGCGTTGGCAGTCCGCGTCCTGCACGTGGCAGATAGTTCAGTGGCTACCAATCGTTTTATAACTTGTACATTTTGTTGAATCACGGGTACTGGAGCAGCTCGTCAAGGTAACATGGTCAACCTGGACGGTAAATTGACTGCACCAGCGACGATGAACAGTCATCGATGAAAATGACTACTGTCACCTATTGCAGTGAGTACAATAGCTTGTCTATCCTTTGACTGATAGTCACTGTATCGTCGTTGCAACGTGAGAATACTTGTAATGCTACTTCACACGCGGAACATCACTCGTGTCCGTAAGTTTATTGCAGTTTTGATTCACACAAGAGATAACTAGTTTTTCGTGTCCATACATATGTCAAATTACTATTTTACACACGTGTCCATCATTTTGTCACTGAGTCACACGCATCAATCCATACGTGTCCATTTAGGTGTCTTTATACTACAGAGTAGTACAGGTAATGCTAAAATTACTTACCATGAAAGTATCATTTACAAAATATACATAGTTTTTTTTATTACTGTCCAAGACGTAACGAGAAACGTGTTTTCTATTCTGAATGGTGCTTCTGAAGCACGTTAGATTTTATATACATTTTAAATCTTATTCTTTTCCTTTTATTATTGTTCTACAACAGCGTTTTTTTTTAGTTTCTTTGTTCATTTACTCGCTTACATCAATAATCAGTAAAATATACCCTCTTTGGCGTGCCGAACAGTTCACGTTCAAAACTCCATCTAACAGAAATCGGGAAAATTATTCATATTTCCTGAATGCTTTTGCTCACAGCAAATCAGATCTACATCACGTTTCGATAAGTAACTGCAGATACGCATTAACCAACGAGCCACGATCGTCAATACACACAATATACACACGTCAAGTCTTTTGAACCAATTTCCAAATTTCTTCCCCTACCGGGTAGGGTAGAAAGGTAAGAATGCTAAAGAAGAAAACTACAATAGGATAGTGCAAAGAAATGAAAGATAGGAAGATAGATAATAGGTGAAATAATCGGTTGAGCAAATTCATTCTTCGGCTCCACCGTTTCTAGTGTCATCCACGCGGCATAACTTCAGTATTAAAATGTCGCACAAATCCGCTTCCAAAGCATCTTCAAATGTATCTCAAAATCACGGCATGCGGACATAGCAGAAGAATATAAACAGATTATCTCAGTCCTCAACTAGGTTTCTTAATATCGAAGGTTTCTGTATAATACTCGTGACATAGGAATAGTCTCTCTAAGTTTCTCCAATACAGGACCTAATTATCATTATAAATGCATATTTCTTAACTGGTTGACTCATAGTAACAAATAAATTAAAGTTGCTCTCCAGTTGCGAGTACCATTATTCATTTCTTTGTACACTAACTATATGTTGCTGCTTATACTCGGTGTAATCTACAGATTACAATGTATCAGTTTTGCATCGTACGTGGTTATAGCTACTTAAAATATCAATCCTTTGAAAGCTTAACTTAGGTTATTACTTCACATATACGGACATTTGGGTCTGAATGAGGAATTTAAAGAAAACCTTTAGTACTTGGTTAAAAAGGAGATTTGCCATAACTTAAAACTAAAGCAGCAGGTGGCACTTTGGCACATCCCTTACTCAATTCAACGACTGCGGTATTCTATTGCTCAAGAAACTTAAAACTACCTTAAAACTAAAGCAAATCTTATTTTCCAAATGCGTAGAGTACCTTCTTCAATCACTTCATATCTTTCAAGCTCCATCATTACTTTGTGTCCACCTCACTCAAATGATTACGTCACCTGCAGAATACATGTACATGCTGTTGACTCACATACTTTCTAAACAGATCGCACTCAAGTTGCAGCTTAACATAATAAATTATATTTTTTAAAATGTTTTTCATGGTACTTCTTTAGGTCTACGTGGTGGTAAAGTCCTTTTATTCGTCCACTAACTGGATCTGCCAATACGTAACAACCAATGTGTGGCTTCCTGACTGTAACAAACGGTCCTTCGTATAGGTGTTGCCACTTACGATTTTTACGTAAGATGAGAGATGGTTTGAAGTGTGTCCTCAGAAGAACACGCTCGTTCAAGCGATACGACAGAACTTTATTGACATGCCTGTCAAATGCCTTTTTTCTTAAATTGGCATGAGTTGTGAGAGAGATCAGGGCTTGTCTTAACTTATTATCTAGGTTGACTTCTGGACCTTCTATCTTGGGGATAGGATCAGTCCATTCATTGCTTTCCCTTTGCCTGGAGATTAGTTCTGAAGGTGTGAAACCGGTCGAAGTGTGCGGAAGATTATTTACAATCTGTTCAAATGGAGTAACGAAATCGACCCACCGTGTTTGCTGGTTCGGTACATAGGTGCGAATAAAACGATTAAATTCTTAGAAGACTCGTTCTGTCGGGTTACTTTGCGGTCTAAATCTTGAGATTAAAATCTGTCTAATACCATTATTGGCAAGAAACTGTCTCCACTCTTTTCCAACGAAGTTTGAAGCATTATCAGACAACATGGTTTCCGGCTTACCAAAACGAGGAAAATAATCCTTTTCTATTCGTCTTATTAAAGATTTTGCACTGGAAGACTTCATCGTGTATAAACGCACGTGCTTAGTGAAGAGGTCTAGCAAAACAGCAAGGTACTTAGCACCTCCTCTTCCTCTAGGAAGTGGACCCGCATAGTCGAGACTGACTATTTGGTTAGGACGCTCAGTGTAGATAGGATTCAAAGGTATGACAATCGAAAGATTGAAGGGCTTTGCCTTCTGACAGATTAAACAAGTGCTTAGCAGTTTATGAATTCCCTTATGCAGATTGGGTACGTAGCAATAGGCAGAAATCTTTCTTTTACACTTCTCGGGGACATAATTTACCCAGGATAGGTGAGTGTACCATATGAGATATTCAACGTACTCCTCAGGAATACAACACACCATTGCTCCGTCAACATAGATGTACGATGAAATAAAACACCATTGTGTGATTTATAAAATTTCGACAAACGATGATTGGGGTTGTCTTGTAGAAGCTGTTTGACTCTCTTCCATTTACGGTCACTTTCTTGCAGAGTACCCATCTGTCGGAAAAGACGTAGAAAATAACTACGATTCAAGGGATCTTTCATAAGGAGTATCTTGTAATTGGTAATCTGTTCTACAAGTTCCGTAGGCTCCGGTATACCTTCCGGCATGCGTGACAGTGCATCTGCAACGATGTTGTTCTTGCCTTTCACGTAAACAATTTCGAAATTGTACTCCTGTAGAAATAGGCACCAACGAGGAAGCCTCGGATGATAGAGCTTACACGAAAGGAGAAAGCTAAGAGCTTGATGGTCGGAATACACTTTGATCGGATGGCCATAAATGTAATAATTAAAACGGTGGAACGCCCATACAACTGCCAATCCTTCTAACTCTGTAACAGAGTACGATCTCTCGCACTCCGTCAGCACACGACTGGTGAAACTAACTATCCTAATCTCTTCTTTATCTCCAGTTTTCTTCAGCTGGAACAGACAAGCGCCCAAGCCTTGAAATGAGGCGTCGCAAGAAATGCAGAATTCGGAGTTCATATCCGGATGACTGAGGATATTGCTATTCAGAAGAGCTTGTTTGATTTTGTCAAAGGCTTGCTGACATTCAAAGGTCCATACCCAATGAACGTTTTTCTTTAATAGACTGTGCAACACTGGACTGTTCATGGATTGATTTGGTATAAAGCGACGAAAGAAAGACATTAACCCTAGAAACCCTTTTAATTGTCTTTTGGTGCAGGGCACAGGGAAGTTCCTTATTGCAGACAGTTTGTTAGGATCGGGAGAGATTCCCTCAGAAGAGATAATATGAGCAAGGAATTTTACTTCCTTTTTTACAAACTTTGATTTCTGTAAATTGGCAGTAACGCCAAAGTTAGCAAACCTCACGAAGATTTTCCGAATCAAGTCAAGATGTTCCTCCCATGAAGTCGAGGCTACTAAGATATCATCGACATAGACAGTTATTTTGTCCAGTAAATCATGACCTAAGACATGTTCAAGTGCGGCAATAAAGACACCTGAACTAATATTCAAGCAAAAGGGTACGACACGAAATTGATATGACCGACCCGCAAAGATAAAGGCCGTGTACTTCCTTGAAGAGGGCGACAACTTTACCTGCCAGTAGCTACTTCGAAGGTCGATGGAGGTTAGAAATTTGATACCATAAAACCTTTGCAGTTGCCCCTCCAATGCTTCCGGTCGGGTACACACAGGAACAATAATTTTGTTGATGTTCCTAGCGTCTAGAACAAGCCTAACACTTCCGTCCTGTTTAAATATAGACAATAATGGGCTCGAATATGGAGAGTCAGAGGGCTCAATTATTTTCCAGTTTAACATTTTGCGGATTTCCTGTCGTACTGCTTCCTTGCGGGATTGCGGAACTGCATAGGTGGTTTTACAGTAGGTGCTGTGGGGCTTAACCTTCATGTCGAATACATAGTTGGCTATGATTCCCGGTTTTTTAGAAAACACATTGATAAATTGTGTCAACAGGTTGTATAGTTCCTTTCTTTGTCGGTCACCTAATCCTTCAGATTCATTAGCCTTCGTCAGTAATTCTTCATGTGTCAGTAATAAGTCAAAGTCTTCGTCCGCATCTCCTGACTCATCTAAATAATTGAAATATTGTTGCCGAGATGTGAGCTTGCGGAGCTTTACTTTATGCTCTTGGCTGGACAACTTAACTTTGGTCCTCATAAGACGAATCACTATACTCTTTTCACTTCATCTGAGAGCACATACAAATCTATGATGACACGATTCTTACGTAGAAACTCCATTCCTAGGAGGCAAAGTACTGACAGATTTTTTAACAACTAGAAAAGTACATGGTACGGTGTCTGATGCAAATCTCACTGGTACATGAATTTGTAACGTCACCTTTTGAACTAGAGAGCCTACAGTTCCGGATACGGTACGCCTTTGTACTGGCAATGACAGAACTTTTGTTACAGAACACACTTTCTTATATACACATAAAGACAAAATATTGATATTGGCACCAGTATCTATTATAGCGACAAGTGGTACATCATGAATATGAATCATAGTGGATGCCTGAACCTGATTTTCCCATAAATCCTCACCATTCAAAACGTCATTCTCCTTCAGCAAGACATCTCGTAAGTCACAGTCATATATCGTATAAGGTTGATTTGCCCTCTAATGAAATCGCTCCCAACATGTTCCGCAGCTTCCCCAAGGAGGTAAGAAAAAGAAGCTGCTTTTAGTTTTCCGCATGTTCATTAGATTGAATTTCGCTCACAATTACTTTTGAAGTACCGGGCGGTACGCTCGGTACGAAGTTTGCTTCCGTATTCCACCTAAGTTGCGAGCTATTTGCCGGAATTTCAGTCGAGATGGTGTGTGTTGGCGGGTTTGCTCGGGCATAATAGATGCGAGAATTTTGAGGTTCATGATTTTGACTTTGATAGTTAGTAAAAGGTGGAGGACTATTCCTAAAGTTCGGAGCATACTGTTGTTTGTATTGCTTGGAAGGATCTGGAGCATTTCTCCCTTGAGAACAGTGCTGGAATCTCGGCTGGTTACCATACTGCTGTTTACTGTTGGTGTTAATCCAACGTCCTTTTCCATTGAAATTATTATTATTTTGGCGATCGTTACTGTAGTGATAGCGATCATTGTAATTAACTGGTGAATTCCCGTATTGCTGTTGTGTTGTCTGGTATATGGGGTGGTACCTGGAATTTATGTTTCTGCTTCCCGTTACGGCGATAGTAGTTGTTATTATCACACGGAACGTCGTGTTCTTTACTGTTGTTGGGTTGGTATAACAGACCTGAGTCTGCGCCTACACCGTGCGGCTGTGTAGTGTGCAGGCCAAGATTACAATTACTCCGCGCACTAGCACGCACGTCTTCTTGAATCATGTCAAGGTTGTCAAGTACTGACAGAAAAGCCTCCGTGTCGTCGTCACTGACATTTACTAACTTCTCCCTGATTGATACCGGGAGCTTTGACTTAAGGATCATAATTACGTCCTTCGTGGAAATGGGCGTGTCCCAACATTGTATTTTTCGCTGGTATTTCTCGAAGTACCTACGGAGACCAGCACTCCTCGTGTTAAACGGTTCAGCATTATATACTTCCTTTCTAAGGCGTTGTTGTATACCTGAACTCCAGAATTTGCTCAGAAATAGCTTTTCGAAGTCAGCGTAATTATTACATCTGTCAATTACTTCTGTTCCCCAGACAGAACCCTCTCCTTGAATGTAACCTACTACAAAGCGCATACGTTGCTTGTCATCCCAGCTCTCAGGAAAAACACCATTAAATGACTTCAGAAAAACCATTGGGTGGATGTTGCGTTTCTCTGGCAGAAAAGGCTGGAACACGCGGTGCTTGAGAACGCTTTCTTCTATCATGAGCTCGACAAGAGTTACTTGATCATTCTGGTTGCGTACTAACGGGTTCTTACTGCTGTAACCATGTACAAGTGGAGAGAATTTTACACGAGACACGGGATTATTATTGTGTTCATGTTCTGAAGAAAGCAAGTGTGAATACTCACTTCTATTGTCATTAGGAAAATCATTGACTTGTTGTTTCAACTGCTCGATTTCCTCAGTGAGGTGTCGTTTCCACTCGGGAAGATCTCGGTAAAAAACTCTACGAATCTCTCCTAATTCAGTGAGAATCGTATCTCCTGATGTACCTGGAGCAGCTAAAACTTCAACTGTGGCCGACTTAACGGCTTCTTTTAAGTCGTGTTGAACCTTGTTTTCTATGTACTGTTCCTTAGTCTCGACCCATTCTACAAATTCTTTTCCTATCGTGGAACGTACGTTTGCTGCAGCATCATTCACCCTCTTTTTCAATGTTAATTTCGGATAGCGCCTGTGTCAGGTCATTGACTGGCCTTGCAGAGTGATGTCATTGTCTGCAAGCTTATTTACTTTAGCTCCGACCTCACCGGACTTTTTTGAAACTTCGGTTGTAACTGCCTGGCAACTTTCTATTTGTACTTTGATGTCTTTGCGCACGTTACCTATTGTGCTCTCACATGCATCTACCTTCTGCAGAACACCTTCTATCCTGTCATTAACTTTAGTACTTAATTCCGCGATATATTCCACCGTGACTGTCCCTATTCTTGCCTCTAAGTTGGCATCAATACTATCTAACCTATTTTTTATTGTACCAATCTTGGTATTCAGGTCAAACCATTTTCGCTCTGTCTCCCGTTCCTTTTCCCTTTCTTTTTGTTCCCTTTCTTGTCTATCTCGTTGTTTTTGTAATTTATAAGCTTCCCGTTCCCGTTTCTCCTGTTCTCTATCACGTTGTTCTTGTAATTTATAAGCTTCCCTTTCCAGTTTCTCCTGTTCTCTTTCTTGAAAAAAAATTCTCATCATGTCAACCATCGAATTTTCTCCCGTTTGCTGTGACGATGATTGCTGTGACGATATGTCACGCACACCATCATCGTCTACCGTTCTCTCCATTCGCGAATCGGGTCTGCCTGTTCCCGTTCGCGAACGTAGTGGATATGACTTGACAACCGTGTCATCACCGTCATCCACACTGTTTGTCGGTTTTCCTTTGTTATCTACCATGTTTATTTTCAAGTTTGTGACGTAACTGCTCAAAGAAATATTTCGCGGCACGCCGATCGTCAACTCTCAGATGCGCACGCTGATAGTCAAACGTCACACCACGGTAGGTGACAATTGCAGAGCTATACCGGGTAGAAGACAAGATGGCACCCAACTTTGAAAATAAGTGACAAACACCTACTAGACACTGAATCCTGCTATTATGGCAACCATCTTGTGTTCTTAACCGTAGCAACAATGAAGATGCTGATAATACTAACAAATAAACTTTGCATGAAGAGATGATCAGAAATGAATTCTAACTACGTAAATAAGCAACTCTGCAAGGAAATAACAGCGATAGGATAAAATGAAGCAGTAAGGAAAGAAATTCTGGAAATCAGTTTTTTTTATACAAGACGCGAGATTTTATGCGTAATGAAAACCTTACTTACATCAGTCGTTTTGCGCACTTTTGTTATTTTTCGATTTTTTTTAATGCTTCCTCGGTTTCGTTCAGTACTTCCTTTACGGCTTCCCGATGTCCACCGGATGATGTCATGAAACAATAACAGAACAGATTAAAAAATTTTTATCAAGTCCCTGTTCGGGCGCCACATCTAGTATGATAAAAAAATTATTAGGTTAAATATATTTCAATTCTTTCAATTTAAATCTGTGTTTCATACTAGAATGTCGTGTTCCCAGTTTGGCACAGCTTTGCCACAGGAGACACGAAAGCGGTCGAAGACGTCCGTCTTCTGGTCGGCTCCTGATCGTTGTCAGAAGGAGGCTAGTTTTTTGATTACGCAAAGACTTCCATTATTTGGAAAAGAACAACCCGGATTTCTTTACGTAATCTGTATGAATTTTATAATTACCTAAGGGACCTTTAACAATGAACAGTAAAAAAAATTGCATTTGCAAATGAAATCATTAATAAATGGGGCAGCTATGAGTTGTATAGAAGACAAGGGGCGCCCTTCTGTACACGACCAGGATGCCGCAGTAGTCTCTGCTGTAGTAAAGACTGTTTGAAATTTATAAAAATAATATGGCATGGAGGTTAAAAAAGTATAAAGGAAAAGAAAAGAATAAGAAATCTGGTAAACACTAAATATGTTCAAACAATTCTCACTAGCAAATTAGGGCTTATTTATAAACAATATAGCTTACATAAGTACTTTTCTAACTGTATGGTGCGATCAGATTTCAGCCTGCCCTGTGCTGTCTCCTTGGTTTACGTTTTTGTCACAAATTACAGTCATTACTTTTCTCCTTCGTTAAAGACAATTCTTGCACTGTTGAACACCTTCATAACAATAACTTGCCGATTTACAGTTTCGAACATAAATTACTTGAATTTTATTAATTAATAATGTTGTCTGCACGCTGGCAAGACCGCTCACTTTTCCAGCTTAAAGTCGACCTTCTTTTACGTTTTCACATTACAAGCAGAAGTACATTAAAATCTGAAGATCTACAAACGTTTTTTACTGTAATCTTTTATTTAGATCGAAGCGGAACGTCAGTTCAGCTTCTGTTAAAATGTTTCTTTGAGTGCGCAATCGATGTATTAGCGTCCGCGCTAGATGCGCATCTTTACAGTTACGTGAATTATATAAAACAAATGTCTTTCAAAGAATATGTCTCATCTCATAGGTTGATCATTTAATATACAGATAGGTGAATGGCTTTCCAAGGGTACTCACAGCTTTCATACTACGGAAATCCCAATGATATTACAAGCCGCATCATCGGTAGGCAATTTCAAGATGTATGGCCTCTCAGATCCCTCAACCTAAGGGCATGTGAATTCTGGTTGTGTGGATATTTGAAGGACAGTGTCTATCAGGGCTGTGTACGGGCTCTTCCTTATCTGAAGTATAGCGTACAATGACATATCGCTCTGCTTACACCGGGTATGCTGCGAGAAACTGTCGGTCACGTTGTGTTACGGATGCAGTACGTTGCTGAGTCGGGAGACCATATTGAACACATGTTTTAACTTGTTCTTACCGTATCATAATAAAAGCGCCAGAGCCACCGTCATCATGTATTTGATCGTTCTACCCATTTTTCTGCGCCCATGCCACATTACCACTGCTTACAGGGCCATATTTTTACCCGATGGCAGAAATTGGAACTTACGTTTCTCAGTATATTCCACGATGGCACTATTAATGAACGTACCTACAATGTTTCAGCGCCCAGTAATGTATATAACCCGCACTGCAGTTCCCAGAACACCGTCAGTTTAGTTATACCCAACCGGTGCGTAGTGCTACCAACCACATCACGCCCATGCCCCTATACCCGACCAACACGCTCCGGTACATTAATGACAAATATGATCTAATGTTCTGTATCTTTCAGAAAAGGCGTCTTTTCCGAAAGATAATTTGATCAAAAGGATTGCGCCGAGTCTACTCCTGATCTTTAAAGCACAGACAATTATACACTACTGGCCATTAAAATTGCTACACCACGAAGATGACGCGCTACAGACGCGAAATTTAACCGACAGGAAGAAGGTGCTATGATATGCAAATGATTAGCTTTTCAGAGCATTCACACAAGGTTGGCGCCGGTGGCGACACCTACAACGCGCTGACATGAGGAAAGTTTCCAACCGATTTCTCATACACAAACAGCAGTTGAGAGGCGTTGCCTGGTGAAACGTTGTTGTGATACTTCGTGTAAGGAGGAGAAATGCGTACCATCACGTTCCGACTTTGATAGAGGTCGGATTGTAACCTATCGCGATTGCGGTTTATCGTATCGTGACATTGCTGCTCGCGTTGGTCGAGATCCAATGACTGTTATCAGAATATGGAATCATTGGGTTCAGGAGGGTAGTACCGAACTCCGTGCTGGATCCCGACGGCCTCGTATCACTAGCAGTCGAGATGACAGGCGTCTTATCCGCATGGCTGTAAAGGATCGTGCAGCCACGCCTCGATCCCTGAGTCAACAGATGGGGACGTTTGCAAGTCAACAACCATCTGCACGAACAGTTCGACGACGTTTGCAGCAGCATGGACTATCAGCTCGGAGACCATGGCTGCGGTTACCCATGACACTGTATCACAGACATGAGCGCCTGGGATGGTGTACTCAACGACGAACCTGGGTGCACGAATGGCAAAACGTCATTTTGTCGGATGAATCCAGGTTCTGCATACAGCATCATGATGGTCGCATTCGTGTTTGGCGACATCGCGGTGAACGCACGTTGGAAGCGTGTATTCGTCATCGCCATACTAGCGTATCACCTGGCGTGATGGTATGGGGTGCCATTGGTTACATGTCTCTGGCAGCTCTTGTTCGCATTGACGGCACTTTGAACAGTGGACGTTACATTTCAGATGTGTTACGACCCGTGGCCCTACTCATCATTCGATCCCTGCGAAAAACTACATTTCAGCAGGATAATGCACGACCGCGTGTTGCAGGTCCTGTACTGGCCTTTCTGGATACAGAAAATATTCGACTGCGGCCCTGGCCAGCACATTCTCCAGATCTCTCACCAACTGAAAACGTCTGCTCAATGGTGGCCGAACAACTGGCTCGTCACAATACGCCAGTTACAACTCTTGATGAACTGTGGTATCGTGTTGAAGCTGCATGGGTAGCTGTACCTGTACGCGCCATCCAAGCTCTGTTTGACTCAATGCCCTGGCGTATCAAGGCCGTTATTACGGCCAGAGGTGGTTGTTCTGGGTACTGATTTCTCAGGATCTATGCACCCAAATTGCGTGAAAATGTAATCACATGTCAGTTTTATTATAATGTATTTGTCCAATGAATACCCGTTTATCATCAGCATTTCTCCTTGGTGTAACAATTTTAATGGCCAGTAGTGTACTTCATCATAACGATCAAAAACAAATTGAGAAATCAAGTTAATTACTTGTGTGTAGTTAGTCAAGCTTCTAATTAGTTACGTGACTATAAAATACTGAAATATTAATTGCTGAAAGAAGACATGGGAGAGCGATAGGCGTTTATATAGATTGCGGTAGTATCGCGTACACAAGGTATAAAAGGACAGTGCATTGGCGGGGCTGTCATTTGTACTCAGGTGATTCATGTGAAAAGGTGTCCGATGTGATTATGGCCGCATGCCGGGAATTATGAGACTTTGAATGAGGCACGGTTATTGAAGCTAGACGCAGGGGTATTCCGTTTCGGAAATCGTTAAGGAACTCAATATTCCGAGATCCACAGTGTCAAGAGTGTGACCAGAATACCAAATTTCAGGCATTACCTTTCACCATGGACAAGCAGTGGCTGAAAGCCTTCACTTCACGACCGGCAGCAGTGGCGTTTGCATGTAGTTGTCAGTGCTAACAGACAAGCAGCACTGAGATAAGTAACTGCATAAATCAATGTGAGACGTGCGTCGAACGTATCAGTTAGGACAGTGCGGCGAAATTTGGCTTTAGTGGCCTATGGAAACTGACGACCGAGGTGAATGCTTTTGCTAACAGTACGCCATCACCTGCAGCGTCTCTCCTAGGCTCGTGATCGTATTGGTTCTACCTTAGCTATTTGGAAAACCGTGGCCTGGTCAGAGAAGTCCCGATTTCAGTTGGCTTCGAGTCTGACGTAGACCCCACGAAGCCACGTATCCAAGTTGTCAACAAGGCACGGTACAAGGCGGTGGCTTCACAATGTTATGGGCGGGACTATGTCCTCTGGATGTTCTACTACTTGGAGACCGTTTTGAAGCCATTCATGGACTTCATAGTTCAAAACAACGATGGTATTTTTATGTTTGACAGTGCGCCATGTCACCGGCCTAACATTTTTCGCGATTGGTTTGAAGAACATTCCGGTCATTTCGAGCGAATGATTTGGCGTCCCAGATCGCCTGACATGAATCTAATCGAACATTTATGGGACAGTTCGTCCACAAAATCCTGCACCGGCAAACACTTTCGCAGTTATAGACGGCTATAGAGGTAGCAAGACACAGTATGAAACTTCCTCGCAGATTAAAACTGTCCGCTGGACCGAGACTCGAGCTCGGGACCTATTCCTTTCGAAGGCAAGTGGTAGAGCACTTGCCCGCGAAAGGCAAAGGTCCCGAGTTAGAGTCTCGGTCCGGCACACAGATTTAATCTGCCAGGAAGTTTTATATCAGCGCACACTCCGCTGCAGAGTGAAAATTTTACTCTGCAAACAAGACTAAGTATTTCTGCAGAGGCATTCCAATGACTTCTTGTGTCCATGCCACGTCGAACTGCTGCACTGCGGCGAGCAAAATGATGTCCGACACGATATTAGGAGGTATCCCAACATTTTTAGCCCCAGGCTATACCGTCTCCAGCTCGTTTTTGAGAATAGGTTACGAATTTATGTTTGTTTGTTTGAAACTGTACTTACGTAAAAATTACTGAATGCGCTTCGATGGCAACGGTAAATGCATAAGTGGAAGTTCAGATAAAAATGTCGCGGTAATGACATGAACGAAGTTTAGTTATCACTGTGATGAACACTTTAGAACCATTGAAAACCAGTACTAATTAATTACTAGCAATACGTAAAGCTGTATAGACTGAGCAATGTTATTCACAATAATGTTGACTGTCGCTATGATCAATCAATATCCCATACCAGGCTTCACAACAACTAAACCAACATGATTTCACAAAGCAGCTGCAATCAATTTAGACAACACCGAAATTATGAGAGCGAACATTACACAACATTTTTATAGAACACGTAAGTTACAATCACTTTTGTTAATCATATCATTACACTTCGCCAGTATTTTTCAGTTACTTTTAATATGCTCTGAACTTCTCACTGAAATAATTATAGAATAAAGTTAATATACTACAATGAATTAATTACTTCACTCACTTATTACTGCTCCTCTTTTCATGAAGTAGCGAACAATTAAGTTTTACTGACTAGGACATTCAAGTTTTTTTAGGTTGATTTGGCAAAATAATCAACACTGAATGCTATTTATTGCTTACCAGAAAGCGCCATAATGTTTGCAAACATTGTTTCTTCGACAAGTCTTTTACCATACTATACTGCTAAAATGCCGCAGTATTACATTGCGGTGAAGTTGAAATTTACAATACCACACTGCTAAAACGGCACATTATTACTTTGTGGTGAAGCTAAAGTTGGGGCAATTTAATACTTTTGGGGCAACAGTAATTGGTAAGAGGCTCTTCTCCAGTAACGAGCAATTTGTATTAACTTTGGGCACACAGTAGTCATTTTCCAATAATCCATTTTTCCGGTTCTCCTTGACTGAATATTGTACTGTGACCCATTTATCTATGTAACTGCCCGCCAGTAAATTCAGACTGCCTTGCCACAATTTGGACCCACATCGACAATGCCTTTAGTTGTGCACGCCAGCACAGCCACCTTACACCTGTGCTCAACCACAATTAGCTTGCAACTATCTCTGACTGCAGGCGCTTGCATCTTAGTGCATGTTATTACTATGCTCTTAACAATGACTTTGGATTATACATAATACAAGGTCCCTGACATTGCCAGCGTTTTTACTGCAATCCTTTACTAACTTGATTTCAAATGATTTGTAACAAATCTATGTTACAGAATTTCAAATAATTATCGTAGGCAATGAAATAATCAAATCTATACATTTATACTCTTAAATAAAATCGATATTGCAAAGATAAATAGAGTATTAATTTCGAGCTGCTCTGTTGCAGTGTTATACATTTTTTAAATTTTGCTATTACTTTTTAATGTTTTCTTACATTAAATTCTTGTTTTCTTGTCTCGTTCAAAGCTGTCTGTGTGACCTACTATTTCTCTCTTCTAAAAGTTAGTTTTCATTATTAATGTATTACTCAAATTATCCCTGTTCTGTGATTTTTGGAGGCACCATTTGGTGCGCTGCGTTCGCTACCCTATCTCTGGCAGGACGGTTAGGTTTTCTGCTGCTCGCGCAAAACCCACCTACAGCAGTGATTTGAGGTTCATAGAGGTCATTTCCGAGAACTTACGGTGTGGTTGATCTGAAAGTTCCACAGTTAGGCGCTCGCGGCACCCCTTCTGCACAGCACAGAAAAACCAACGCATAGAAACCTAGCTGGACGGGAAGACTGTACCGTTACAAGCGTCGTACTGTTGGAAAATTATGTTCTGTAGATGCTCCATTATTTGAGGAAGAAACGTCTTCTACAGCATTTCGAAACGCATTACGTGTAATACGTTACAATAAAGAAAATAAATTTATGTGACTGTCTCCTGATATGTGGCATTACCGGAAGAAATTGGAATGATTCGAGGAAGAGCTGCAGCCTTCGTCAGAAGTTTGTGTAGTCCGCTTAATAGTTTCATAGAAATGCCTAACACTACAAGAAAATCTTCATGCATCGCAGAGAGCAACAATGGTTCAAATGGCTCTGAGAACTATGTGATTTAACTTCTGAGGTCATCAGTCGCCTAGAACTTAGAACTAATTAAACCTAACTAACCTAAAGACATCACACACATCCATGCCCGAGGCAGGATTCGAACCTGCCACCGTAGCGGTCGCTCGGTTCCAGACTGTAGCGCCTAGAACCGCACGGCCACTCCGGCCGGCCGCAGAGAGCATTAGCCACACAACTCCTACATTCTAAAATTCACTGGACGGTTCAGAGTCGCGCAACGGTTCAAAGGCGCGTACGGCCACCTAGATTTAGGTTTTCCGGGCAAAAACCGGGATGGTTCCTATGAAAGTACACGGCCGATTTCCTTCCCCGTCCTTGACACAATCTGGACTTGAGCTCCGGGTCTAATGACCCAGTGTCATTCTTCCTTCTTTGCATTCTAAAATTAACTAATAAACATGCTATTTCCTACTACGTGAGAGCGTACAAACTGTGTCAGGAGATTAGAGCGGCAGTTTCCTGCCGCAGACCATGTGGCTGGCGGTTGCTACTGGGCCGTGGCAAGCGCCTAGCGTGTACGTGGCGTTGGAAAAACCAGAGTGGGCCTTGGCAGGGGCGCTTATGGCCGTGTTTGCGCTCTTGGAGAAATTTATATGCCACAGAAAAATTGACAAAAACAGAACTAAGAGTGACACGGAGATGCGAGTTGGCACTCACGGACAGAAAAATATGTAAAGCTAAATTGTCAAGACGTGCCACAAAAATATGTAATGTTTTAAAAGTTATTGTTGTCTAAGAAATTGTAAATTTACAAATGTTCAGAAGCTAATATTTCGGCAGTGCTTAGGCCGATTAATATGAACAAAATGTCTACGGAAGCGGCTAGTATAGCTGCATCGAGCAATCATAGCCGATTTGGCATAATCTGTACCAATTTTGAACGAGAGGTCGGAATATGGGACTACTGAGAGAAACTGTGTTTTTGGTAGTAAATAAATTTAAAGAGACGAAACTAGTGGCAGCATTCTAAAGTTTAAGGAGGAAGATGAGTAATTAAGTATGAATTTTTATTTGTTTATTTATGTTAAGTATCAAAAATCCTGGAAAAGCAATATCACGCCACAAAAACATTATTTGTGGAAAAACGGTGGCAGATACAGACAACTGGACCTTAAATTGTTATTGCCCGGAAAATTTCTATATTTTTTAATACATCATTTACGTTTATGTGTTTGGTTTTAGAATATTCGTAATTTTTGTCAAACATTGTTTTGAGTTAGGCAGTCGTTTCGAGGGTGCTTAGGACGGTCATCTTTGATGAATGGACAGTGAGTTTTGAGCGACGCTAAGAGACGGAAGTGCCGCCCATCTGGGGGTAGCAGTGGGTTGGTAGCCACGTTTCGGGGACAAGTATGTATATACTTGTATGTGTGTATGTGGTAGCTCATTGAGTTGTTAACATTACTATGTCCTCTTCACGTCATATAAATAAGATGTCACTATTATAACATGTAAATAAGGTTTATAGCACCAAGATTACAGCCATATGTATCAATACCACGGTGCACTCACGTTTGTAATTGTATCTCATCAACCATTAACAAATACTAGGATATCCCTACTCTTTATATTATGTTAAATCTGCTGTTTAAAATGACATCTTTTGATTATTTTACTCGTATTTGCTTAAATGCTTTTATGTACATGACATGTTTCACATACCTGTGTTACTTGCACTTATTCCTAAGTAATGTTACAACACATACAACAGGATTTACATGCCTGATGATACGTACATCACAAATGTCGCTTCAGACCTCACTGGTTCATTATTGAGTGAGTAGAATAAGTAATTGCACTGTATTGTATTAATTCTGAATTGAGGCAAAATTACACAACTTAGAGTTGGTCATGTGTCAATTTCACGTACAAAGCTGTATATTTACCTATTAAAATGTACCTTAAACAAAGTCAATGACTAGCTGGACTTTAATATTTATGGATGCAGTGAATATTATCGAGAGGTTTGTTACTGTTTATGTTTATGAGCAGGCGACTTCATTGTATACTAAGATAAACAGGTACTGCAAAGATGTAACAACTACCAAAGAAAATAAATTGCTCCTAACTTTTCCTATCCTACCGGACACTGAGTCCAAAGACTAAGAAAAGGTCACCTGCTTGTAACAGAAATTGCTTTGACCAAGACTATTTGACACTTAGACAACTGTCATTCAGTCAAGATGGTGTACTCAGTCATGAAACAAAACAGTAGGCTCTGCCAGAAATATCAACTCTTACACAACGTGTCTAATAGTGTATTTTAATACGACAGTATGCCATCTTAGGCAGTTTATAACACTTGTAAGTAAGCATTACAAAATATGGATTGTTATACGGTTATATTGCTTGTTATGCATTTCACTGTTATTGTCTTGTTTTCAGAAAACATTTAATAATGGCACTTTGAAGCCGAAATCATGATTGTGTAAGTGTAAATGTAACACGGTAAATAAACAACAGTCCGATGGCGTACTTATTTTAAAGAAATATATTATGACTGTGGCCCCACAGTATGAAAAAGGATTATTAAGTATATATGAAGCTACGTTCGAAAGCGTTCAAGTGCAGCGCAATATAGTGGATTAGGACAGCAGACAATAGTGTATTTTGTGAACTGTCAACAGACTATCGAGTGTCGTGATCGCGACAAATGAATTTTATAGTGAACTGTTGTAGCATCAGTTATTAACGGCTGCCCTTATGTAAAAGTTCCTCAGACTGCATTTTAAGTGTTTGCTCAACATATCGAAGAAAAATAAACTACTTGTTCATATTATAAATCAACGCGAGTGATTCAATATTTTGTATTTCACCGCAATACCTGCCTGCATTGTATATTTTATTCCATCTTAAAAATTGAGTTTACGACAGGTGTGAGCTGACACCCTATGTCGAAAAATGTAGCCAAACATTGAGACCAGCCACATTTCTGGGCTGCTCAATTAAGCTGAGTGTAACAAATATATACATTTATTTTCGTGCCATAGCACGTGGGGGCTCGAACCAAACTATTCAAACTTCAATGTGTTGTGCCGATTACAGTCGTAAAGGCACAGTGAATTCGATGCAAAACTTGGATAAATTGGGTTGTATATGTAGGATTACCTATAGTTTTTCTGTGTAACGTAAATTCCGTCCATAAGTCCTGGGAGCCCATATTTATGACCGACTGTCCGTGTCATCGTCTGCCAATGGTGTTACTGTGTACAGTACGGAGGGGACTGGGGTCAGCGCACTCCTCTCCAGGCCGTTGTCAGTTTTCGCTACCTGGAGCCGCTGCTACTCGGTCAAGTAGCTCCTCAGCAGGCATCACGAGGCTGATTGCACCCCATTCCAGTTCTGCCACCAAGGCAAAATCTCTGGCATGACCGTGAATCAAAGCCAGTGTACTACACAAGACGGTCAGCCACGCAGATCACTAAGCTTTCTGTGTTTCATGTGCAAATGAGAAATTCAATAAGTAGAGTCTCATGAAGTTCCTATACTCTGAAAGAGATGGAGGAGATGGAGGAGTAGCTTTTGCCATACAGATATAGATGCGGCCGCAGTTGTAGGTACATACTGGCTTTTTCATCTACAGAGTGAAGCCGAACTTTACCGGCGATATTGCCAAGGTTGTTCAGTGATATTTTCTTAGTAATTTGGTTTGAGGGTGTGAGCCGTGCGCCGCTCGTGTTCATGACATTTACAGTTTGGCAACTGCTATTACAGAACTGCTGCCTCGTTTAAGAAAATTTCATTTACTGGCGTCACTAACTGCCAGCCTTACTTGTCCGTGAGCGGCAGCAGCAGCACGTATCGATAAGTGCACTGTTCTGCCGTCTCTGGAGCGACCGATAGTATTTCCGGGTCGTCGTGAGTCTGGCAGTCAGTTGGAGACGGACCAACAGTGCAGTCGGGACGCAGCAGCAGTGAAGTCGGGGACGGAGCGCCGGTGAGGCGCCGACAGCCAGTGCTTACCGACCGCTGGCGACACACATGAACTGTCCGACGGAGGGAGATTGGAGTGGGACGACCGTTAGTTGGTCGTCTCATCGGCCGACGTATATTTGGTCCTTTCACCATTTCCGGGACTGCAGTTGGTCTGTTGGCTTGGAGCAGCGAGGAAATCTTCGCGGCGCGTGGTTTGACTGGGTCCACTGGCAGCATCTATGCGGTGTTGGAATGTGTGGTGCTGTTCTCATTGCTTCGAGGTACGTGGCTCACCGATGCTGGACGCGAAAGTTGAGTTTTGACTTAATCTACCAGCAAGTCACGATTGTTCACATTGTGTCGTTTGGAGTTCTTTGTTGACTGTTGAGATATTCCCGCGAGCAACAACGTGTGTTTTCAAGTTGACAAATTTTAGCCACCCTCCGGTGGTGTTTAACTGTACTTGGTTATTTGAACTGAAGTGCACCAGCGGAATCTTCTCCCTTGCGGCCGTTAACGTTCCGGTTACCTGCCGTGGCCGTTGACGTAAATTCAGGCAGTGTATTTTCCTCATCGTGTTGTCGCTGTCCAGCACGGTGTGTTGTTTGACAGCTCAATATGTAATTGGTTGTGAGCTCCAATACCTTATACGTTGTTTCACTGAACTCCCTGTTGTGTGCTGGTCGGGTAAAGCGCAGGTTATCTTGTAGGTTGGTCCGTTGACTGTCTGTCGGTTGGGTTGTCGTCGGATCGAAAGTGGTACAGCCGACTGCCCGTCTCACCTAAGCGAGCGTTAGTGTTTGAATTCCGGGCCGACCCTCGGAACTTTTTTCTTGTTTGTTCTAGTTGTTTTTACTTGCATGGCTTCTAGCCGATTTTACATTAAGGTTGTTTTGCTCTTAAGGCGTCAGATGGTTTGGGCCTTCAGCCTAATTTAAGAACTGTCTTGCGTAGAGCCTTTAACATTTTTTTAAAATTAATGTTATTGATTCTTAAGTGTTGGGCCTTCAGCCGATTTTGAATTTGTTTTGCCCTTAGTGTCATATTCTTGGGGCCTTCAACCGATTTTGGGTTAAAGTTGTTCTGCTCTTAAGGTGTTAGATGGTTTGGGGTAGATGGTGTGAGCCTTCAGCCTAATGTAAGAACATTTTTACGTAAAGCTTTTGGCGTTTTTAAAATTAATGTTATTTAGTCGTAAGTGTTGGGCCTTCAGCCGATTTTGAATTTAAGTTGTTTGCTTTTAGTGTCAGATTCTTTGAGCCTTCAGCCTAATTAAGGAACTGTTTTAAGATAAGGCTTTGTCTTTTAAATTTCTGATTTTGGTTGAGCTTTAAGTTATTGGCTTTCAGCCGTTTTTAAATTAAAGTGGTCCTGCCCTTGAAGCATGAGATCGTACGGTGCATTCAGCCGGTAGTTAAGTTCCAAAACTAAAGCTGTTTTTTCTCGGCTCTTGTAATGTTTGATCAAGTTAAAAGTTGTATGTTCGAGTGTAACTGACAGCCACATGTTTTGGGTCCTTTCCACAGCTTAAATTATCCGTCCTGTCTTGCGGGTTTAGCAGGACGTCTCAGGGTGCCTTCGGTAGGCGTTACGCCTAACCATCCGGCAACCCAAACTACATCTAGTTACGCGGGCAGCCTGCTTTCTTTCACTAGAAATTCCGGGGCTATTACGGCACACACTACCACCAGACGGCGACCAAACTGCCCGCAGAATTCGCTGGCGCAGCGGACCTCTTTCCCTCTTAGCCAGGCACGTGACAGACAGCAAGACAGAATGTATCCTTGCGCCGAGGGTTGTACTCAGGCCGGTACGCGCACGCTCGGCAGTCAGTTCACTCCTTGCCCAACGCCGTACACTTATGTAGTCATCAACTAGGAACTCACTTTGGAGCCGCCGCAACGACGACGCCGTGATTTGTGCCAGTGATCATCCAGTAGCATTGTACGGTTTATTGTCTTTGTTTGTACCCTGGACTTGACTCTGTCAGTTTATGCCGGAACTTCGAAAGTGAATTGTCCTTTTGGGACTTAACTCGTATGGCTTCTAAGTGTACAGAACTTCAGTTGAATTGGCTACCACTGTGCATTGTGTATATACTACTCAGGGATATTTTCTAGCAGTGTATGTATTCTACTAAGGGCCTTCAGTCTTGGACAATAATTACGTTTATTCGTTACGTCCAGGTCTTCGGAACTACTCGAGAAGAGACTTTTTCAGTATTGTTTCTACCATATTCAAGAATCAGTTCTCTTTGGCGAGTGATAAATTCTTACGTTGTATGAAACCACTCTTCGGAGTAGACATATTATCCCTTGTTAAATAGACTTTGTTCTACCGTATCTATACAAAAAATTGTCTGCCAAACCAGGCGGACACAACAGAGGGACCCGTGCTCTTCAGTGGCTTCCACGTATAAAGTAATTTCATTTCATTTTTTACCAACTCTGATCTTTGCATCCCATAATATATCTGCAAAACAATACAAACGTCAATGGTAGCCACACCTCAGTCACTTATTGTACTTGTTGTTGGCAACTTTAATGCTCACTCTCGGCCTCAAGACGATTCTGACTCTTATTTTTTTTTCTATCCAGTAGCGTTAGTTGAACGTTAGTAATGGTACATAGCAGCATAGATACTGTCGAAGAACTGGTCGATGTGCACCTCGTATGTGTTTACTGGTTGCAATGAAAGAGCGGCACCATGATGCTTAGCTAAGTCCGCAGTGACAGTAACCTCACCATTGTAGTTTTGAATATGAGGGTTGTTTCATCACTCTGTGTTTCGTGTTGTGTGTTTTGGTGATTGCAAAATGGTTCAAATGGCTCTGAGCACTATGGGACTTAACATGTATGGTCATCAGTCCCCTAGAACTTAGAACTACTTAAACCTAACTAACCTAAGGACATCACACAACACCCAGTCATCACGAGGTAGAGAAAATCCCTGACCCCGCCGGGAATCAAACCCGGGAAACCCGGGCGCGGGAAGCGAGAACGCTACCGCACGACCACGAGCGGTGATTGCAAGTAACTGTTGTGGTCTTCAGTCCGCAAACCGATATGATGCAGCTCTCCACGCTCACGTTTCCTGTGTAAGCATCTTCGTCCCCGCCAACTACTACAGTCCACATCCATTTGAACCTTCTTACTGTATTCACGTGTAGGTCTCCCTCTACAATTTTTACCCCTTCAGGCTTCTCTCACTGACAAACTGCGTATTCTTCGAGGTTTCAATATGTTCCCTAGGAACAGATCCGTTTTTTAATCAAGCTGTGCCATAATTTTTTCTACAATGTGTTTCAATACCTCCTCGTTAGTTATCCCATCTACCAATCTTTTCAATATTCATGTATTGCACCACATTTCCAAAGTTTCTGTTTTCTTCTTATCTGAGCTGCCTATAGTCCACGTTTCACTTGCGTATAATGTTACGCTCAAAGAAAATGTTTTCATAAATGATTTAAATTTACATGTTAACAAATTTTTCTTCTACAGAAACGCTTTTACAGCTATTGCCTGTGTGCATTTTATATTCTCTCTGCATATGACGTCACTTTAGTGGTTAAACAACAAAACTCATATACTATTTTAGTATCTCATTCACTTATCTAACAGCGTCGGCTGATTTAATTCTACTAAATTCTATTACCCTTGGTATATTTTTGTTGATGTTCATTTTATAACCACTTTTCCAGAGACCATACGTTCCGTTCAACTGCTATTCCAAGTTCTTTGTCGTCTGTGACAGAATTGCAATGTCGTGGCCAAACCTTAGTTTTTATTTCTTGACCCTGAATTTTAATTCATTTTTTTCAAATTTCTCCTGGGTTTTGTTTTCTGCTTACTCACTATACAGATTGAACAATGTGAACAGGCAACGATCCCGTCTCAATCCAAACTATCACGATTTCTTCCAAACGCTTTTTCTTTCAATCCCTCTGACTCTTATAACTGCAGTCTGGGTTCTGTTTTAGATTTCCTTTCGTTTTCTGTATTTTATAGTTCATACCTTCAAAATTTCTGAGAATATAGTATAGTTAGCATTGTCTAAGACTTTCTTTAACTCTGGAGATGCTGTAAAAGTGTCTGATTTCCTTCCACCTATCTTCTAAGATAAATCGTACGACCAGGTTTTCCTACATTTCTTCAGAACTCACACAGATTTTCGCCGAGATCGGCTTTTACCAGTTTTTCCATTCTTGTGTGAGAATTGTAGCCCTATATCGATGACGTCAATCTGTTTTAGAATTATGAAGCATGTTTTATGGTCAAGAATTATGACGTTTGTGGACAACATAAATCTCCTCTACAATCATGAACATGAATTCAGCAAACAGAGATCTTGTTAAACTCAGCTCGCTCTGTTCCTCCATGACATCCATAGCGCTGTAGACAACGGCGCTCACGTTGACGCCATATTCTTTGACGCCAGGAATGCACTTGACCGCGTCCCATACTGCCGTTTAGTGAAAAATAATACGAGCTTACAGAATAGCAGATTTGCGACTGGATTCAAGACCCTTGCAAATATAACTCAATATTTCGCTCTTAATGCAACAAAATCGACACATATAAACGTAATTTTTGTAGTACCACGAGGAAGTGTGATACAACCGTTACTATTCACAATTTATATAAATGTTCTATTAGAAAGTGTCTGAAGCTCTTTAAGATTGTTCGCATATGATGCGGTTGTCTATAAGAAAGTGGTAACGTCAAAGGACGGTATCGGTTTGCAGAATGACCTGCAGAGTATTGTAGAATGGTGTAGGCTCTGGCAGTTGACTCTGAACGTAAATAAATGTACCACACTGCCCATTCATGGGAAAAATCATCCACTACTATACGACTACGCTATTCATGAAAAATTGTTGGAATGAGTATCTACCGTAAAAAAAAGTCTGGGAGTACCTATCCAGAGCGATCTTAAGTGTGAGATTCATAGGAAGAATCGGAAGGAAATGTTGCTCATCCACGATGGAGGTGGCTTGTGAGGCACCTGTTAGCCAGTTCTTGAGTATTGCTCATCAATATGATATCCTTACCAGGTGGAGAGAGAGAAATAGGGGGGGGGGGGGGATCCAATGAAGAGCGGCGCGCTCCATCACGTGATCGTTTAGTCGGCGCGATAGAGTTACTGAGATGCGCAACAAATTCCAGAGGCAGACGTTACAAGAGATGCAATGTGCGTCACGGAGAGGGTTCTTACTGAAAATACGAGAGAGCACTTTTCGTGAAGAGTCGGACAACATATTACTTCCTCCCACATAGATCTCGCGAAAAGATCACGACGAGAAAATTCGAGATATTAGAGCTGATACAGAGGCTTACCGAAATCTTTATTCCCGCCGCGAGCTATTCGCGAGTGGAACATGGAAGAGGGATCAGTTTTACCGGAAGTATCCCCCACCATACAACATTAGGTAGCTTGCGGAGTATGGTGTGGATAATTCGTGCAAGTATTTTAAAAGTATAAGTTATTAAACAGATGGTTCAGTACTACACACACGTGTCAACACCTGCGTAATTTTGAATTAGAATTATCACTTTCTTCTTGAAGCCTAAGAATATTTCACCTTTCTCATAAATGTGTAGCACACGATTAGTATTTTCGTGTTTGGCTCTACCAAGGATCTCAGAAATTGTGAGGCTTTGTTTCCACTTACGTCTTTCAGTATTCTGTCGAGTTTTTTTCACAGTATGATGTCGCCCACTCCATTTTCATTTACTTCTTCTTACCTTTATACAGGATTGCCTTAAAGTTAATTTCCCTTGTAAGCTATATATCTTCCAGGTTTCCGTTCTTTGCTCAGTACTGGTCTGCCATCTGACTCTTAATATTCATACAGGGATGCTCTTTTCACCAAAACTTCCTTTAATTTTCCTACAGACGGCATCTATCTCTCGTAGCCATGCACGCTTCTATAGCCTTGAATCTGTCCTCTAGCCATTTCTCCTTAGCCATTTTGAACTTTCTGCCAATCTCATTTTTAGACATCTCTCCTCAGTTTTGTCAGCTTAATTTGCTGCATTTTCCTATTTTCTCCTTTCGGTGATTGCGGGTTACTAATTTTTCCACTACTGAGAAGGAAAGGCATCTTTACGTAAATAAAGCTAAGTGCTGTAACAAATTCAGTAAGTCATAATTACGCGATAGCTCTGTAACGAGCCACCAGGACCTACGGGGCACGGTAGAGTTGGGTTCATCCAGCGTGTTGGTGATACGAAATAATCATCCGTTTCAACCCACACCCGTATCCGAGTCAGATAGAAGCCTTCTTCTGCCATTTATAATCTAACAAAGCTACCTCGAAATCAAGGAGGCCTGTACGGTGTATAATGGGCCAAGAAGGTATCTTGAGATGGGTAGATGGGATTCACAGACGTGGGGACGAGGCGATAACACAAATGGATAGACGGGCTGAAAGTATCAACTTCCTCAAGGACAGATGAAGATGGCTAGTAGAGACTGCAAGCGCAAGCCCAGTCCACATGGTGTTCATTAGCTGACCACGGTATTACTGCACCCGGGAGTGAAGGAACTTCGTCAGTTTCTACCGTGATGTCTCAAGAGGACACTCTGAAACACTTCATAGTATATTCACAACTGTATCCATTCACCGTGTCATAGGTATTCCTTAGTCACTGCGCGTTTCAGATAACGACCATGGGAGACCAAGTGCAGTAATGTAGTGGTGTGGTAGTGTTCTGCTGCGGTGTGCAACAGAGAAAACAAATAGACTTCGCACAACTTGGCAGAAGTTGCCAAAGGTGATCAACACCACCTAGCCCAATGACACAGCCTCCAGCGCGGCTTGCATAGCGATGCCGCAGCCACGTGATAGCGCATGAGGCGCGAAGTTGTAATGACCTTCCTCTGCTGCTGCTATTCACCTGAAATCGACCGATTAAACGTGGCGCGAACGTAAACATGAGGCTACACTACAGATCAATTTGGTACCACAACTTTTATTTGGCATTCAAATTCCTTGGTTACGCCAATTCACAATCAAATTGTAACTCTTCAGGCTTTCCCGGCGATCTAATGCCATCTTGGGTTGTCGGGTGTTCTGCCGGATATCAGCGTCGTACTTGCACGATATTTCGGTCACGTAGCTCGAGACCTTCATCAGGTGCGACCTGAGACTGCTCCTCGAGTGGACCTGGTCCAGTATTTATGCCTGTGGCCTTCCCCCTCCACCAACGGCTGCAGGCGCTTCCTCTGTGGTCAGCGCCCATTCCCTGCGACCTGCTGGAGCGTTGCTGCTCCGTTTTCCGTCTGCTGCGGTTCTAGGTGTTCTCTCTGCCGTCCGCGCCCAGCATACCCGCTCCTGGGGGTTTCATCTACGGTCTGGGGTACCAAGCGTTCCCCCTGCGGTCCTCGCCCGCTCACCACGACCTGTTGGAGCGTTGCCGCTCCGTTTTTCGTCCGCTGCGGCTCTGGATGTTCCCTCTGCGGTCCGCGCCCACCAGTCCCACTTCTGGGTGTTCCATCTTCGGGCTGGTGCGCCTGGCAGTCCGTCAGGGGCTCGTTTTCCATCTCCATGTCTCTGGTTCTTCTGTTTGTGTAGTGTTGCAGCTGGCCTCGTAACTCCTTTAACAATTTCAGAGCCGGATCCCAGGCTCTGCTTAGCTGGTACCCTGTGTCACGGTCCATAAGATCGTCAGCCATTTTAATTTCTATCGATTCTCTGATAACACTGTCCCAAAATCTGGGTGTTTGTGCTAGAATCTTGGTATCCGCATACTTCATGATCTAGTTCTTGACAGTGTTCAGCAATGGCTGACTTAGTCACCTGTCTTAATCTAGTGTGCCTTGATGTTCTTTGCACCTGATCTCCACAGTTCTTGTCGTCTGGCCAATATATCTGCAGGCCAGCAGCTGTCACCACCCTGCACAGAAGAATGGGGTTCTGAAGACTTTGTTCCACAGAGCACGTGCCCTGTCAGACCAAGAGAATCTTCCTATAGAGATAGAACGTCTCAAAACAGTTCTCTCCAAGAATGGATACACGGACAGACAAATTGAGATGGCACTCCAACCGGCCACGATACCACAGGTTCCTGAAGAAGACCAAGATGAAGCAAAGAAGGTGGCATATCTGCCCTATGCTGGCTCTATTTCTGCCAGAATCAGTAGGATCCTCCGTAAACACAATATCAAGTGTGTTTTCTGTCCATCCAACAAGATCGGGGGACTGCTGGGGAGTGTCAAAGACGACCTGGGGTTACAAAAACCAGGGATTTACAATATACCTTGTCAATGTGGCATGTCCTACATTGGCCAGACGACAAGAACTGTGGAGATCAGGTGCAAAGAACATCAAGGCACACTAGATTAAGACAGGTGATTAAGCCAGCCATTGATGAACACTGTATAGAACTAGATCATGCCATGAAGTATGAGGATACCAAGATTCTAGCACAAACACCCAGATTTTGGGACAGTGTTATAAGAGAATCGATAGAAATTAAAATGGCTGATGATATTATGAACCATGACACAGGGTACCAGCTAAGCAGAGCCTGGGATTCGGCTCTGGAATTGTTAAAGGAGTTACGAGGCCAGCTGCAACACTACACAAACAGAAGAACCAGAGACATGGAGATGGAAAACGAGCCCCTGACGGATTTCCAGGCGCACCAGACCGAAGATGGAACACCCAGAAGTGGGACTGGTGGGCGCGGACCGCAGAGGGAACATCCAGAGCCGCAGCAGACGAAAAACGGAGCGGCAACGCTCCAACAGGTCGTGGTTAGCGGGCGAGGACCGCAGGGGGAACGCTTGGTACCCCAGACCGTAGATGAAACCCCCAGGAGCGGGTTTGGTGGGCGCGGACGGCAGAGGGAACACCTAGAGCCGCAGCGGACGGAAAACGGAGCAGCAACGCTCCAGCAGGTCGCAGGGAATGGGTGCGGACCACAGAGGAAGCGCCTGCAGCCGTTGGTGGAGGGGGAAGGCCACAGGCATAAATACTGGATCAGGTCCACTCGAGGAGCAGTCTCAGGTCGCACCTGATGAAGGTCGCGAGCTACGTGACCGAAATATCGTGCAAGTACGACGCTGATATCCGGCAGAACACCCGTCAACCCAAGATGTCATTAGATCGCCAGGAAAGGCTGAAGAGTTACATCAAAAGTCTCTACGGGGGGGAGATGTATCAGAATATCAAGAAGCTGGACGAGCTATGGCAGAAGAAAGGGAAGATGCCGAGTTCTCTCAGTTTTTTGCTGAGGTGTCGAGATTGAGAAGTGGTACTAGTATTTGCCAGAATTAAACATCACATCAACTCCAGAGCGGCGAACAAGATAAAACGCAGAGCCAGCATGGCACTGGTGAGAGAGAGGATTCGAGATATGCGCCACAAGTTAGATGTTGTGGTCACGGAGCTTTTACACATTCTTCTGTACATGGCCGCCTCCTTAACAAGAGAAGATTGGGATTGGGTAGACCGTGCCTCCTGGTCTTTAGCTGAGTGTGCTAGAAGGAATGCCTCATCTTGCCAATCTGCAAAGTTTGACTGCAGGAGTAAGAAAGCACAGCAGATGGAAGAGACACGCACTGTGACGAATCTGAGTGGCATACAGTTTGATGATACAACCTTAAAGGTACTCAGCAAGGGTCTCAACTTTGCTACGACCCCTAGAAACGTACCCATTTCAGGTTTCGTCAGTGCAGTAGAGCAAGTTGCAGCCACACTTCCACCTAATGTGGCAGAGGAAGTCCGCCGCGAGACCTGCAGGGCCTTCACCAAGGCCAGGCCGCCGAAATCGAACATCACAACCGAGGAGAGGCTTGCACTCAAGAAACTACAGGAAGACAACAGCATTGTGGTACTGCCAGCAGACAAAGGGAACTCCACTGTCGTCTTGCAGCGGGTGGATTATGATGAGAAAGTACGCCAACTTCTGGAGGACCCTACATTCAGAATTCTGGAGTGTGACCCCACGGACAAGGTGGCCAAGAAGACTAGTGCTCTCTTGAAGGAAACAGGGATGCCCGATAAGATCATCAGATAACTGCGGGAAAAAGCGCCAGTGCCACCTAGACTGTATGGTCTGCCTAAAATACACAAGGAGGGCGTGCCCCTACGTCCTATTGTCAGTAATATTGGGGCACCTACGTACACAACAGCCAAGTACTTGAAAGGTCTCCTGTCTCCATATGTGGGGAATGTATTCACCACATCCGAAACTCAGAAGATTTCCTGCAACGCCTCAAGCAACTGCACATCACAGATTCGGACATCATGGTTAGTTTTGATGTGGTATCGCTGTTCACCAGGGTCCCACTGAAGGACTCACTAGAACTGATTGCAGAGAAATTTGGCGGTGCTCTGTTGGACCTGTTCAGTCATACACTGACATCCACGTACTTCCTGTACAGAAAACAATATTACGAGCAAATTGAAGGTGTAGCTATGGGCAGCCCACTGTCCCCTGTGGTTGCCAACATGTTTATGGAGAGTTTTGAGGAGAGGGCATTGGAGACAGCCACATTTAAACCCACATGCTTCTTTAGGCATGTGGATGACACCTTCGTGATCTGGCCACATGGGATGGACAGGCTCAATGACTTTCTTGAACATCTTAATTCATGCCACCCTAATATCAAGTTCACCATGGAACTGGAGAAGAATGGCCAGCTGCCATTTCTGGATGTACTAGTTCAGAGGAAAGCAGATGGATCAATTGGCCACAGTGTGTACCGAAAACCAACACACACTGATTTATATCTGCAGGCCAGCAGCTGTCACCACCCTGCACAGAAGAATGGGGTTCTGAAGACTTTGGTCCACAGAGCACGTGCCCTGTCAGACCAAGAGAATCTACCTATAGAGATATAACGTCTCAAAACAGTTTTCTCCAAGAATGGATACACGGACAGACAAATTGAGATGGCACTCCAACCGGCCACTGTTATATCCTAGCCAGTAATGCCACCCGAGCCCGCTGCCAAAAGGTTGGCAGCATCAAAGTCCGGACGCCGTCCGCATAAGCAGCGCCAGCGAGACAGGAAATCGCCGCAAGTCTGCGCGCGCCACCGCTGGCTTCTGGTTTCTTAAGCGCTGGAGTCGCGAGCGCTAGTTCAGTTCTGTATTCGCCGCTCAGTTGTATACTCGCCACCGATTTGTGTACTTGCTAGTCAGTTGTGTGTTCATCGCAGCAGAGTTGTTGTTTGTCGTCAGCCGACGCTGACCTAGCCGCTCCGACTCGAACTAGACAGATCTCTGTAGACACGGTGTTCACTACTGTTTCTGTATCTTCGTTAATAAAGATAAGTACCGACTTTTATTTAATCAGAGTGTTTGGGTTTTCATCTTTCTGTTCACTGTTCCAGCGGACCGGTCGGCCCGCTATTAAAAGTGTGGCGGTGACTTCGTAAGCCGTTTCTACAGCGAATTGCTTGTCGCTACGAACACCGCCACAGAACTGGCGACGAGGACTTCCGAACTCGTGTGCAGGGCTGGTTCAACTTGTTTCTGGTTATACTATTATAGCGATAAAATTTTGGGGGCTGGTTTAATTTGTGTTTACTATGTCTGCCGACTTACAACAGTTGATCTTTTTACAGAGTCAGCAAATACAAAGTCTGGTGGAAGCAATCGCCAAACAAGCGGCTAATCCTCCAACACAAAAGGAACAAGCACAGGCATTTCCGTGCTTTTGATGCATCACGAGAAGAATGGCGAGAATATTTCGCGCAGTTGCAGGCGCACATGAGTCTACAAAATCACGGGTACTGAGCGGCAGCTTTATTTAATTGCCACTGCAGGCGTGGAAGTCTATCGACTCCTTTGTAAGTTGTTCCCGGAATCCCAGCCAGAAGCTTTAGACGATGACGTTATTGTTCACAAGCTTGCTGAGTATTTCGAGTCGCGAGTTCATGTGGCAGCAGCCAGATTCAAGTTCTTCAGATTAAAGAAACTGCCACATCAATCTAATAAACAGTGGTTAACAGATTTACGGGGCCTCACCCGTCAGTGCCGATTTAATTGTGTGTGTGGAGCTTCCTACAGTGATGTCATGTTACGAGACGCTATTACTCAAAACATTGCAGATTCACGTATTCGTGCTGCTATCTTAAAGTTGCCTGACCCGTCATTAGAGACTGTGATGAACATCATCGAAGCCCAAGATACTTTTGACTACGCTGAGTGTGAGTTAGATCAGCCATGTATTTCTCAAATTGCCTGTGCTAAGCAAGTTATGTCTCGCCCGCGGCCACACCGGCAGAGTCAGACTGTAAACACTAGCCGGCCGCGTCATGTTAAACACATTCGTCAGCCGCGTGTGCAAAATTATAGAGTTAAGTCTTGCCCTAAGTGTGTTCTTGCTCATCCTCGTGAACGTTGCCCGTTGAGAAACGCGGTTTGTCACTTTTGTCAAAGGAAAGGACACATCCAGACTGTTTGTTTGCGTAAACGCAAGAACAATTCTAGTGCTGCCCAGCCCATGGATATTCATGTTCTTCAAAGCTAGCCCGCCCAGAAGGTCGCGTTTAAAGACTCTTCCACGGTTCGTGTGGGTAATAAACTTGTTCGCAATAAGCCACCCACCCAGCCCTCTGCTACGCGACCCAAGCGTAATTCAAACGCTGTAAAACGTAATGTACAGACTGCAAGTGAAGCGGGAGTTGTTGTTCCATCCGCCCAACCCGCGAGTTGTCGTAAGCAGCGAACACGCGCTAAACGCGCTGATTTTGTGTCTTTCGCCTCCACTGCACCGATCCAGAGACAGTGTAATAAACTATTTGTGAAGCTACGCATCCAGGATAAGACCTTCAATTTTCAATTAGACACTGGCGCGTCTGTGACTCTCATAAATAGTGCTACGTATGCGGCTATCGGCCGCCCTAAACTTTCAGCGGCAAAACATTCTTTGGCTACTTATAGTGGAGAACAAATTCCTGTGTTAGGTGTATGTAGCGTGCCAGCCACATTCCGTGGCAATACAAAAACAGTTTCATTCACAGTGCTCCGCGCTACAGACAGTGTAAACATTTTCGGATTAGACTGTTTTGACTTGTTTGGCCTGTCTATCCAAGACAATGTGTTGCAAATTAATTCTGTTGTTGTTCTTCAAGACAGCATAACCGATTTGTGTAAACGATACAGTGACATATTTAAAGACGAACTAGGTTGTGCTGTGAACTTTGCCGCTCATATTACGTTAAAAGATAATGCTCAGCCTCGATTTTGTCGTGCTCGTCCAGTGCCTCACGCCCTCCGGGCACCTGTAGAAGATGAACTTCGTCGTTTGCAAAACAACGGTGTTATTCAACCCGTTTCAGCGAGCCAGTGGGCTTCTCCCCTAGTTATTATAAAGAAACCGTCTGGAAAGTTACGTTTGTGTGCTGATTTTAAGTCGACAGTTAATCCTCAGACTGTCATTGATTCTTTTCCTTTGCCTAGACCGGACGAGCTGATGGATAAGTTAGGGGAAGCTCGTTTCTTTTCCAAAATTGATCTCCGTGAAGCATATTTGCAATTGCCCCTCGACGAGCAATCACAACAGTATTTTGTCATAAACACGTCGTTGGGGTTGTTCCGTTTTCTGCGTTTGCCTTTTGGTTGTGCGTCAGCTCCAGCTGTTTTTCAGCGTTTTTTGTCACAACTTCTGGCTAATGTGCCATCGTGTTGCAACTATTTAGACGATATTGTTGTGTCCGGTCGGACGCCTGCTGAACATTTCCGTAATTTGGAGTGTTTGTTTAAAGTGTTGTCTCAGGCAGGCCTACGTTGCAACATCGATAAATGTTCATTTTTCCTTACGGAGATGGAGTATCTGGGACATGTTATTAATGCTCAAGGCATTCATCCCTCCCAGTCACATTTAGCAGCTATTCGTGATTTGCCCGCCCCTCGCAATCTGCATGAATTGCAAGCAGTTCTTGGCAAATTGACGTATTATATTAGGTTTATACCTAATGCATCACAGATTGCTGCACCGTTGCATCGTCTCCGCCGTAAGAATGTTCCGTTTGTGTGGTCAGCTGATTGCCAATCAGCCTTTCAGCAGCTTAAAGAGGCTTTATTGAATGATCGTTGTCTGGTCCATTACGACCCTAACAAGCCTCTAGTGTTAGCTTGTGATGCCTCTTCTTTCGGCCTCGGTGCTGTGTTGTCTCACCGAGTCGGTAACACCGAACGTCCTATTGCGTTCGCATCTAAATTGCTAAACAAAGCTCAGTGTAATTATAGCCAATTGGACAAGGAAGCGTTGGCTATTGTGTTCGGTGTCACAAAATTCCATCACTACCTCTATGGTAGACCATTCTCTTTAGTAACAGATCACAAGCCCCCTGACGTCACTGTTTCATCCGTCTAAACCAGTTCCTCAGCGGACAGCTCAGAGACTACAACGTTGGGCTCTTTTGTTATCACAATACCAGTATGAGATACTGTATCGCCCTACAGCTCAGCATGCAAACGCTGACGCGCTTTCTAGATTGCCGATTGCTGCGGATGATGTCTTCGATTCCTCTGACGACTCTTGCCATCAGATTGACGCCGATGAGCATCAATCCCTCCGGGATTTTCCGATTGATTATCGTCAGGTGGCACGTGAGACAGCTACGGATCCTCATCTGAGTTTACTATTACGTTTTGTTCAACGTGGTTGGCCGTCCAAGGCAAAGGACATATCGGATCCTGTGGTTCGTCGCTATTATCCGCAACGTCATCTGTTGTCTGTTTCGCACGGAGTTTAGCTGTTACGCACCGAGAATGACCAGCTTCGTGTAGTGGTTCCCCAAGTGCTGCAATCCAAGGTCTTCGACTTGTTGCATCAAGGTCATTGGGGAGTGGTCCGCACCAAGCAGCTTGCCCGCCGTCATTGTACATGGATCGGCATTGATAAGCAGATTACGCAGATGTCTACAGATTGTTCGACGTGTGCCGAACACCAAGCTGCTCCGCCTCAACGCTATTTTGAGTGGGCACGCCCTGCCGGTCCCTGGCAGCGAGTACATATTGATTTCGCTGGTCCATATTGGCATTCTCGTTGGCTCATCGTGATAGATGCATTTAGTAATTTTCCGTTTGTTGTGCCCATGCAGTCTACAACGTCTGCACAAACTATACAGGCGTTGACTTCAATTTTTTGTATTGAGGGTCTTCCAGAAGTTTTAGTGTCTGACAATGGTCCACAATTTACCTCTGCTGAATTTGAAAGTTTTTGTTCTGCCAATGGCATTCGCCATGTTCTTACTCCGCCGTTCCACCCTCAATCGAATGGTGCAGCGGAACGTTTTGTACGCACATTAAAGGATCATATGGACCGCCTTCGTGCTACGCACTCTCGTCAGCAGGCCCTCATCACGTTCCTGTCGTCGTACCGGACCACGCCACGCGACGGCCCTTCGCCTGCGGAGCTTCTCCACTGCCGTCGTCATCGCACCCTACTACGGTTGTTGCACCCCCCGGATCGACCCGCCGCTTCTGAGCATCGCACGCGTTTTCAGCGCAACGACGCCGTTTCTTTCAGAGTTTATCACGGTCGCCGTCGTTGGGAACGTGGTACCGTGATAAGTGTCCAGGGTCGCGGTTTTTATACTGTTCAAGGTGCTACTGGGGTGCACCGGAGGCATCAGAACCAGTTGCGCCGCGCTGGCCGTCCGGATTCTGCCGCTCGTTCTTTGTCCACAGATTTGGTCCGCGGCGGGTTCCAGCCGCGCCTTCCGACTTCGCTGCCGCCCCCAGGGCAGCAGCAGCAGCCGTCGCCGCTACCACGCCGACAGCCCGTCCCGTTGATGCCTCCCGCGCAGCTTCATCCGGGAGCGCCCCGGGTGGTCGCTCCGGCGCCTGTGGTCCCTCTTCAGTCGCCACCGCCTTCGGAGCTGATGGACGTCGACCCCTCAGCCGGGCCGCCTTCCCAAGCGGTGGCTGTGCAACCTGTCCTGCAGCCGCTTTCCTTGGGCTCCCCCAAGGAGTCTGACACCGCAGCGCCTTGTCCGGCGCCCACTCAGCAGCCGTCGCCGCAGCGTCAGGAGACGCTGCCTCTCTTCGTGGGTCCCGACGCCCCGTCGCGTCCAGTACCAGAAGCTGCGCCCGTGGTCACAGGCGTGCACCCTGACCTCGGTTTTCAGTCGGTGTTTCCCGAGGCCCCGCGCACCCAATGCTGGAGTGCGGACCGGGGACTGCCACCGACAACAGTCTCCGCCCCGGTCTCGTCCGCTACGCCTGCGGCCAGATCCCTCCCCCGCCGTCGACGCTCGCCACGTCATTATTCAACGACGGTGCGGCGATTTGGGGGAGGAGGAGTGTTATATCCTAGCCAGTAATGCCACCCGAGCCCGCTGCCAAAAGGTTGGCAGCATCAAAGTCCGGACGCCGTCCGCATAAGCAGCGCCAGCGAGACAGGAAATCGCCGCAAGTCTGTGCGCGCCACCGCTGGCTTCTGGTTTCTTAAGCGCTGGAGTCGCGAGCGCTAGTTCAGTTCTGTATTCGCCGCTCAGTTGTATACTCGCCACCGATTTGTGTACTTGCTAGTCAGTTGTGTGTTCATCGCAGCAGAGTTGTTGTTTGTCGTCAGCCGACGCTGATCTAGCCGCTCCGACTCGAACTAGACAGATCTCTGTAGACACGGAGTTCACTACTGTTTCTGTATCTTCGTTAATAAAGATAAGTACCGACTTTTATTTAATCAGAGTGTTTGGGTTTTCATCTTTCTGTTCACTGTTCCAGCGGACCGGTCGGCCCGCTATTAAAAGTGTGGCGGTGACTTCGTAAGCCGTTTCTACAGCGAATTGCTTGTCGCTACGAACACCGCCACAAAAGCCACTATACCACAGGTTCCTGAAGAAGACCAAGATGAAGCAAAGAAGGTGGCATATCTGCCCTATGCTGGCTCTATTTCTGCCAGAATCAGTAGGATCCTCCGTAAACACAATATCAAGAGTGTTTTCTGTCCATCCAATAAGATCGGGGGACTGCTGGGGAGTGTCAAAGGCGACCTGGGGTTACAAAAACCAGGGATTTACAATATACCTTGTCAATGTGGCATATCCTACATTGGCCAGACGACAAGAACTGTGGAGATCAGGTGCAAAGAACATCAAGGCACACTAGATTAAGACAGGTGACTAAGTCAGCCATTGCTGAACACTGTCAAGAACTAGATCATGAAGTATGCGGATACCAAGATTCTAGCACAAACACCCAGATTTTGGGACAGTGTTATAAGAGAATCGATAGAAATTAAAATGGCTGACGATCTTATGGACCGTGACACAGGGTACCAGCTAAGCAGAGCCTGGGATCCGGCTCTGAAATTGTTAAAGGAGTTACGAGGCCAGCTGCAACACTACACAAACAGAAGAACCAGAGACATGGAGATGGAAAACGAGCCCCTGACGGACTGCCAGGCGCACCAGACCGAAGATGGAACACCCAGAAGTGGGACTGGTGGGCGCGGACCGCAGAGGGAACATCCAGAGCCGCAGCGGACGAAAAACGGAGCGGCAACGCTCCAACAGGTCGTGGTGAGCGGGCGAGGACCGCAGGGGGAACGCTTGGTACCCCAGACCGTAGATGAAACCCCCACGAGCGGGTATGGTAGGCGCGGACGGCAGAGGGAACACCTAGAACCGCAGCGGACGGAAAACGGAGCAGCAACGCTCCAGCAGGTCGCAGGGAATGGGTGCGGACCACAGAGGAAGCGCCCGCAGCCGTTGGTGGAGGGAGAAGGCCACAGGCATAAATACTGGACCAGGTCCACTCGAGGAGCAGTCTCAGGTCGCACCTGATGAAGGTCTCGAGCTACGTGACCGAAATATCGTGCAAGTACGACGCTGATATCCGGCAGAACACCCGTCAACCCAAGATGTCACAATCAAATTATTACCTTTCAATTTAACATAGACCTCGGGCTACACTACGGATCAGACTTACACCACAATCAACTCGACCGGGCGCCCGTTGCATCGTATTAATGTTAGTGACTTATGATGTATCTAGACGCCATATCTCCTAAGCCATCTGGAAAGGGGCGAAGAACCTGTTGAGTCGCAGCTGGCGAGTACCCACCCACGTGATAATGAGTGATCCCAACCGCGTGGGTAGGTAATGATAAGGAACGACTCAATCGGCTTCGCCATGTAGCTGCAATGGTCTAATGGATACAAGGAAGACGTCATATACAAGGTGTCCCACGAGAAATCGTCAATAGTCACGGATATGACAGGAAAGATCACTCGAAGCAAACAATCTAGCAAACGTGGGCTCTAAAGTGCATACGTTAAGGCTATGAGCATTTCATCTTCGATACTTTGAAACAAATCTATAGGGTGGTCATAAACGGACTGAAAAGCTTGTAAGGTTGTTGCAGGGTAAATAGAGCTGGGAAAAAACTGTTAGGACAAAATTCGATACATTTCAACGTTTCCGGTTTAATTAGCATGGAAGTTAGCCGATATGGTCGTTTTGAATCCAAATTCTAGCAACCTGCTAGAGACAGTGTCGCCAAGCGTGTTCTTTGTTCGGTTTCCTAAGTTAAATTTAACACTTCCGATAAAGGCACGTTTTAGTTGGTAATGAGGAGCTGAGCGAGTGGCAGCTCACGAAACCAGATGTCTGTGCATTACCACGTTTCAGCGTGTGCAAGTGCATGAATTTGCACTCTTGGTGATCTGATTAGCTTACTTCAATGCTTAGTAACTCGGAAACGTCGCTGTATATTGAATTTTTTCTGAACGATTATTTGTCAGCAAAACCTCCCGTACAACAACAGCCTCACAAGCTTTTCAGACCGTTTTTGACGCCCTACATTCTATTACAAGTTCTTTGCTTCTCATATTTTGACAGGTGGTAGCATGGACGAAAACATGAAAAAATGTTCAGAAATCATGGGCTCTGAAGAGCACATATGCCTATATGGCTACTCTGCAAATCACACTTATGTTCCTGTCAGGATTCATCGAACCGCCTGCACAATACTTCTGTTACTCCACTCTCTAACAGCGCACGGACAAAATGAACACATATGTCTTTCCGCGCTAACTCTGATTTCATTTATTTCGTTATGATGATAGTTTCTCTCTATGTAGGTCAACAAAATATTTTCGCATTCGGGGGAGAAAGTTGGTAATTGGAATTTCGTGAGAAGATTCCACCGCAGCGAGAAACGCCTTTGTTTTAATAGTGTCCACTCCAAATCCTGTATCACGTCTGTGACACTCTTCCTCCAATACAAAACATGTTGCTCTTCTTTGAAATTTTTTGATGTACTGCCGGCCGGGGTGGCCAAGCGGTTAAAGGCGCTACAGTCTGGAACCGCGCGACCGCTACGGTGATGTCCTTAGGTTAGTTAGGTTTAAGTAGTTCTAAGTTCTAGGGGACTGATGACCTTAGAAGTTATGTCCCATAGTGCTCAGAGCCATTTGAACCATTTGTTGATGTACTCCGTTAATTCAGCAGGACTCCGAAAGAGGACGGACAAGCGTAGTGTAGGCAGCCTCTTTAGTAGATCTGTTGCACATTCTACGTGTTCTGCCGGTAAGACGCAGTTTTTCTGTGTGCTATTTCAATTTAAGTTGTTCGTAATTGTGATTCCTTGGCATTTAGTTGAATTTACAGCTTTTAGATTTGACTGATTTATCGTGTAACCGAAGTTTAACGGATTCCTTTTAGCACTCCTGTGGACAACCTCACACTTTTCATTATTTAGGGTGAACTGACAATTTTCGCACCATTACAGATACATTATACATATGCAATTGGTGTTGATTTTCTGATGACTTTACTAGACGATAAACGACATCATCATCTGCAAACAACATATGACGATTGCTCAGATTGTCTGCTAAATTGTTTATATAGATAAGGAGCAACAGAGCACCTGTAACACTACCTCGTGGAACGACAGAAATCACTTCTGTTTTCTAGATGACTTTCGGGCAATTACTCTGAACTGTTGTCTTCTATTACAGTAAATTACGAATTAATTCGCATAACAGACGAATGCCATACGCACGCAATTTGTTTATAAGCCGCTTGTGAGGGACGGTTTCAAATGCCTTCTGGAAATCTAGGAATAGGAAATCAATTTGAAATCCCTTCTTGTGAGTAAAGAGCTAATTGTGTTTCACAAGAATGATTATTTCTAAATCCGTGTCGACTATGTGTCAATAGACCGTTTCCTTCGAGGTAATTCGTAATGCTCGAACACAATATACGTTCCAAAATCCTGCTGTATGTCGAAGTTAGTGACATGGGAATGTAATTTAGTGGATTACTCCTGCTGCCTTTCTTACGTTAACTTACCTTACCCTAACAGCTACGATCTCTTGTTCATCTTTAGTGCTGTGAAACCCATGTCTTATACTGAAAAAGTGCTCACAACTTCCAAGGTATTCATTTTAGAGTCGATATTCGCTTTATCGTAGAGGGAGACCAAGAGATTAATACAATAAACAGATTCAGAAGCATGTAGGTTGCAGTAGATACTGGGAGATGAAGAACCTTGCACAGGATAGAGTAGCATGGAGAGCTACATCAAACCAGTCTCTGGACTGAAGACCACCACAACAACAACATCATTTGCTTTACATTTTTTCTTGTTTTTGTCCGTTATACCTCCTTCCAAACCATGGAAAGCAAAGAGCTCGTAGTAGAAGAGATTTGTTTCACAGTATCGAAAATACAGAGGTAGTCACAGTTCTTAAGGTATTCATTTTAGAGACCATGTTTTCTAAAATTTTTGGTTTGGATGATTGTCCCTCTCTGAACAAGTTGTTGAGAGCAAGGCTTCCCGCACTGCAACGAACGACCGTCGCAGGTAGCAAGAGGAGAACCGCACCGGAAATGACCGCGGAGAAGTCCTCGGACGTTGGCGCGTCAGGTACATATATCTGTGGCCGCGAGCTCGGCTCCAGTTCACCACCGGCAATGGAGGGTGAAGCTTTGAGAATGCCAGCCACTCGTGTTGGCGAAATGTCAATAAAATCATCAGATGAACGTCGGTCAAAGAAGCCGAGACAAAAGCCAATAGGCAGTTTGTCAGAGCGTTGTTAATTAGCCTGACAAGGTAAAGAATAAGAAGGCTCAGAATCGGCGAGGAAACGAATATATGAGAAACACTGACAAGAGGAAGAGACAGGATGACAGGACATCTGTTAAGACATTAGGGAATAACTTCCATAATACTTGAGGGAGCTGCAGAGGGTAAAAACTGTAGAGGAAGAGAGAGGTTGGAATACATCCAGCAAATAGTTGAGGACGTAGGTTGCAAGTAGCACTCTGAAATGAATAAGTTGTCACAGGAGAGGAATTCGTGGCGGGCCGCATCAAACGAGTCAGAAGACTGTAGACATAAAAGTTTTGAGAGTATCGTACCGCGTTATAATGTAATCAGTAGACCCACAAGAAGATCATTGTAACTGTGGCCAAAACGTTGATTTCTCTAGTATAGTTTTTTTCATTATGACACGTTACGATACGCAGAAAACTTTTGTGTCAACTGACCGTGGTCACGAAGGCTGCTGCTCGGATAGCCGAGGTGGTTGATGCGATGGCTTGCGATAAGGGGAAACCGTGTTCGAACCCCGATCCACCACAAATTTTCAGATTTCGCAAAAGGGTGACGTAGATTCATAGTCGCAGAACGCGAATATGCACTGACGGAAAAAAATCGCAACGCCAAGAAGGTGCTGTGCGGCATAAACGAAAATTGGAAGGCGTTTTTCTACATCTGTAAGATGATGTGTACTAAAACTTCGAGCCAGTCGCATAATGGTGGCGCTAGTTGCGCTACTATGAGGGTAAATATCAGGTTTGCTCTAAATACACGCTGTAACGGTTGTGAACGTTGGCTACCTTTGGGATCCGACGTGGTGAGTCGATGCTAGTCAAGAATGCCTTCAAGGGGACTAGTGCGTGATTATGAACACATCTCTGTTTTTGAACGAGGTTGTGTAATAGGGCTACGAGTAGCTGAATGTTCCTTCTGTGATACTTCAGAAAGAGTTGGCAGGAATGTAGCACAGTTGCTGGAAGTGGTGGTCACGAAAAAGTACGGTCGCAAGAAAATTGGGCTCCGGACGGCCACGTGGCACTACCAAGAGGGAAGACCGTCGAGTTCGGCGTAAGGCTCTGGCACATCGTACTGCAGCTGCAGCAGCTATCTGAGCAATGGCTGGCACCACTGTGACACAACGAACAGTTAACAATTGATTACTTCAAGGACAACTCCGGGTCAGGGACCTTGCAGCGAGCGTTTCGCTGAGTCTAAACCACCGCCATTTACTTCACTGATATCAAGCGACAGCTAATCAGAGGACAGGGTGGGGATGTATTCTGATGACAGCTGGTTCTGCCTCGGTGCCAGTGACTGTAGTGTTTTGGTTAGGAGGCCAGTTGTTGGCCTGCAGCCAACTTGTCTGCGTATTAGACACACTGGACTTACACCTGGAGTTATAGTCTGCGGTGCGATTTCTTATGATAGCAGGGGCACTCTCGCTATTTCGTATGACAGCAGGAGCGCGCTCATGGGTATCCCACGCACTCTTTCTGCAAACTGGTACGTCAGTCTGGTTATTCGACTTGTTTTGTTGCCATTCATGAACAGCATTCCAGGGGATGTTTTGCAACAGGATAACGCTCGCCCACATACCGCTGTCATAATCCAGAGTGTCGACATGTTGTCTTCGCCTTCTCGATCACCAGATCTGTCTCCAGTTGGGGGGGTCACCGTCGAACGACAAATCCTGTGTCTTACGCAAACAGCATTAATCATTCCTGTACTGAATGACCAATTGCAAGAGGCGTGGAACTCCCACAAACTGTATCCGGCACCTGCACAACACGGTGAATGCACGTTTGCATGCTTGCATTCAACGTTTTGGCGATTACACCTGTTATTGATGTACCAGCTGCTATGCCGGAGCCAAGGTAGCCCATGAGGGCCGGCAACCCATATTACACCACAGAGGCTGAGGTTGTCTATGTCCAAGGCGTACCAAAGGCACCATGGTATACACCAGGTATTTACATACAAGATGATGGAAACACATTCCGAGCACTACTTCCTGCAGGGAGAGCTCGAGACACGGCCTGCAGGAAGTATCACTACGCCAAAACCTGTTTGGCTGGAGACAGCTATTCAGTTTATTCCGGATGCCGACCTCTACATCTACATTTACGAGATTACTCTGCTATTCACAATAAAGAGCCTGGCAGAGGGTTCAATGAACCACCTTCATGCTGTCTCTCTACCATTCCACTCTCGAACGGCACGAGGGAAAAACGAGCACTTAAATTCTTCTGTGGGAGCCCTGATTTCTCTTATTTTATCGTGATGATCATTTCGCCCTATGTATGTCGGTGCCAACAGAATGTTTTCGCAATCCGAGGAGAAAACTGGTGATTGAAATTTCATGAGAAGATCCCGTCGCAACGTTAAAAACCTTTGTTTTAATGATTGCCATTCCAATTCACGTACCATGTCCCCTATTTCGCGATAATACAAAACGAGCTGCCCATCTTTGCTTACTTTTTCGAAGTCATCCGTCAGTCCCACCCGATGCGGATCCCAAAACGCACAGCAATACTCCAGAATAGGGCGGACAAGCGTGGTGTAAGCAGTCTCTTTAGTAGACCTGTTGCACCTTCTAAGTGTTCTGCTAATGAATCGAAGTCTTTGCTTTGCTCTACCCGCAATATTATCTGTGTGATCGTTCCAGTTTAGGTTATTTGTAATTGTAATCCCTAAGTATTTAGTTGAATTTACAGTCCTCAGATTTGTGTGACTTATCGCGTAATCGAAATTTAGCTTTCTTTTAGTACTCATGTGAATAACTTCACACTTTTCTTTATTCAGAGTCAATTGCCACTTTTCGCACCACACAGATATCTAAATCATTTTGTCGTCGTTTTGATCATCTGATGGCTTTACAAGACGGTAAATGACGACAACATCATCTGCACACAATCTAAGACGGCTGCTCAGATTGTCTCCTATGTCGTTAATATAGATCAGGAATAGTAGAGGGCCTATAACACTTCCTTGGGGAACGCCGGATATTACTTCTGTTTTATTCGATGACTCTCCGTCTATTACTACGAACTGTGACCTTTCTGACAGGAGATCACGAATCCAGTCGCACAACTGAGGCGATAATCCGTAGGCACGCAGTTTGATTAGAAGACGCTTGTGAGGAACGGTGTCGAAAGCCTTCTGGAAATCAAAAAAAAAAAAATCAAATTGACATCCCCTGTCGCTAGCACTTATTGCTTCATGAGTATAAAGTTTCACAAGAACGATATTTTCTGAATCCGTGCTGACTGTATGTCAATCATTATCTTAGAGGTATTTAATAATGTACTTCGACCGCTGAAGATTACGTCTCCGTCTCTGAATTGGGCTTTACTAGGGTGTGTGTGTTACCACGAAGCTTTGTGGAAAATTCGAAGTGAACTTTTGTTTGCCTCAATTAGGGGACTTTTACTGGCATCGTTATTGTTACCTTTCGTTTGTTGTTCAGTCACCAACCTTGTGAACTTACATCAATAAAAGTTGTGTTTGTGAAAGATTGCGGATTGTCAGTCATAACACCAGTATTTGAAATCTGTAATGGCTTATCGCTTGCATACAGTTACCTGTGATCTTGCAATATTAATCACTTAAATATATCACCTACACAAATGTGTTTCCGCAATTTCATTACTCCACATTCTTTAATTTTTGGTTTCGCGTTTTTTTCCTGAGTGTGCTTCTGTCGGTAGACTGATGACTCAAAAACAAAAAACGAAAAAAAAGTGGTTTGTGGCTACGTGACAAGTTTGGATCGGTCCTGGAGACGTACCCGAACAGCCAAAGTGGTTAAGGCGACCAGGCATCCGGGTTCGACTCCAAGTCAGGTAAGGATTTTCTTGTGTCGCAGACAGGTGAAATCAGTGCATAGTAACAGAATGCGAATCTATTTCATTAGGGCGCCCAGCAAGATGTCATAGCCGGCCGGTGTGGCCGTGCGGTTCTAGGCGCCACAGTCTGGAACCACGTGACCGCTACGGTCGCAGGTTCGAATCCTGCCTTGGGCATGGATGTGTGTGTTGTCCTTAGGTTAGTTAGGTTTAAGTGGTTCTAAGTTCTAGGGGACTGATGACCTAAGATGTTAAGTCCCATAGTGCTCAGAGCCATTTGAACCATTTGCACCAAGATGTCACATACACAGACTACGCAGATGAAAGATTGGCGTAATGTACTCGGCTACACTGAACTTTGATCATCAGCGAGAGAAACGCTCTGGGGGATACACCCATCTAGGCCGTAGGCTTCCCGCCCTGGGGTGTTGCTTAAAGCAGCATGGGTCACTGTTTATGCGGCGAGCCCGCATTTCAGTAGCGGTGCAGGAAACTGCCGGGCAGGTCGCCGTTCCTTATAGCATCGAGACCGGCGGCGAACCGCTTCTGCGATAACCCGGCAGGCCGGCCAAAGCCACGACCCGTTCTATAAATTTGGGCCGGGCCGTTCCTCTCTCCATTCCTAGTCTCGCCGGCAGCGTGCATTAAGCGGCTGCGTTTGTACAGCGCTCTCTAAATATTATATCGTCCCGCTAATTTTCATTTGGGGATTTCCGCAAATAACGCCCTGTTTGCCCCCATAATTGCGAGAGACGGCCGGAGAGCAAAGTCGCTCCACCGACGGACTAACTTCTGCCCTAAGTGCACTTTAACGTGCAAACACCAAATTTTCAGTGTCCTCTCTCCCCAGCTGAGACGGCAGAGTAAGACTGTCCCCTCAGTACCTCTTTAATCAACTTACTTTGGTTTTTAATGGGTAATGGTTGATACATAATCATCCTGCGACTCTAAGAACCGTAGCAAACATTTCTACCAGATTAAGTGTTCTGCCGCTCTCCTATGGGGTTACCACAGCAATTCTGAGAATAAGATGCCAGCTTCCATCTGTATTTAGGTGCAGTTCCCACGCGATAGCTCAAACGACTCTCGCTGTGCCTGCCCCATCCTTAGACAGCACTCCCCGTTCTCCTCCCTAGTGGTGGCACAACCGAGTGACACAACACTAGCGCAGTCATCATGCTATGAGGCGCAACCTGATCGTCAATGGATGGTCTTCAAGGCACAATCATCTCCGGAATTTTCAGTCTGCAGTTGCCTCAAGTGAATAGTATAGGATGGCCCATGGGAAGTAATGGGTGTCCGAGCCGTAAGAGTCCCCGGAAAAAGTGTTATAAAAATCTTAATAAAACAGGATACGAAACCAAATTTGCAAATGACGTATGTTCATGATGGAGAAATGGAGTTACACTCTAGAGGTGCTGTATGTAACCTCCCCCAACATGTATACAGGGTGTTTGCAAAATGAGATTTTCATTTTGCAGCGGAGTGTGCACTGATACGAAACTTCCTGTGAGATTGAATCTGTGTCCCGAACCCAGACTCGAACTCGGGAACTTTGCCTTTCTCGAACAAGTACTTTACCCTCTGAGCTACCCAAGCACAACTCACAACCCGTCCTCACAGCTTCAATTCCACCAGTATCTCGTCTCCTACCTTCCAAACATTACAGAAGCTCTCCTGCAGGTCTGCAGGACATCCTGTTGCTGAAGTTAAGAAATTACGGAATATAAGGCCTATCAAACAGGTGGATCCATTCCTATCTGCATGATCGTCAGCAGATCACTAAAATAAAGAATAAAGATATAAAAATGCACAAAATACCTAATTTTTATAGTAATGCTAAAAAAAAACAGGTATTGAATCTCTTAAGGGTCCGTTTGCGGACCCATCGTTTTTGTTCTTTATGTTAATGATCTATCAGAAAAATGAACTGAAGGAACATCAGTACCTGCAGACTTGTGGAACTTGTGTAGTTCAGGTTGTAGAGCACTTGCCCGCGAAAGGCAAACCTTCCGAGCTCGAATCTCGGTCCTGCACACAGTTTTAATGTGCCAGGAAGTTTCTGTATACAAGACATTTATATATCAGTTGTATGAAATAAACTTTAACAGTGAAAAAGGTAAATACTTTAAGGAAAGTTTTGGTACAGCATTGAGTGCAGTGTATTTTCAAGTATTATTTACAAATTTTCAATGTGGCTACCTTTTGTAACACGACGATCAGTCTCCTGAGAAACCCTACGAAGCAAGTCTTGGTGAATGGTGGCAACAGCTTGTGTTGTCTGTTGTCACAGCTCTTCGACGTTTCCCAGACGCGGAGGAATAAACACTCTATCTTTAAGATAGATTATCTTATTATCTCTATGTTTAAGATAGATTAAGATACATAGAAGTCCATCCGGGTAAAATCAGGTGATCAGGTGGTTAGGATATTGTTTCATCACGTCAAGTCCTACAGAGTCAACTTCATGATAGTGATGCGATGATGCGCCATCTTTCTGAAAAAAAAAAACCTTTGCCCGTATCCTGTTGTAACTGAGTACTATATAGTGTTCGAGCATGTGCAGTTACGATGTGCCAGTTACAGTTGACTCGGTAAAAACGAGACTGCTCGCCGATGCTTTGTGATACACAGCCAGTTTCGGTGAAACGACTGTACAAATTAACAATACTTTGTCATTGAGGTGGCGGCTTGCGATATTTAGTCCTGAATTATCTCTGAACTGTAGCAGCGGATTCGGATTCATGAAATCCTAAACAACACTACGCACGCTCTGCACCGCTGTTTGAATAACTCATTCACGCTTGGCTTCTAGAGGGAACACATACAAGTAACAGTGCTACGCAGGAATAAAACTTGAAGATATACTGCAATTAAGCTGCATCAAACGTATCTGTAAGTTATTTAATCTTTTCACAATTACAGGTTACTTTTGTGTAATTAATTTATAAACCCACTGTACACAGTTCGACACGACGCTCCACGTTCGTGCATGATGCTGCCAGAGTGATGGGGTGACTATTGGGTTTCACGGAACAACTGTAAACTAGTAGGAATACACACCAGCCTGGTCAGCACCTATATGACGCATACTACGCTATAGTCCACATTCTTGTAGTAAACGGCGAAGACTTTGCGGTCGACTCCAACAATCGTGCCAATGCACCTCTGACAACGCCACGCTACCTTGAAACACTAGATAACACTAGATCCACACACAGTTCGTGGAACCCCACTATTGCCACAATTCACAAATGCTGCCACGCCGACAAGTTACGTGAGAACATCCTCCGTGAAACCCTATATTCTGGTAGCAAGATTCACGGACACGCAGCGTTGTGTTGAATTGAATATTAAGGTGGAGGGGGGTAAGTTACTGCACCTCATCTAATGTATTTTAATTTTCCAACCATAAAGGAATACCATTTACAAATTTGGTTTTGTATTCTATTTAAGATTCTTATAACACTTTTCCCGGCGCCCCTTAGAAATGGGAATCCCGATAGTACATTTTCATTTGGTTATCAGTTTCAGCGTATATTTAAACCAATATAATCTACGTATGATTGTTCCATACACATCGATAACACTGAATAGTTAAACAAAAGCTTATTTATTAATAAATACTCCATACACATGGCTGAAAACGTTCGCGGGGGCTCCGCATTACCTTCTCAATCCTTTATTGGGAAATAGCATCAATCTCTTCCCGGATTGCTCTCCTCAGCTCATCAGTTTTGCGGAGTGACAATGAAAATACTTTGTTCTTGATATAACCCTAAAAAAAAAAGTGACCCGCTAAAACGTCATGTGTTCTCACCGGCCGTGGGATATCGCCAAATCTTGATAGTAATCGATGTGGAAAGTGACACCTCATTGTAACGTTATTTTGCTGAAACCATATCGAATTTACACGTCACTGTCTCTGCAGCTGTGAAATGAAGAAGTCGTTAACAGGGGCCGCATATCGCGCGAAACTGATACTGACTGGCCAAATGAGGCGCGGGTTTGTAACCGCGTATTATCGGAACTTTTGTTTATTGACGAACCTATTCAGATGAAAGCTTGCCACGTCAAACTTGGTTTGTCAGAAATGCGTCATCCTGGTCAGTTCCATCAGGTAATGTTGTGCACAAATTGCACCTACTCACTTAAGATCCCAGCAGTAAATTTTGAGCCGGTTGCAGCTTATAATGATGAAATTTTCATTCCTGTTTCTCAGTCATCTGCAAAGACGTGCAAGGGATTTATGATGCTCTAGAATGGCGACGGACAGATCACTGTGGGCTTCGTTGCAGAGCTTTAGAAACTCGTCGGGTATTTGCCGGCGTTCGAATATTTATTTTATTTATGCTTCACGTTGCTCACAGAACTCATCTCACGCCATTGTTTTATCCAGTTGGTTGAAGTTGTTCTGCCTGGAACACGGAAATACCAGCCTATTCTACGATGCTTGCCCGTTGGACATCTGTAACACTCTGCACATCGCACAACTCCGCCACTGCCTCAACACACCCCTGCAGTTGCCGTTGGATGCGGTATATCACGCAAAAAAATGTTCCCCTTTAGGAGGGTGGCCGAATAAAAATGTAAATAAAACGTTTTACTGCATCAGTCACGTGTTTATTTTCCTCTTTACTTCTCGATGGTTGATACCAAGACGATGGTGTGAATCACTGAAACACGTAGTGGGAAAATAAATCGGTAACTGACTCAGTAAAGTGTTTTATTTATATAGGGTGATTAAGGTGCCCTTACTGCTGCAAGCCGCAATTTTATATCTGGCCTTTAAAAACCAGGCGCTAGATTTTCGTATTCTCTCGCTTGCTACGCGCAAACTATTATTCCTATAATAAATATCAACAGGGCCTTTTCTGTAGGAAATAAAATATAGTTAAAGCTTACAAATGTGACCTTCAAACGCCCATCTACCCCCACACTCATCCCTCACCAGGCACGCTTTCTAGTGTGTTGTTCGTGGCACTCCCCCTATCACCGCACAAAAATTTCCTATGACGCGTACTGTTCCCGATTTTCGACATTTTTTTGTCTCTATTGATAGGGCTATTACGCCACCAGCATAGTCAACTATTATAATTTAAACGTGCCCTTGAGAGCAATGGAAGAAAAACGACTTTTGTGAAACTTATTCCAAAACTAATTACAATTGTTGACCATTCGAACCAAACTTAATCCTAACAAACACAGTAGTTTCGTAGCCAAAAGGCCTGACAAATATAGCGGTGTAAATTTTAGATAAACAATTACAACTGTTAAAATTCACAATACTGCTATGTAAAATTTACACAAATTTCACTTTTACGATTTGTAAGTGCTCGACTAAGCCGGTGCCCTAAAGACCAAAGAAAGTGAAAGTGAATTCGTGCAGTAGTAAATTTTTGTACAATGGTAGGAGAGAGTGCCACAAACAACATTCTAGAAATCTTGACCCTTGGGGCTGAGTGTGGGGGTGGGGATGCGTCTGAAGGTCACTTTTGTATGTTTTTGTGTAATAACTCGAAAACTAAGGCGTCTAGCAAAATTTAACTGCATTAAATTTCCTATAAAAAAGGTTCAGTTCTTTTTTCTGTAGGACTGTCGCGCTTAGCGAGCGAGAGAATATGAAAATCTCTCACGTGGTTTTTGAAGGCCATATAACATTTCGGGCTGTTTACAGCTGAACACTCCCACATTTATCAAGAGTCACAGGCCTCATGATATCGTCTCTTATGGATTAAATATTCGACTGAAAGCGCCCTATTTTCCGAGGGGCTGTTCTGTGTAACAGATATGCGGGACACTGCAATTACGTCGGCTATTTTCCTAGACTTGACTGGGCTTCATTTCGGCCGGTAGTATCGTGATCACGTTAACATAACCTCGCGTGGACGTGGTCTCATCATGTGCGTGTCTACTAACTGTAACTTACCTTGTGTCAAAGGTGTACAAAGTAACAACCTTTTGCAGTGGCAAGGGAAACTGGATCCACTTTATTGACACGATAAGTTACACGGTGTAGGCACATGGTAAGTCCATGTCGCTGACACAAGGTAAGGCGGTTACAGCAGTGCTAGCTGAACGGTTATAGCCTCGCGTCTTTTTAATGTGACACCTTTCAAGTAAACAAATGGAGCTCTTTTCCAATACAGTAGCATGGTTTCAATGAGACGACGCGAATCGTACGACCCCACTGCTGTGTAGAACAGCGCAGGCCTTGAACAGCCAAGCAAACTAAAACGTTATTATTCGAGGGTCATTACAGAACTAACGCCTCCCATTTATTTTCATGGTAACTACAACAGTTACATACAGAAAGATTTCAGCTACACGCTGTCATTTTTTCACATTGTCACAACCATTCTTTACACACTTTGCCAACGATGAACGAGAGCCTGCATGCCACGTTCGTAAAACCCCCCTGCGGGTCCGGGGATTAGAATAGGCCCGAGGTATTCCTGCCTGTCGTAAGAGGCGACTAAAAGGAGTCCATCCCCCTCACGGGGGTAGTTAGCGCCTGCGTCCGGAGACGGACGGTTTCACGACCTATAATCGTGGTCTTTTTGGTTTTTCACTTCTCGTTTCTTCCTTCCTTTTGTTGGTTCCTTTCTTTGCTCTTCTCCACTTCACTGTCTTCCATACTCTTTCCCTTGACTTCTCCTTGCCTTCTCATTGCCTTCTTCTCCTTGCCTTCTCATTGCCTCCTTCTCCTTGCTTTTCATTGCCTTCTTCCCCTTGCCTTCTCTGGTCTCCGCCTCGGCGTTTGAGACAGTCTGTCCTCTTTCTCCCTCTCTCTTCTTTTTCCTCTTCTTCCTTCCTCCCTGTGCGTGTCTGAAGGCCGACCCACGCGTTCGCACGCGTAGCCGGTGACGGGGTAACGCGTAAGTCCCCGCCCTGGGTAGACATGTAAGGCACGCGCGTACCCCCTGGTAAAGGCCAGGCCCGGGGAGGGGTGATTGCTTGAGCTGATACCTTCTGACCATGCCGATTGGTCCCTCCGTCTGTTTCTCGGGAGGTGTGACCTGAGGTGTAAACATTCACCTAAGGCGGGAATGCCCTCTGAGAGGGTCCCCACAAGGAAGGAGCGCGCCATCGGAGACGCTGGCAATCATGGGGGATTCCTCCGCAATGGATTCTACTCCATCGCTTTCGACTTCGACCCACAAACGGAAACGTGACCAGCCAACAGTGACAAAAGTACTACCGCCTGCCCCACAGTTCCTCGTAGTTTCTCGATCTGAGGACGGAAAGGATTTTTCCTCTGTCAACCCTTTCGTTATTCAGAAGGGCGTAGATGCCATAGCCGGATCTGTCAAATCTTGTACCAGGTTGCATAACGGTACGTTATTACTAGAAACTGAGAGTGCCTTTCAGGCACAAAAACTGCTTCGGGCCACACTCTTGTACACGTTCCCTGTCCGGGTGGAGGCCCACCGCACTTTGAATTCGTCTCGTGGTGTAGTCTATAGTAGCTCTCTCGACGGATTGACTGACGAGGAGCTTCAATCTTTCCTCGCTGAGCAGGGCGTGACAGCTGTCCATCGGGTCATGAAAAAGGTCAATAATGACCTTGTACCGACCCGGACACTATTCTTAACCTTCGATAGTGTTAAGCTGCCATCGCGCATCAAGGCGGGCTACGAGGTTATTTCTGTTCGCCCCTATGTCCCGACACCTACGCGCTGCTACCAGTGTCAGCGTTTCAATCACACTCGACAGTCTTGCTCCAATGCGGCTAAATGTGTCATTTGTGGCAGGGATGCCCATGAGGGTGACTGTCCACCTCCGTCTCCTCGTTGTGTGAACTGTCAGGGTGACCATGCCGCATCCTCCCGCGACTGTCCTGTCTATAAGGAAGAACGCTGTATCCAGGAAATTCGAGTCAAAGAGAAAGTGTCCACCTCGGCTGCTCGCAAGCTATTGGCTAGTAGGAAGCCCACGCTGCTCCCAGCGGGGAAATACAGCACTGTCCTCGCCTCTCCTCGGACTACCCGGGAGGTAGCAACCCAGACATGCGATCTGACCTTCAGCACCACGGTCGTCCGTTCGGCCAGTGCTAAGATCGCACGGTCGACGTCTCCTCTTCCTCCCATCACCCCACAGACACCAGCCACTTCCTCAGCTTCTGCTCAGTCGAAGACCCCGAAGTCAGATGCACGGGCCTTCAAGAAGGAACCATCCCGTGCAGACTTCCTCCGTCCCTCGACCTCCCAGCCTTCGACCGGTACTTCCACCAAACGTCCTTCTAAAAAGGCGCATAGGAAGCACAGTTCTCCTTCTCCGCCGCGGCGCCTTTCTTCTCCTGCGCCACCCAGCGGTTGCCGCCCCAGGCCGTCATCCGTTTCGCCTGGCCGCACCGCTGGTAGCCGAACATCTGGCCGTTCACCGGCGGAGGAAGCTCCCCCTCCCGGCCATCCTCCCGAGATGGCCGATGACCCTATAGACCCCATGGACGATGACTGTCCGCCTCCTGCTAGCGGCGGCAGTGCTCGCTCGAAGCCAGGCCCTAAGCGGCCTTCGAGGTGACCCCTTCTCTCATCTTCCTTTTCTTACGATGGCACTTATTAACTGGAATATTCGCAGCATTCGCTCCAACCGAGAGGACTTGAAGTTGCTGCTCCGCTTGCATCGTCCGCTCGTCGTAGCCCTCCAGGAAACGAAGCTACGCCCATGCGATCAAATTGCCTTGGCACACTACACCTCTGTGCGTTTTGACCTACCCCCTGTGGTAGGTATCCCCGCTCATGGAGGGGTTATGTTGCTGGTCCGGGATGATATTTACTACGATCCCATCACGTTGCACACCGGCCTGCAGGCAGTTGCCATCCGCATTACTCTCCCCACTTTTACGTTTTCCTTTTGTACCGTTTACGCTCCATCGTCATCTGCCGTTACCAGGGCAGACATGACGCAACTTATTGCTCAGCTACCTGCACCATTTTTGTTAACTGGAGACTTCAATGCCCACCATCCTCTTTGGGGCTCTCCAGCATCCTGCCCGAGGGGCTCCTTGTTAGCAGACCTTTTCAACCAGCTCAATCTTGTCTGCCTCAATACTGGCGCCCCTACTTTTCTTTCGGACACATCTCATACCTATTCCCATTTAGACCTCTCTATATGTACTCCCCAACTTGCACGCCGGTTTGAGTGGTATGCACTTGCTGATACATATTCGAGCGACCACTTCCCGTGTGTTATCCATCTCCTGCAGCATACTCCCTCTCCGTGCTCCTCTCGTTGGACCATCTCCAAGGCAGACTGGGGGCTCTTCTCTTCCAGGGCGACCTTTCAGGATCAAACCTTCACAAGCTGCGATCGTCAGGTCGCACACCTCACGGAAGTCATTCTCGCTGCTGCTGAATATTCCATCCCTCACCCTACTTCTTCTCCACGTCGCGTACCGGTCCCCTGGTGGACCGCAGCATGTAGAGACGCTTTACGTGCTCGTCGACGTGCTTTACGCACCTTTAAACGCCACCCTACAGTGGCGAATTGTATTAATTATAAACGATTACGTGCTCAGTGTCGTCGTATTATTAAAGAAAGCAAGAAAGCCAGCTGGGCTGCTTTCACAAGCACCTTCAACAGTTCTACTCCTTCTTCTGTTGTCTGGGGTAGCCTGCGCCGGCTATCTGGCACTAAGGTCCACTCCCCAGTTTCTGGCTTGAAGGTCGCGAATGAAGTCCTTGTGGCCCCTGAGGCTGTCTCCAATGCCTTCGGCCGCTTTTTCGCCGAGGTTTCGAGCTCCGCTCATTACCACCCTGCCTTCCTCCCCCGCAAACAGGCAGAGGAGGCTAGGCCACCTGACTTCCGCTCCTCGAATTGTGAAAGTTATAATGCCCCATTCACCATGCGGGAACTCGAAACCGCACTTGGCCGATCACGGTCCTCCGCTCCAGGGCCTGATTCTATTCATATTCAGATGCTGAAGAACCTTTCTCCTGCGGGTAAAGGTTTTCTTCTTCGTACATACAATCGCATCTGGATTGAGGAACATGTTCCCGCATGCTGGCGCGAGTCTATTGTTGTCCCGATTCCTAAGCCGGGGAAGGACAAGCACTTGCCTTCCAGTTATCGACCCATCTCGCTTACCAGCTGTGTCTGTAAAGTGATGGAGCGAATGGTTAACTCTAGATTGGTTTGGCTGCTCGAGTCTCGACGCCTACTTACCAATGTACAATGTGGATTTCGTAGGCGCCGCTCTGCTGTTGACCATCTGGTTACCTTGTCGACCTTCATTATGAATAACTTCTTGCGGAAGCGCCCGACCGCGGTTGTGTTCTTTGATTTGGAGAAAGCTTACGACACCTGTTCGAGGGCGGGCATTCTCCGCACCATGCATACATGGGGCTTTCGCGGTCGCCTCCCTCTTTTTATTCGTTCCTTTTTAATGGATCGACAGTTTCGGGTACGTGTGGGTTCTGTCCTGTCCGACACCTTTCGCCAGGAGAATGGGGTGCCACAGGGCTCAGTTTTGAGCGTCGCTCTCTTCGCCATCGCGATCAATCCAATAATGGATTGCCTCCCAGCTGATGTATCAGGCTCCCTTTTCGTGGACGATTTTACCATCTATTGCAGCGCGCAGTGTGCACGTGTCCTGGAGCGCTGTCTTCAGCGTTCTCTTGACCGTCTTTACTCCTGGAGTGTCGCCAATGGCTTTCGTTTTTCTGCCGAGAAGACGGTCTGTATTAACTTCTGGCGCTACAAAGAGTTTCTCCCACCGTCCTTACGACTCGGTCCCGTTGCTCTCCCACTCGTGGAGACAATCAAATTTTTAGGCCTTACCTTTGACAGGAAACTTAGCTGGTCTCCACATGTGTCATATTTGGCCGCCCGTTGTACCCGTTCTTTAAATGTCCTCCGTGTTCTCAGTGGTATGTCGTGGGGAGCGGATCGAACCGTCCTACTTCGTCTATATCGGTCGATCGTCCGCTCCAAGCTGGATTATGGGAGCTTCGTATACTCCTCTGCACGGCCATCCATCTTACGCCGCCTCAACTCCATACAACATCGGGGTTTACGACTTGCGATCGGAGCATTTTATACCAGTCCCGTAGAGAGTCTTCATGCTGACGCTGGCGAATTGCCCCTCACCTACCGGCGCGATATACTGCTTTGTCGGTATGCCTGTCGGCTACTGTCAATGCCCGACCATCCGTCTTATCGTTCCTTTTTTGACGACTCTCTTGACCTTCAATACGGGTTGTATGTCTCTGCCTTGCTACCCCCTGGAGTTCGCTTTCGTCGCCTCCTTCAACACCTTCATTTTTCACTCCCTGCAACCTTTCAAGTGGGCGAGAGCCGCACGCCACCTTGGCTCCAGGCTCAGGTCCGCGTTCACCTCGACCTCAGCTCGCTCCCAAAAGAGGTCACCCCCGGTTCGGTCTACCACTCCCGTTTTTTGGAACTTCGTTCGAAGTTCAACAACATGACTTTCATTTATACAGATGGCTCTAAGACCAATGACGGGGTCGGGTGTTCCTTTATTGTCGGGGCACAAAGTTTCCAATACCGGCTCCATGGCCATTGTTCGGTCTTCACAGCTGAGCTCTTTGCCCTCTACCAGGCTGTTCTTTACATCTGCCGCCACCGACATTCTGCTTATGTCATCTGCTCCGATTCCCTGAGCGCTATCCAGAGCCTCAGTGATCCGTACCCGGTTCACCCTTTCGTACACCGGATCCAACGCTCTCTTCAGCAGCTGGTGGACGTCGGTACGCCGGTTAGCTTTATGTGGGTTCCTGGCCATGTCGGTATCCCTGGGAACGAAGCTGCAGATGCCGCGGCCAAGGCTGCGGTCCTCCAGCCTCGGACAGCTTCTTGTTGTGTCCCTTCGTCCGATTTTAGCAGGGTCATTTGTCGGCGCGTTGTGTCGCTGTGGCATGCCGATTGGGCTGCACTTACCGACAACAAGCTTCGGGCCTTAAAACCTCTTCCCGTGGCTTGGACGTCCTCCTCACGCCCTTCTCGGCGGGAGGAGGTCGTTTTAGCAAGGTTAAGAATTGGACACTGCCGGTTCAGCCATCGCCATCTGCTGACGGCTGAGCCGGCGCCGTTCTGCCCATGTGGGCACTTGCTGACGGTTAGACACATTTTAATGTCCTGTCCAGATCTTAACACACTGCGCCTCGATCTTAACCTGCCTAATACTTCAGATGCCATTTTAGCGGATGACCCACGAGCAGCTGCTCGTGTTCTTTGTTTTATCAATTTGACAAACCTCGCTAAGGACATTTGATGATGTTTTTTAATCCTATGCCTGTCAGTCTGTCTTTTATTGTGTTTTCCCTTTTAGTTGTTGTTGTCAACTTGTGCCTCGCGGTGCATTCTTAGAGTAGTCAGGGCGCTAATGACCATTGAAGTTGTGCGCCCGAAAACCACAAAAAAAAAAAAAAACGTTCGTAAAAGCTGAAAGATATGAGACTGGTCACTCTCTTACAGCTTCGACGACAGCATCTGGGTCTGGAAAATTCTGGACACACAGTCCATCATTCATACGCCTAAAGAGATGAAAGTCTAAAGGTCCTACATCAGGGCCGTACGGCGGATGTGGTAGCCAAAGTGGACATTACTTCCATGGTCGCCAAGCAGTTGTGGGGCATGGTGTCAGCGGGTTTTTCTCTGGCCTGGCTCTGAAAATTTGGACTTTCAGCGTATTCAGTGTCGTCTCGTAGCGTTCTGAGTTGGCAGTTTCTTTAGCTCTAAGATATACTGAAGAACCTTATTTTGGCTTTTCCCATAAGGCTGAGAGCATCACTCTGCCTGCAGGTGGTTGGGACTTCTCCTTCATTAATTGGCCTTTGGATTCCAGCTCATAGTGGTGATACCACATCTCAACTCCAGTAGTGATGGTGTTCAGAATTGTCATTCTCAGCGTCTCTGGGTGAGAAAAAAATTACAGGATACCTCCTAATATCGTGTCGGACCTACTTTTGCCCGGCGAAGCTTAGTGCAGCAATTCAGCTTGGCATGGACTCAATAAGTCGTTGAAAGTGTCCCGCAGAAATGCTGAGCCATGCTGTCTCTATGGCCGTCCATAATTGCGAAAGTGTTGTCGGTGCAGGATTTTGTACGCAAACTGACCTTTCACTTATGTCCCATAAATGTTCGATGGGATTCACGTCGAGAGATCTGGGTGGCCAGATCTTTCACTTTAATCGTCGAGCAGATGCGCAAAACTATAGGCTTATATCTATGACATCGATCTGTTTTAGAATTTTAGAACATCGTTTTTGCTCACGTATCATGTAATTTCTGGAAACCCAGAATCTACTCTGTAGAAGTCAACATGGATTCCGGAAACAGCGATCGTGTGACGCCCAACTCGCTTTATTTGTTCATGAGACCCAGAAAATATTAAATACAGGTTCCCAGATAGATGCAATTTTCCTTGACTTCCGGAAGGCGTTCGATACAGTTCCGCACTGTCGCCTGATAAACAAAGTAAGAACCTACGGAATATCAGACCAGCTGTGTGGCTGGATTGAAGAGTTTTTAGCAAACAGAACACAGCTTGTTGTTATCAATGGAGAGACGTCTACAGATGTTAAAGTAACCTCTGGTGTGCCACAGAGGAGTGTTATGGGGCCATTGCTTTTTACAATATATGTAAATGACATAGTAGATAGTGTCGGAAGTTCCATACGGCTTTTCGGGGATGATGCTATAGTGTACAGAGAAGTCGCAGCATTAGAAAATTGCAGCGAAATGCAGGAAAATCTGCAGCGAATAGGCACTTGGTGCAGGGAGTGGCAACTGACCCTTAACATGGACAAATGTAATGTACTGCGAATACATAGAAAGAAGGATCCTTTATTGTACGATTATATGATAGCGGAACAAACACTGGAAGCTGTTACTTCTGTTAAATATCTGGGAGTATGCGTGCGGAACGATTTGAAGTGGAATGAACATACAAAATTAATTTTTGGTAAGGCGGGTGCCAGGTTGAGATTCATTGGGAGAGTCCTTAGAAAATGTAGTCCATCAACAAAGGAGGTGGCTTACAAAACACTCGTTCGACCTATACTTGAGTATTGCTCATCAGTGTGGGATCCGTACCAGTTCGGGTTGACAGAGGAGATAGAGAGGATCCAAAGAAGAGCGGCGCGTTTCGTCACAGGGTTATTTGGTAAGCGTGATAGCGTTACGGAGATGTTTAACAAACTGGAGTCCCAGACTCTGCAAGAGAGGCGCTCTGCATCGCGGTGTAGCTTGCTGTCCAGGTTTAGAGAGGGTGCGTTCCTCTATGAGGTATCGAATATATTGCTTCCCCCTACCTATACCTCCCGAGGAGATCACGACTGTAAAATTAGAGAGATTCGAGCGTTCACGAAGGCTTTCCGGCAGTCGTTCTTCCCGCGAACCATACGCGACTGGAACAGGAAAGGGAGGTAATGACAGTGGCACGTAAAGTGCCCTCCGCCGCACACCGTTTGGCGGATTGCGGAGTAGAAATGTAGATGTAGAATGTTCTCAAAGCCAATCGCGAGCAGTCGTGGCCCGGCCCGGTGACTTGGCTTCGTTGTTTGGGAACTTGAAGTCCATGAGTGGCCAGCGAGAGCATTTCCATATAAACACAGCCGACACTATTGTGGAGCCACCACCAGCATGCGCAGCGCCTTGCTGATAGCTTGGATCGATGGCTTCGTGGGGTCAGTGCCAAACTCGAATCGTACCACGAGCTCTTACCAACTGAAATCGCGATTTATCTGGTCAGGTCATGGTGTGCCAGTAGTCTAGATTCCAACCAATATTGTCACGAGCACAGAAGAGGTGCTGCTGGCGATCTCGTGCTGTTAGCAAAGACTCTCGCGTTGGTCGTCTGCTGACATAGCCCAGATTTCGCCGCACTGTCGTAACGGATACGATCGTCGTACGTCCCACATTGATTTCTGCTGTTATTTCAGGCAATGTTGCTTGTCTCTTAGAACTGACAACTCTACGCAAAAGCTCTGCTCTCGGTCGTTAAGTGAAGGCCGTCGGCCACTGTGTTGTCTATGGTGAGAAGTAATGCCTGAGATTTGGTATTCTTGTCGCACTATTGACAGTGTGGATCTCGGAATATTGAATTTCCTAACGATTTTCAAAAAGGAATGACTCATGCGTCCAGCCCTATCTACCATTCTGCGATCAAAGTCTGTTATTCCCGTTATGCGGCCATAATCACGTTGGACAACTTTTCACTTAAATCACCCGAGTAAAAGTGACAGGTCAGCCACTGTATTGCCCTTTGACACATTATGTGCGTGATATGAACGCCACCTGTACATGTGCATATCGCTATCCCATGAATTTCATCACCTCGGTGTATTTGTGACAGCTAAGGTTGCCTGACATACAGTTTAAAAAATTACAGCCGTGACAAAATTCCTCGATCGTAATGCGTCGATAATTATGGATGAGTTTCGACAACTAAACCACTAGGACGTAGTAGTAAGATTGAAAAACATTATGGTAGTGAAGCGTTTCTCTCTAGAATTTATGGTCCAAGAGAAAATCATGAGATATTGCTATTACAAAAACTTTTCCCGGTACGTCACGGCAAATGAAAATACTAATTATTATTAATTTCCATGATGGGCGAGGGAAACGTTTAAAGACGGCACACCTGGCCAAAAAATATAGATAAACGAAATTAATGATTACCGTCGAGAGATGTAAATTATGTATTCAATTAATTACCAGGTTACCATCTACTGTTACCGTGAGGTATGATACATCAAGCCATTGAAGCTACTGCCGAAGTCCTTGTTAGAAAGAAATTGACTGTTTAATATAACATGATTCTTAGGTAAAAAATATACGCAATGAATGAAAGGAAATGATCTGCAACTCGATCCTGGGGTGATTCTGGTTCGTGACATTGAATAGGTAAAAAGAGAACTCGTAATAGGCTCTGTCGTTGTATTCTCGAACAGTTCATTAGTCCTTCTGTACTACCTCTGAAGAGAAAGAGGCAAATACTCATACCCAGTTTGTAACACCATAGCTCTAATACTCTACTGATTTATTTTTCTTTTGTTTTATTTAAAATTACATCGTTGAGTTTCTGTAAATGTGTTTGATTGAATAGATAACACAAAATTATATACTGCTTTCTTTATACAAACTTTGATATCATGGTTTGGTCCTATGCTGTGTAGCATATCTTTCATTTAAACTCTTTGTCCCATTTGGAGGGAACAAAACTTACTGTATATAAGTGTAATTTTGTGTGAATAATTTTTTGTAGAGATGTCAAAATGCGTAAATATTTTGTTTTATTTAATGTATTTGGTTACTGTTATGTAAATTGCTGATCCTCACTTAGGGTTCTTAGTTAGTTTGTATGTAAATGGTGTAGTGGTTCCCCTCGGGAACGGAACTGTGTAGCGCGCGCAAATTGTGGTTGGCCTATGTAGGAAAGGTGGAACAAGAGTCAGTCGGGGACGAGCCACCGGTCGGAGACGAGCTACGAGTCCGTGCACTGCCATGTAAAAGATGCATATTGTGCTGGTTCTGAGAGAGGCTTTTCCTGCTACTTTCCAATGCCTCGGATGGATGGATAAATAGCTGGAACTATTCTGGAATTTGTATCTATCATCGCCACCAAGAAATGACAGAGTCCAGCAATTCTGTCTGCGAATCCACCTACCAACGCGCAGTTGCCACCACATTGCGCAATCATTGCATCGTAATGCTATAATGATGTACAGTGAAGGATCAGCTTAATGGATGTGTTATTGTGCTCAAATATAAGGTAACTTATATCTCAATTTATGTACCTACCTTGATTTTTCTCCTTATCATAACACCTCTCAGGTTCCTCTCCGATTGAACTAAAATGATATCCGAGTGTCCTTACTAAAAGAAATTAAAGCCTAGAGTTTTGCTAATTAATGCCTCTTGAACTTAGTAAAAAGAAAGTTAAAGTTAATGTGGCAAGAGAGTGAGGAGTGAGTTAAAGTAAATGTTGTTTGCTGAAAATAATTTTCCTATTAAAACTGCTTATTAAAGTGCTGTTGCTAACTTCAAAATTAAAAGTTCTTAAGGCTGAGGCTTATAAAGCAAATGATCACATTGTTGTCTGTAGTAAATTCTAAAAGGTGAGTCAGTTTCCTGCAATTTTGTCAACATTGTTTTTCGCTGTAGTAAAAGTGAGAAAGCTGCAGTTGTGAAACGTTATATACTCATGTTTGCTAAGTGTTTGTCTCTCTTGTGTATTGGAGGTGCATATTAATAGTAATGTTATAAAGACCATTCACTTTGTGTAAGCCCTAAAAGTAATAGTGTGTTTCGGTATCTGTTATAATTTTGCAAATAGTTTCTGGTGCTCTAACTGCTAGCTTCATTCTTAACGTAAACAAATGTATGTGTCAGAGTTCACTGCACTCCCGTGTGACAAAGTATAGGTTGTGTTTATCCACTAAAATTACTAATAACTATTTTCTTGAACGAGAATGTTAATCATTCTCTTGCCTAGTTAGGCTGGCGACCGTTTTCTTTATCCATTAAACAGTGCAGATAAACAAAATTTCGTTTGTTACTGTTTAAATATTTACGTACTTCTGACTGTCATTTCCGATAAGCCACTTCCGTTAGGTACAACACGGTCAACATAACAAAATTCCTCTCAGAGGGTAACACTGCTCTGTTGCTTTATACCATAATTGCTTTAACAAAATAATTATATTTCACGACCTGCCTCCTACTTTAAGGCTATGGTATAGCAGTAGCAGACAGAGGAGTTATACCTGGCTTTTCCGTGGCAGGACTACTTGTTCTGTTGGTACATAGAACGTAATCCAAATTTGGTATTTCATAATACAAGCTACGTTAATGCTGTTGTAGAGTTATAAGTTGTGGTTATTATCGCGGGATATGATCAGGTCTGATACTGCAACTAAATTCCACAGAAACATTAAAAAGAAACTAACAATTTGTCTAAAGTTCCGGTACATAGAAACATGTGTGCTTACTCCACAACAGCTAGACGATAAAAGACGCCACAGAACGGCGAGAATAATTACATTACAGTCTCATTTGTTTTACAGCAAAAGATGTACAGAGTTCGTTTCCGTTTGGTCTCTTTAGCAAGTCTCTGACCAAACGATTTTATTATGAATTTAATTACAGTAAAAACGTATTTTACACAGAAAAACAAAAACAAAAATTCACAACACATCACAGTTTTAATATTTCTATTGGTATATTTTCATCACACACTTTCGACTGTTATGAATTTACATGGTGCAATACATGTATGTATTTCGTGGCTAGCACATATGACGCTACACTACAAATATTATCTGGCTCGGACAGCCAAAGCAAAAAAACAAGTATTAATTTCTAATTACAATAATTACATACGGCTCAACGGCCAGACACCAATTTTTCAATTGGACGTCATTAGGGTGACGTGCTAGTCCCTTAATACCACAGTAATTCTGCTGGGGAAAGGAGACCAATAGTCGTTCCCGGGGAATCTTCACATCAGTGAATGGACAAAAACCACACTGAAATATTCTGGCTTTCATCTTGCGAGTTTTCAGTTTCCATGTAAGCGATTTTCCACTAGACCACCAAGCCAAGACAATTCCCGAATGGCACTCACAGTTCGTCTTTTACTCTTACAGTTGTTCGGCTCTAACTGGATGATTCACAGCTCATCGAATTAGTATGAGAATATATAAATTTTGGGCGGCTCTGAACATCATCAATGCAAGGTTGCTTACGTCGGTGGTAATTTGTGAGTGGTATTTGTGGAAGTGCTGAAACGACCGAGTATGGAAAAAGCCATATTTGTTACGACGTTTTAAGTACAATTTAAAAATATGAAACTATCATTGGCGTCTATCCGTTAGGATTATTTCATTTGCTCTGGTACCGAGGAAAAGCTATCGCTAAGTAATCGGCGAAACCTCTTACTTCAAAGCCTTCAATATTTAAAAGCATACCGTTGCCCACTAAATATGTCAGACTTTTTTGCTTTTTATCAGATTATCACTTGGACAAAAGATCCTCTTTCATTTCACAGGCCGGGCCAGATCAATAGAACTGTGACAAAGCTGAATGGGAAGTTATTGAACACCTGTAAAAGAGGAAATGAACAATTTGTAAGTGCACCATTGCTTTTTTGTAGATTCTGTCTATCTGAGATTTGGTTTAACCTCTGCAGTGTAGGCGGAAAACTTTTATTTTATTCTGACCTCCCTAGCTGCCATATACCCACGGACTTTGGCACTTGCCCCAGACAAATGAAGGGAGGAAACAGGTAATTTATGTAAATTTTGTTTCACTATTGTTCACCGTTCTTGCAATGTCGACCGTTCGGGACGCTTTACAAACTTCAGCAAAACCCTGTCATTTTATCATATAATAGATAACTCCTTTTGATACGACTAAATATTATTTTGAATCTAAAAGGGTTTATCATAAAGGTTTTCTGAGTATTGTTGTTCTCCTGACAGTTAAAGAACTCACGCCCTTTTGTAATTGGGTAGTCTCCTGCGGCCAGAGTTAGTAGAGGTAAAAGTTCTTAGAGTATCGTTCCGCGTTATAATGTAATGAACTATTCTGGAGGAACCAACGTTTCGGCCACGGTTACAGTGGCCTTCTAAGAAGGACATTGTAACTGTGGCCAAATCGTTGGTTTCTCCAGTATAGTTCTTTACATGAAGTGGTATCAAACCAATTGTAAAATTATGCAGCCAAGATCGAATAAAATGTTTTTTAGGACAACCGATTTCAACAGATTATGCTGTCGTTTTCAGGTCTGTAAGAAAGTGCGTATACATGGAATATGCCTCATAACTTAAGATGTAACATTTCATACAAAAGTTTTAGATTGGTATTATAAAAACCGGAAGTGGACATGTACATTTATATATCTTAAAATATTTTGTAGTAAAGCATGTTTATTTTACGTTGACCTCATGCACAAGATACCAAGTGGATAACAATAACACATTATAAAAGGTTTGACATCGCTAAATGTTTAAAAACTTAAAGTATGTTGCGTGACAATGTCCATATACATATTGCTCGCAGCTGGCCGCCGTGGCCGAGCGGTTCTAGGCGCTTCAGTCCGGAACCGCGTGACTGCTACTGTCGCAGGTTCGAATCCTGCCTCGGGCATGGATATGTGTGATGTCCTTAGGTTAGTTAGGTTTAAGTAGTTCTAAGTTCTAGGGGACTGATGACCTCAGATGTTAATTCCCAGAGTGCTCAGAGCCACTTGAACCATATTGCTCGCAGTTGCTTGTTTCTCCATACAAACATGGTACAGAGTGGCACAACTTTTTACATGTAATGGACTTTTCTAAACAGTGCGAATCACTTTAAATGGCATATAAGATACAATACATAGGTATTATTGCAAAGATAACTTTTGTATAGCGTGTTGCAGCCAATAGATGGCTCTCGTATCGGAACCATATAAGAGATCGTAAATAGTTTTCTTTCCATATTTAAAATTAACTACTTTAGCGGGCAGCCTTTAAGAATAATAAAGATTACAAAATCTTTCTTTACTAACAATTGCAAAACATGTTTACTTCTCGCAATACCCTTTACACGTTCTGATATTGGATGGAGATTAGGAAAATTAAGGTATTTACTCTGCAGCGTTGTTGTGGTCACCCGCTTAACGCCACAGGTAGACAAGCAGGCGGGAGAGAGGCTCCGGGAAACACACACTCCGGACAAGAAAGCAAAACTTACAGCGCCCAGGCCCAGCAATACCAACAAACCACAAAGCCCACACAACCTCTCCCAAGCAGACTATTAAAGCCTTGGGGCATTATGCAGGCAGAAACAAGACTGCTGCCTGAATTTTCTCATTTTGAGATAACTCAATGGCGATGTGTTTAAATGGTAAAAACCGTTCAACAGCAAAAATCGCATAAAATATTTTTTATTTAAAACAACCGGATTCAGCCGACTATGCTGTCTTCTTCAGGTCTGTAAGAAAGTGCATGTACACTCGACAGCAAAAAAAAGGGGTCACGCCTCAATTCTAAGGTGTAGGCTGCACCAGAATCTATGCAACCAACATAGCATACCTGTGTTGCAGATCGTCGCAACCCTCCACAGTACAGTCGTTGTAAGATACACAATGGGTACCACTAGAGAACACCGGTCTCTGACAGTCCGTCTAGATGTAAAGTAACACCACGATAGTACAGAAGAGATCAGACAGTCCTTAACGTTTGTAAACTAAACTTAATTATAATAAGTGACATTTAAAATGTTATGGGACAACTAATTTTGTCACATAAATCGTTCAGTAATCCTTAGGCACAATTAAATATTTGAGACAATATATGGTTTTATAAAGTTGTATGGCAATTGGAAACAAGTTCTTTGCTGTCTAAAAGGTTTTGCCAACACATGCTGAACGTCGTTCAAAGTTCAACGGGGAGTGGTTTCGCATCAACTTTATGAAATACTAAGCAGTTAAAAGAAAACGTGGTTAACGGTGGCAAACACTCTACGGAAATCCAAACATTAACAGCGAATCACAAGTAATAGCATTGGTCACATTACTCAACAACAGTTACGTGTACACAAAGTTTTACTTTAAATGGCATGACCAACGTCTTCGTTCTGGATACGGATGCAAACCCAGAACGTAAAGCCATTGTTAACCAAGCAAAGCTTTGTGCCTTATCGAGACTCTATCAGTAGGCAGAAAGAGACGTTAAATATTGACGTTTGCACCAGTATCACTTATCAGTTCTCATCTTGAACGTAAATGACGATAATGTTTGTACGAAACCAGGAACCCTAACATGACAATTACGTTCTTGGTAATTAACTTCGAAACACTTAGTATATTGTTGCATTGTCAAGGAACAAAGGATGCACATGTTTAAAAATGAAATGTCATCAAGTAATGCCGGTGACAAGGATGCGAACCCAGCACCTAATCGGATTGTTGAATAAGTACGTAAAATCAGAATGTAGATATCACAGTTTGTCACCAGTAGTGAGGTTGGAACCTTAAATGACGACTGAAGTTGTTTGTATTTCCTGACCGAGATTCGAACCCGGCGCCTACCGCCGTCGTTGTCTAACCAGGAACAGACGAGAAATGTCCAATATTGGTCCACCATTAGCGAGATGTGCGCACGTTTAACTAGAAATAAGGCGACGAAAACGTCTATGCTGACTGAGATTCGAACGCCGCACACATGGTAATGAAGACACGTTAATAATCAAATTCTTATTCAGTAGTAGCTACGAGTAGCACGTTTAGTTGCAAACCTTAAGGCCTTTCTCATCCCTTGTAACGTTTTGCCTAATATCTGCGATATCATGGTGTTAATTTACAAGTGGATTGACTGCCGTAAAGAGCATTGTTCTCTAGTAGTCATGTGTCATTGAGATGTAAATGAAGTGCCTCAGCAGAAAGTAATTTCCGTCGTGCAGCACGTATTGTTTCAGAGACACTGAGTACGTGTTATAAGTGCACAAAACGTGTATTATATGCTATTATTTGGAGAAGCTGCCGCCAAACGTGTTTACTTTTACATTCCGCTTAGTTGTCATGGTTGAATACACGCTTTCTTAAGGCTACATCTAATGCAGAAGGCTTACAAGAAAGAATAGTTTCCTGCGTCATGCTATTGCTAGCTAGGTGAAATATTTTGTGGTAGCTATGTTTAAAATGAATGTATTTTTGAACGCATTGTTCGTCAAATATTTGAATGAATCGTCAACTGTAGGTGTGCCTGCACATGTTATAGCATAATAGCTGTAGCTGCGTTAGTTTATACTACAGACCTGGGTAGGTTAGGTGTAACTTGTTATCCTTCAAGGGGTGGTCGTGGCCTTGCGGCCCGGGTCTGTACTAGCCGCGGCTCGCGAGCTACGGGCCAGCCAGGCTGCCCGAGGCGAGACGGAAGTGAGCGAGCTGGCGGTGGCGTTGGTGGGCCAACAGCCCGGGACGAGCCAGCTCGGCTGCGCCGCATGCCTCTGCCTCTGCCGCTCTGTTTGACGTAGATATGTATACCTCATCTCCTGGCATCAGCATAAGAGCGGCAAGCACAAATACACATCAGGCTGTCCGCCGTAATGGCTCACTGGGAGAGGTCTATTCGAGATAGAGTCGTCGCTCTCACTGATGAAGGACGATGTTCCATCAGAGAAGCTGGCAGACGGTATGGCGTACCACATACCACTGCAACAAGATGGTGGAGGATCTGCCTTGAAAGAGGCACCACCAACAGGGCTCCTGGCTCAGGTAGGAAGAGAGTGAGCTCACAGCAGGAAGACAGGGACCTGGTGTCTAGGAGCAGAGAAAATCCCTTTCTGAACGCGAACCAGTACGGCGGGAGACCAACTTCCTCGACTCCAATGACACGATTTTCCGAAGGCCGAGGGACGCTGGACTGCATGCACGACGATCCGCCGTGAAACAAGAGCTCAGCGAAGACAACGTTTTATACCGGCTAGCATTTGCTGAGCTCCATCTGAGGGCATCGTGGGACAATGTCATTTTCACTGATGAGAAGGTGTTCTCCGCCAGTAACGACGGTCCACGAATCGTTTACAGGCCGCAAGGGCCTCGCAATCGACGCGAATATGTAACCACGACGAGAAGAAGTGGCCGGCGGCTATCTGTTACCCGTTGGGGTTGTATTTCTGCGAGAGGGGCGGGAATTCTTCACAGGATAGAAGGAACTCTGGACAACCGGCCGGGGTGGCCGAGATGTTCTAAGCGCTACAGTCTGGAACCGCGCGATCGCTACGGTCGCAGGTTCGAATCCTGCCTCGGGCATGGATGTGTGTGATGTCCTTAGGTTCGTTAGGTTTAAGTAGTTCTAAGTTCTAGGGGACTGATGACCTCAGATGCTAAGTCCCATAGTGCTCAGAGCCATTTGAATTCTGGACAGCGTGTAGTATGCCCACATGTTGGAAAATGTGATGCTTACGTCAGAGCGAATGCTGTACGCAGAACGGGACGTCACATTGAAAGAGCACCATTCTCCCATTCACAAGTCTGCATTTGTTCAGCAGCGGCTCTCCACGATTGGCGTCCACGTCATGAACTGGCCGCCACGAGTGGCTGATTTGAACCCCATGGAAAACATGTGGGCTGAGGTCGCCAGAACATTAACAGAGAACTGGCCACGAAACCAACCAACTACTGCGGACGCTCTTTGGGACTGCGTCCTGGAAGCCTGGGAGGAAGTTGCTTCTTCAGGCCGTTACGTCCGACGGCTTATACATTCTATGCCAAGACGCATGATAGAAGTACAAAATAATGAAGGATTCTGGATAAAATATTAGAGTCCTTAAAATGTTTTGTTATGTCTTCCTTTTCGTCATTTTTCCTCATTGGGAGCTAGTGGAAGATCGCGTGGCAACAGAAAAGATACAATATGGTTTAGTTTTCCTTTGAGTTGCCTTTTTAATTCAAGTGGGTTTCTTTTGAATATACAGTTTGTTAAATTTTCTATTTTGATTTCATTTATACCCTGTCTAGATACTTACAAACTAATCAGCATAGATGGACTCTGTCACAGTAGTTTTTATTGTTTCAAATACATCTCTCTCTTCCGCTCCATCCATGTATACACCCTCCGTCCTCCACACAATACGCAAACGATTTCATATTATGTTTACTCGTTGTTAATATCTCCTCTATTCTCTCTCACACTATCTCTCTCTGACACTATCGCCGCAAGTGCCCTTCTATTCCATTCCCCCTAAACTTTATAAAAAATCTAGCGGTTTCCATTGACGCTACATTTTCTCTTTTAATTGTTGTTGTCTTTACTCTCTATCATTCCTCTCAACACCTGAGAAACCGTATTATTTGACCTCTCCTTCCCTATAACCCATTCTTCGTTCTGAAAACAGTCCTTCCCTATCTCTCGGTCCTAAGATAAAACGAACTGTGGCACACAGCTAAGTAAGCAATACTTTGCAAGCATTTCACGCTTATATTTGGCACTTCTGCACTTCTATCCATTTCCAATACCGCCCTCCTTCCTGTTGCCCGTCCCTTGACATCTGCATCTACATCTAAATGAATACTCTGCAATTCATAATTATGTGCTTGGCAGGGGGTTCTGTGGTCTGGTGGATTAATCTTGTATTGATGTGTAAAACGTGTAGGTTCACATCTCACGCCAGGCGTAGATTTTTAACACACACAAGTAACTCTCCTCCACCTCTAGTAACACCAAGTGCAGAACGCCAGTAAGCTCCGTAGTTCAATATCCGCAGTAAAGATAACATCCCTTCACTGCCGACTGGGGCAGAGAGGCATTCGTTTGAGCTGTGACAGATGGAGAAGCCCCGGAAGGCAGAGATTCTGTCACCAGTAACTCGTCGTAAACTAGAAAACGTATTTCATTTAATGAACCAATGGCCATGTAAGTTCACAAAGCTCTTACTTTATTTGAAACTGAGACGTTGAAAATTGTGGAGCTGGACTGGGATTCGAATTCAAAAAAATGGTTCAAATGGCTCTGAGCACTATGGGACTTAACAGCTGTGGTCATCAGTCCCCTAGAACTTAGAACTACTTAAACCTAACTAACCTAAGGACATCACACACATCCATGCCCGAGGCAGGATTCGAACCTGCGACCGTAGCAGTCGCACGGTTCCGGACTGCGCGCCTAGAACCGCGAGACCACCGCGGCCGGCGATTCGAATTCAATTTCACTGTGTTCCCCAAGATTGCAAACTCTTCTAGGCCTCCTAGAAAGGCACCTATCTGGCTTCGAACCCTGATCAGCACAAAATAATCATTATTTCATTTCACAACATTACAAGATCAAACGTTTCCTTGGATCTCTTCAAGTTCAAGCATTCCTCTCCATCCTACTGGCGAAAACGGATTTGGGTTTGACGTTGTGATCGTTGTGATTGCCAACGACGATATGTTGTGGATTCAACTTCTAGCCAGCAGAGTATTTTCCATTACATCATTGAAAGTACAAACATGCCACTCCCAGCTGTTATTGGAAAAGAATTTGATAGTTAGTGTCTTCATGACCACGTGTGCGGGGTTTGAACTCCATTCAGTACAGAACTTTTCATCGCCTGATGTCTAGCTAAACATGAGCACATCTCGCTACTGGTGAACCAACAATAGCTATTTATCGTCTGTTCCTGGCTAAAAAACGACGGCGCTAGATGCTGGGTTCGATTCCCAGTCAGGCAAAGACAATTCTATCGTTATTTAAGCTTCCAACATCTCGCTATTGGTGAAAACATTTCATATTTAACTTCTGATTTTACGTACTTCGTTAACAACCCGATTAGGTGCTGGGTTCGCATCCCTGTCACAAGCTTTACATGATGGCATTTCAATTTTAAACATGAGCATACATTGTTCCTTATGAATGACACCATATTAAACGTCGTTGGGGGTAGTTCCCAGGAAGGTAACTGTTATGACAGGATTCCCAGTTCAGTACAAACATTTTAGTCATTTATTTTCAGGATCTGAATTGATAACTGATACTGGTGCAAATGTCTATACTTCACGTCTCTTTATGCCTAGTGATCGGGTCTCAATAAGGCACAAACAAAGCTTAGCTTAGTTAGCAATGGCTATAAGTGCTGGGTTTGAATTCAGGTCCAGAACGTCGACGTTGGTCATGTCATTTAAAGTTCCAATTTGTGTACACGTAGCTGTTGATGTGTTACGAGTACAATGATATTACTGGTGATTCGCTGTTAATGTTGAGATTTCCATTGAGTGCTTGTTGCCGTTAATCGCGTGTTTTTTTACTGGTTCGTCCAATACCCAGTTTCCATAGCCACTCGCCGTTGAGCGACGTTCAGCACATGGATGGAAAACTTTTTCGAGAGCGAAAAAATGTTTCCAGTTGCCGTACACCTTTGTAACTCCATATATTGTCTCAAGTATTTAATTTTTACCAGGGATTACTGTACGATGTATGTAAAATAATCCGTTTTCTCAGAACTTTTGGAATGTCACTTCTTGTAATCAAGGTTAGTTTATGAGTGTTATGGAGTGTCTCTGTTGTGAACTGGCAGCAGCCAATTAACGGAGTTTGGAGGAAGCCGAAAGGCACGCGTTTAAGCTCACGCAGGCTGGCGTGAGGTCTGGAAAATGACAAGGAATTATAGTAGCCAAAAATAGTACATAGCTTCTGGAATACTTAACTTTAATCCATAATTGGAGAACATCGCTCTTGTTGATACATTAATAACAATCTCAATATAAACTGGTAATGGCGCCTTGCTAGGTCGTAGCAAATGACGTAGCTGAAGGCTATGCTGACTATCGTCGCTGCAAATGAGAGCGTATTTGTCAGTGTAGCATCGCTAGAAAAGTCGTCTGTACAACTGGGGCGAGTGCTAGGAAGTCTCTTTAGACCTGCCGTGTGGTGGCACTCGGTCTGCAATCACTGACAGTGGCGACACGCGGGTCCGACGTATACTAACGGAGCGCGGCCGATTTAAAGGCTACCACCTAGCAAGTGCGGTGTGTGGCGGTGACACCACAGTCTCATCGCTAAGAACGTGTTTTCTAATATGTTTTGTATGACGATATTAGTTGACGCTTAGACTGACTGCCATAAAGACCTTTGGTCTCTATTAGTCTCTTGCAGTACCCATTGTGTGTAGTCAAACGACTGTACGCAACGGGGTTTCGGTGTTTAGGGGACCTGCAACACAACTACGTTATGTTGGTTGTATTCGGCAGTGACCCACTTTTTTTGCTGTCAAGTGTACATGGAATCCATCTCGTATGTTGTAGACTGGTATTATAAAAACCGGAAGTGGACCTATTTATTTCATTCTGAAGTGAATAGTATTTCTGTATTCCTGAATTTCCCTGAACGTTTTTGAACTTCCTTCTTTCGTCGATCACTTGAAATATTTCTTTACTGCCCACGGTTTCTAAGCAGTTAGGTTCCTTGTACCTACATTTTTCTTTCCAACTGCTGTAATTACCATATTTAGGGATGTCTTTTCCTATTCGAATGAACTGACTGCTGAGCTATTTTCCATCGCATATAGCCTCTAACAACTTCAAGCGCATCTCTTCATTCCTTAGTAATTCAGTATCCCACTTCTTTGCGCTTTGATTCTTCCTGACTAGTCTCTTAACCTTCAGCCTACTCTTCATCATCACCAAATTGTAATCTGTGCCTGTATCTGCCACTGGGCACGCCTTACAAGTCGATATCTGATTTCAGAATCTCTGCTTCAGTGTGATGTAATCTAACTGAAATCTTCCTGTACCTCCCGGCCTTTTCCAAGTGTACCTCATCATCTTGTAATTCTAGAACAGAGTATTCACTATTATCATCTGAAATTTATTGCACAACTCAGTTAATGTTTCTCCTCTCTCTTTCCAATTACCAAAATTATATTCTCCCATAACCCTTCTACTCCTTGCCCTCCAACCACATTCCAGACCCCCATTAAATTTTCATTTCCCTTCACGTACTGAACTATCCGTTTAATATCGTCATATACTTCCTCTATTTCTTCATCTTCTGCATGTGACGTCGGCATGCATACCTGAACTATTGTAGTCGGTGCTGGTTCGCTTCGATTCTGATGATAGTAATTGCCCGCATCTCGTGGTCGTGCGGTAGCGTTCTCGCTTCCCACGCCCGGGTTCCCGGGTTCGATTCCCGGCGGGGTCAGGGATTTTCTCTGCCTCGTGATGGCTGGGTGTTGTGTGATGTCCTTAGGTTAGTTAGGTTTAAGTAGTTCTAAGTTCTAGGGGACTGATGACCATAGATGTTAAGTCCCATAGTGCTCAGAGCCATTTGAGAGTAATCGTATCACTGAATTGTTCACAGTAACACACTCTCTTCCCTATCCTCCTGTTCATAACAAATCCTACTCCCGTTATACCATTTTCTGCTGTTGCTGCTGCTGCTGATATTATCCCATACTCATCTGACCAGAAATCCTCTTCTTTGCATTTCACTATACTGACGCCCACTACGTCTAGATTAAACCTTAGCGTTTCCGTTTTCAGATTTTTTAGCTTCCCTACCACTTTCATACTTCTGATATTTCACACTCCTACACTTAGAACTTTATCCTTTCGTTAGTTTTTCAATCTTTTTCTCAGTCACCTCCCCCTTGGCAGTCCTCTCCCAGAGATCGGAATGGAAGACTAGTCTGGAATCTTTTGCCAATGGAGAGATCATAATGACACTTTTCCAATTACAGGCTACATCTCCTGTTGGTACACGTTATGTGTCTTTAATACATCCTCATACCATTGATCATTGCTGATTCTTCCGCCGATTAGGGGCAGTTTCTCACCCCTGGAGCAAGATAGCACCCTGAACCTCTGCCCACTCCTCTGTCCTTAACGAGGCCGTTGGCAGAATGAAGGTGATTTCTTATGCCGGAAGTCTTTATCATCAATCAATATCAGTCATCATCAATATGATGATTTTTATTCATAATTTAAGTAGTGGTGGTATTCCAACCCGGGACCGAGGACGTATGGAGTAATAATCAAAGTCGCTACCTATAGACCATAGGTGGCAACGACTCCGCTAGATGGTCACCGTTCTCCCTTTGGTTAGGCGCCATTAATCATTATACATTAGCCATTAGCCACTAGATCTTAGTCGTTAGCCATTAGTCGTCAGCTGTTAGGTGTCTGTAATTAGGCGTATTTGATGCCTCATTGTGGTTGCAAAGGGTGTGAAATCTCACATGTAATAGAGCACAATTTTTGATCGAATTTTCATAGAGGTCTGACGTGCAAACTGTGTGTATTTTGACAAGCTATACAGGCACTTAAGAAACGGAAAAATATTTAGTTTGAAGTTCCTTAGAGCCTGCAAGCGTTGCACACGTACCGCACTTTCGTCGTAAACGAGTGCTGCTTAGCCTAAAAGTTCCTATCAGTCGTGTCAGTATGCAAACTGCGAATGTTGTAATAAGTAATACAGACAATTTAAATAGCACAGTATTTAATTTGAAGCTTCATTGTGCTGCAATGTGAGAGAAATCTTACATATATCGATACAAGTTTTATTTTGCTTGTATTTTCGTACAGATCTTCCATTCTGTACGATATGCATGCATTTCAGTGTGTAAGACAGACAGTGCTGAAGATGGTGAAAATATTTGATTTTTGAAGCTTCATGGCGACTGCAAAGTTTGAGAAATGCCACAATAAATGATAAATAATTTTATTTATTTCCGAAATGTCGACTCTGACATTGTCTTTCGACAAGATACGCTTACCAATGTTATCATCTTTGGTCGTATATCTGATGAGTATGTGTTTATAAGCAGTCCATCTCCTGCAATAGTGGAAGTGATATATCGTAATAAAATAATATATTCTTTCCTAAAATCGAACAACTTATTCCTTCCTTCCATAAATAAAACGGCGTTGTGCATGAGATGGTACATTCTGTTAGATGTTGATGCAGCTGATCACAGGTTTAATTTAGTGTGGCGTAGTTTCCCGAAATGTGTATGTACTTTGTTTTAATAATACTTTTCACCTACTGTATTTTTTGTGATGCATTATGTTCGCTCCCTATCTCCTAAACTGGTGACGAAACGACATAGCCTAAGGTGATGACAGTATACACACATTATCAGATTGAATTCACTTTCCATATTTAGGTACTGCAGCAGCGTGAATATTACATTTTCTGACAAATTTTGGAATATATTGTGGAATAATTAATTTGTGCGTCTCTTGTGCCTTGAATCAAGTGTGGTTAACACATCGAACTTTCAACGACTTTACCCAGTACGGACACCTGTTGATGACAATGAAAACACCATGTGTTACAGAGAGAGAAATTTTGTCGCTCTTTGACAGTGGAGACATCTGTTGGTGATAGTAAGCAACTGGAATATGAAGCAGCAGTTTACTTTATTACGCGTTTACTGGATTTACATATACAATGCAATCTGACACTATTTTTGTGCCAGAGGTAAATGTCTTACAGAAATAATGAATATATTTGACTTTAATCTGAGGGTTTCATAATTTTTACTGCATATTTGACGCTGTTTTTAATTCTACACTCTAATGTCAGAAATGTCGTTATTTGCCCCCATTTAAAAACTATGTTCTCAGTGATTGGGAAGAGGAGGAGGCATGGATAGAAAGCGCAACTGAACCGTTTCCATGTAAGAGGAGAGGGTTTTAAATATTCAATTAACACTATTGGATATTTTAATAGTGTACTATGATTGGCCTGAAATAAGGATTATTGCAATGTGTGACTCGTTGGAAAAAGGGAGGAGGGGAGGGTTCTTTTTCACTTACGCAACTGGTCTATTTTCGCTATCTTGGATTTTTTATACTTCACTGTGATCAGCTGGAGATAAGGAGTGGTGGAGAGGGGGCAGGGAGACGTGTCTTCACACTAATAAGGATGTTGACATCACTGATAACAGTGATGTCTCTGATAAGGGTGACGTCACTTGGTCACATGACATCACAAATGCAAACAAAGTCCATCAGCATACGCGTAATAATAAAGAAGTTAAGCATAAAGTAGCTGGGCCCCTCTGCTTTTCAAAAGTAGTGAGTCAGTACCCCAAACACGTCCGTATCGAAAGCATGACCTGCCTATGTTCCTCCCAATTATCAAAGAAAATGTGGCATAGACACGTTTGTTGCAGATGCCTTAATTCTGTAACAAATATACAAATATACCTAGGAAGACATCTCATTGACTGCTCAAGCCAGGAATGGTGCAAGTGGAAATGTCTATTGATGATGAAAACTTGTTAACGTCTAAGAGCGTCCAACACCAGAAAGGATGTCACTTCATCGTGTATGCTGATTTCAAACGCCTCCTAACTCCTATGGTGCCTTCTGAAGACAACTCCACAGCCTTCCACAAAAACTTTACAGAACGACATGTATCGTACGTGACAGTATATCAGTGAGTACGGATTGTATCTCTCCATTCACAGCAAATTCGAATCCCATGTATGTTGTGGATAACCTTGAAAGATGGTTGCTTGCTAAGCTCGAAAAACATGAACTGGAAGTTGATTATCACAATAATATGCCCGCGACCGACTCACAGGAGAATGATATCTTGTGCTAGCAGGGATCTGAGTGTAATATTTGTGGGCTGCCGCTGGATAGGGCAGTGTAAGCTCCACATAGAAGACACTATAATCTACTGGGGAAGTTGCGCAGTGCAGCTCACAACGTATGCAACTTGAAGTATAAAATGCCACTTTACTTAGTCATCTTCGTTCACAATTTGAGTGGATATTATGATCACTCCCTTGTTGAGTATTTGGATGATTTCGTCTGACGCCGTTGAAAAGTAATACATTTCTTTATCCAAGCTAATGATGCCAAGAACATCGCTCTGCTGGCTGCTTTCGCTTCGCTCTTTGCAGACGTCTCTTCAATAACTTGGTGAGACAATGTGTCAGGAGGATATGCATATCCCCAGAGCCAGATATCCCCATGATGCAGAGTTCCAGTTTGTGATAAGAAAGGGAGTCTTCCAGGCAAATAAGGGTTACTGCAATGTATGATTGTTTGGAGATTGTGGGAGAGAAGTGTTTTCTTAATTCTGCGCTTATGCAGTTGGACTGTTTCCGCTAGCTTGGACTATGACTGGCTGGACATAAGGACGGTGAGGGGAGGGTGGAGAGGGGCATGGCTTCCCACTGATAATGATGATGATGCCACTTATAACAGAAATGGCGACGCAGATGATGTGACTGACAGGGATGATGACATCGCTCACTGGAAGTCACAAATGCAAAAAAAGTAGATTAGAATCGGCATAGACATACTTCTTCCTTTGTTCTGAACCGTGTACTAATGCTCATCTTCTCCTGTCTCGCTATCAGCATCAACATCCACGGTGTGTACACAAATTGAATAATCAGAATTCAGCTTCTCGAATTTTGTTAGGTTGTGGTGTTTTATGATGGACTGCGATACCTCGAAAATTTCAGTGCCCACGGACATTGAGTGCATCGTAAGTACTCAGAAGCACTGAATGTGAAGGTAATTTACCGCTAGCCAGAAGTAACTGAAAACGCCAGCGAGGATTTGGGTGAGTGGAAGGTACTGGGCCCCATAAAACTAATTTCACAAACCTTTATTTCAGTTTTAATTGAGCAAAATTTGCAAGTACTAGCAAAGATCGTTAAACTTTTATCAGTTACACAAGTTAAAGCAACTTGACCAAGCTGTCTCGTAAAGTTGAAATCAATAAGCATAACAGAAAAGAATTTAATTCGAATGCTTGCATAATACTGAATTCAGCAATTATAACAGACTTTTATTATCGCAGTTTGGGAGCCAATTCCGTCCTCACCTCTGCTCATGGGCACAAATGTTCAAATGGTTGGATACAGTTCGATAATACAAGTAAAACAGCGAAAAGATTACACTTTAAAATAGTCACAAGACACAATTTGCAAACGCAGGCGGACATGGAACAGAACAGTCCTGACTCTAAAATCAGTCAGTTGACGACAGAGTAATTACCCAAGCAGAAAAGTGATTTCATTTTAATGAGTCTTCTCTCATCAGCATGTGACAAGCCATAAACCTTTAAACAAATACCCCAAAATATTATTAAAACCACTCTAGTCCTGTAGCATAAATGTTTAAAGAATTCACAATAAAACTGGTAAAACTAACTGGCAGCTGAACATACGTAATTGTTTTATACATATTTCCGTTTCTTTGCTGTCACAACAGGGAGTACAACAGATAGCTAGCAGATAGTGACTGTGCGATGCACTTTTCTAGTTAAATGATAATGCCTTATAACCACTTGTAAGAGAAATCATAACAATATAATGATTTTTCGGCATTTGTCGTAAAAAAACAGCTTTTTTTTTAAAAAAAAAGCTTAAAGCAAATACGTACAGAGGTATCTGACTCGGTTAAAATATTAACCTTAGGTTACACTACAGCTGAGTGACTCCTCCAGCAGTGCCAATCATCAATAGCCAGCGTGCTGCAGATTGTAGATCGCGTCAGATCGCTGCACACAGATCCAGGTACAGCCTGTGCTTACCTGAACTTGCTTCGCTCCACTAGACCTCAGTCGTGTTACATAACTCATCAAATGATGGTGGATAAACGTTTCTATACGGTACTTACAACAGATTAACCCTGTGAAGGTAGTAGTGTGCAGAAGCTGACCACAACATCTTAACAGAGCTGTGTCAGTGTCACTATGCAACTTCCACGCATGAGGTGTCACTGACGCAACGCTAAACACACACAGATACTTCGAATAACAGTGTTAAGTCAATGGGGCTTAGGAATCTGACCGACTGCCGGCGGAGACTACAGGCGCTGTTGACTGGGAATCGTAATATCTTTGCAGGGCCACTGGCACGTCACCTAGTGGACGCTGCGACGCATGTTGGCCCGCGATAGCGTGCAAAGATGAACATAATCGAACCATTGCGCTAGAGACAGTAACAATCTAACTCAGTGACCATGTAAAGCAATATTCGCCCCTCTAGCCATCTAGATTCTGGACATTAATACTTGCTTATTTTATGGGAGTACCTTTAGGAACGATGAAACTGGACACCGCATTAAGACACAGCATCGAGGTGCAGTAACTTAACTGAATCTCTCCCTGCATTTCGGAAAGATGCAGAGTATGGCTTGGTGATTCGTAAAAAAGCGGGCAGGCCTACTGCTGCTGTTAGTTCCGGAATGATGTCAAAGCGATGTTCCATGCCCTGAAGGTCTATAACGATTGCGAAATTGTCCAGAGCGTGCCTGAGGGTGCAACCCAACTGATGTCATCAGCCCGTACCGCGGTGATGATGACGGACCTGGCTGCAGTGGAGTTGCGCGCGCTGCGAATACATCGTCGACGAACCGGGCTGGGGTGAATAAAGCTTCAACTCGTGAGGTCGCGGAGCAACTCGAATCCACACACGTGCATCACATCTGCAACAGAAGAAGAAATTAATCATCAGACTGCAGCTATAACGACCGCACATCAGGAAAAAAAGCGTCTTAAGTACAAAGCTGCAGTACACTGGAGTAAAATATGCGTTACTTATTAGTACCTGATCCATCACGATTTCTACTATGGTGCTTCATCTCTGCTGATGCTACCGGCACTGTTCATGTTTCTGTTAGCAGGTCTCAGACTGAATGAATTCTCATACCGTAACGACTCATACTAAGAGACGAAAACCACATCTACATCTACATTTATAGTCCGCAAGCCACCCGACGGCGTGTGGCGGAAGGCACTTTACGTGCCACTGCATTACCTCCCCCTTTCCTGTTCCAGTCGCGTATGGTTTGCAGGAAGAACGATTGCCGGAAACCATTCGTGCGCGCTCGAATATCTCTAATTTTACATTCGTGATCTCCTCGGGAGGTATAAGTAGGGGGAAGCAATATATTCGATACCTCATCCAGAAACGCACCCTCTCGAAACCTGGCGAGCAAGCTACACCGCGATGCAGAGCGCCTCTCTTGCAGAGTCTGCCACTTGAGTTTGCTAAACATCTCCGTAACGCTATCACGCTTATAAAATAACCCTGTGACGAAACGCGCCGCTCTTCTTTGGATCTTCTCTATCTCCTCTGTCAACCCGACCTGGTACGGATCCCACACTGATGAGCAATACTCAAGTATAGATCGAACGAGTGTTTTGTAAGCCACCTCCTTTGTTGGTGGACTACATTTTCTAAGGACTCTCCTAATGAGTCTCAACCTGACACCCGCCTTACTGACAATTAATTTTATATGACCATTCCACTTCAAATTGTTCCGCACGCATACTCACAGATATTTTACAGAAGTAACTGCTACCAGTGTTTGTTCCGCTATCATATAATCATACAATAAAAAATCCTTCTTTCTATGTATTCGCAATACATCCCTGTGCTTATTTCAACCAATTTTCTAGGCGAATTAAATGTTCGAAGAGAGTTCGGAATTGCCACCGGTCGTCGTAAACTTCATGATATTTCGACTGTACACCCGCCAGTCATCGTCAGGTGAGCCACAGAAGACTGACGAAGACGTTCTCCGCTCCCCCCTACATAGCACGCTGAGAGTATTGCCGCTTTTGCGTCACTCACCGCTACAGATGGACCACACCGCTCACCGGCAGCGTCCTCGCTGTTGGAACTGCGAAGATGAGCTGTCTTCGGCGTTGTCGCTCGCTGCAGCCGTCGGTGTTTCTGGCTTCTTCGTCTGGAGCAAATGTGGTTTTAGGCAGGATAGCAATGTCTCCTGACTGTTGCTTAGGCATCACTTACAACGTTTTGGCCAATGTTCTTGATTGCAGGATTATATTTCAGTGTAGGTACGAGCACTGGTCCGTCACGTGGACGGAGAATCCGCTGTTGAAAGAGAAGAATTTAAAAGGAGAGAACTTAAAATGTCTGCCAAAACTTTTGTAAAGCTTGAAAGACGGCAAAATTAATACAATATTGACAGTAACATTTTTACTTTTTTAAGATACAAATGATAAGGCGGGCGTTTTAGATGAAATGCTGTCCCATGAGCAAAGTATCCAGAAGATTGTAAAGCAGACGACTTTGTGTGAACCTTGTATTATGCATGCCTTTTTTGTTTACACTTGTCAGACAGTGTAAATGTGTCGAAGCACATAAATCGTCAAATCTTCACTGACCTATGTATTTCGTTTTATGTAAGCAGCACGCCCTGTTGTAGCAGTACAGAGGGGCCGAGCGAAGACTCATCTGTTTGAAGTCATAGCAGCCGCTGGGTACCTGTGAAGGGTCTCTGATGCAAGTAAAACATTATCAGAGTTCAATTATTTATTAATTATGTTTACAATCCCACTTTTCGACAACGACCTTTAGCCGATGCCTCATTTAGCAGCGTGTTGGATTCTCGCTGATGGCTGCCGAGTCAGCTCCTAGTCTGCAGGCCCAGGCAAAGAGTGAGTGACCTCGCGCTGTGGCGCGTTGCCGGCACGACTGTGGTCCAGTATGGATGGTCTCGTACTGGCTGCTGCAGTTTTCTCTGTCTCACTGCGAATTCTAGTTACTGTAGGGACCGTACAGTCATATATTCAAGATGTTTTTTTCCCCGTGATTGTGTGCACTCGTTACAAATGCAGTCTGATGATTTATTTATTCTTCTTCTTCTTCTTCTTCTGTTGCAGATATCATGGACCTGTGCAGACTCGGTGTTGCGCCCGCAACAACTGCACCACAACATGATAATATGATGATGAGTTCGTCGCTCCAGCCTGGTTCGGCGATGATCTATTTGCCGTGTGTGTGTGTGTGTGTGTGTGTGTAAGGGGGCGGGGGCTGGGACTCTCAACGACGAGGTTATCAGAAAATGTATTCGCCACACCTGTAAAGACCTCCACAGCCTGGTTCGTCATCATCACCGTGGTATGGGCTGACGACACGAGCTCGTTTACCAATGCATCCGTGCCCTGGACCATATCGCAGTCATCGGAGACCACTGTTTCTACATGCACTCGATGATATTATTGTAATGGGTCGGCTTGATATTTCTTTCCAAATGGTGATATGTGTGCCGAGTACTCGGGTGCAACTGGTACGCGGCACGTTATCGACTCCGCTTTGGTCATGAGTTCATATTTGGAGGAGCCACGGCGCTTCTGAGGACAGGAAAGCCGTTGGGACAATGTAGTTAAGAGGTAAGTGCGCTTGCCTGAAGGAGTTGCTGTTCTCGTATGAGCGAAGTGTTGAGGCCAGAGGACACATTTACGCGGCCGTTATTGATGGGCGAAGTGCCACTCTGCCACAGCAGGCTTTTTTTTTTCTTCAATTTATTGTCTTTCAGGAAGTGCCAATTCAGACAGCTCAACAGTATAATGTCAATTATCACGATACGAATTTAAGGGCAACACAACAGCCAGTCTCCGAGCTGTGAAAATCTCCGACCTGGCCGGGTATTGAAACCGGCCCCTTCGCTTGGCAGCTACCGAGCCGGACCTGCAGAACGTTGAATATTGGCATTGGTGGCAGCTGTTGGAGACAGTTACACGGAGTAGCTAAATGTACCGGACTTATAAGGAAGAGACGGATTGTTATTTTGCTAGCGGGCTAAACACATCATTTCCGGTGAGGACTTTTCTATGTTAGCTTGTGTTTAGGACGTGCTAAAGCTTGGCGGTTTCTTGAATTTGTGCTGACTCTGTGTGGTCTGAGCGTACCTTTAGAACTAGATAGTCTGTGCCATATTGCTGTTTAATTGGTAATTCTGTTGTACCTTATTCGTTTTTTCTCATGATCGCTTGCCTTGAGTTAATTGTATGACAAGTCATAAGACCGTTTTGGGTACCTCCTCTCTAGGTGGGAGTGTTCAGAGTTAAACAAGCGTGACTGTGCACTTCTTTTCACGTGCCTTACCAGTTTTACTAGTGATCTAGTGATACTACTGCGCCCTGTGTCAGCTCCCTATTTAAAGTTATTTATGATCGATTGTCTTGAGCAAATTGTTTGGCACGTTGTAACTCCTTTATTCTGCTGACTGTTTGGAGTCGAACGTCAAGCGGCTGTGTGCCTCTTTTCCTTGTTTATTAACTAGTTTCTTGCATATCTGTTGAGTAGATTTACCGTGCTATTGGCTGAAAGATAATGTCTGTGTGACATTGAAGTCTTCGGTTTAAACGGAGCGATTGATGCACATTACTGGCTATAGATTTTCTTACGAACTGTGTTTTAGCTGGCCGCTAGAGACTAGGAGTTTTCCTTCTTAGTATTTGGTTTTGGCAGATTTACGTTGTAGGTTATGATATACCATTGTGTAACTTATCTTTGTTAATGTTTCAGTTTCTTCAGTTTGATGTGCAATAATATCAAAGACGGGGTATTGTTGTGGCCTCAACGACTGAATAAAGGTGAGGCACTGGACACTGATAATTTTGTGAACTGTAAGGATTCACACCAGGAAGAACTCGCCCACGGTAAAGCATTCCGTCTTCAGGCCACGAGTGGCCTACCGGGACCATCTGACCGCCGTGTCATCCTCAGGGGAGGATGCAGATAGGACGGGCGTGGGGTCAGCACACCGCTCTCCCGGCCGTTATAATGGTATTCTTGACCGAAGCCGCTACTATTCGGTCGAGTAGCTCCTCAATTGGCATCACGAGGCCGAGTGCACCCCGAAAAATGGCAACAGTGCATGGCGGCTGGATGGCCACCCATCCCTATGCCGGCCCGCCCAACAGCGCTTAACTTCGGTGATCCCATGGGTACCGGTGTATCCACTGCGGCAAGGCCGTTGCCCGCCCATGGTAAAGGGTGATATATTATGTCCTCTATTCAAGTTGCCGAATGAGTTGACTTTTTGTTTCAGTTGTGATTTATTTTGGAACGCGACTTGCTGTATAGAGGTTATTATGCGGATATTGGTATGTCGCTAGAGTGCTTATTTTAAACTAGTACTTATTCTTCGGCACTTTATCGTCGCAATATTAAAAGTGTGGACGCTTGTTTGTTCATGTTTTGGAACACAGACTGCTGTTTACGTGCTTTGAAATTTTCTGCATATGTGCATTGATTTAAAGCTTTTGGTTTGCGTTCGTAATATTGTTGATTTGAGCCCCTTCTTATTGCTAGGTATTAGTCTTGGCGTCTGTGTACACTGAGCTGATAAGTCACGGGATACCTCCTAATATCGAGCCGGACCTCCTTTTGCCTAGTGTAGGGCAGCAACTCGACGTAGCGTGGACACATCAAGTCGTTGGAACTTCCTAGTAGAAGTATTGAGAGATGATGCCTCGCCGGCCGCTGGTGGCCGAGCGGTTGTGGCGCTACAGTCTGGAACCGCGCGTCCGCTATGGTCGCAGGTTCGAATCCTGCCTCGGGCATGGATGTGTGTGTTGTCCTTAGGTTAGTTAGGTTTAAGTAGTTCTAAGTTCTAGGGGACTTATGACCTCAGCAGTTGAGTCCCATAGTGCTCAGAGCCATTTGAACCATTTTGATGATGCCTCTGTAGCCGTCTATAACTGCGAAAGCGTTTCCGATGCAAGGGTATGTCCCACAAATTTTCGATGGGATTCATGTCGGATGATAGGGATGGCCAAATCATTCGCATTGTCTACCACAAAAATTCCATCGTTATTTGGGAACATGAACGCCATGAATGGCGGGAAATGATCTCCAAGTAGCCGAACATAACCGTTTCCAGTCAGTGATCGATTCAGATGGCCCACAAGGACCTAGTCCATTCCATGTAAGCACTTCCCACACCATTATGGAGTCACCACTATGTTGTACAGTGCCTTGTTGGTATCTGGGATACATGGCTTCGGGGGTCTGTGTCACACTCGAACCCTACCATTAGCTCTTACCGACTATAATCGGGATTCGTCTGACCAGGCCACAGTTTTCCAATCGTCTAGGATCCAACCGTTATAGTTACGAGCCCAGGGGAGGCGCTGCAAGCGATGTTGTGCTGTTAGCAAATATACTAGCGTCGGTCGTCTGCTGCCATAGACCATTAATGCCACAACTCGGCGCACTGTCCTAACGGACACGTTCGTCTTACGTCCCACATTGATTTCAAATGTTCAGATCTGTGTGGAATCCTAAGGGACCAAACTGCTGAGGTCATCGCTCCCTAGACTTACACACTAGCTACACCGACTTACGGTAAGGACAACACACAAACACACCCATGGCCGACGGAGGACTCGAACCTCTGGCGGGAGGGGCCGCGCGGTTCGTGAATGGCGCCTCTAACGGCGCAGCCACTCCAAGCAACCACATTCCGCAGTTATTTCACACAATGTAGCTTGTGTGCTTGTACTGACAACTTTTATGCAAATGCTGCTGCTCACAGTCGTTAAGTGTAGGCTGTCGGCCACAGCGTTGTCTGTAGTGAGAGTTAATGCGTGAAATTTGATATTCCCAGCACACTCTTGTCACTGTGGATCCTTGAATACTGAATTTCCGAAATGGAATGTCCCACGCGTCCTGCCCCGACTACCATACCGCGCTCAAATTGTGTTAACACCCGTCGTGCGGTCATAATCACATCGGAAACCTTTTCACATGAACCACTGAGCCGTGCGTGGCTCGTGTTAGCGCCATATCTCATTTGAGATCCTGTTTTTACTGTACTACCACCTCTTTATGTTAATTTCAATTACTGGTGTCACTGAGTTGCCACCTTGCCTGCCCGTGAGCGGCAGCAGCGATGCTAATCGATATAAGCCCTGGCGTATTATCTTTGCTGACTGCTATTAATTCCTGGTTGTCGTGTGTTCGGTATGAGTTCGGATCTGCCAGTGAGTTGGGAGGCAGTAGCAGTGCAGTTCGGACTTCACGGTGTTTGACTTAGAACGCCACAGAAGTTCAGTCGGGGCGCGGCTGCTGTGAGGTCCGGACAGCCGTGACTCGCCCGACGGTTGCTGGTACATACAGGGTGTTTCAAAAATGACCGGTATATTTGAAACGGCAATAAAAACTAAACGAGCAGCGATAGAAATACACCGTTTGTTGCAATATGCTTGGGACAACAGTACATTTTCAGGCGGACAAACTTTCGAAATTACAGTAGTTGCAATTTTCAACAGCAGATGGCGCTGCATGTGATGTGAAAGATATAGAAGACAACGCAGTCTGTGGGTGCGCCATTCTGTACGTCGTCTTTCTGCTGTAAGCGTGTGCTGTTCACAACGTGCAAGTCTGCTGTAGACAACATGGTTTATTCCTTAGAACAGAGGATTTTTCTGGTGTTGGAATTCCACCGCCTAGAACACAGTGTTGTTGCAACAAGACGAAGTTTTCAACGGAGGTTTAATGTAACCAAAGGACCGAAAAGCGATACAATAAAGAATCTGTTTGAAAAATTTCAACGGACTGGGAACGTGACGGATGAACGTGCTGGAAAGGTAGGGCGACCGCGTACGGCAACCACAGAGGGCAACGCGCAGCTAGTGCAGCAGGTGATCCAACAGCGGCCTCGGGTTTCCGTTCGCCGTGTTGCAGCTGCGGTCCAAATGACGCCAACGTCCACGTATCGTCTCATGCGCCAGAGTTTACACCTCTATCCATACAAAATTCAAACGCGGCAACCCCTCAGCGCCGCTACCGTTGCTGCACGAGAGACATTCGCTAACGATATAGTGCACAGGATTGATGACGGCGATATGCATGTGGGCAGCATTTGGTTTACTGACGAAGCTTATTTTTACATGGACGGCTTCGTCAATAAACAAAACTGGCGCATATGGGGAACCAAAAAGCCCCATATTGCAGTCCCATCGTCCCTGCATCCTCAAAAGTACTGGTCTGGGCCGCCATTTCTTCCAAAGGAATCATTGGCCCATTTTTCAGATCCGAAACGATTACTGCATCGCGCTATCTGGACATTCTTCGTGAATTTGTGGCGGTATAAACTGCCTTAGACGACACTGCGAACACCTCGTGGTTTATGCAAGATGGTGCCCGGCCACATCGCACGGCCGACGTCTTTAATTTCCTGAATGAATATTTCGATGATCGTGTGATTGCTTTGGGCTATCTGAAACATACAGGAGGCGGCGTGGATTGGCCTCCCTATTCGCCAGACATGAACCCCTGTGACTTCTTTCTGTGGGGAGTGTTGTGGCGTAACAAGACAGCTACGCCACACTGAAGTAGCCGAAAGGCACGCGTAATCTCACGTAGGCTAGATAGAGGTCTGAAACAGGATACGTAATGAATGGTAGCGAGAAAAGTACGTAGCTGCTATAATACTTAACTTTTAATCCTTCATTTGAATACAGCATTCCTTGATGATACAAGTGAGACTCTATCTTAAAATGGTTAATGGCGCCTTGCTAGGTCGTAGCCATGAACTTAGCTGAAGGCTATTCTAACTGTCTGCTCGGCTAATGAGCGATGCTTCGTCCGTGTCGTCGCTAGCAAAGTCGTCCTACAACTGGGGCGAGTGCTATTCCGTATCTCGAGACCTGCCTTGTGATGGCGCTCGGTCTGCGATCACACAGTGGCGACACGCGGGTCCTACATGTACTAATGGACCGCGGCCGATTTAAGCTACCACCTAGCAAGTGTGGTGTCTGGCGGTGACACCACATTCCTCCCCCGCAAATCGGCGAACGGTCGTGTTATAAGGCTTCCGCCCGCCGTGGAGAGGACCCCATGTTGACGTATGCGATGAGGTGGGGAGCCTAACAACAGGCGAGGCTGTGCCACCCGCACCCGGCCATTCGATCCGAGGGGAGCTAGGAACCACCTGAAAACCTAGTCCAGGGTGCACGTCAACATGCGGTGTATGCGCCCGTAAAGAGACTGGAGGGTCCGAAGGGTCGACCTCCATTGCGTCGGGTAATCCGACGCGCGATGACGTCACGTGGTCCAGAGCGGTCAAGAGTTCCATGGCGGAGGACAGCTGGTCACGGGAAGCGATCGGCGGCGCGTGACCCAGGGAGGCGCTTGGCGGCTGCAGCGAAGCGTCCACTGCGGGCGACACCGGCTGGAGGACAGGCGGCAGCGGCGCGTCGCCATGGGGCAAAATGGAAGGCATCGTCGGTAACACCTGGGGATGAGGCGAGCCAGTAGATGGGTCCCCAGGGCGCTGACCGGACGGCACCGTCGCTGAAAGCAGACGGGGAGCGGCAGAACCCGTGCGACGCCAGAGGCGCAGCTGATTGAGATGCCGACGCACCTCACCAGAGGCCCCCAAAACCAAATACATCGCGCGGCCGAGGCAGCGAAGAATGCGCCCTGCGAGCCAATGCCGTGAACCTCGATAGTTGCGATAGAATACAACGTCGCCCGGAGCAAAAGCAGGAGTCTGCCGCAGCACAGGAACCTGATGCGGCGGGTGCAGCAAAGACATCAAGGTTCGATGAGGACGACCGTGGAGCAACTCAGCCGGCGAGCGACCATCTCGGGGCTGAGAGCGATACGATGACAAAAAGAGCAACAAGGCGTCCTCCCGAGAATGCGACTCTTTCAACTTCAACATCTGTGACTTGAAAGTGCGGACCAATCGTTCAGCGGCACCGTTTGACTGAGGCGAAAACGGTGCGGATGTCAGATGTTGAATACCATTGGCCTGGCAGAATGACTGAAATTCTGCGGACATGAATTGTGGGCCATTGTCGGAAACAATAGTCTGCGGAAGACCTTCAATGCAAAAGATAGCAGACAACGCTTGGATGGTGGCGGAGGACGTCGTGGAAGACATCCGGACAACAAAAGGAAAATTACAGAAGGCATCTACCAGAACCAACCATCGAGCATTCCAGAATGGACCAGCAAAATCGATGTGCAAGCGTTGTGAAGGGGAAGTGGCGTTTGGCCATGCAAAGACTTTCCGCGGCGGTGCGGATTGTTGTTCGGCACACGCCATGCAAGAAGAACACATATTCGTAATCGCAGCATCGATTCCGAACCAAATACAGTGCTGACGAGCAAGTTGTTTCGTTCGCACTATACCCCAATGTCCTTGGTGAAGAAGCCGTAAAACAGAGGACTGTAACGAACGTGGGACCACGACTCTGGACTGATCATTATCAGAACGCAACAACAAAACACCACGTCGAACAAAAAGTCTCTCCTTGTGAGCAAAAAATCGGCGAACCAACGGATCCACGATCCGAGACTTGGACAAAGGCCATTGCGTAGCAACAAAACGCAAAACGGTAGCAAGGACAGGGCCCGCAGCTGTGGCTGTAGCTACACGACGAAAATCAATCGGAAACGATTCGACCACTTCATCGGTTTCCGCATCAATGAACATGCAAGCAAGTTCGGAAGAATCGAATGCTTTATCCTCAGCAACAGGCAAACGGGACAACGCATCGGCGTTTCCGTGCTTAGCAGTGGACCGATACAAGATATCGTAGCGGTACTGCGAGAGGAAAATAGACCAGCGAATGAATTTCTGCGCTGTACGCGGAGGTACAGGCTTGTTCGGATGAAAAAGCGACGTCAAAGGTTTGTGGTCTGTGATGATGGTAAAGTGACGACCATACAAGAAATCATGGAACTTAGTAACACCAAACACGAGAGCCAAAGCTTCTTTCTCTATCTGGGAATAATTTCTTTGCGCAGACGAGAGCAATTTTGACGCAAAGGCAATAGGGCGATCATGCGAGCCAACTTTGTGCGCAAGCACTGCACCGATCCCGAAATCCGATGCATCTACCATCAACAAAAGGGGCTTCTGGGGATCGAATGGCGTAAGGCAAGTACTAGAAAGCAACGCCGATTTCAACTGGCGAAAGGCGCGTTCGCATTCCGTCGTCCAGACGAACGGAACACCCTTACGGCGTAAGCTATGAAGCGGAGCTGAAATGGAAGAGGCATTGCGCAGAAAGCGATGATAATAGTTAATTTTACCCAACACACTCTGTAGCTGCTTCACATTCTGTGGCGAAGGCAAATCTTGTATGGCACGGAGGTGCTCTGGACTCGGATGTATGCCTTGGGCATTGATGACATGTCCCAGGTATGGTAAGTCACGAGCAAAAAACACACATTTGTCCTTCCGCAAGCGAAAACCATTTTGTCGCAATACCTGAAATAATGTTCGTAGGTGTGCTAAATGCTCGTCTGCTGTCTTTCCGGAGATCACAAAATCGTCCAGATAGTTCGCAGCAGTAGGGACCGACGCACAAACAGTTTGTAAATATTGCTAATCCAATGTGCTTTGCACGCGTGGGTTCGAATCCCATCCTCGTCGCCAACTGTTGTGGCATAACAAGACAGCTACGCCACACTGAAGTAGCCGAAAGGCACGCGTAATCTCACGTAGGCTAGATAGAGGTCTGAAACAGGATACGTAATGAATGGTAGCAAGAAAAGTACGTAGCTGCTATAATACTTAACTTTTAATCCTTCATTTGAATACAGCATTCCTTGATGATACAAGTGAGACTCTATCTTAAAATGGTTAATGGCGCCTTGCTAGGTCGTAGCCATGAACTTAGCTGAAGGCTATTCTGTCTGCTCGGCTAATGAGCGATGCTTCGTCCGTGTCGTCGCTAGCAAAGTCGTCCTACAACTGGGGCGAGTGCTATTCCGTATCTCGAGACCTGCCTTGTGATGGCGCTCGGTCTGCGATCACACAGTGGCGACACGCGGGTCCTACATGTACTAATGGACCGCGGCCGATTTAAGCTACCACCTAGCAAGTGTGGTGTCTGGCGGTGACACCACAGGGACACTTGAAAGACCAGGTGTACCGCCAGAATCCAGAAACAATTGAACAGCTGAAGCAGTACATCTCATCTGCATGTGAAGCCATTCCGCCAGACACGTTGTCAAAGGTTTCGGGTAATTTCATTCTGAGACTACGCCATATTATTGCTACGCATGGTGAATATGTGGAAAATATCGTACTATAGTGTTTCCCAGATCGCAGCGCCATCTGTTGTTGAAAATTGTAACTACTGTAATTTCGAAAGTTTGTCCGCCTGAAAATGTACTGTTGTCCCAAGCATATTGCAACAAACGGTGTATTTCTATCGCTGCTCGTTTAGTTTTTATTGCCGTTTCAAATATACCGGTCATTTTTGAAACACCCTGTATCACTTGAGTGCGGACCACCATGGTTGGTCGTCGGTCGGTCGTCTTGTCGTACGACGTGTATGTTGGCCGGCGATCGCTTATGGGTTGCCTGCGTGTGCCGACTCGTGATTCGCCCTTGTTATTGCACAGCCGCTGCCGTTAGTATTGTCTAGTCCTTCGTGCAAGTGCTCGTGAAACTGTGCGTAACTTGTGATGACGACTGCTCATTTATTTTAGTGCTGTCTCCGTGCTGGTGTGCGACAGTCGGTCGGTTGGTGTGGATCAACCAGGAAATCTCCGAGCGGCACAATTGACTGGGCCCACTGGCGGGCCCTTCGCAGTGTCGGAGTGTGTGGGAGCTGTTACGATTGCTACGAGGTTCGTGGCTCACCGACCCAGGACATCAAAGTTGAGTGGTGATTTAAATACCGAAGCCAGTCTGTTCACATTGTGCCGTTGGTTTTCATCGGTGGAGTTTAACTGTATTTTGGTCTTTTGAAATCCAAGTGCGCCAGCGGACTTTTCTGGCTTGTGGTCGGTAGCGTTCCGGTTACCTGCCCTGGCCGCTGACGTAAAATTCAGGCAGTGTCCTTTCCTCACCGTGTTGTCGCTGTCCAACACGTGTGTGTAGTTTTGACAGCTTATGCATACTTTGTTGTGGGCGGCTACGCCTTTTACGTTTTGACTTTGGAGTTCCTTGTGTACTTGTCGGATGGAAAGCAAGTCGTCTTGTCGGTGGGTCCGTTGACTGTCTCTTGGTTGGGTTGCCGGCGGATCGGATATAGTTGGTCCGACTACCTGTCTCCCCTAAACGAATGTTAATATTTCAAGTGCAGACCGACCCCCGCAAACTTCTGAGTGCCGCTGGCTGCACTGCCTTTTCTTATTGGTGTAATGGGCTTTCAGTTGCCTTGAAATTAAAATTCCTTACTTGTTAAGTCTTAGATTGTTTGGGCCTTCAGCCTCATTTTAAATTTTTTTTCCGGATAAAGCTTTGGACCTTCTGGCTTTGAAAATCTAGTGTACACTACTGAACATTAAAATTGCTACACCAAGAAGAAATGCAGATGACAAATGGGTATTCATTGCACAGATATATTACATTAGAAATGACATGTGATTAAATTTTCACGCAATTTGGGTGCACAGATACCGAGAAATCAGTACCCAGAACAATCACCTCTGGCCGTAATAACGACCTTGATACGCCTGGGCATTGAGTCAAACAGAGCTTGCATGGCGTGCAGAGGTACAGCTGCCCATGCAGCTTCAACACGATACCACAGTTCATCAAGAGTAGTGGCTGGGGTTTTGTGACGAGCCAGTCGCTCGGCCACCATTGACCAGACATTTTCAGTTGGTGAGAGGAGAATGTGCTGGCCAGGGCAGCAGTCGAACATTTCCTGTATCCAGAAAGGCCCGTACAGGACCTGCAACATGCGGTCGTGCATTATCCTGCTGAAGTGTAGGGTTTAGCAGGGATCGAATGAACGGTAGAGCCACGAGTCGTAACACATCTGATATGTAACGTCCACGGTTCAAAGTGAACAAGAGGTGACAGAGACGTGTAATCAATGGCACCCCATACCATCACGCTGGGTGATACGCCAGTATGGCTACGACGAATACACGCTTCCAATGTGCGTTCACCGCAATGTCGCCAAACACGGATGCGACCATCATGACGCTGTAAACAGAACCTGGATTCTTCCGAAAAAATGACACTTTGCCATTCGTGACCCCAGGTTCGTCGTTGAGTACACCACTGCAGTCGCTCCTGTCCGTGATGCAGCATCAAGGGTAACCGCATCCATGGTCTCCGAGCTGATAGTCCATGCTGCTGCTAACGTCGTCGAACTGTTCGTGTAGATGGTTGTTGTCTTGCAAACCTCCCCATCTGTTGACTCGGGGATCGAGACGTGGCTGCACGATCCGTTACAGCCATGCGGATAATATGCCTGTCATCTCGACTGCTAGTGATACGAGGCCGTTGGGATCCAGCACGGCGTTCCGTATTACCCTCCTGAACCCACTGATTCCATATTCTGCTAACAGTCATTGGATTTCGACCAACGCGAGCAGCAATGTCGCGATACGATAAACCGCAATCGCGATAGGCTACAATCCGACTTTTATCAAAGTCGGAAACGTGATGGTACGCATTTCTCCTTTCAGGAGGCATCTCAACATCATTTCACCAGGGAACGGCGGTCAACTGCTGTTTGTGTATGATAAATCGGTTGGAAACTTTCTTCATGTCAGCTCATTGTAGGTGTTGCCACCGGCGCCAACCTTGTGTGAATGCTCTGAAAAGCTAATCATTTGCATATCACAGCATCTTCTTCCCGTCAGTTAAATTTCACGTCTGTAGCACGCCATCTTCGTGGTGTAGCAATTTTAATGGCCAGTAGTGTAGTTGTGTTTTCAAATCATGGGCCTTCAGCCGTTTAAAAATTAAAATTCCTTCCTTGTCAAGTCTTAGATTGTTTGGGCCTTCAGCCTCATTTGAAATATTATTTAAGGGTAAAACCTTGCGCTTTCTGCCTTTTTGAAAATTTATTGTAGTTGTGTTTTAAATGAGAGGCTTTCAGCCGTTTCAAAAATTAACGAGGTTGTGCCCTTAAACCGTAAGATTGTGTAAGATATTCAGTTGATAGTTAAGCTCGGAAATTTGCGCTGTAATGTTTGGGCAACTAAATAAGGTTATATGTGTTCGAGTGTAACTGACAGCCGCTCATTTCTGGCCCCTTTCCACAATTACAACTACCTTTTCTGTCCTGCGGATTTAATCAGGCGTTTCAGTCACCTGAGTACAAACGGCACTTTTGCCAAGGCAATGTCCTTTTACACTCTGTGTGGGCGATACTACCGCCATCTGTGTATGTACGTTTCGCTATCCATGACTTTTGTCACCTCAGTGTAAATTCTTTGAGCATTTTCTTCTTTCTGAAATATCGGCTAGTGTAGTCACTTGAAAGAATCTTTACACGTGCAATCAATAGCAGTTTATTATAAGCACCTTAGTGAATGGAAACTCGACCATTAATCAGGTTAGTTCGAGTCCTGTGCTGGTCGGAGTTACTTTAAAGGTTGTCTTACTGAAATTCTTGTTACGCACTCCGACGCCAGCGTCAAATATAGATTGTCATTTATTCTTATTGATTAGTAGTTAAGCTGTCATCATTGTTTTTGTACTGTATGTTATTTATGTTGAGTCTTGTTGCTTTGTGTTTCAGATTACGAATACTTCGGTTTGTTGGTTGATTTGAGGGATGGGACCAAACAGTGAGGTCGTCGGTCCCAGGGATATTTCGGACTTGTGTCAGTCGGCCTTGAGCCCGCGAAGGGACCTTTTCTTATTGCAATTTCTATGGTGTGGTAAAGTTCTATTGAGATTTATTTTGGCTGTCCGTTTTTCATCGAGTAGAAATGGGTGATCTGTAATTTTTGGACCTCTGGAAAGAATTAGTTCTTTTTCTGAAATTGTTAACAACTTCATTATTCGTTTTAGGCTGTGTTTATTTCGGGATCAGCCCCTTTGCCGCTCCAAACCTAGTTCCTCCCGCCGCAATGTGTGTACCAAGTTTGGTTGGTATCAAACCTGTGGTGTAAGAGGAAATGTGCAACATACATCCATTCTTTCCATTCTTATACATGAATACTAACTGAATAACTAACGTTGCTAGCGTATTTATTTATTCCAACCATAAAATACAAATAAACTCCTGATATTGTAATAGAAAATAAATTTCGTTTACTTGTATTCATGTAAACAGAATACAAATTGTTAACATTCAAACAAAGAAACATACATATACACAAACAAATTGATAAGTACAGCAGCCAAATTAAGAAATATAATTTGCAAGTCATATAATATACTTGCCGCTTCTATTCCTCTTGACATCTTCCACCTGCTTCATCACACCCCGTTCCTCTTCCGCCTGCCTCCTCACATCCAGTCACTAATACACGTTCCCCCTCATGCCCTGTGCCTTACCTACCCACCTTCTCACAACTTACCCATCTTCCCTTGCCTCCTCACAGCGTGACCCTCTTCCACCTGCCGCCCAAACCCCCTCGAACTTCAGATTGCCGGCTCCCAACTTCTATATAACATCCTCTCCCTCTTCAACCTGTCTATTACACCTCTCCATCTTCTGCATGCTTCCTGCGCCTTCTCCTCCTCCTCCTCCTCCTCCTCCTCCTCCTGCTCCCCCTCCCCTTCCCTCTCTGTCAATCTCCTCATCCATACTCACTCTCTCTGACCACCCTCTTCTGCCCACTCTCTGTTCCCACATCCTCCTCCACGCTGTGTCCGTCTATATCCAATGTCATTCCATTCTCACTTTCATCCGCCCGCCCTTCCACCCTAGTGGGAGGTTGCTGTTATCCTCACAGCACTTCTTTGCAGACTATAAATGGTACATGTGAAGTGAGTCTCTTTGAAATCGACCCAGTGGTTTTGGAGATGTGGAACAACCACAAACTCATCCATTTTTATAACATACTGGCTATGAAACGTGACGTCATTTTCCTTACCCTTCCTCTCTTTGGCGTCTCCTCCCCCGCCCTCTTTGTCCATCACCTCTTCTTCCCTCTCTATCTCCTCCTCCGCATTCTCCCATCTCTGTTCATCTCCTCATCCCCAGTCTCTCTCTGTTCGTCTTGACATCACCTTCTCCGTCTATCACGCCATTAGCACCCCCACCTCAATGGGAAATTGACGGTCTCTACCCCCACAGTATTTAGTTCCAGATATTAAGGATCATGTTTGGTTGGCATCATTCCAGAGGCTTAGAAGATGTTGAATATATGCACACAGGGCATATACTGCACATATTTACATTTGATTCTTTGTTTTACAGTATATAACTCCAGAGAGAGTGTTACATTTATTTGTGTTGTTTAGCTATATGGCTTGATCTTAAGTCCTGAAACACGCTGCCAACATTATTGGTTGGCAGCAGTGCTCATTTTCGCTCCCTCCAGCACAAATAAGAATCAAATTCCACTTCATATTTTAAAAGTATTCCAAGTCAACCAAGTACAGGAAATAAATACCCAAATGATCATTTTTGAATATTTTTGCGTCACTCGTTCTCATTAATACCTCTATCGATGGTGCTAGTGACGAATCTCACTCCTACAGCAGTTTTATACAAATAATAACTTCTCTACCTGTCAAATTTGATTGAAATTGCTCCATGTGTTCCTGAATTGCGGTTCAATTTTACGCCTTTTCGTTCCCACCTGTATGGGTTCTTAATACAACAACGCTTCTTTGCGGACTGAAAAAAATCAGTAAACTCCAGAGCTTTTAAGGAAATAAACACCTCTACCTAAAACAGCTTCAAATCTATGATTATTTTACAAATAAGGTAATGAGGTCAGTATTTGATTACATGAAACATGATGTGAGAAAATGTTCAGAAACAATTTGAAGTTATGTTACAGTTTGATGGAAATCGCTGATTGTTCTCATTATCAAATAATGGATAAGTGCAGTCGAGATAACTAGTGCTTCGTTTTAAGGAAACCTAGTTTTTCATGCATGTCAGTGTTTATGATGTCATATCTCCTGACCTAGATGTTGTACAATCATATAATTTTGAAGGCACATTCAGTGGTATGTGTTAACACTGTCTGCAAAGTGTATTGTTAATAGATTTAATAGTAAAGAAGTAAAAATTAAAACGTCATGCCTGATGCGGCAGGTTTACTGCATAAACAGCAACAATTTTGCTTTCGTCATTTATGGAGAGCATCTACTAGAAAAAGCTTCATTAAGATTTGAACTTGTATGTAAAATTTGTTTCCAGCTGCTAAGTGTTCTCATTCTCAACTACTGGATGAATATAGTGCAGATATTTGCACAGTGATAGAGCACGTCATGGGGAATAGCTTCAAATGTTTCAAATGGCTCTGAGCACTATGCGGCTTAACTTCTGAGGTCATCAGTCGCCTAGAACTTAGAACTAATTAAACCTAACTAACCTAAGGACATCACACACATCCAGGCCCGAGGCAGGATTCGAACCTGCGACCGTAGCGGTAGCTCGGTTCCAGACTGTAGCGCCTAGAACCGCACGGCCACTCCGGCCGGCGGAATAGCTTCCATTAGAGACGAAATGTTTACTTGCTGTTCCTGACAATGCTAGGTTGTCCGTTTATCGTTGCTTTTGTCCCAGGAAGACAGTGTCCACTAACCAGGTGTACTGCATCTACATTAGTCTAGTGCAGTATTCATTTTATCGGTATGTATGAACAAGAACAGTGATGCTGCGACAGCACTGCCTTGGGACCCGCTGACTGCTACTGCCGTGCAAAACGGTGCTCAATCGCTGTTGGAGTTCTGGTTATTCTTTGTGTTTTACTGTTCCTATTAATATTTACCCAAAAACAAATATCACAGTACACGAATTTTGGGCCACTCTACCGAATGGGCACACAAAATTCCACTTTAAAAATTACATAGCGGGTGTCCTAGAAATGTTGCTACAAACTTCGAAAGGTTGTAGAGAGCGTCTTGAGGAAGAAATCGAGGATAGGAACCTGTGTCCGAAAAACGTCATCCAACCACGCTACAGAGCGTCGAAGTTACAGACACTGGAGCCTGCTGCTAGGCCACCCCACGGCAGGAAACGTGACTTGATTGTTGACGGACCATAGACAGAACGTCTCGCAAACTTGTTATTCAGTGATCGCAACTGATCGCCACGATCGCCCTTAGAGACGATGGAGGTAGCTGCTGCATAGAAAGGCTTACGAATTCGACGTTCTATTGCCATTGAGGATGATGGTTTCAGACATGGGTTTCCATCTGCAGTTTATTTTTCTCCTGTATACCGAAAACCATTGGAGATTCTAGAGGATTACAGAGGAAAAATAAACTGAGGTAACAGAGCAGGGCATTTGTAGAAGACAAGGCGTGTCTACACAGCAGCTAGCTTCATCTTCTCCACTGGCGATCGTGGCGATCAGTCGCAGCATTTCTGGAACACCCTTTTTGTATGTATACATATCTGGTGTCCCTTCTAAGAGTCGCCAGGCGCACTTTATTTGGTGTTTTGGCAGATATTTTCAGTTTTGTATTTGCAGTGAGTAACTGGAGTCGGCCTTAACAAACACTGCTCATCACATCTTTCACGCCGCGTTGGGACAATTCACTAGACTTGTCAGTACTTGATATGTGACACACACTTGCAGTGTAGTACTGTGTCCAAGCAACACGCAATGTGCCAGCCGTAGGCGTGAGTTTCTAGATCTATGACTCAGTCCTAGTTACGGAAAGGTGACCATAAATCTTCTACGGCAATGGTGTTCGAAATGGATTAGGACTTGTTTGTAATTTTGCTTCTTGATTAGACAGCTGGCCGCCAGCTGTAGAAATATGTGTCTCCGCAACTCTCGTCTCGTCTTCACGACGACGTAGCTTTTTAAAAGAATGTATTCAATTAAAGCTTGCAGATTCTTTTATCTCAAATAAAGACAACCTGGAGATCTTCCTACTGCTGGTCACGTAAAATCAGTATAGCCCCAAAAGTTGCAGTTTTGTGAAACAAAACGCGATCACTATTATACTGATCATTAAATGCTCTCTCTGGGATTAATAACTGTTTATTTCACTTTTCGCACAATTCTTGATTATAGTGACAGGATAATTCATCTTCTGAATTTAAAATAAATATCTTCGAATAACAAGATCCTTGCCATAGAACGATTCAGATTATCTGCAGTCATAACATTACTTAATTACGAGTCGTAGTCAGAGATATTAATAGTCGTAGAAGTTCAGAATCCCCAAGTAATGCTATTTTCTTCTTAAATTGATTATAACGACCACTGGTATCTACTATTGCTGAAAAGTCTTTCGACCTTACGTAACTACCAGTGAAGTCTTTTATTAACAGTGATAAGCGACACAAACTGAATGAAATACACACATTTTAATGTTCACACCCTGAGCACCTCTACGGAAGTGGTTACGACATTATATTACAACAGTTTAACAGAGTGATAAGAGAATGGACAAATCTTCCCAGGTGTCCTCCCGTCGAATGGATGTCGGCTGGACTTCAGTATCGACCGGCTCTGGACAGTGTCGCGACGGCAGCATACGTCTGGAATAATTTGCCGCCTTTGTGATTGTCACATGCAACAAAATGAAACAAATACACGTTTTTAGGTGCAACTACATGTAAAATATTACAACTGCAAGTGGCATTAATATCCTACCTAATATCACACTACAGAAATAACCATATAGGGTTTCACGGATTGATGACTGGGTGTTGTGTGCTGTCCTTAGGTTAGTTAGGTTTAAGTAGTTCTAAGTTCTAGGGGACTGATGACCATAGATGATAAGTCCCATAGTGCTCAGAGTTAATTAATTAAAGTTTCACGGATCTTTCTGAAACGCTACATCGCGACACCAAGCGTTGACAGGAAGCGTCAGTTTTCTTCCAGTTACAAACAATTATTTTTAAAGCGGAATTTTACGAGTTTACTCCACAGAGCGGTCCCATATTAGTCCGGTGCGATATTCTTTTTATCGGCGTGTATTAAAAAGAATATTAAAAAGCTACGAATAACGAGTACCCCAGGAGTGACTCGGATGCCGCCATGACCCTCGCTGACTGCCACCTCTCACGTGGAGAACACGGCAAGTGCCATAACCTGGTTTTCCAGAAACTTCGCTCAGTGGAAGAGTGGTCAAATTAAGTGAACTCATGTCTCGGCTTGTCCGTAGATAACCGACCGTTTTTGGTCAAAATTTTCGAGGTAATTTGTGTGCCTTTTAGCAAGAAAGTAGTTCAGTCTAGGCGGTGGCATAGTGGCTAGCGTTCCGGCTTCACGCCCCGTGTTCAAACCCAATTTTTGTTTTGTTTTCCACTTATCTGCCCATACTCATAGAAGATTACCAGACGAGTGTTTCGTAATGTACCATACGAGATTACTAGACAAGTGTCTTGTAATATATATGGAAATAACGTTGTGCTTATTTGTCTACTAACTGTATGTCCGGTGAATGAATTTAAACAAACTGAGGAAACAAATAAATGAAAAAAATATATGAAATTGTCAGTGAAATTGCTGTATTGTATCTTGATTCATGATGAATTTCAAGCGTCAGTTTTCGGTAAAGTGATCTGTTATGCGTGGTTTGCCGCGAAATTTCCAACGTGTGAAATCTTCAGGAGTGCTAAGGTCAATACGAAGGAATGCCACTGTGGCAAACCTGCCTTCGTGCGATGCTTCCGGTGTTCGGAATTTCTTTGTTTCGAATGTTTCTACTATCGGTTTTCATCAAAGGGAATGCACCAAATCTTCCTGGAGAATAAATATAAGAATTCATACAAGCATGAAATATAAGAGTATAAGAGTGTAAAAAGATTTTAACCCTCGAAAATACTACGCACACTTATATCATGTAATAAATGTATAACACTTTTGAGAAAACCAGTTGTAATTGTGCCACCGGCCTTGCCGTAGTGGTAACACCGGTTCCCGTCAGATCACCGAAGTTAAGCGCTGTCGGGCTGGGCTAGCACTTGGACGGGTGACATCCGGTCTGCCGAGCGTTGTTGGCCAGCGGGGTGCACTCAGCCCTTGTGAGGCAAACTGAGGAGCTACTTGATTGAGAAGTAGCGGCTCCGGTCTCGTGAACTGACATACGGCCGGGGGAGCGGCGTGCTCACCACATGCACCTCCATATCCGCATCCAGTGATGCCTACGGGCTAAGGATGACACGGCGGCCGATCAGTACCTTTGAGCCTTCATAGCCTGTTCGGGAGGAGAGTTGTAATTGTACAGTTAACGCTCTTGTGTTTTCTAATTGGATAAGAAACATTTGTGTGGCAAGTTTTGAGGACATGGATAGATAAACGAAAAGAATAAAAACAGTATTAGAGTTTCGGTCACGGGGTGCAGTATCCACTGTGCCATCACTTCGACTGAGATTAGCGGACGCCAAAAGCATCTAAATTACTTCGAGAACTTTGACAGTCGTTCTATCAGAAACGGTCGAGTATCGAGTACCTACGGATGAGCCGAGAAACCTGTTCGCACATTTTGACTTCTCTTTCACTGTTCTGGGAAATGTATTATGGCACTTGCTGTGTCCTGCTCGCCAGTCGCATCTGAAATAGTGATTGATCATCGTGTATTAATATTCGTATTAATATGTACTGATAAAAGCTATACCGCACTAGACTAATAACCGAACGGGGAATAGATAATTTCGCTCTGAAAATCTGTATAGAATATAAAAAAGAGTGGAGACTTGTGCGGGCACTGTGAGTAATACTCGCAAACTCGGGCAGGAAATAGAGCGCTGAACAGCTGTCCTGGCTGGATTTTGCGCTCCAGCGCTGTGCTTTGCTGGCGGCGGGGTGTTTGAGCCGGAGCCGTGGGTGGAGCTGGTGCGGTAGCGGCTGCGCCCTGTGTCAGAGGGAGCGCGGCGGCAGTTCGGCGGGCAAATTGCCGGCCGGCGCTGGACGTAATGGCGGGCCGGCCGCCTGCCTAATATTTCCGGCCGCTCCTAATGGACTTCCAATAGCTGCGCCGTGCCGCGCCGCTGACACTGAAAAACGCCCGCCACCTCGCGCCTGTGACGGCCCCTGCGCACAGAGTGTAATCTGGAGAGCTCACGTGTCAGAGGGTGGCGCGTTCACAGGCGCGCATGCCCATCAAACGGATAGCGGCAGTCCGTCCGTGACTCCGGCGGTGGAAGGAGACAGGGAAACTGTCACGGCGAAAGCTGGTAGCAATTTCCGCCTCTTTCCGAGTTTTCTACATCACTGTGCAGCGCCGCAGGAATATTCTCCCACAAAGTCCTCAATATACGCAGTATACACACAACATACTGAGGCGTAGCGCCGTATACCGATCCTCCCTTGGAGGCGGTTAAGTGGGAGATGTGTCTCACAAGGGAACCTCCCCATCGCACCCCCCTCAGATTTAGTTATAAGTTGGCATAGTGGATAGGCCTTGAAAAACGGAACACAGATCAATCGAGAAAACAGAAAGAAATTGTGTGGAACTATGAAAATAATAAGCAAAATATACAAACTGAGTAGTCCATGCGGAAGATACGCAACATCAAGGAGAGTGTGACCTAAAGAGCGCCGTGGTTCTGTGGGCAGCGTGAGCGGCTGCGGAACGAGAGGTCTTTGGTTCAAGTCCTCCCTCGAGTGAAAATCCTACTGTTTTTATCTTCGCAAAGTTATGATCTGTCCGTTCGTTCATTGACGTCTCTATTCACTGTAATAAGTTTAGTGTCTGTGTTTTGCGACCGCACCACAAAACCGTGCGATTAGTAGACGAAAGGAGGTGCCTCTCCAATGGGAACTGAAAACATTTGATCTCAAGGTCATAGGTCAACCGATTGCTCCACAGGAAAACACGTCTGAAATATTCTATACGACACTGGTGACGGCATGTGCGTCACAAGACAGGAATATGTTGTTGACCCACCTAATTTGTACACTTTGCTAATGGGTAAAAAGATTCTTCTACCTTTCCCGATTTAGGTTTTCTTGTGGATGTGATAATCACTCCCTAAAAAGTGATGAAAACATAACGGACGGACAGATAATAAAAAAAATTAAACTTTTACTCGAGGGAAGACTTGAACCAACGAGCTCGCTTTCCGCAGCCGCTCACGCTAACCACGGGACCACGGCGCTGCATGGCTCACACTTTCGTTGATGTTACATATCTTGCGCATTTACTACTCAGTTTGTATATTTTGCTTATTTTTTCATAGTTCCACACAACTTTTTCCTGTTTTCTCGATTGATCTGTGTTCAGTTTTTCAGGGCCTATCCACTGTGCCAACTTACAACTAAATCTGAGGGGAGTGCGATGGGGAGGTTCCCTTGTCAGAGCTGGATAGTGACAGACGGTAACACGAGACTGGACGCCCACGTAGTTTATGTATCAGCCGATAGAGGACAGTATTAGATAGGGGACTGTGATTTGGTTTCGATTGTGCACATTAGAGTGCACTAATGTAATAGAATGTTTTTCATAAACTGTTCTAGTATTTTCACAAAGTGTTATTATGTCTTTTTGTGTACGTAAAATGTTATAAATGTGTGTTAGCAGTATGAATGATACGTGAGTGTGGTTTAAGGTTAATATGAAGATAATCGTTTAACGAGTTATGTAGTGGGATTTAGTGTGGGAACATTTCGAAGAAGTATGTATGTGGACAAAGGGGATTTTTGTAGAATAGTTTTGTAAAGTAAGTTTATGGTATAGGGAAAGTTAATTCACATATAAATAACAATAGTAAATAACTTTATGTGTAAACAAAACTTCAGCATATTAGATAATTACGTCGGTAAAAAGTGCAGTCGTTAGGTTTACTATTTTGCGATTGGCTATTTATGAAAAGCGCGGAGTGACGCAGGAGAATGTTGTTTTGCTATTGGCTGTTGAGTAAACTGACCATCGTAAAGCAGTACTCTTCGCGCGCCTTTCTCTGTTGGTAGAGAAGACTTAGAGTATTCTAGAGAGGAGTCGGAGCCTAGCCATGAAACAGTTCGGACGTGTCTAGTAGTAGTAGTTCCGATGGAAATGATAAGTTGCCGGATCTAGCAGTGTTTCATACATCAAAAGTGTTGTAAAGTGACGGCATAATTATTCCAATGGGTGTGTAGAAATTTCGGAATTTATAAATGAATTTTGTGACGAGAAAATACATAAATTACGCGTGGCGTATTGAGCAGGTCGGGGGCTAAAAACTGTGACTGCATTAGGTACCGACAGAATTAATATTTGGCGAGCATCCTCAATGAAAAACAATCCTATTTTTGTAACTATTACGTTTTAGGGAAATGCAACACCATAATCTTGCTAACGTGAGGGAAAGGTATTGTGAGTGACTGTGTTAAGACTAGCACGGGCTTGGCAGTGATACTTGTTCACCTAAGTTTCAGAATATATTAATTAAGGATAAAATTTCCAACCTTTCATTTCGTGTGAAAACTTTCTCCCGAATCTTTAATTAGTGGCTTTAATTGCAGCTTGGTTCACGTCAAAGTACAATAGGTTTCGCTCTGCTTCCCTAGTGATGATCTGCTGAGACAATGTTCACAGGTAGGTGCAGTTTCATCGTAAATGGACGGAAGGAACCGCGCCGCCGCAATACCTCAATTACTATGTGCGTTCAATAAGTAACACAACACTTTTTTTCTGAAGACAGGTAGCATAATGCACTTCAGAGTTGATCATTGCATCATGAGGTGGGACATCAAACAGCATAACCCCTTCAGAGTACCAGAAGACCTGCAATATGACTTTATTGGCTAGGGGTGTGGCTTTGAATTTTTCCTCGGAAGAGAGGTGGTGTGGCGTCACTCCATGGATTGCCGTTTTGCATCCGGGTCGAAATGATGAAGCCATGTTTCATCACTTGTCACGATATTCGTTACAAAAAAAATTCACAATCAGCCTCGTAACGCCCTTTATGGTCTTTTGCTGGGCGGCGAGGAACCCAGCGGGTACACACCTTTGAGTACCCCAAATGGTGAACGAGTACGTCGGTATTACCAACAGAGATATCCAGCTGAGCAGCGAGGTGTTAGACTGTTCCTTCGATCACCTCGAATGGAAGCGTCCACAAGTTCCAACATTGCAGGAGTCACCGCTGTGTGTAACCGGCCAGCACGCGGGAGATTCGATAGGTTTGCGCGACCTTGTTGCGATGATAACAGACGCCTCGCCCAAAGACTCACCGTGCTTCTGATCTCTTCCAGGTCTCCTTAGATAGTCTGCAAGCGCCTATGAATATTTGTGATTTTGTGGTTTACAGCCAAAAGAAACTCAGTGACCGCTCTCTTCTTGGAGAGCACCTCCGTTGCAGACATTTTGAACACTACGTACAGCGCCGCCACTACTGGGAACTTTATGAAACTATGTTGGCTGAAGCAACAGCATTCCACCAAGTGCCATAACAAATTCCGCATTTTTTCAACCGAAACGGGCCGAGAAAGAGAATCTGTAGTATTACTTATTGAACACACATCGTACTTTCGTCACAACCTTGCCAGATATGACATTTGTCATTTCCATGGTTAGCACACTGGACTCGCTTTCGAGACGACGACGGTTCAAAGCCGCGACTGGCCATCCTGATTTATGTTTTCCGTAATTTCATTATTTTCACCATGGCAGCGACTACAGCAGCCTACAGCAGCCGTTACGAAATTGTCTCCAATGAAAAACAGCCCACAGTTGCACTACATTATGTTTAATTTAAAACTTGACCATGGTTTCTGCTACAATATTATAGCCTTCTTCAGAAGTCCTTACAATGATCGAATAACATCTATACCAGTGATACAATCAACACATAATCTTCAAAATTAGGTAAATGATAACATATTACTTACATACACACTAATAAATGAAAAAGTCTTAGCCCAGCGGCTGCTTCAAGACCAATAAAACAACTTCAACAGACATAAGACTGTTTCGAACATAAGTAAAATTACATATGGCATCATATGTCCTCCTCCACTACATCTGGTATACTGAGCGCACGGTTGTCAAATGTGATGCACTCCGCGCACCATAAACGGTGCGACGTAGCTCACTGTGAGCGCCACCTATAGTTCATGGGGTGCAGCACATTTGACAACCGTGCGCTCAGAATAATAGATGTAGTGGTGGAGGACATACGGTGCCATACGTAATTTTACTTATGTTCCAAACAGGCTTATGACTGTTGAGGTTATTTTATTGGTCTTGACGCAGCCGCTGGGCTAAGACATTTTTCATTTATCAGTGTGTATGTAAGTAATATGTTATCATTTACCTAATTTTGAAGTTTATGTGTAGATTATATCACTGGTCTAGATGTTATTTTGATCATTTTTAGGACTTCTGAAGAAGGCTATAATATTATAGCAGAAACCACGTTCAAGGTTTAAAATAAACTGTGGGCTATTTTTCATTGGAGACAATTTCGTAACGGCTGCTGTAGTCGCTGCCATGATGAAAATAATGAAATTACGGAAAACGTAAATCAGGATTGCCAGACGTGGCTTTGAACCGTCGTCGTCTCGAAAGCGAGTCCAGTGTGCTAACCATGGAAATGACAAATATCATATCTGGAAAGGTTGTGACGAAAGTACGATGTGCGTTCAATAAGTAATACTACAAATTTTCTTTCTCGGCCAATTTCGGTTGAGAAAATGCGGAATTTGTTGTGGCACATGGTGGAATATTGTTGCTTCAGCCAGCATAGATTCATGAAGTTCCGATTAGTGGCGCCGCTATACGTAGTGTTCACAATGTCAGCAACAAGGTGCTTTCCAAGTAGAGAGCGGTCACTGAGTTTCTTTTGGCTGTAAACCACAATATCACAAATATTCAAGTACACCACAAAGCATCAATAATACTGCGATCTGGTTAAAGTCATGGTCAGGGGAGATGCGACAATTCATCGTCGTGTTCACTAAACCTGTCCTGGACAAAGCGAGCTGCGTGAACAGGGGGCCTGCCATCTTGTGCCACAGCACCACCATTGGGATAGAAACAACTTACCATTGAATGGACCTGATCAGCCAAAACGTTCATATAATCCTTAGCAGTAATGTGACCTTGCAAGATAACCGTGGAACTCTTTGAATACCATGATGTGGCTGCCCAAATCACCAAACCCTCCGCCACCTGGTCCGATTAATCATACCGTCTTCATCCTATAGAAAACCTATGGGACTACTGAGAACAGTGCATGAAACATAACAATCAAGGTTACCATAATTTGCTGTTTGGCAGATCTAACTGCACTAATCATCGATGAATGGCTTGTGCAGCATACGGTACAGCAGAAGAAACTTATGGACTTTCTTTCCCTCAGAACTGTATTACTGAGGCTAGAAACGATCGTTCGCTTTATTAGCGTCATGTCTTCCGAGCGTTTTCTGTTCGATGTGCTCATTAAGGTCATTGGCTAGACGAAGTGTCAGAAAAGCTATTTGTTTTCATCATCACAATTTCTGATTAGGTAAAGACCGTTCTGATTTTTCTTCGCCTGAGTAACAATACTATATGGTGCAAAACTGAGAGAACTATCGCTTACGTGTGAAGAAAACTGCAGTGTAAAGATATATATATAATGGATTTTTTCTGCTGCTCTTACGATAGCTTGAATGGTAAACCAATCACACGTGAGTTAATTTTCTATACCCAAATGGCTAATAACAATCCCACTATCGATGGCTGCTCCATTTCTTCTAATTACAGCCTCTTCCGTTTCCAAACTTGTATATAGATACAGGGTGTCCCGGTATTTGGGGATATGACTGGAATGTTCATTTCAGGCAAAAGCCAGATATGGAGATATGCCCTATTACGGTTTCCCAGCTAGAACACATTTAATGTACACTGATTTCTGGGCAAGTGGCGCATGCTTATGTGTTTTACCCAACCAACCTGTTTGACGTTTTATTCTAGCCGAATCAACCTCATTGCTTTTAGTCTCTGCACTCGGGGTGTCTTTCTGCCAGCAAACTAGCCCGTTGAACTTGCAGTTGTCCATTGTGTGTCATAAGTGAAGCAGTGCAAGGGAATGAGAGTGTATCAGAAAATTGTGTTTCTACACGCGCTGGTTAAAATGCCACACATCTACACTGGTTAGGATATACAGATATGGTGTATGTATATGTTGTGGATTGGCAAGAGAGCCAACCCGTTTTTGAGAGGAAGCCGAAAGGCACGCGTTTTAGCTCACGCAGGCTGGCGTGAGGTCTGGAACAGGTAAAGGAAATGAAACTAGCAAAAAAGGACGTAGCTGTGGAATACTTAACTTTAATCCATAAATGGTGAACATCGCTCTTGACGGTACATGTTTTACAGCATCAACAGTAACTGGTAATGGCGCCTTGCTAGGTCGTAGCAAATGACGTAGCTGAAGGCTATGCTAACTATCGTCTCGGCAAATGAGAGCGTATTTTGTCAGTGAACCATCGCTAGCAAAGTCGGTTGTACAACTGGGGCGAGTGCTAGGAAGTCTCTCTAGACCTGCCGTGTGACGGCGCTCGGTCTGCAATCACTGATAGTGGCGACATGCGGGTCCGGCGTATACTAACGGACCGCGGCCGATTTAAAGGCTACCACCTAGCAAGTGTGGTGTCTGGCGGTGACACCACAGTATATAGCTTCTGCGTTGGTAGTGTTCCTGCTATCGAAAAATACCTCCGTGCTTTCCGACTAGAATTCTTTATCGTAGAGTGTTTACCAGAGTTTGCACCACGTTACGGAAAACAGATATTTTCCCAGTTTACCATTTTTCTTCTGAACGTGTAATTCAGCAACCTGTGCAGAAACAGCAACACACAGTTTATATGATGCAGCGTAGTCCAGGTATCAGCAAACGCGACTTTCTGCACGTATCAAAATCCTACGGACACAAGTATATCGTAAACTAAATGTGGGAAACTTGTACCCCATTTGACATACAGCGTGTGCACCATCTTCACATTGACGGCAGTGCCACAAGACTTGAATTTTGTCACTGGTAAAACGACAATCGTCATTTGCCTCGATTAATACTATTCACTGATGAAGTCACGTTTACGTGGAATGGAAACTGCGACACTTATAATAAACGTCGATAGTCATAGGAAAATGGAGACGCTAAGGTGGAAACGAATTTTCAAGTTCATTTTTCGATCAGCGTTTGGTACGGCGTGGTCGGTAAAATGTTAATAGGTCCAGTGATTTTAGAAGAGCGAATGACGGAACAGAATTACTTCCTTTTTTTGAAAAATTCGTTTCCTGAACACCTTAAGGACCTTCCTTTGGCCATGCGAACTGCAGTTTATTTACAGAAATTATGGAACTCCTCCGCATTTTACGAAACGTGTGAGGGAAGATTTCTATCTCACTTTCGCTAATGGCTGGATTGATCGTGGTATTACAATTAACTGGCCACCAACATCGCGAGACGTTACGCCACAAGACTTTTGTTTATGGGGTTGATGAAGTATGAAGTGTACAAACGAAATGGGGGTATGTGAGATGAACTGCTTGGTCGCAACAGGGACGCTGCTGTCCTCGTTAGGGAACGTGCAGAGGTACTCAGACAAGTAACGCACCATGTTCTCTCAAGAGTGCACAAAATGTTTAAGTGTGTGTGAAATCTTATGGGACTTAACTGCTAAGGTCATCAGTCCCTAAGCTTACACATTACTTAACCTAAATTATCCTAAGGACAAACAGACACACCCATGCCCGAGGGAGGACTCGAACCTCCGCCGGGACCAGCCGCACAGTCCATGACTGCACCTCCTTACACCGCACGGCTAATCCCGTGCGGCAAGAGTGCACAAATGCACTGAAGTTGATGGTGAGATATTCGAACATTTATTGTTAACTGTACAACGGCTGTAATGTGACGTGCGCGGTGATGCTTTGAGGTAAATACGGTAATATCCGTATTTTTCAATTGACACTTTCCAAAATGCATGTTGTGATGTTTACTATTTGTTTCACATGCGTAAAGTTGACAATGTACTGAACAGTATAGAAAACAAATAACAATAGAAATTAAATGTATTTTATATCGGAAACCATTCGGAATAAGGCATACGAGCATTTGATGTTATTTTACTACAAATGTTCGTTCCTGTCATATCCCCAAATATTGGCCATTCCTTCTGGGACACTCTTCATGGTACAAGTCCGTTCCAGTGAAGTATAGCATACTTTTGATTACATGTCTGTTTGGATCTTCTTTATATCAGCCGTTAGTGTTGACAGTCAAATACCGGTATGATACTTGGGAGTCATTACAGTCTGTAATGCTATATTATGTCAGAGTTAATATGTTGTTTTGTAAGCAATATCGATTGTATCAGGCAGTATACGAGTACTATGGTCTAAAAAACTGCTTGATAAAACTAACACAAAACATGTATTGTAGAAGGGATCACGTAAAAATATCAGTCTCTTTACTTAATGCATCTTAATATAAATTGCAAACATTCCTGATGTGAGTACTATAATACAATGATTGTACAGGTATTTTATGGATATTGTGTAATAATATTAGCATTTGGAGCATGAAATTTTTGGAGTATATGGCTTACTATTCTTACAAGATACTTTATTTATATATTTTATTTAGTAACTAATGTATTTGGTGTATTACAATAGTCTAATTTCTGTTTTGGTAGAGTATAGTGTAAAAATGTACATAATACAGACATCTAAATAGTATCGTAGTACTTCACCGGCCAGGACAAAAGAGATCCACTTAAGCCGCTAATTGACATAGGCAGACTTTTCTGAAAGCCAGAAGTTACAGAAGCATTTGCTACAGTCTGACAGGTTCGTCCTGACTGTAGCGGGCCATCACTGAGCGTGGGGCCATTTAGCAAAGGTTTACACGTCAATTAGTTTCACTTCCTGTGGATCATTTTGCCTGATAAATCGCAATGATGTGGAACGAGACATTTTACATTCACATCGCAAATTAATTTGTAAGTATGGCTACATGCTGAACATTTGTAAGTTTTAAACAACTTCGATTTCATCAGGAACCGATGTGCACAGCGACCGTAGACTGTGAGGAAGGAGAGGCACACACCAGTCACTCGAAATCCCGTTAGTTTTTTATTAGTCTTGCTAATCTATGTTTCGGCTATAAATGGCTACTTATAGCCGAAATCTAGATTTGCAAAAAATAAAAAAACTAATGAGATTGAGTTTGTCTGTTGTGTGCCTCTCCTTCCAATTGTATGTTTTATTTTTCAGAGATTCCCATTACAAACAAAGGGGCCTCTTGTTTGATTACTACTTCCTTGACAGCTCACGAATGCAGTAAAACACATTCAGGGTCTGAATGCGGCGCGGGAGTTTCCATGCGACACTCCTAACAACGCCGTAGGACTTACCGGCTTACAAAGGCTAAATTTCGTCAGCCTGTACGTAGACTAGTAAGGGTGATTATGGAGTGTCTATCGTTCATTGTGTGAAATTGCGAACAAAGCCCACCATTAACAAAGACGATACAATGGGAAATTCATTGTTCTGAAGGAGAGAGTGGGAGAAAATGAATTAAACTGCTGACCAGTCTATCAGAGATCATATGGTCAGGGAGTGTGGAGAGGTCGGACTGTGAACGTTTGATCGGTGCAAGGGGGACCCAGAGATACCCGACGAGAAGTGATTTGTGTGCTGCTTTACACGAAGCGTTCCAACTTTGTCTACTGGAAGCAAGGCAGCCTGTTGTCGATTCACTTTTCAGCAACTGAGTCCTATCCCTGATGGCTACTGTCACTTTGTGACATCCTCATCTTCCGCTTCCAGGTCAGATAGATTTTCTTCCTGTCCAATGCTTGACTCTTTAAGCACCCTACTGTGTTATCAACCCACACATACCAAACTGACAGTAATTCTGCGAGGTAATCACAGCTGAGGCACCGGGCACACAGACAGGAACACCGCACTGGCTGCTGAGCAGTGATTCACCTGAAGACAGATTAAACAGGAGGTACAGAGCAGCCCGGATCGTCGCCTCAGAGCCACAGGGCATGGGAGATGAAGGCCACTGGCTCTCAACCTACAGCAACATGACACAAAGGCAGATCGACACATCGACAGTTCGTGCCAACATCGCGTCCGCTGCACACGCCAACAATAAACGCCGACTCTGGCGACTGATGAGATGAAGTGGTTTAATCCCACCCCCCTTCTTGATGTGTCGCGTCTACGTCCATTCAAATCGGTCCTGAGATTCACTTTGGTCATCTGTGAATTATATTAATAATAAACCGGCATGTATTCATGTCGGGTCATCAGGCGGAACATATTGTCATCTGGACACAATATTTCGGCGGTCCAATTGGCCGCTGGCGAGTAAGTGCGATGGCCTACTCACCTGAAGATAGAGGACAGGTGGACACGAAATATTGTGCCCAGATAAATCGCCGGCGAGTTAGCACGACGGCCTACTCATCTGAAGATGGCGGCCAGGCGGACGACCCAAATGTTATGTCCAAATGACGATATGTTCCGGCTGGAGACCCGACATGAATACAACCAATTATTACGCCAGGAAAGTTTACCACAATAAACCGGCATTTTTCCATGTGTTTATCATGAATCAGTTTCAATTCATTACATTTTTTGCAGCCATTGTGGGTTTATATCGTAACGAAGCTGATCAATCTTTTTCCAAAAAAATGGTTCAAATGGCTCTGAGCACTATGGGACTTAACATCTATGGTCATCAGTCCCCTAGAACTTAGAACTACTTAAACCTAACTAACCTAAGGACATCACACACATCCATGCCCGAGGCAGGATTCGAACCTGCGACTGTAGCAGCAGCGCAGTTAGGGACCGAGGCGCCTAGAACTGCACAGCCACAATGGCCGGCAAAACATTTACGTTTTGTATAATAATCATACTTATTATTTTCTATAGTTGTTAAAAAGAGATAAAATCGGTAGAAGTCTTTATTTCATTTTTGATTCAGCAACTGCTTAGAAATTCGATTAATTGGCAACATTACAATTAAATTCTGATATATTTAATGGTTGTAAAGATAGTAGAGGTGTCAGAATATCAACCCTCAGCCGTTTGTGTTTTATTACGGTGCTGACCCTGTGTAATTCAATGCTACATGTTATATACATCGATACAGTGATGTACTCTGGCATATGTGGAGACAGAAAATATTACCAACTGACTTATGTTTGGATATCGGATGATCTCGTACCTTACACCAGGCGCGTTACCTTCCTCAATCTATGTACTTAATACACATTGCATCAGGTACGTGTGGTTTATACTCTTACGAGCAGTAAAGTCGGCCAGACTCTGATGAGAAGTCTATACTAGTTCAGCAAAACAAAGCTCTATTTAATGATGGAAATCAAAAGTATCTGGACCGGTCAATGTAATGCAGCACTCATCACTAAATGTTACGAGGGAGTAACACGCTAGTGTAAAACGAGACGGTAGCTATTTTGTTGTCAGCAGAGATGCAGTAAAAGCAGAATGGGTCAGTTAGGAAGAGCCCAGTGAATGTGGACTAGTCATTAAATGTCTCATGAATAACAAATATGCCGGCCAAGGTGGCCGAGCGGTTCTAGGCGCTTCAGACTGGAACCGCGCGACCACTATGGCCGCAGGTTCGAATCCTGCCTCGAGCATGGATGTGTGTGATGTCCTTAGGTTAGTTAGGTTTAAGTAGTTCTAAGTTCTAGGCGACTGATGACCTCAGAGAGTTCCATAGTGCTCAGAGCCATTTGAACCATTTGAACCAATAACAAGTATCTCAGGGGCATTTCAATCCTTTAAGGTTGGCAATGCCCACGTGGTTGTAAACTGGAAATGTGACGGAACAACAGCAGCCCAACCAGGGCCAGGCAGACATCATGTACTGACGGCGAGGGGCCGTTGAGCCTTGCGGAGGGTGGGTGTAAAAAGTCACATGAAACCAGGGGAAGAAATCATTCGTGAGTTACAAAGTCCTACCAGGAAGCCCAGGTAGCACAATGCTTCAGTGTAAGGATTTAAAAAGAATGAGGTACAATGGTCGACAGCTCCCCATAAGCCACATATTTCTGGAGTGACTTCTTAGCGGCACATGAGGTGGTGCAAAGAACGATGATACTGGACGGTGGATGACTGGAAGTGAGTGATTTGGAGTGATGAATCATTGTGTGGCAATCCGATGAATGGGTGAATGCGAGCAGCATCACCTGCTCTCATGTGTTGTGTCACTATTGAAGGACCGGGGAAGACAATGTTAAGGTATGGGTATATTTTTCGTAGTTAGGCTGTGGTTCCCTTGTTGCGCTTAAGAAAAACGCTTTTCACAAGAGGTGGAACCCCTCCAAGCCCACACCGGCATGATGGCCAACTCAAAAGGTCTACTGCCATCCCTGCATAAGGGTTAGTTGTCACTAAAGTGACGTCTCACAGGATGTAGGTACTGCGATATTTGCGTACGTCTGGTTAAGGTTAACCAATAGTACGCACTCGTCTAGAGATAGATTGGTTCGAAAGTCGAACGAAGGGTAGCGGTTTGAAGGGCAGAGGGAAAGAAGTGCCAAGACAGGAGCCGAGGGAAAAACACCTCGGCGGCCGCTGTGGCCTAGCGGTTCTAGGCGCCTCAGTCGGGAACCTCACTGCTGCTGCGGTCTCAGGTTCGAATCCTGCCACGGGCATGGATCTGTGGATATCCTTAGGTTAGTTAGGTTTAAGTAGTTCTAACTTCTAGGGGACTGATGACCTCAGATGTTAAGTCCCATAGTGCTTAGAGCCATTTGAACCATTTTTTGAAAAACACCTCTGCGATAGTTAAGTCGGGTAGTAAGAGCAGTAGCGAATGTCTTGCTGCCTGCGACAGCTCATGCAAGGGTAGGCTTCGTTAGTAGTGGGTATCATGTATGTCGATACCTTTGATGTTGTACCTGCCGCTGGGTGCCGGTGTTGGTCTCTCGGTCAGCGTCAGCAAACTGTAACAGTTAGGTTCATCATCGTTTTGTGTCCGACGGGTCATATGTCAGATGCACTGTGTAAGGTGATGTTTGTGATTTGGCTGTGCGTCAGTGGGCGAACTCGTCGGTTTCCCTGCTGTAGTCTGTTGGTCGGCTTTAATAGCAGCTGGTATATCCAGTCAACATTGCTGATATGCAGGGGCTTGCCGACGTTCGTCACTTGTTGGTGAATGTTAGCTTGCCATAGGTGGTTATGCCCTAGCTAGTAGTGTCTTTGGCCGCTTATGCTTCTACCTATGGTTGAGATCATAGTTTCCCAGAGTAAGGATGAAAGAACTGTACGAGTGTCTCGAGTTCTTGTGTAGTGGTGTGGCGTGTTTTTTGAATACTTCCTTGACGGTTTCAAGGCGGTATTCATTGTGATGATCCAAGGAGCGTGTGTAGCGTGGAGCGTTGTTAATGATTCGTAGCACCTTGTTCTGTATGGTCTGCAGGCGGCGCAGGCGTGTAGGAGCTGCATATCCCCAGACGGGAGCTGCGTACGTCATCAGAGGTCTAATCAGTGTCATGTATATGTACCTCGACACCCTCCGATTTAGAGTGATTTCTCTGTTGAGCATTGGGTAGAGTTGTTTGAGCGTCGCGTGCGCTCTGTTGGCAACGTATTCGATGTGTTGTCCCCCCCCCCCCCCCCTCCCCTCATGTAAGTTTCCGGTCCAGCCAGACTCCGAGATATCTGACTTTCTATCGGGAACGTATTGGTTATTGGACGTGTGTGTAGTGCTTTCTGTCTACTGTGCTGATTTTTGAGCAGTAATTTCGGCCTGCTGTAAACAGAACTGCTTCGCTCTTTTCGACGTTTACTTTAATAAGCCATCGCTCCAACCAAGCCTCGGCAGTTCTGGGTGCCGTCTGTATTCGTGAATCAATGTTCTACGGTTTCCAGTCTTGCGCAAGGATGGCTGTGTCATCCGCGTAGATGGCTAACGTCGTGTTGGTGCGTCTTCTGTTGCCTGTGGTGGGCTGCAGTCCACAACGCTAAATGCGGAAGGATATGAAAACATTTTACAGCACTGCACACTGTGTTCAGCACAGAAACGTTTCAGAATTGATGACTATTGGTGTCAGAATCCCATTAATCAGCATCTGTCAGGTAACTGTTTGTGGACAATAACATTCCTGAAATGGGCTGGCCTGCCCAGAGACCCGACCTGAACCCAATGGAGCATCTTTGGAATGAGTTACGTCGACTTTGCTCCAGCTTGAGGAAGAATGGGCTACCGTTGCTCCATAGGCTTTCAGAAACCTCTCTGAAATTGACCTCAGCCGTCAGAAAGGCGAATACTTTGTATCAGATAGTGTCTACCTGAGACCAGACACATAGTTTCCATCAATAGACTACGTGAGTCACTTTTCTCTGGCAATGAAGTATAATTCTTTGAGAATATCGTGCTGGAGAAACATCGGCTTATATCATCAAACAGCCGTCGGCCGAAGAACACAAAACAGACGTCTCTAGGTAGTATGAGGATAAGAGGCAGCCAAAGTATCAATAATTACATAATATGAATTAATTACAGCATTAACGTGAAAACGTTAATTACTAATACACGCTGCCTAAACTAAATCCTACTTCAGGTCTACGCTGTTTGAAGTAATTCTAACAGCTCAAGTACACATAAACAACGTTTTACTTAGTTTAAAAATTCATAAAAGTGCTAAATATTTTAACTTAGTAATGCTGGTTATACCAAGCAGTTCGGTTCAGTTTTTATTTCATAAATTAGATTTGCATTTCTAAAGTATCAGTAACGTGTGAGGAGTACCCTTCACTTACCTTATTTATTTTTGTTAAATTTTGGCCTTAACGCTGTAAAAAGTTAATAAAATCACTGATTCAGTAGAAAGACTTATAATATTACTTGAGGTATAAGGGAATACATGCTGTATCTCGCGAACAGGGAAATTTTCATGTAGGACAAAAGGGAGATGTGCATTGTTTCAGTATAAATATGAAACGCCCCAAAGCCCAATATTGCCACTTATCTGTCGAAATAGTTAGTAATGTTCAAGTTGGCAGTAAGAATAAGCTACTATTTTTTGTCACTGACCTAAGGTTGTCATTTGAACGTTAGTTCACACGTGCAGCAAATCGTATTGAGAAAGACCTCGTATTCTTCTAGAATTTCGGACCGGAATTTATCCCACAACCGTCTATTACGAACAGCATCAAAAAATGCGAGCATTTGATCCTCTCCACAACTAAAGTAAGAGCCATCACACAAAGTGGGTTTAAGTGTCCAAAACGGTTATGCTGACTGTGAGCTGTACCTACGCCTCTCGTTTTAGACAGTGAAATTCTGTAGCGGGGATAGAATTACCTCATCAGATGTATACTCCCGTTTGGACAATACCTATGAAATTCACTGCACTCAGTGTCTGCGTACATACATGCATTACAGCAAGTTGCGCGTAATGCATCCACATCTGCATTTGCATTAGCGGCAGCTAGAATACGGCTTTATTGCAGTGGCTGCACAAACCGGCGCTTCTAGTGATTCGTTGGTCCCATTCTTATTCTGTTTTCTCTATGAATAACTGTCAGTCATGCGAAACCTTCCAGTCTTGATAAAGCTGACACAAGTTGGGAACCATTTATTTGGAAACCGTTATTTATTTTGTTGTGCTTCTGTTGATGCACTTTCAAGACATTCCCCATCAGTTAATACGAGTTATTCATTATTTAAAATAACTGTAAACTTAAAATATCAGCAGATTAATATCTCTTCGGCAATGTCAATATAGCGTAAATGCTATTAAAATAACAGTGGAGTCATCTACACAGATATTGATAACATGCAAATGATAGGGAACTCGACACTTGATCGAGTATCTCCTACCTATGTGATTTATGAGGGGCGCTCAACAAGTTATGCAACACATCTTTTCTTCTCGGCCAAGTTCGGTTGAAAAATGCGGAATAATGGAATGTCCCCGCTTCACCCCCTGTAGATACATAAAGGTGCGAAAAGTGGTGGCGTCATACGTAGCCTTCGAAGTGGCGTATGTAATGAAGGTCCATTCCAAGAAGAGACGTGTCATTGAATTTCTTTTGTTGGAAAACCAGACTATCAAAGATGTTCATAAGTGATTAGCCGCGCGGGATTAGCAGAGCGGCCTGAGGCGGTACAGTCATGGACTGTGCGGCTGATCCCGGCGGAGGTTCGAGTCCTCCCTCGGGCATGGACGTGTTTGTTCGTCTTTAGGATAATTTAGTTTAAGTAGTATGTAAGCTTAGTGACTTATGACCTTAGCAGTTAATTCCCATAAGATTTCACACACATTTGAACATAAGTGCTTACAGAATGTCTACCGAGAACTGGCAGTGAATAAAAGCACGGCGAGTTGTTGAGAGATGCGTCTGTCATTATCGCAACAAGAACGCGCAAACCTGTCAGATCTCCACATGCCGCACACAGCTGACTCCTGCAGTGTTGGAACGTGCGGACACTCTCATTCGACCTGGTCGACGGATCACAACTAAACACCTCGCTGCACAGCTGAACGTCTGTGCTGGCAGGGGTTTTCAAAGTTGTCCACCTTCTGAGTTCCTCGTGGCCTAACAGACGATAAAGACCATCTCTACGGATTTGCTTGCTCGCTACGAGGCTGATCGTGACAATTTTCTGTCGAACTTTGTCACAGGCGATGAAACACGGGAAGCAAAACGGTAATCCATGGAGTGGGGTCACACTACCTGCCCTCCGAAGAAAAAGTTCAAAGCCGCATCCTCAGCCCCCTTTTTGGAATCGGGGGCTGTGTGGAAAGGACTGGGCGGATTTTTAGGTTAGAGGGTCTCAGGGAACCACAGAAAGAGGATCCGTCTGAAACGGGACAGGGAAAACACAGTAAGTTAGTTGTAGAAACGATCGGTATTGTAGTTGTAAATTGTCGTAGCTGTGTTGGGAAAGAACCAGAGCTTCAAGCCCTAACAGAAAACACTGAAGCAAATAGTTATAGGTACAGAAAGTCGGAAATAAGTTCAGCCGAAATTTTTTCAAACGATCTAACAGTGTTCAGAAAGGATAGATTAAATACAGTTGGTGGTGGAGTATTTATTCCTCTCAGAAGTAGTTTGCCTTGTACTGAAATTGAAGTACATAGTTCCTGCGAAATAGTATGGGCAGAGGTTAAACCTGACAGTCGGACTAAACTATTAATTGGATCGTTATACCGACTCCCGAATCAGAAGATATAATTGCTAAACAGTTCAAAGAAAACTTGCGCTTCATTTCAAATATGTACCCCACTCATACAATTATAGTCGGTGGTGACTTCAATCTACCCTCGATATGCTGGAAAAATGATACGTTTAAAGCCAGCGGCAGGCATAAAACTTCATCCGAAATTGTACTGAATGTTCTCTCAGAAAATTATTTTGAACAATTAGTTCATGAGCCCATTCGAGCCGTGCGGAGTGGCCGAGCGGTTAGAGGCGCCATGTCACTGACTGCCAGAGGTTCGAGTCCTCTCTCGGGCATGAGTGTGTGTGTGTGTGTGTTGTTCAAGCATAGGCTAGTTTAAGTAGTGTGTAAGTCTAGAGTCCGATGACCTCAGCAGTTTAGTTCCTTAGAAATTCACACACATTTGAACATTTGAGCCAATTCGAAACATTAGTGGTTGCGAAAGCATACTTGACCTCTTAGCAACAAATGATCCTGGACAAATAGTGAGTATCGTGACGAATACAGTGATTAGCGACCACAAGGCAGTTACTGCTAGGCTGATACCGTAACACTTACAACCATCAAAAAGAAACGCAAAGTATATTTATTTAAAAAAAAGTGATAAAAGTGCTCTTAACGCCGTTTTAAGAGACAGTCTTCACTCCTTCCGATCTGATCATGTAAGTGTAGAAAAGTTATGGAATGATTTTAAAGAGTAGTATCGACAGCAATTGCGAGATGTATACCATATAAATTAATAAGTGATGGTACTGATCCCCCATGGTACACAAAACGGGTCATATCGCTGTCGCAGAAGCAGCGAAAAAAGCATGCTAAATTTAAAAGATCCCAAAACCCCAAAGTTTTACAGAAGTTCGAAAAATAGCGCGTACTTCAATGCGGGATGCTTTTAATAATTTCCACAATGAAACTCTGTTTCGAAATCTGGCAGGAAACCTAAAGAGATTCTGGTCAAACATAAAGCACACCACTGGCAAGACGCAATCAATACCTTCACTGCGCGATTTCAACGGTGAAGTCACTGATTCCATTAAAGCAGAGTTGTTAAACACGGTTTTCCGAAACTCCTTCACCAAAGAAGACGAAGTATGTATTCCAGAATTCCAATCAAGCACAACTGCCAAGATGAGAAACATAGAATTAGATATCCTCGTTGTAGCAAAGCAACTTACAACACTTCATAAAGGCAAGGGCTCCTGTCCAGATTGTTTACCAGTCAGCTTCCTTTCAGAGTATGCTGATGCAATAGCTCCATATTTAGCAATTGTATACAACCGCTCGCTCACAGAAAGATCCGTACCTAATGACTGGAAAATTGTTGAAGTCAAATCAGTACCCAAAAAGGGATGTAGGAATAATCCGCTGAGTTACAGGCCCATAACACTAACGTTGATTTACGGTAGGGTTTTGAAACATATACTGTATTCGAACATTATGAAGTACATCGAAGAAAACGATTTATTGACACATAGTCAGCACTGATTCAGAAAATATCGTTCTTGCGAAACACAACAGGCTCTATATGAAGTAATGAATGCTATCGACAGAGGATGTCAGATTGATTGCATATTTTTAGATTTCCAAAAGGCTTTCGACACCGTTCCTCACTAGTGTCTTCTAACCAAACTGCGTGCCTATGGAATATCGCCTCAGTTGTGCGACTGGATTCGTGATTTCCTGTCAGAGAGATCACTGTTTGTAGTAATATACGGAAAGTCATCGGGTAAAACGGAAGTAATATCCGGCGTTCCCCAAGGAAGTGTTATAGGCCCTCTGTTGTTTCTGATGTATATTGACGACATAGGAGACAATCTCAGTAGCCGTCTTAGATTGTGGCAGATGATGCTGTCATTTACCGTCTTGTAAAGTACTGCAAAATGATTTAGATAAGATATCTGTATGGGGAGAAAAGTGGCAATTGATCCTGGATAAAGAAAAGTGCGAAGTTAATCACATGAGTACTAAAAGAAATCCGCTAAATTTCGATTACGCGATAACTCACACAATTCTGAAGGCTGTAAATTCAGCTAAATACTCAGGGATTACAATTACAAATACCCTAAATTCGAACGATCACATGGATGATGTTGTGGGTAGAGGAAACCAAAGACTGCGATTCATTGACAGAACACTTAGAAGGTGCAACAGATCTACTAAAGAGACTGTTTACACCACGCTTCTCCGCCCTATTCTGGATTATTGTTGTGCGGTGTGGGATCAGCATTAGGTGGTACTGAAGGATGACATCGAAAAAGTACAAAGGAAGGCAGCTCGTTTTGTATTTTCCCGAAACAGGGGAAATAGTTCCACAGACTTTTCAACTCTGTATGTGCAGAACAGGGAATCAGTGATCATAAGGCCGTTGCAGCATTCCTGAATATGGAAGTTAATAGGAATATAAAAAAAGGGAGGAAGGTTTATCTGTTTAGCAAGAGTAATAGAAGGCAGATTTCAGACTACCTAACAGATCAAAACGAAAATTTCTGTTCCGACACTGACAATGTTGAGTGTTTATGGAAAAAGCTCAAGGCAATCGTAAAATGCGTTTTAGACAGGTACGTGCCGAGTAAAACTGTGAGGGACGGGAAAAACCCACCACGGTACAACAACAAAGTTAGGAAACTACTGCGAAATCAAAGAGAGCTTCACTCTAAGTTTAAACGCAGCCAAAACCTCTCAGACAAACAGAAGCTAAACGATGTCAAAGTTAGCGTAAGGAGGGCTATGCGTGAAGCGTTAAGTGAATTCGAAAGTAAAATTCTATGTACCGACTTGACAGAAAATCCTAGGAAGTTCTGGTCTTACGTTAAATCAGTAAGTGGCTCGAAACAGCATATCCAGACACTCCGGGATGATGATGGCATTGAAACAGAGGATGACACTCGTAAAGCTCAAATACTAAACACCTTTTTCCAAAGCTGTTTCACAGAGGAAGACCGCACTGCAGTTCCTTCTCTAAATCCTCGCACAAACGAAAAAATGGCTGACATCGAAATAAGTGTCCAAGGAATAGAAAAGCAATTGGAATCACTCAACAGAGGAAAGTCCACTGGACCTGACGGGATACCATTTCGATTCTACACAGAGTACGCGAAAGAACTTGCCCCCCTTCTAACAGCCGTGTACCGCAAGTCTCTAGAGGAACGGAGGGTTCCAAATGATTGGAAACGAGCACAGGTAGTCCCAGTCTTCAAGAAGAGTCGTCGAACAGATGCGGAAAACTATAGACCTATATCTCTGACGTCGATCTGTTGTAGAATTTTAGAACATGATTTTTGCTCGAGTATCATGTCGTTTTTGGAAACCCAGATTCTACTCTGTAGGAATCAACATGGATTCCGGAAACAGCGATCGTGTGAGACCCAACTCGCTTTATTTGTTCATGAGACCCAGAAAATATTAGATACATGCTCCCAGGTAGATGCTATTTTCCTTGACTTCCGGAAGGCGTTCGATACAGTTCCGCACTGTCGCCTGATAGACAAAGTAAGAGCCTACGGAATATCAGACCAGCTGTGTGGCTGGATTGAAGAGTTTTTAGCAAACAGAACACAGCATGTTGTTCTCAATGGAGAGACGTCTACAGACGTTAAAGTAACTTCTGGCGTGCCACGGGGGAGTGTTATGGGACCATTGCTTTTCACAATACAGGGTGATTCAAAAAGAATACCACAACTTTAAAAATGTGTATTTAATGAAAGAAACATAATATAACCTTCTGTTATACATAATTACAAAGAGTATTTAAAAAGGTTTTTTTTCACTCAAAAACAAGTTCAGAGATGTTCAATATGGCCCCCTCCAGACACTCGAGCAATATCAACCCGATACTCCAACTCGTTCCACACTCTCTGTAGCATATCAGGCGTAACAGTTTGGATAGCTGCTGTTATTTCTCGTTTCAAATCATCAATGGTGGCTGGGAGAGGTGGCCGAAACACCATATCCTTAACATACCCCCATAAGAAAAAATCGCAGGGGGTAAGATCAGGGCTTCTTGGAGGCCAGTGATGAAGTACTCTGTCACGGGCTGCCTGGCGGCCGATCCATCGCCTCGGGTAGTTGACGTTCAGGTAGTTACGGACAGATAAGTGCCAATGTGGTGGCGCTCCTGAAATATGAATTGTTGTGCTTCTTGTTCGAGCTGAGGGAACAGCCAATTCTCTAACATCTCCAGAGAGTGTGGAACGAGTTGGAGTATCGGGTTGATATTGCTCGAGTGTCTGGAGGGGGCCATATTGAACATCTCTGAACTTGTTTTTGAGGGAAAAAAAAACCTTTTTAAATACTCTTTGTAATGATGTGTAACAGAAGGTTATATCATGTTTCTTTCATTAAATACACATTTTTAAAGTTGTGGTATTCTTTTTGAATCACCCTGTATATGTAAATGACCTAGTAGATAGTGTCGGAAGTTCCATGCGGCTTTTCGCGGATGATGCTGTAGTATACAGAGAGGTTGCAGCATTAGAAAATTGTAGCGAAATGCAGGAAGATCTGCAGCGGATAGGCACTTGGTGCAGGGAGTGGCAACTGACCCTTAACATAGACAAATGTAATGTATTGCGAATACATAGAAAGAAGGATCCTTTATTGTATGATTATATGATAGCGGAACAAACACTGGTAGCAGTTACTTCTGTAAACTATCTGGGAGCATGCGTGCTGAACGATTTGAAGTGGAATGATCATATAAAATTAATTGTTGGTAAGGCGGGTACCAGGTTGAGATTCATTGGGAGAGTCATTAGAAAATGTAGTCCATCAACAAAGGAGGTGGCTTACAAAACACTCGTTCGACCTATACTTGAGTATTGCTCATCAGTGTGGGATCCGTACCAGATCGAGTTGACGGAGGAGATAGAGAAGATCCAAAGAAGAGCGGCGCGTTTCGTCACAGGGTTATTTGGTAACCGTGATAGCGTTACGGATATGTTTAACAAACTCAAGTGGCAGACTCTGCAAGAGAGGCGCTCTGCATCGCGGTGTAGCTTGCTCGCCAGGTTTCGGGAGGGTGCGTTTCTGGATGAGGTATCGAATATATTGCTTCCCCCTACTTATACCTCCCGAGGAGATCACAAATGTAAAATTGGAGAGATTAGAGCGCGCACGGAGGCTTTCAGACAGTCGTTCTTCCCGCGAACCATACGCGACTGGAACAGGAAAGGGAGGTAATGACAGTGGCACGTAGAGTGCCCTCCGCCACACACCGTTGGGTGGCTTGCGGAGTATAAATGTAGATGTAGATGTAGATGTAGACACGATACGTGAATTGGAGTGGCAAACATTAAAACAAAAGGCGTTTTTCGTTGCGACGGGATCTTCTCATGAAATTTCAATCACCAGTTTCCTCCTCCGATTGCAAAAACATTCTGTTGGCACCCACCTACATAGGGAGGAATGATCATCTCGATAAAATAAAAGAAATCAGGGTGCGCACAGAAAAATTTAAGTGCTCGCTTTCCCGCGCGGCGTTCGAAAGTGGAACGGTAGAGAGACAGCTTGAAGGTGGTTCATTGAACCCTCTGTCATGCATTTTATTGTGAATAGCAGAGTAATCATGTAGATGTAGACGTAGTTTTAGAAATAGCCATGTGTGAGGATTTGTTACTTGTGGTAATTATGTGTCTTCGGTGACAGTAGTCGACTGACGATTGCAAGTTATACCTAGTGAAAATGTGCTGGATGCTCTGTGCGTGTGAGTTACTCCATGGTAGGGGGTCGATCGTTGCTCACGTCCGTAGGTATAACCTAAATTACCCTACACGTGACCCCTGGGTGGTGCTAAACGAGAAACAGTGTCATAGGTGATATATATCCGGAAACATAACTAATAACCGTCCTTTTCAGGATCATCCAACTAGGGACGAGAAACACCTAGTTCGTATTATGCTCTGTCAAATGTATCTACAGAAACAGCTGCATGAACTTAACATTGATGTTGTCAACATTCAAGAAACACATACCAAAAATGAGCAAGGTCTTCAGCGTAAAGGACGAATACCTGGTTATACACTGGTCGAAGCTATCCACCATCCACATTATGGAATAGCCACTTATGTGAAGTCAAGCCTAAATGGAGTGCATGTAATTGATTCTACAGACGTTAACCGCATCTACACAATAGTAATCAAGATAAACGACTTAAAAATTGTCAACCTGTACAAGCCTCCAAGTATGAATTGGACCTTCACAGTACTGCCGGCTTTCGATCACCCTTGTATATACACTGGAGACCATAACAGCCATCACGGATTGGCGGTACGACACCGTCGATGTCAATGGGGAGTTACTAGCTCAATGGGCAGAAACTACCAGCATGCACTTGGTCTTTAATGTGAAAGACAAGGGAACCTTCCACTCTGCAGGCTGGAATAAGGATTACAACCCAGACTTGGTATTTGTATCCAAAGATCAGCTAGATCAACCACTTAACGCCACTCGTACTGTTCTGTCTAACTTCCCAAACTGCGAACACCGTCCTATTATAACAGAAATTGGTTTAAAAATTCCCCTTGTAAACTCAATGCCCCTACCCAGATGGAATTTTCAACGAGCTAACTGGGATGGATTCTCAAAAGACCTTGACTCCAACGTAGCTGTGAAGAACGTACAGACAACAGCAAACAACTACAATGAATTCGTTAGCCTAATTATCAAAGCTGCTAAGTCAAACATTCTTAGCGGTTACAGAAAGGAATATGTGCCTGGCTGGAACCAAGTAAGTGAGGCTATCTGTCAAGAATACCAAAGTTCTAGAAATCAAACAGCAGACGAGAGAAATGGGAAGCAACACTCAAAGAAATGAACTTTGCCAAGTCAAGTAGGAAAGCATGGAGGGTCTTGAATGGGCTAACTGGCAAGCAACACCTCAAAAAGCCGTATCCTAAATTGAGTCCTGACCTCATTGCCAACCAGATCGCAGACCTCACAAGGGCAAAGAGAGACAAGAATCATACCAGAGCAGTAAAATGCAAACTCTCTAACCTCAAGGGCACTGCCCCCAGAAACGAGCCGCTTTCCAGGCCCTCCTCCATAGCGGAAGTAGAAAATGCTGTAAAACGACTGAAACTCGGTAAGGCTGCTGGCCCCGACATCTATAATGAATTTATTAAGAACATGGACCCACACTGCATACACTGGCTCACTTCGCTCTTTACTTACATACTCAAAGAGAACAAACTTTCCAGACAATTCAAACTGTCGAAAGTTATAGCCACTCTCAAACCTGGCAAGCCTGAAGACAGCCCTGAAAGCTACCGCTCTATAGCACTGCTTAGTTGTATACTCAAACTTTTGGAACGAGTCCTCCTGACCAGAATAGCATCGTTCATCGAAGCTGCTACCCCTCATGAACAAGCTGGCTTCAGACAAGGACGCAGCTGCACTGATCAAGTTCTTGCCCTAACTATCCATATTGAAGCAGGTTTTCAAGGCCATCTGAAATCAACAGCTGTATTCATCGACCTGACAGCCGCCTATGACACTGTCTGGCGACAGTGACTGATCTACAAACTACTGCAAGCTGTACCAAGTCGAGAAATTATGGATCTAATATCCAGCATCCTTAGTGAAAGGCAATTTGAAGTGTTTCTAGGCAGCTCAAAAAGTCACAAACAGAAACAAAATAATGGACTACCACAGGGATCTGTTTTAGCCACATCACATTATCAACCACAATATCAACAAAATTCATCTATGCTGATGACATCGCACTGGTAGCACAGAACAGTAATTTCGAAGATGGCTAACGGATTCTTTCGGAGGATCTGGAGATGATGTCAAAAAAATACGAACCAAGACTTCTGCTCAATGGACAAACGTTGAGGTACAATCCTTTACCAAAATACCTCGGAATCACTCTAGGTAGAACCTTGAGCTACAAAGAGCACATGACCAAGCTTTCTCATAAATTTGCTGCAAAGAACAATATACTGCATAAGGTCAGTGGTACCACCTGGGGAACCTCTGCTGACTGTCTGCGTTTAACTGACATTAGGTTTGTGTACTCTGCTGCCAAGTACTGTGCACCTGTCTGGTTGGAAAGTGTACATGTGAAGAAGGTAGACACAGAACTTAACGACACAATGCACTGCATTACTGGTTCTATCAAATCAACCCCATGCCACTGGTTACCTGTACTGAGTCACATCCCTCCACCTCACTTAAGGCGGAAACAAGCTCTACTGAGGGAGGCCAAGAAAATCTCTGCATCACCCTCTCTACCACTGCACCAGGAATCTTGTCATCCGCCACAGCAACGATTGCGATTAAGAAGACCAGCAAGTGTTACTGCAGAACAACTCCACGCAGATGGTTTTGATCTAAATGAAAGCTGGAATCATGAATGGTCAACAAAAACATTGGGAACCAGAGCCCATCGCCTTGATCCCACAAAGAAGCCAAAAGGTTTTGACCTACCGAGGAACCTCTAGTGCCACCTCAGCAGGTTAAGGACTGGACATGGTTGTTGTAGCTACTTCAGGTACAAATGGGGCTGGATCAGTTCACCAAAGTGTGATTGTAATCATGAACATTTAGTCCAACGCTGTCTACTTCATTCATACCCTGGAATTCCCGATGATTTGTTCACTCTCACACCCAGCTTAATTAATTGGTTGAAAAACATGGACTTTAAGGTTTAATCTAGTCTTATATCATATGTACATTCTATAAAATCACTTGCCTTGTATCAACGTTCGGCATTATTAAAAATCATTCATGTAATTCTCTACAGAAACTGGCAAGTGTTCCAACACTGTAACGTGGAAATGAATGCACTAGTGCTTCCCCTACTAGTGAATGTCGGATGTCCAAGTATGTATGCTTATGTATAAGACAGCCAGAACATTCACGACTACATAATAAATTTCCAGATGTAGAGTAAAGCTTGTGCACTCCTGGAAATTGAAATAAGAACACCGTGAATTCATTGTCCCAGGAAGGGGAAACTTTATTGACACATTCCTGGGGTCAGATACATCACATGATCACACTGACAGAACCACAGGCACATAGACACAGGCAACAGAGCATGCACAATGTCGGCACTAGTACAGTGTATATCCACCTTTCGCAGCAATGCAGGCTGCTATTCTCCCATGGAGACGATCGTAGAGATGCTGGATGTAGTCCTGTGGAACGGCTTGCCATGCCATTTCCACCTGGCGCCTCAGTTGGACCAGCGTTCGTGCTGGACGTGCAGACCGCGTGAGACGACGCTTCATCCAGTCCCAAACATGCTCAATGGGGGACAGATCCGGAGATCTTGCTGGCCAGGGTAGTTGACTTACACCTTCTAGAGCACGTTGGGTGGCACGGGATACATGCGGACGTGCATTGTCCTGTTGGAACAGCAAGTTCCCTTGCCGGTCTAGGAATGGTAGAACGATGGGTTCGATGACGGTTTGGATGTACCGTACACTATTCAGTGTCCCCTCGACGATCACCAGTGGTGTACGGCCAGTGTAGGAGATCACTCCCCACACCATGATGCCGGGTGTTGGTCCTATGTGCCTCGGTCGTATGCAGTCCTGATTGTGGCGCTCACCTGCACGGCGCCAAACACGCATACGACCATCATTGTCACCAAGGCAGAAGCGACTCTCATCGCTGAAGACGACACGTCTCCATTCGTCCCTCCATTCACGCCTGTCGCGACACCACTGGAGGCGGGCTGCACGATGTTGGGGCGTGAGCGGAAGACGGCCTAACGGTGTGCAGGACCGTAGCCCAGCTTCATGGAGACGGTTGCGAATGGTCCTCGCCGATACGCCAGGAGCAACAGTGTCCCTAATTTGCTGGGAAGTGGCGGTGCGGTCCCCTACGGCACTGCGTAGGATCCTACGGTCTTGGCGTGCATCCGTGCGTCGCTGCGGTCCAGTCCCAGGTCGACGGGCACGTGCACCTTCCGCCGACCACTGGCGACAACATAGATGTACTGTGGAGACCTCACGCCCCACGTGTTGAGCAATTCGGCGGTACGTCCACCCGGCCTCCCGCATGCCCACTATACGCCCTCGCTCAAAGTCCGTCAACTGCACATACGGTTCACGTCCACGCTGTCGCGGCATGGTACCAGTGTTAAAGATTGGGATGGAGCTCCGTATGCCACGGCAAACTGGCTGACACTGACGGCGGCGGTGCACAAATGCTGCGCAGCTAGCGCCATTCGACGGCCAACACCGCGATTCCTGGTGTGTCCACTGTGCCGTGCGTGTGATGATTGCTTGTACAGCCCTCTCGCAGTGTCCGGAGCAAGTATGGTGGGTCTGACACACCGGTGTCAATGTGTTCTTTTTCCCATTTCCAGGAGTGTAGTTGATTTTGTTTTGTTTATTTAATTAGAGAGTTTTGTGTTACTTTATTTGATGGCGTCAATGAGCCTAGAGAAGTGGTTGGTGCTTGCTAGATTTTGGTGCGAGCCACGCCCTAGAAGTGAGTTCTCACTGGTCGTAAGTGCTGACAGTCAATGAGAAGCGAGACGGTTGGCCGCCTAGCGAGGAGATAGAGTTTTGAGTGTGGGAGAGTGAGAGGAGAGTCGCGAGCTAGCTTTTGATTGGAGGCGGTTATGCTGGATGTGACTTTTCGCATTATATGTAAGATGAAGTCTTGGGATGACTTCTGCATTATGGTCCAGTGTTAATGGTATCTGGTAGTGACCAGAAACTGTTTATGAAAACTTTGGAGTGTTGTGATAATTCGTTCCGACGAAAATCGCGAGTGAACTTCGAATTATATAGCGTGGCGGTACTGAGTATATTCTTACTGAGTATTTTATGGCGAGCATAAATTTTTACTAAAGACAACCACTGAATATCGTGTGCAGAAGTAATTGGCCGATCATTGACTGTGTTACAAGTAATTGGTTTCGGAATTTGGGAAGGTAAAAGTTCTGGCTGTTTTAGGTATGGTGATAAATGTGAGCAGAAACTTTAGTAATTTTCGTAAATTTGGGCTGATGATCTTACTTAACGGCAATAAAGATCTATTGAAGGTTTGAATTTGAACTTCATGTTTAAAGTACGAGTGACATCCCCTTTCCTTTCTTTAAAGTACATAGAAAATTTTCAGCAAATTTTACTGATAGCGGCCTTCGGCGTGTAGCTATGAGGTTACAGTTTCCTCAACACTGCTTTTCTGTGATCTCGTAAGTAGCTGCAGTCAGGAGTTTACGTGCGAAGATCTACCGCCGTAAAGAGGTAGGTGAACAAAAATTATAAGAGAAATTGCATTGCAGCAGCAATGTATAATCCGTCGCAATTGGTGCATCGCATGCACGCACATAAAAAATCCGTCGCAGTGTGTAAGCTTAGGGACTGATGACCTTAGCAGTTAAGTCCCATAAGATTTCACACACATTTCAACATTTTAAAACAACCTGCTTTTACAAAAGATATGTTGTATTACTTATTGAATGCCATCGTATTTTACCATCGAGAGTGGGATAAATGTTGTGTGGTTCGACTTTCAGCCAACTGAAAGAAGAATGTATATACAGGGTGTTACAAAAAGGTACGGCCAAACTTTCAGGAAACATTCCTCACACACAAAGAAAGAAAATATGTTATGTGGACATGTGTCCGGAAACGCTTACTTTCCATGTTGAGCTCATTTTATTACTTCTCTTCAAATCACATTAATCATGGAATGGAAACACACAGCAACAGAACGTACCAGCGTGACTTCAAACACTTTGTTACAGGAAATGTTCAAAATGTCCTCCGTTAGCAAGAATACATACATCCACCCTCCGTCGCATGGAATCCCTGATGCGCTGATGCAGCCCTGGAGAATGGCGTATTGTACCACAGCCGTCCACAATACGAGCACGAAGAGTCTCTACATTTGGTCCCGGGGTTGCGTAGACAAGAGCTTTCAAATGCCCCCATAAATGAAAGTCAAGAGGGTTGAGGTCAGGAGAGCGTGGAGGCCATGGAATTAGTCCGCCTCTACCAATCCATCGGTCACCGAATCTGTTGTTGAGAAGCGTACGAACACTTCGACTGAAATGTGCAGGAACTCCATAGTGCATGAACCACATGTTGTGTCATACTTGTAAAGGCTCATGTTCTAGCAGCACAGGTAGAGTATCCCGTATGAAATAATGATAACGTGCTCCATTGAGTGTAGGTGGAAGAAACTAAAATGAGGTCTAACATGGAAATTAAGCGTTTTCGGACACATGTCCACATAACATCTTTTCTTTATTTGTGTGTGAGGAATGTTTCCTGAAAGTTTGGCCGTACCTTTTTGTAACACCCTGTATATCCTAAATTTGAATATATTTTCCTTCCCTAATGTTTGTGAAACAGTTGTTCAATTTATGTCATCTTGGAATGTTATATTGGAAAAACTGTTTTAGCTCCATTTACTTCTGATTCGTGTTTGTAACAGAGCTGGACTATGAAACTAACTGATTAAAAAAATATCCACAGCTTTTGCTGCTGAGGTTTGATTTTACGACTCAGTATTCTCGGAAACTTGCTGCTATAATGTTTGAGGCACCCTCACAGTATCAAACTAGAAGTGCAAATCGTACGGTAAGATACGTCGCACGGCTACTGTAAAAGTCAACACACTAACTGCAAAATGAAAAGAAAAGATTCGAAATGATACACATACAATTTTTACTATGTCACAAAATGGAAACAAATTGCATTTGGATGATGTTGTAGCATTAAGAGAAAATAAGAGAAAATAATTTCTTCCTGAAAAACGTAGTATCATTTGTCGCATAGAACCGAAAAGTCATTTTGAATAAAATAAAACAATCATCATTTTTCAGAATAATTTGCAAATTACGTGAATTTTAAGTTAGAAATAATAAAAGAATCATGCTGCAGATGTTAGTCACTAACAAGGGAACATTCCCAAGTTAATAAACGATCTTGAAGAAACTTGGTGGATATGTAGAGGGCGCAAAATAGTGCAATACGTATTTTTTTATTTATTCTCAATTTCACTTTTCAGGGGTAAAACACGCCCTGAAAGGTAATTTGGCATTTGGGTTTAGAGATAAATCTTCGAAACGATGATACACAAAAATGTTTTTCATTAAATTAATGGTCTTAGAAACTATATAATCAACTTTAGTAATAATTAGAAATTTTGAAAAATAACTCATCATTAATTAATTTTTTAAAATGAAAACTTTTGTTACAAATAAATTAAAGAAGCTTTCCAGCCACTTACATTCCTGTATAATAAAACTGCATCCTGATGCCATTTTTTTGAAAGTAATGTGCTGTCACAATATTTTCAACATTTCCTAATTAAAATATCTAAACACTCATTGCTCTTATAATTATATATGTTATTAATATTTTTGTATGCTTTAAATGGTTATTTTTCGTTTTATGTTCATTGTTTTTGTTTTTTAGTTTCCCATTTCACATACAAGTACTTTGCTAATTGAAAACAATAAGTAACTCATTATTATGATAGAAAATAACTACAACAATGATAATCTGTAAGTAAAGGCCTATAACATAATATTTTTTTTTGCACTGTGCACATAAAAATGAACGAAATCTCTTCATGTAATACCCACGTTGGAGAAGACAATACAAAACCTAAACTAAGCAGGATTTCACATTGTCACAGATGATTCTCTAACTATCCTCATTTGTATGAGGCATATTTCAGTTCATTGGTAAGCCTTGGCGAAGAGAATTGATTAAATGTACTAGTGACAGCAGTATGACTGTATCAGGTACATTATATTAGTTCACTGGTAAGCCTTGGTGACGAGAATTTATCATGTATTAGTGGCTGCAACTTGATTGTATTGTTTCTCAAGTGGACATTGACATCATAATCATTCAACACAACTAAATGTGAACATCTCCTTAGAAAGTTCTTCCAACATCGAAAGCCATACTCGTTCCACAGCTGTACCTTTGCTATCGAGTCCATTGGGATCACCAGATGTTTCTTGTCCTCAGGTACAGAGCTCAAAACGTTTTTTTTTTTTTTCACACTGACCACCCACCTTCTCACAGTTTTAAAGGAAGGTAATGCTGAATTAGAACCGAGAATTCGAGAATCTCTTTTTAAAGCACCATATGTCCTTTTGACAACATCTGAATCTAATAAAGAAACGTCTGACCAGATCAAAAGATATTTGAAAGATGTTTTTTATCCCAGTGAGGGAGAAATGTGCATATTATTGTAAGATTCTTTCAGTGGGCAACGTGAAAGAACCGTCTACAGTATTGTACTAGAGAATAGGGAATTTGTTCATCTAATGATCCCAAAAGGCTCAACAACACAGGTACAGCCACGGGATGTGTGTAACTTTCGATGCTGGAAGAACTTCGTGAGAGACTTTCAGATCTAGTTCTGTTGAGCAATTGTGATGTAAATCTCCATTTGAGAAAAAATGCAATCAAACTACAGTTATTAGTACACAAACAATTCTCTTCGTCAAGAATTACCAATGTACTCAAATAACCCTGATACAAATCAGGAAATTTAAAGGATCATCCGTGACAATTTTAAATCCTGCTCAATTTTGTTTTGTATTGTCTTCCCCATTGTGTAAGTTGCGTGAAGAAATTTCGTTCATTTTATGCATTTAGTATAAAAAATCGTTGTATTTTCAGCATTTCTTTAGAGATTACCATTATTGTGATTATTTTTTATCGTAATAATGAGTTACTTATTATTTTCCATTAACAGGACACGCGTATGTGAAAAGGTAAACTAAAACACAAAAAACAATACATGTAAAACGTGAAATAACAATTTAAACAAAAAACAAAAATAATTACAATAAATAATTACATTAGTTACGAATATTCAGATATTTTAATTAGGTATGTTGAAAAATACTCCGATCCACATTATTTTCAAAAAATGGTATCAGAATCCAGTTTTATTACACTGGGATGTATGTGGCTTGACAGCGTCTTTAATTTGTGTTGTAATAAAAGTTTTGAGCTTTGAAAATTAGCTGGCGGTCGCGGCTTATTTAGCCAAATTTCAAATTATTGCTAACGTCGGTTACACGGCTTTCAGAAACAGTAATTACATATCAACTTTCGTATGAAAAACGTTTTTATGTATCATCATTTTGAAGATATTCCCTTTAAAATGCCAGACTGCCTTTCCGGTGTGTTTTGTCCCTTAAAAGTGAAGTTGGGAACAAACAAAAAAAGACGTCTTCCACTATTTTTCCCCCTCTGGACACTCATCAGATTTCATCAAAATCGATTATTGACAGTAGGGAATGGTGGTAGGCGTTGAGATGAGCAATGTCTCTTAAGCGAAAAAAAAACAAGACAAAGAGAGTCTGATGAATTCATGGGATGCTTAACGTTGATTTCTTGCAAGCTGTTCTTCGTTTCAATGAGAAGTACTCTGTCATCTGCAAAATCTGGATTTGCTAAACGAGTTATGCTCTCACGTGTTGATGTGTGCCGTAGATAGGGATATAATAAAATCAATAGAAAAGAAAAAAAACAGTAAACATTCTTTCGAATGACTTACCCATTAATAACGTTAAACAGATTTAGCAATACCTAAAGGTGAGATTAAAGCTCCTAAGGAAGTTACCTTTGCGACACACCATAGACATGCTCGGTTATGAAATCTGAGATCTTGTGTGAAGTTTAATATATTTTTTAGGTTGTGCTCCATAGCAATGATGAAAAACATTTTTATCATACAACTGAAAGCCCAAATTTGCTTCATCGGTGCATTATTTTAGAGGGAATTGGAGAAAAATCTCAGGACCTCGCCCTAGTGCCCTTGAAACACAATTTACCAATGACGCATTTCATCACAAGCTGTTAAAGCTCTATTATACTTCAGCTTTTTCCGCCATTTATCTTGTCATCTCGCAGACATTAGAGCTTAAAATTGCGTAGTCCATACTTCTGTGATTGTAAAATATCTTGCGTTTTGCCACTCAACGAACCATGGACCTAGCCGAAGTTGGTTAATTTGCGTACCTCAACGACACAAATAACCACACCGTTTCATACTGTCATTTCCATTTTGCCGATAAAAATTAATAAAACTAGTGTTCGAGTACCATTGTATGAAACGGTATTTATTACATATCATTAAATACTTTGAAAGGTCTCTGTTGGATTCCTTTCATGTTAATTTCTTAAAAATGTTGTCGTTTACGGCATACATTCCACTTCTAAATTTACTGTGGTGTTTCTGACTATCTGGGAGGAGACTGCGCAGTGAAACGTGTTACTTTTACACATAATCAAGAACGATCTGTCACACACTACACTTTAAAACACAGTTTATATGTAATTCGTGTCACACAGTCTCATACGGAACCTACATCCGCTTTCTTTTATATACTGTATATCATAAGATACTGTCATCCCCCTTCCCTTCTGTGTGAAAGGATGAATGAGCAAATGTGTTTCTAGTTGCATGCTTGATGGTAGCAGACAAGCCTGTCTGCTAGAGAACAGTAGGACCAACGTCGGAACAGGTAGCTACGCTTTCTAAAGGCAAAGAGGTTTCTATTCTTAGTATGGTCCTGTCCATCCCTTGTCATGTTGGTATAGGAAGCTGCCACTCTGGTCACTTCCGTTTGTATCTGTTAAGCACCCTCGGTAGGGGCCAAGGCAGTCGGTCTGCGGCGAGCGTCTGAAGTGGTAAGATCCCCGGCAAAGCGCGTCTCTGCTAAGCCCATAGGACAATGGATTTCTTAAGTTCAGCCTAACTGAAAATTTAATCACCTTTATTTCAGGCTTAGATCTAAAATATCTAATGTTATCTTAAATTGCAAACCAGTCTAATTCGAGTGTGAAGCTCAGAATATCTTCCAGTAGTTGCTTTGTCACTAGTTTGTGAGTAAAGTGGAACCACGTGTGGATGATCTGTAACTCTAACTAAGATCATCAATCTTAAATGCGAATGTGGGTGAGATTATAACGTCTCGTCTTGACAATATTTTTCAATACAGCAACTTTTCTTTATGTTCAACCCACGTGGGGTGTACTTTGTGAGACCAGTACCACGTGCTTATTCAGTTGTTTGACCCATCAGGTTAATAGTAAGGCGATAGTAACCAGTTCGAGGTTTTTCTTTTGTAATTCGTGTTTCGATGTAATTTATTTTAATTATCAAAATTATTGTGGAGTTACACTCTTTGTGTAAACCAAGTTGACCACGTGAAGCATGTGGTGTAATCATCAAAGTAGCCCTCAGCTATTCTTTTCGGGAAGATTTCACAGAGTGTTAGTATGAATTTAGTATACCAGTGTGTGGTAATTTCATGACGGATGGGATTGTGCTACGAACGTAACTTCTTTGGGTGAAAATTGAATCGGTTGGTTGTGGTTAATTTCCTCTTGCATATGTTTCAACGTTCTTCGTGTGTTATTTTATGAATGCAGTATTGTATGCACTCTCCCAATCTTGGCTCCATATTTGATGTGTTCCGTAAGATTACAAACTCATATTTTCGCAATCCTAAATAAGGCACCAGTTTAGTTATGAATCAGGTTTAATATGCTGAAATTTTAACGGAACAATGATCAATGTTAAAATAAATGTCCAAATATAAACTGATTTATTTCTTTTTATTTAAACTGTCTTTATATATATATATATCACCGATTATCGTAAGATGACTACTAAAAGATTATAATTAATGTTAGTCTGGTTGGGAATTTGGTAAGCTAGACTGGATACCTGATGAAACAGTTGCTCAGTAATGCAAGGTTAACGTTCCCAGATAGCTCACAGTTGTAACCCGCTTTTATCGTCGTGAATATCAGCACCGCTTCAGAACAAATTAATGCATCAACATTACAACTTATATACTATCTTCATCAAGCAGGAGGGCACAATAGCAATAATCTGCGATTATATAGTTATGCTTGCTTACATGGTCTATAGAATGTAACTTAATGCAGTCAAATGGTTGCTTCCAGCGAAAACACACATAAACCGGGTGATCAAAAAGTCAGTATAAATTTGAAAACTGAATAAATCACGGAATAATGTAGATAGAGAGGTACAAATTGACACACATTCTTGGAATGACATGGGGTTTTATTAGAACCAAAAAAATACAAACGTTCAAAAAAGTCCGACAGATGGCGCTTCATCTGATCAGAATAGCAGTAATTAGCATAACAAAGTAAGGCAAAGCAAAGATGATGTTCTTTACAGAAAATGCTCAATATGTCCACCATCATTCCTCGATAATAGCTGTAGTCGAGGAATAATGTTGTGAACAGCACTGTAAAGCATGTCCGGAGTTATCGTGAGGCATTGTTGTCGGATGTTGTCTTTCAGCATCCCTAGAGATGTCGGTCGATCACAATACACTCGCGACTTCAGGTAACCCCAAAGCCAATAATCGCACGGACTGAGGTCTGGGAACCTGGGAGACCCAGCATGACGAAAGTGGCGGCTGAGCACACAATCATCACCAAACGACGCGCGCAAGAGATCTTTCACGCGTCTAGCAATATGGGGTGTTTTTCTTTTTGGGTCTAATAAAACCCCATGTCATTCCAAGCATGTGTGTCAATTTTTACCTCTCTATCTACGTTATTCCGTGGTTGATTAAGTTTTCAAATTTATACTGACTTTTTGATCACCCGGTACATATGGCTCATCACGTAGAAATCCACTTATCCATCCAATGATGAAGATTCATAGACTCAAAACGTATGATGGATATTACTAATAGCTGTGTGACTAACGCAGATTACTTTTAAGAGGACGTGGTTCCATGCAGTCTAAGACAGAAAAATACAGGGTGTCCGAGAATAAGTTTATAGATGTACAACGGAATAACGTGATCTCTGATAAACGTGAAACAAAGAACAATGAATAAAACGATGTAATAAGTCAAAAGGTGTTTTTGCGTTGCAGGTAAATTAAGTGGAATGTAATGGTGAAAGTGTAAGGTACAACGCAATAACTGATCTCGGATGTTCAAACTTCATGAGACAGAATCGTCTTCTTGGGTTTCAACCAAGAAAATTTGTGCTTGGGGAGCCCAAAGTGGCTGAAAATCCACAACTATGATAGAATGAAAACACTCCAAAAGTTACTGTTCGGGTTTGTTCACTGACTAATTACAGTTTCGCACCTTTGTTTTCTGCACAGAGTTAATTGAGATGATGCAGCTATATTGTTTACCTCAATAACATGTTTCCCAGAAGCGTGGTATAACTGCACGCTGGTGCTGTTTAGAGGGAGACATTTCCTAAAAAATAAATTCGTTGTAGTTGGGATGATCCAGTGACTTCCCTGTTGTCCAATTTCTAGTATTGGCATGAGTAATATAAGGTGAGAATCAACAGCACGTTACCAATGTTTGTGAAGATATGTTGCTATGATTGTGAGCGAAGTCAGTTTGTTGATAGAATGGTCACTTAACCGAAATGCCTCGAAGAAAAAAGGCAAAACTTTTACATTAGGTCGACCATACCTCATTCGCCTTAACTAATAAGAAGTAAGGTCATTGTGTTGTGTAGTTCTAGAGTATTTTTGGGTCATCCTCTACATTACAATGAATTGGCACACGACCTGTAAAAAGTCGTTCATGTTTCGTTTAGCGTACGTTATGAAAACATGCCTGTTACGGAATTATTTTCTTGCATTTAAGAATAACTTAAATGAATTCTCCCCCTCTCCACCCCTTCACCTACACTCACTTCTTTCATTCCTCCACTTCTATTGTTTTCTTCCACAAATCCACAAAAGAGATAAACTTTTACCTCATTGCGTACCCCCCCATTTTGGTTCAGTTCCCGATCAAGAGTAGGTGTTCCTGAGGCCCCTAATAATTTGTTTCTAGATACGAAATAAAAGAGCTTTTATGGCGAAGAATTTTGAGAGGTAGTCTAGCAAATATTCGCTGCAGAAGCCTGTATTTAGTGCTGTGCTCCATGTCCTTCTATTTTACCGGCTTCAAGTCGAATGGCAGAGGTAGGGTTAAACGGAGGGTGAATGGAAAGACTCACAGGCCGAAAATCTGAAAGCGACAAATTGTGAAAAGAAAACGTCTTACTTTCAGTTCCTTGAAAGCGAGAGAGCAGAGGAGCATGTTTTTTTGCAAATGAAGCTCATCCACCTAGCTCGGGACGCGGAGGTCTTTTCTCGATGGAGGATCCTTCCAGACTAAAGGCTTTCCGCCGTTGATGGACTAGTCATTGCGTTTTACTCTCTTTGGCGTGAGGTAGGAGAATTACGAAGGTAACGACAGTTTTCTCATTTCGGAGGATCGTTGAAACTGATCCTTGTAACCTACGCGGCAAGGAGCGGAGTTAAAGAAGGCCTTAGGGAGAAAGTTTTCAGCTTTGATTCCTCTTACACAAAGAGGCGTAACGAGACATAAAATAAAGGCATCAATGTCAGGTTGCATTTTTGGCGAAATATTATCACTTCCTTTATGGTTTATCGGTACGTCACTAGCGCTTTTAAGCATTTAAAAGTTAAATTAGACCCTAACAACCTAAGAATGATTAAAATTTAATCAGGTTATAGTTCTTCAATCGCAAGAGAAGGGCAAAACACATTTTTTTGTCAGTTCATATCTAATTATTAATGATTTAAATGTTGCAAATAATTCAATATAGTATGTGACGTATTTCGATTTACAGTGTTTATTTCTACAACAATTTGCGTGTGATGCTACTGATGTTACGCGTTTTCTATACCTGTTCAAGGATTAAACAAATTCGAATCTAATGGTTATCGTTCTGTTTTATGCTACAATATTCTCTTAATGTCACGTTTATCAGTGATTATTTTTCTGTGCAATTTTTTCAACATTCACTAACAGAGTAACATTTATATTTGCATGGTTTGTTCTCTAGCTCACTATCGTCTTTAGTGACAATAGCCAGTTGTCTGCTGTTAAACAATGGATAAATAAATATAGTTTTTAATTCTGGAACAGAAATGGCTTAGTAGTAGTGATGGTAATCGTTTCGATGTATCTATTACCTGAATCACTCACGGAACGCCTTGTCACTGCGTAGCTCATTAAAGACTGTAATCACAGCTGCAATCTTTCACAAATGATAGAGCTACACACTGTAGGTATACTATGAACGTATTATTAGCCACATGGTGATGTCCGACAAGTTTGTTACATTCATTGTTAATCCCTTACAGCTCTTCAACGCGTACAAAGATTATGTTGTATCAGTCGGCTTCTACCATTTAACTTGCAGCGTGCAGTTACCAGCAAGTGAATTCCGTCGCGTAACTGCATCATGATATTAGAATGAACCCATTAAGTAGTAAGCAAAGTTTTCAGAAACACAGTAAGAGACGTTTATGTGATGAACTTAATAAGACTATACATGTTCATCAGGGGTTAAAGTAAGAATTCGCTATGAAGGGCAAGAAAAATTTCACAGCACTTATTCACCGACTGTTATTATTGATGTGTAGTGGCAGCGAATATTTAAATTTTTATGGATGCATGAATTGTAACTTTGGCGTTTTTTATGCGCGTTGACGTCGTTCGCATTGAAAAAAGGGGCAATAGGGGTGAAAATTGTTTACCTGATCAAATAAATCGAGTGTAGGAATGTCCACTGAAGCTCCACTTATTTCGCATCTATCAGCTGTATTTCGGCAGTGGTTCTTAATTGTCAGTACAGAGTGTCGACTTTCAGAACACATTCTCTTAGACTTCATTATTATTTTTTGTGTATGCCTTCGAAGTTTATTTCGTTTTGTGTCATTTCATGGTCAAACTGTCCTAATTAAACTCTAATTTTGAAAGATAAGATTGATTACGAGCATTAAGTATTTTAAAATTTTATTGCTATACTTTTATGTCTCAAGACATTTCTTCTATCATTACTTAGTCGCCGTTGTACGTGTTACCTAGAGGAATGTCCGTAAACCTGCTATCATTGTTGATTTCTGTAGCAACTTTCCTTTGTCTCCAAAATAATGCAATGACAATGGGACAATCAATGCGAATACAAGCACATTCAGTCACAGCGAACTTCTATTCCGTTCATTCTCAAATGATTTTTCACTAGTGCATCTTCTTAATACTTAACAATAAGTACTTTAAACATAGCTGCGCTACAGCAATGGTTCCACGTAAATCAGATTAAGAACAGCCGACCAGTTGCAAAGGATAAAGTAATCTTTACCTAGGTTTCAATAGATATAAATCTATCTTCTTCAGAAGACGCAGTATTATAACAACATGAAGTGATATGTCCTTATTGTTTAGGCAAACATCTGCATAGTTACATTAATCATATAAAATATAGCCCTGACAACAGGGTTTGTCAAACAAATAAAATAGGTACATAGAAGTTGCAGAGCGCCTAAGCAACTTTCCTTAGCTTAGGCGCTCTGCAACTTCTATGTACCTATTTTATTTGTTTGACAAACCCTGTTGTCAGGGCTATATTTTATATGATTAATGTAACTATGCAGATGTTTGCCTAAACAATAAGGACATATCACTTCATGTTGTTATAATACTGCGTCTTCTGAAGAAGATAGATTTATATCTATTGAAACCTAGGTAAAGATTACTTTATCCTTTGCAACTGGTCGGCTGTTCTTAATCTGATTTACTTAACAATAACTCTAAAAAACTCCTCCTGAACAGGCCTTGAAGGTCCAAAGGTACTAACCGGCCGCCGTGTCGTCCTCAGCTCATAGGCGTCACTGTATGCATGGAGGGGATGTGGTCAGAACACCGCTTTCCCGGCCGTATGTCAGTTTCCTCGAGCGGATCCGCTACTCCTCAATCAAGTAGCTCCTTAGTTTGCCTGACAAGAACTGAGTGAACCCTGCTTGCCAACAGCACTCGGCAGACCGGATGGTCACCCATCCAAGTGCTAGCCCAGCCCGACAGCGCTTAACTTCGGCGATCTGACGGGAACCGATGTTACCACTGCGGCAAGGCGTTGGCTTAATACATTACAGGGTGTTTCAAAAACGACTTTAAAACTTTGAAAATTCATACAAATTAATTCATTGTACCTACAGAGGCGGTCTTGCGTCAATTTAGTAGAGAAACACATAAAGTTTCATCTCGCGTTGTTTGCTAGTGCCGAATTGCACCGTAAGGAGCGCTAGCGACGATTGCGTTAAAGATGGCTGTCCTCACTGGACCCGAGCGTGCTTGCTGTGTGTTTTGGTTTGAAGAATCAAAGATAGGCGACAACAGTTCGGCGTAATTTCCGTACCAAGTGCGCTATAGATTCTCCTAGTAGAGTACCATAAATGTTTTGTAGAAATAGGATGCTAAGTAAGACATTGGAAATCATCAGGTCGTCCAAGCACATCTGACGACGTCGTTGAGCGAGTGACACAACGTTCTGTCAACTGCAGTACGAAATCGACCCGACGTTTATCTTGCGAACTGCAAATCCCACATACGACTGTTTGGGGTGTATTGAGAAACCATTTGCATTTGAAACCATACAAATTGAGAACTGTACAAGCAATACAAGACAGTGATAAAATTGCTCGCAAGAACTTCTGTGCAGATATGTTACATCGATTACACGAGGATGAACATTTCTTGGACAAAATCATCTGTCAACTTTTCACTTAAGTGGCAAGGTTAACACGAATAACAGTAGGATTTGGGCAGTGAAAATCAACATCAAACATTCAGCATGTTCGTGTAGCCCTAAATTGAACGTTTTTTGTGCATTGAGCAAGGATAAAGTGTATAGCCCCTGTTTTTTCGTGAGAGAGCCATCAACGGGATAGCATACCTGGATATGTTACAACAATTTTTGATACCACTGATCGATGGGGATGACCAAGGACGAAATGTTTGCTTCATGGAAGATGGTGCACCACATCGCTACCTGGTTGACGTCCGGAATTTTCTCACTGACCGCTTTTCAGGTCAATGGATTGGCCGTGATGCGCCAATTGCATGGCCCCAACGTTCCCCAGACCTGACACCACTCGATTTTTTTTTGTGGGGATTCCAAGGATATCGTGTTGGTACCTCGTGTACCTGATTCTTTACCTGAACGTAGAGCAAGAATTTACGCCGCCACTGAGCAAGTTACACTTGCAATGCAACAGCGAGTTTGGGAAGAAATTGACTTCCAATGGGATATGTGCAGGATAACCAACGGAAGCCTCATACAACATCTTTAGTTTAAGGTAAAAAGCTTGATGTGTTTTACTACAAAATAACACTAAACCCAGCTCTGTATCTTCTTTCAATAAATTCATAAGAATTTTTAAAGTTGTAAAGTCCTTTTTTTAAACATTCTGTATTTGTCTGATGAACACAGCCCATCCCACACAAACCCAAAAATGCCTAGACAAATTTCCAAAAATTCAGTATCTGAACTGACCGTACCTACCCAATGAGTCGACAGACGAATATACAAATATACCCCAACAAATGAAGATACAGTATTATCCGCCTCGAGGGAGGAGGGCCGGCCCGGGTGGCCGAGCGGTTCTAGGCGCTTCAGTCTGGAACCGCGCGACCGCTACGGTCGCAGGTTCGAATCCTGCCTCGGGCATGGATGTGTGTGATGTTCTTATGTTAGTTAGGTTTAAGTAGTTCTAAGTTCTAGGGGACTGATGGCCTCAGAAGTTAAGTCCCATAGTGCTCAGAGCCATTTGAACTATTTGAGGGAGGAGGAGCAGGAGATTAGTGTTTAACGTCCCGTCGACAACGAAGTCATCAGAGACGGAGTACAACCTCGGATAAGGGAAGGACGGGGAAGGCAATCGGCCGTGCCCTTTCGAAGGTACCATCCCGGCATTTACCTGAAACAATTTAGGGAAATCACGGAAAACCTAAATCAGGATGGCCAGACGTGGGTTTGCTAGCCACTGCACTACCTCACACGGTCAGTTTCGACACGATTATACTGCAAAATATACCCCCTTTTCAAGGTCTTCACAAACATCAGCAAATTTCCCTAATTGCCTGTCCAATCTGTCTAACCACTTCAACTTACGTAACAACCATCTATTCCCACAATCGAGCAGACTTCAACCGCCTGCGCACAATAGTATCACGTATCAACTCCCACGTGATATTCTCTAGGTCCAATGACACGGCGATAGCAAACAAATCCTTCTTTCCAAAATCAAATCCTTCCATTATGCATCCAGTCCAATGAAGACTATAACTTTCAACTTTACTGTACAAGGAAAACACTATCCACTCTCTGACAACAATATTCCATCCAAAGCAACTTTGTCAAATCTGTCCCTATAAGAATTTCTATCCCTACAATTAGCAGGAAGCCTCAGAGCATCATCCTCAAACGTCAGAGAATAACGCACGTAGTCAAAATCTTATCAAACATTTCACCATCAAAGTTTTTTACGTTTTAGAAAGAGACATTTGTGTTGTCAGTTTGTGAAACCTGTGCCTGAAGAGTGGCAGCTTGGAGAACTACCGACTCACTCTCGCCTGTCTTGGTGGTGTTGCGATCGGTGTGTGTTTGTTGCACGCATCATGAAATTAGTATCAGAGTTTACGTAATTATTGGCATCTGACGGTTAGGTAACGGTATTTGAGTTACGGCCATTCAGAACTATCGAATTACGTAAGTTTATAACGTGCATCATATTTGTTTATAAGTAGGGATGTACTTTGCTGTTTCTACTGCCGACAAAAATTATTAAGGAGGTACAAACGATTTCTCTGGTAGCTGCCAACATTGTATATGCAATATGGTAGAAGGAGAGCAGTATCTACCGACCCCTCCGTTTGCAGTCACAAGACGAGAGGAAACAATTCGATAAGATGAGTAGAGTTCTAGCGGGTGAGTGGAGAACGGGGGGATGTCAGCAGTGGGAATCGGCAGCTGACATTAAGGCTATTACGAAGAGGATGCATTAGATCTGAGAGCTGTCGGAGACTGGCACCTTATTCTCATGTACAGATCGGGGCAATAAAAAACGAAACAACCATTTTGGTTAAGAAGTCGTCGTAACGAGCGATGGTGTTATGAAGAATAATTGCATGTTACCGGCAACAGCTATTGGCCCCGTGTACTTTCTAGATTGCAGGATATTTTGTGAAAGGGGTATTAGGCGACCGTAGTTTAAAACGAAGTGTATGACAATAACAGACCTGTAACGAACCCGCCGATTCCACGTGTGCCGGCCGGTGTGGCCTTGCGGTTCTAGGCGCTTCAGTCTGGAACCGCGTGATCGCTACCGTCGCAGGTTCGAGTCCTGCCTCGGGCATGGATGTGTGTGATGTCCTTAGGTTAGTTAGGTTTAAGTAGTTCTAAGTTCTAGGGGACTGATGACCACAGATGTTAAGTCCCATAGTGCTCAGAGCCATTTGGACCATTTGATTCCACGTGTGACCGATTCGCATTTGAATTTTAAATGTCAGAATCGTTTTTTAACATTACGTAGCAGGGAAAGCTAAGCTTTTTAACTACGAACGTGACAATATTCAGGCGTATTACCCGACACAATTGCTTAAAATGAAATAAATAGTGCGCAGAATAATTTGTGTATCTCTCCAGAAGTGAAAATACGGCTTTGGCAGGCTACGCAAAGTGAACCAGGTTGTTGGTCCGCTGCCGCTATCTGCCGAGACTGCCTCACAAAAAAGAACTTTAGTCCCTCCCGTGCTGCCCGCGTGCCGCTTCTCAGAAAAATACAGCTTTCAGTTCGTCCAGTGGAGCATTGCATGGCCTAGCTGGCTTTGGTCTTATCCGCATCCCTGTAGCAAAGAGCTTGCAACTATGTAGACAGATCTGCTGAAAGAAAACTACATCTATAAAGATTGTTTTGGTCGCCAACTCTGAAGGAGCAATTTAAGAACTGTCTTTCAGTTTATGTTCGTGAATACCCCGACAGTAAATTTAAGTTAATGACTTTTGTGGCAACAATTCCACTTGGAAACAAGATGGAGGCAGACTGAGATATTCTCACGTGGGTTAATGACTGCCATCTTTACTTTGAATAATTCAGATGGTTCAAATGGCTCTGAGCACTATGGGACTTAACATCTGGGGTCATCAGTCCCCTAGAACGTAGAACTACTTAAACCTAACTAACCTAAGGACATCACACACATCCATGCCCGAGACAGGATTCGAACCTGCGACCGTAGCGGTCACGCGGTTCCAGACTGAAACGCCTAGAACAGCTCGGCCACAACAGCCGGCTTTGAATAACTGTATAAAGCAAATCCTGATACCCTGCTAAATAAGGTTAATACGAAAATATCTTGCCTTGTTGGCTGCAGTTGTATCAGTGTCGAAGTTATTGCTTGCTGAATGAAAATTTGGATCGACTCTTCAGTCTTCACGTCTCCAGTGATGGAATTCATTTATAAAAACCACGCACATGCAGTAGCCATGTTAACTTTCTGTATCGTTGGCTCCATATTCCATCATACAAAACAAGTCGGATATTCTTGCTTTCCGAGACAAAATAAATTGGAGACGACATCAGGAACTATTAGCCACTGCCACCCTAAATATTAAGCACTTTTGCACCCAATTTTTTTACTCTTTAAGGCTCACATCGCCAGACATGCCACACCACGATACGTACGCTGCCAAAACTTGACTGCAGCTGTCTCTGGTTTTCCGTTCTTTTCCTCCCTTACTCTGCTCGCGCCAAGGTGACCCAGAAGACTGGCTATCGGAAACGCATAGTGGGTTCCCCTCCTCTATGATTTCAACTTGTTTAAATAATTACGGTTATAATGTTAGTCAATGTATTTGTAAATTACATTCATTTCCATATTTTATTTTCTATAAAATCATTAATGTTTTCACAAAACGTACTCTCCTTCCAACGAACATTTATCACAGAAGTAGCACTTTTACATTTTGAAATAGTTATAGAGGATTTCTTTACAATAACCTTTAGTATAAGACTCAGCCGGTTTTCATTCGATGCCGTTCCCATAAATAAATAATTTTTAGACATTTCAATTTGGATATCATCACAGACATATGATTATATGTTGGGAAACTGCTAGCTGTCACGACTGGGACGGGATGTATGAGGGGCAGTCAAATGAAAACCGAACACCCGCCACAACGGGACCATGGAATGGTCCCGTTCAAAAGTAATCATCACACCCGTTAAGGCATTTATCCCACTCGGAGATGAGACGATCAGTTCCATTTCCACAGAACGCAGTCGGGCGCTGTTCGGACCCACACTCGCATCCACCCTCGCACTTCCTCATCCGACTGAAACTGACGTCCACGAATGTCTTCCTTCATTTTCCAAAAGAGGTGAAAATCACATGGTAAAAGATACAGGCTGCATGGCGGATGCTGCAGTGTTTTCCAACCAAACTGCTAAAGTTTAGCCGTTGTTTGACTGGCAGCGTGGGGGCGGGCATCACCGTGCAACGAGCTGATTCCGTCCAACAACATTCGCGGACGTTTTGACTTGATGGTGTATCTCAGTTTCTGCACAGCGTCTTCATAGCTCTGCTCACTGGCGGTAATTCAACGCTCGAGGAACTCGAAGACCAGAGGACTCCTACAGTCGAAGAAGGAGGTGGAGGAGGAGGAGGATATTAGTGTTTATCGTCCCGTCGACAACGAGGTCATTAGAGACGGAGCGCAAGCTCGGGTGAGGGAAGGATGAGGAAGGAAATCGGCCGTGCCCTTTCAAAGGAACCATTCCAGCATTTGCCTGAAGATATTTAGGGAAATCACGGAAAACCTAAATCAGGATGGCCGGAGACGGGATTGAACCGTCGTCCTCCCGAATGCGAGTCCAGGGTGCTAACCACTGCGCCACCTCGATCGGTAAGAAGGAGGTCATCATGATCTTACCGGAATTTGTGTTAACAGCTTTGGATTTCTTTGGCAGGGGATATGTGGGATGTTTCCACTGCTGGCCTCGCCGTTTGCTCTCAGGCTGCCGGAATGTTGTCGGACGGAATTATTCCTTTGCATGTTTGGACGAACGCTATAGTTGAGTGATTGGTTGGCAAACACAACAGCATCCTCCGTGCAGTCCTGATCCTTCACCGTGTGATTTCCACATCTTTGGTGACCTGAAGGAAGACGTACGAGGACGTCGGCTTCAATCGAACAAAGAATTGCAAGAATGGGTGCGGCTGCGGATCCATCAGTGACCGACCGCGTTCTACTAAATAGGAATTGATCGTCTTGTTTCCCAGTGGGATAAATGTCTCGAAGCGTATGGTGATTACTTTCGAATGAAATCATTCGCCTGCCCAAGTGGCCGTGCGGTTCTAGGCGCTTCAGTCTGAAACTGTGAGACCGCTACGGTCGCAGGCTCGAATCCTGTCTCGGGCATGGATCTGTGTGATGTCCTTAGGTTAGTTAGGTTTAACTAGTTCTCAGTTCTAGGGGACTAATGACCTCAGAAGTTGAGTCCCATAGTGCTCAGAGCCATTTGATCCATTTTTTTGAAATCATTCCGTGGTCCCATTATGGGGGATGTTCGGTTTTCATTTGACCGATCCTCATATTTACAATGATGCGCCAAAACGTCATAACCTCTGCGTACCTTGAGGTTGGCAGTCGCCTGGTGGTGTTGTGGGCACGTGACGCAGTAAGAAAAGTACGTAGGCGGGGCAGAGACGAATGGGGAACTGATTTGAAGGCGATGCGGGCCGCAAATGGGGAAATACACTGACATAAGCGACTTAGACAAAGGCCAAGTCGGTATGGACAGACGCCCGAGATCGAGAATCTCGCTATAGGAAAAGCGGGGGCCTGTTCGCGTGCTACTGCCGTGATCATGGACAGTACTTTATGGACGGTGAAGAAGAGGCGACAAAGCATTGAACGTCGTCGCTTTATCACAGAGACTTGCGCCGCTTTGTAAACCGGGATGGGTGGCGATTTGTAGAAGATCTGATGGCAGAGTCCGTTGCATATTGTTGGAACACCCGCAACAGAAGACTTCTACGTGTTCTTATATTAACCAACGACATCGTCAGTTACGATTGAAGTAAACGCGGCATCATCGCCACTGAATGGTGGATCGATAGAAATCTGTTACCTGGTCGGGTGCTTCACGTTTAATGTAACACAGAGCCGTTGCCGTGACAGCATACGCCGTCATCGATGCGAACCACTGTTCGAAATATGCACCGCTCGACGAACGCAGGCTGCTGAGGGCAGTGTAATTGGGGATAATCGTCTGAGCTTTAATAGGATCTGTGGTAGCAATCGAAGGCACCGTGAAAGCTGTGGGCCACGTCATCATTATTGCGGACCACATGCGTCCCTTCATGCGTGGTCTCTGCCCGTCTTCCCGTCGGCGAGGGCACATTACAGCAGGATAACTGCCCATGTGACATGGCCAGTATTGAGCTACTGTCATTTGAGGGGCCTGATAGTCAACTCATGTTGTTGAATTGGACACCAAATTCGACTTTTTAGAACCGGATGGAACTCACTAGGACGCTGTCAAGCGCCAGATCCGCACTCGAAAATCACCATCTCGCAATTTACGGGAATTGCCTGAGCTGTGTGTTGATAACAGATGGCACATGCCTCCGGAAACCTTCCAAGGACTTGTCGAATACGTGCCACACAGAATCAGTGCTGTATTGTCTTTCGAAGATGCATCAACACGTTATTGAGCAGGTGATCGTGACGTTTTCTCTCATCACCTTGCTAAGATACGAAGTTAGAATGCCAGCGATAGTAGGTCATTCGCCGATTTCTAGTTCCGTAATGGACTCTTATTTCAATCATAGAGTAATGAAAGTTAGCATGGTACTTAACAGGCATTACCGATGGCACAGACAGTAGAAATTGCAAATTAGTGCTTGATGCTGTTGGTTTTGTTTGGGATGTGCTGGCTGAGTTCATAGGTAATAACGTACTGGGCACTTCTTGGATTGTCAAAGGCCAAACCAGTTTAGTAAATGAAACAAACTGTGAATCTGAGGATTAATTAATAACTATACCGCCTAATAAATATTTAGTAGTGGTGACACATAAAAATAAATGTGCATAGTCACTTACTTCATTCGCTGTGCTCTCTTTCTCTGCACTACACTACTGTGTACGTATGATTACATTAGAGAAAATGTTCCATGTGAATAACGTTTATTCATACAGAACACGTGTTGTAGATTGAATATTAACAAAACCGCAAGTGCCTGCTTGTAGGAAGAGTGTTCTGAACGGCGGTTTCAGCATCACGGATAGCTTCCTATACCCACGACCTATCCGTACAGAGACAACCATATAGATGTTGCCCCTTATTTTGAGAGATGCTGATACAAGATAAACCCGTATGTTGTGAAATTTTGTTAAGGGATGTGGCAAGTGATGTCGACGTGACCAGCTACCGTTCCGTTATGTTTAACAAATTTCAACGGGGAAGTTTGGAAATATTGCTATCAAAAGTAACTGAAGAGTCTTAAAGAGTCGGAAATCATGTCGGAAGGTGCATGATGTAGAATAGAAGAGCAAGAAAGGGTACCGTCGAGCTGCAAGAGCACGTGTACGCAGTACTGAATAAACGGCAACAGAATGTGCTGCATGTATCCAAAGCCGTTGAGTGTTCCCTCAGCGAACACCAGAGAAATGTTGTTCGTTGCAGGGCACGTCTCCTTACTATTTGAGGCCAAGACGTGATTTAGACTAAATATCTGCGTGGTGCGAATAGTGGTAATTGACTCTAAAGGAAGTGTGAGGTCATCCACGCGAGTACTGAGAGGAATCCGCTAAATTTCGGTTACACGACAAATCACACAAATGTAAAGGCTGTGAATTCAACTAAATAGTTATGGATTACAATTACGAATAACTTAAACTGGAACGATCTAGTAGATAGTGTTGCGTGGAGGTGAATTTAAGACTGCGATTTATTAGCACAACACTTAGAAAATGCCACAGGTCTACTAAAAGCACTGTTTACACAATGGTTGCCCGCCCTCTTCTGGACTACCTCTGTGTGGTGTGGGGTCCGCATCAGATAGAATTGATAGAAGACATCGAAAAAGTTCAAAGAAAGGCAGCTCATTTTGTATTATCGCGAAATACGGTGGAGAGTGGCACGGATATGATACGCGAATCGGGGTGATAATCATTAAGACAAAAGGTCATTTCCGTTGCATCAGTATCTCCTCATGAAATTTCAATCGGTAACTTTTTTTTCAGAATGAGAAAATATTTTGTTGGCGTTCGCGTACATAGGGAGAAAAGATTACCACAATAAAATAAGAGAAATCAGAGTGTGCGCGGAAAATTTTAAGTGTTGGTTTTTCCCGCGCGCTCTTTGAGAGTGGAACGGTACAAATATAGCCTGAAGATGGTTCGATGAATCCTCTATCAAGCGTGTAATCGTGAACAGCAGACTAGTCATGCAGATGTAGATGTAGAAGGAAGATTAGAGTTTAATGTCTCCTCCATAACGATTTCATTAGGGACGAAGCACAAGCTCGGGCTCCTTCAAAGATGGAGAAGGAAGGCGGCCGTGTCATGTTCAGCGGAACCATCCCGGCATTTGCCTGGAGCGATCAAGGGAAATCAAGGAAAACCTAAACCTGGATGATCAGACAGGGTTCTGAACTGTCGTCTTCTCGAATGCAGTGTACTGAGCACTGCAACACTTGACTCGTTAGTCATAGTGGCATAAAGCAATATCCGACTCACACCTTTGATTCTCTGGTCTTCTATGCCGAAAATATCTGACTCCATTACTCAATATACTCAGAGAATTTCGTCATTCGTCCCTTCTGATGATAGAATGAAGGCTTTCACGATCGGATAACGTTGCTGCTGTTAACTCTTTCGGGGTATGAGGTCGTGGTCCACGAAACTCTTCTGTTCCTAATGTTGCATCCAGAACAGTGAGAGACATCTTCAGAGGTGGTGCTCCTGCATTGTTTCTTGCCGACTGAGAGGTCGGACTTATGAGAACGACATATACGAGTATACTGTAGGAAAAGGGATATCGCTGTAGTTACACGTGATAAGTGGAGATCATACTTGTCCAAGATAAAAGTTAACTATCGATTGTCGTCCCGTCAAAGATAAAAAATTGTTTAGTAATTCTGCAGAGCTACTATCTGTACGTCATAAAGTTTAATGGTCTCTTCTTCCCAACTAGAACTATCCCTATATTTATACATTGCAATGGCTTTTCTACATATCCGAGGATAAAAGTCGTCGTTGTGGATAAAATTTTTATTTTAGAAAACTTCACTACGTGACTTCCTGGCTGAAGATCATGATCTGCCACACATGCTGACAGAGGAGGCCTTTTATCATTTACAGATCGAAGCGCTTGAGCTGTTTCCTTTGTTGGTCTCAAAACAGCTCTAAAATTAAGTTTTTATATAATCTTCCCGATCTGATCTGCTACTTATTTAATAAAAGGGAAAGGAATTGTATTTTCCCATTATTGAAGACAGAATCTTTGCGTCCTAGACTTTATTGCCTAGCCAAATTTCAAAAAGTTACCTTCTTCTGAGACCCCTTGTTAGCGCTATCAGTTCTGGCTCCTGAAGATATCCTTGTAAGTTTCGACATACTGTCTTTATACGCTATGATTCCAGTCAACAAAGTTATGGTTTTTATAACAGATATTCTTCCAGCAGTTTTGTCTGCCCTTTTAGACATTGCCTTACTTCCAGTCAATTCCAGTGGCATGATGAACTCTATGAGCACCTTGATGGTGTAGCAATGGGTAATCCATTTTGTCCTGCGATAGCTCATTTCTATATTGAAAAATTCGGACAGTCAACTTTAGAGAAACCAAGTTAGGAACCATATTGGTGATATCGGTTTGTGGATGACACGTTTGTGGCCTGGCCACATGGTAAAAAACTTAGGATGGTATATTTGGTTTTCTAAATAATATAGATCCAAAAATACAGTCCACCACGGAAATAGAAAATGACAGAAAGATACTTTTTTCTTGTATGTTTTAGTTAAGAGACGGACCAATGGATGTTTGGAACATAAGGTTTTTCGAAAAGTAATGCGGAAGGACAGATATTTACGTAAGAAATCTAATCCACATCAAAAGGCAAGCGTCATTAAGTCTTGCCGATGGAGCCAAAAAGGTTTACTCGCGGGAATACCTGGACGACGAATTAAAGTATCTTCAGCAGACTTTCGAGAAAAATGGCTACTACTCGGGGAAAGAAGTAAACATAATACTACGACCAAATAACGGACGGCCGAAGGACAAATATGAAAAACAACGATGGAAGAATACAGTCTGTCTCCCTTTTATTAAAGAGTAACAGGTCAAGCCATAAAGATTTTACAGAAACATTTCATTAGACTGGTTTGAGACCAACAAAGAAAATCGGTCAAAAATGGGGCGTACATTAAATTCCGTGTACGAATGGTAAAGTTTATATTGCAACAACCAAGAGAAGCGTGAATACGAGGCTACAGGAAGGAAAAAGTCGTTGCCATCTAGTGAAAAGAGACAAATCAGCTGTAGCAGAGCGTCCTCTTCAGCCTGGAAGTCACGAAGCTTTCTGAAACAAAATTTTTATCTACGACGACAAGCTATTATTCACGACTATGTATAAAAGTCATTGAAATAAATAAACATAGGTATATTTTAATAGGAAAAAAGAGACCCATCAGTCGGCAAAACTCAACGGAGGAGTAACACCTCTGAAGATATCCATCACAGTTCTGGACGAATCGCTAGAAACAAGAGTTTCATGGACTCCGAAAAGTTCACTAGCAGGAATTCGTTCCTTCTGTTGGTTAGAATTCTCGCGAGCGACACTCTTACTCGTCAATTTTTGAACAAGTCAGATGTATTTTTAAATGTCTAACCTTTTTTTTCATTCTCAATACCTATCTCGCATTGAGCCCAAAGCTCACTGCTCTTGTACCTTCTACCTGTGCCTCGTACAAACGTTTTTCTTCATCACGTTCTTCCAGTTAAGATTTCGTACGAGGACTAGTCATAAACTTTTCATTACCACCTCGGAAACATCAAGTGCCGCCATGAATTTTGGAGGTGTTGGTCCTTCTTTACATATTCATCCTTGAATGTGACACTTTTTTCCAACAGTGGATGACTTGGTGGAGACCTGTGTTATAGATGTCTGTATTTTGGCTGTTGGAGGAACGTTTCGCCACAGGAAAACATCGTCATCATTCTGTAAGTGTCATGCACGCAGCGGCTTCTTCATCCAAGAAATGAAGCAAAAATCTCTGGGTGCCGTGCCAAAGGAATATGTAGGAGTGGGTGCTGGGAGGGAAGCATTGGGAGGGAAGCATAAGGTGCAACATATGTGAATGTGTTCAGAAAGGGTAGGGGCGTTATCCTGGAGCAAAACCACTCCCTTGCACAGCTTCACTAGACGTTTCGCCTTTACAGGCTTCCGTAACCTTGTCAGGACGTTCAGGCAGTAAGCTTATGTCACGGTTTTCTCCTCACCAGGAATAATGCGAGGACCGCGCAGAAAGGAATGCACAACATTTTTTCTCTCAACAATTATGTCTTTAACGCAACAAAACACAAAAAGGAAAGATGTTTCTTCTCACTTCCTATTTTTCACGTAATCTCTTAGCTTTTCTCCAACGAGACACAAGACCGTGTATGCCCTGTCCGTACCACTCCTTGTTCTGGTCACGAAGCAATGGCTTCACTTTGAGAATCACCTCTTCGTCATCGTCAAAATTTCGTCCACGAATGGCATCCTTAAATGGCCCAAACAAGTGGAAGCGTGAGGACGCTAGATCAGGGAAACACCGTCCAACCCTGTTCAGTGAAGTGTTCCGAAGTTCTGTCGTGCTCAGAATGGTGAACCCAGGTTCCCTCAACTCTCACAGTCTGAGACAAGAAGGCTTGCCGTCCAGCTTCAAAACGTTGCGGCAATTCAGATTTTTTTTCCCTCTTTCCTCTGAGAAATTTGTGTTCTACCGTAAGACAGTGCGGAAACTACTGTATTTTTGAGTAACCAAGAGCACAGATGATTGCGTACACACTTCCTTTGCTAATTGAGAGCTTCAGCGCCATCTGTAGAGACGTTATGCGTCGGTCCCCGCGAATGAGCACTTCAGTAAGCTGCATCATGTAAGGCGTGACAGCCGTGGACGGTCTCACCGATCGCTGCAGATCATGGAGCGTCGCTGATTCTCCTTCTGATGGCCGCACCCTTTGTGCCTAGCGACTGACCGTACTTCTACTGAGTGCAGATGCTCCATAGACTGCACGCCAACGTTTGTGAATGTTCCCAACAGTTTCTTTCTCCGCAGTGAGAAATTCAATGACGACAATCTGCTTGTAACCGAGGCCCACAACAAGGGCAGGTCGTGCTACGTATGTCACAGCACATGATGCTACAGGTCTTACGAGTGACAACAGCCGTCTCCGGCAGAGATCGAATAACTATTTCAGAGGAGTTTAATAATTCTTGACCGCATGTTTAAGCGCATGTAAGTTCTAGAGAGCACACAATAAAATTAAGTCCTTTAGAGGGTACCTTTGCAATGAAATATTTATTCCCCGTGCACCCTGCACGCAGCCGAGTGTTCGTGAAGTGTAGCGACAAAGGCGACTAGTGTGACGTCACAAGTTCGTTGCAGGGACCGTACATCTCTCTAGCCCCTGCTGTTTGCCGGAAGGAAGGGAAAATTTGCGCGCGCACTCCAGAAACATCAGATGATGTATACCGGAAGTTTCACATTCGTACTACTTTCGTTGGCTGATAAGAAGACGATGTGGTGCGTTACTTTTTGGGTGACCCCAGTACGTTAGCACCAATTACGCTAGCCCTAAAAATACTCAGCATCACCTTAGGTCTTACTTTTTCCGGCGGTGATGAATCAACGCATTGTCGCTGCTTGCTTTATTTCTTTATTTCGGGGTCATAGTGATACACCCAACATGACTGGCAGCTAAAGAAGTCATATGGATTAGCCCGACACAGCACCAACATTTACGCTGGTACCTCAGTCAGATGGGCTTTTTAAATGCGTAGTCGCGGAGCTCAGCAGGAGTCTTCATTTGCCATGCTCAAAATATCGTTTAAGAAGTTTAGAAGTGATCCGTGATTGTTATTCACGTTACCCGCTATCCCCTCGATTGTGATACGCCGCTCTTGGAGCGTCGGGGCTACCACTTCTCTTGCGACTACCCTCTGTTCACAGAGAGACTGTCTGCCACCTCGTCTATATCACAGAGACTTGCTTTACCGCACTAGAATCATCGTTGGCATCTATCTCCTTGGTCATAGGGTGGTGCGTTCTTGTCTTACATTCCCACTAACAAAGCGGGGTAGTTGCAGCATTGCTTCAGAAAGACGCAGAAAACGGATTACCGCAGTCCATTTTATGACTGTGATGCGCCAGTTGCCTTTGGAATCTCTAGCGGCGTGCCGTGGTACTGTGGTGATCCTTAATACGAAAAAAGAATGAATTGCGCAACTGTACTTCGAGATGATAATTAATAGTTTATAATCACCCTCTTGTAGGTTTCTATGGATTACATTCTTAACAAAATGGTCGTATTTGCATAGAGATCACGTTGAAGAATAGGACAGTTGCGAGTATCTTGCTCAAGAAACGGAATGAATTAACTCGTTGGAAAGACGGAAAAGCAATATACAATGTATCAAAAAGAATCATTCGATTTAAAATTCATAACGCTTATGTTATTTAAGATATGTGCGTGAACAGTATACTGTTGGAGTGAGCAAACTCTCGAGTCTTACACGGTTCCCGCTAGGTAGCAACAGTGTGCGCCTATTTAATTTCTAGTAAAATGGTGTCGGGACAACAGAAAGCGTTCTGTGTTCTACGTTTTGCGCAATGCGTGTCAGTAATAACAGTTCAGTGTACCTTTCGTACTAGCAATGGTGTGGATCCCCATACAGCACAATGCATTAGACGATGGCATGAACAATTGCGAGAAACACGTTGTTTGTGTAAAGGCAAACCGCCCGGCCGTCCCCGAGTGTCTGACACAGACGTCGAACGCATCCGCCATAGTTTCAAAAGGAGTCCGCAGAAACGCGTTTCACCGTGCAGCTCGACAGCTCAACATGCCCCCGATGACCGTCTGGAGTGTGGTGCGTCGACGTTTACACATGAAACCATACAAAATTCATCTACTGCAAGCTCTTCGTGAAGGTGACAAATAACAACTTATGGTGTTCTGTAATTTAGTTCCTGGCAAAATGGAGAAATACAGTTTTCTTCCACGCTTAGTGTTTAGTGACGAGGCAACATTCCATTTAAATGGAAAGGCGAACCGTCATAATGTGAGAATATGGGGTTCGGAAGAATCACATGAAGTTGTACAACATGAGATGGACTCCCCAAAGTTTTATGTATTTTCTGCAGTTTCATGGGAAAAGGTGTACGGTCCATTTTTCTTTGCCGACAACACTGTCACAGGAAGCACAAATCCCTATGTGCTTGAAAACTTTCTTTCCTCACAGTTTGAGATTGTCTCGAACGACTTCATTTACCAACAGGTTGGGGCACCGCCACACTGGCATCTGGAAGTGCGGAAATTTTTAAATCAAAGGATTACTGAACGTTGAATGGGTCGAACCCTGGACCAAATGATTCAGCCTTCGTTGCTTCCCTCCAAGGTCACCGGACCTGAGTGTATGTGATTATTGCTTGTGGGGGTTTATAAAGGAATCTGTTTAGGTGCCTTCATTAACAACAACAACGAATGATCTGAGACATCGCATAACAGTGGCTGTGGAAGCTGTAACTCAAGACATGCTCGCTGCAGTGTGGGAACAATTCGAATAGCGTATCGACATATGCCTTGCATCTCAGGGGGCCACATTGAACATGTATGAGAAAGTATGGAAAAAAGGTTTTTGAGTTCCCTGTTAATTAAAAACCAAAATTCATTGTGTATGTTTATTAGTTTCAGAAATATAGACGTGCCAAATCGAATGATTCTTTTTGATACACCCTGTATATTGTTGCTAGGCTTTTATTCCGAAATAATCTATTTATTTGGAAAGCTCTTCATAGGGAAGATATAACATGACTTCTTACACAACAGCACGGTATAGTTAATTTCTTATCGAGATGACTCTTTCACACGGTAGGCGGTTTCTTCTGAAATGTATGAAAAATTGTGTTAGACAATTATTTTGGTACAAGGAATGTCGAGAGGAAGAATCAGACTTGTGTAATTCAACAACTCGAAGGTCAGCTAGGAAGTTCCATTGAAAGCTGTAGAATAAGATGTATGTGGAATAAATCAAAACAGATTTTTGACTTCTACGCTCTTAAATTCAATAATCACAACACGTCAGGAATGTTTTCGTCACTGCGTTAATATTCCAAATACTAATTTCCCTGCCTACATGTAAATTATTCTCTGGTCGCTGCTGACATCATTAATAACCCTCCGGACAGATACTCAAATTCATGTTAGCTCTGTGTGTGGTGCTGTTTGCGATTCCGCCTCCTTGTTGACGTGCGCACACATCCGGCTGGTGCCCTGTGCGCTGTCGATCAATCTCCGTGTTCAAACCTGGCCGAGGGATGACGTACGTACACACTGACTGACAGATGGACGCGGCTGAAGCCACATCTCCACTGTCCACTAGCGCCTCACAGACAGCGTGGCGCCTGCTTTACCCACGTCATACGGCTACACGGCAGAGGGCAGCGGCGCCGAATTCCCTAGGGGAATAACACTCAGTGTCTCGTCGTTTTCATTTGCTTCGAATTTTCCCATCATCAGAGAAAGTGTACACTTCTGCTGCAAAATGCCACGCAGCGAATGTCGGTTCTGTAGTAAGCTATCTTTTACATAGTACTTTTGGCAGTATCGCTTATACTTTGATCTACAGTTGGTCACTAATGCAAACTGAAATTTTAATGCCAGTACTTATTACAATTAGTATATGTTTACAATTACACTACTGACCATTAAAATTGCTACACCAAGGAGAAATGAAGATGATAAACGGGTATTCATTGGACAAATATATTATACTAGAACTGACATGTGATTACATTTTCACGCAATTTGGGGGCATAGATCCTGAGAAATCAGTACCCAGAACAACCACCTCTGGCCGTAATAACGGCCTTGATACGCCTGGGGAGTCAAACAGAGCTTGGATGGCGGGTACAGGTACACCTGACCATGTAGCTTCAACACGATACCACAGTTCATCAAGAGTAGTGACTGGCGTATTTTGACGAGCCAGTTGATTGACAACCCTTGACCAGACGCTTTCAATTGGTGAGAGATCTGGAGATGGTGCTGGCCAGGGCAGCAGTCGAACATTTTCTGTATCCAGGAAAGCCCGTACAGGACCTGCAACATGCGGTCGTGCATTATCCTGCTGAAATGTAGTGTTTCGCAGGGATCAAATGAAGGGTAGAGCCACGGGTCGTAACACATCCGAAATGTAACGTCCACTGTTCAAAGTGCCGTCAATGCGAACAAGAGGTGACCGAGACGTGTAACCAATGGCACCCCATACCATCACACCGGGTGATACGCCAGTATGGCGATGACGAATACAAGCTTCCAATGTGCGTTCACCGAGGTGTCGCCAAACACGGATGCGACCACCATGATGCTGTAAAAAGAACATGGATTCATCCGACAAAATGACGTTTTGCCATTAGTGCACCCAGGTTCATCGTTGAGTACACCATCGCAGGCACTCCTGTCTGTGATGCAGCGTCAAGGGTAACCGCAGCCATGGTCTCCGAGCTGATAGTACATGCCGCTGCAAACGTCGTCGAACTGTTCGTGCAGATGGTTGTCGTCTTGCAAACGACCCCATCTGTTGACTCAGGGATCGAGACGTGGCTGCACGATCCGTCACAGCCATGCGGATAAGATGCCAGTCATCTCGACTGCTAGTGATACGAGGCCGTTGGGATCCGTATCTACATCTATACTCCGCGAGCCACCTTACGGTGTGTGGCGGAGGGTACTTATTGTACCACTATCTGATCCCCCCTTCCCTGTTCCATTCACGAATTGTGCGTGGGAAGAACGACTGCTTGTAAGTCTCCGTATTTGCTCTAATTTCTCGGATCTTTTCGTTGTGATCATTACGCGAGATATATGTGGGCGGTAGTAATATGTTGCCCATCTCTTCCCGGAATGTGCTCTCTCGTAATTTCGATAATAAACCTCTCCGTATTGCGTAACGCCTTTCTTGAAGTGTCCGCCACTGGAGCTTGTTCAGCATCTCCGTAACGCTCTCGCGCTGACTAAATGTCCCCATGACGAATCGCGCTGCTTTTCGCTGGATCATGTCTATCTCTTCTATTAATCCAACCTGGTAAGGGTCCCATACTGATGAGCAATACTCAAGAATCGGACGAATAAGCGTTTTGTAAGCTACTTCTTTCGTCGATGAGTCACATTTTCTTAGAATTCTTCCTATGAATCTCAACCTGGCGCCTGCTTTTCCCACTATTTGTTTTATGTGATCATTCCACTTCAGATCGCTCCGGATAGTAACTCCTAAGTATTTTACGGTCGTTACCGCTTCCAATGATTTACCACCTATGGCATAATCGTACTGGAATGGATTTCTGCCCCTATGTATGCGCATTATATTACATTTATCTACGTTTAGGGAAAGCTGCCAGCTGTCGCACCATGCATTAATCCTCTGCAGGTCCTCCTGGAGTACGTACGAGTCTTCTGATGTTGCTACTTTCTTGTAGACAACCGTGTCATCTGCAAATAGCCTCACGGAGCTGCCGATGTTGTCAACTAAGTCATTTATGTATATTGTAAACAATAAAGGTCCTATCACGCTTCCCTGCGGTACTCCCGAAATTACCTCTACATCTGCAGATTTTGAACCGTTAAGAATGACATGTTGTGTTCTTTCTTCTAGGAAATCCTGAATCCAATCACAAACCTGGTCCGATATTCCGTAAGCTCGTATTTTTTTCACTAAACGTAAGTGCGGAACCGTATCAAATGCCTTCCTGAAGTCCAGGAATACGGCATCAATCTGCTCGCCAGTGTCTACGGCACTGTGAATTTCTTGGGCAAATAGGGCGAGCTGAGTTTCACATGATCTCTGTTTGCGGAATCCATGTTGGTTATGATGAAGGAGATTTGTATTATCTAAGAACGTCATAATACGAGAACACAAAACATGTTCCATTATTCTACAACAGATTGACGTAAGCGAAATAGGCCTATAATTATTCGCATCTGATTTATGATCCTTCTTGAAAATGGGAACGACCTGCGCTTTCTTCCAGTCGCTAGGTACTTTACGTTCTTCCAGCGATCTACGATAAATTGCTGATAGAAAGGGGGCACGTTCTTTAGCATAATCACTGTAGAATCTTAAGGGTATCTCGTCTGGTCCGGATGCTTTTCCGCTACTAAGTGATAGCAGTTATTTTTCAATTCCGATATCGTTTATTTCAATATTTTCCATTTTGGCGTCCGTGCGACGGCTGAAGTCAGGGACCGTGTTACGATTTTCCGCAGTGAAACAGTTTCGGAACACTGAATTCAGTATTTCTGCCTTTCTTCGGTCGTCCTCTGTTTCGGTGCCATCGTGGTCAACGAGTGACTGAATAGGGGATTTAGATCCGCTTACCGATTTTACATATGACCAAAACTTTTTAGGGTTCTTGTTTAGATTGTTTGCCAATGTTTTATGTTCGAATTCGTTGAATGCTTCTCTCATTGCTCTCTTTACGCTCTTTTTCGCTTCGTTCAGCTTTTCCTTATCAGCTATGATTCGACTACTCTTAAACCTATGATGAAGCTTTCTTTGTTTCCGTAGTACCTTTCGTACATGATTGTTATACCACGGTGGATCTTTCCCCTCGCTTTGGACCTTAGTCGGTACGAACTTATCTAAGGCGTACTGGACGATGTTTCTGAATTTTTTCCATTTTTGTTCCACATCCTCTTCCTCAGAAATGAACGTTTGATGGTGGTCACTCAGATATTCTGCGATTTGTGCCCTATCACTCTTGTTAAGCAAATATATTTTCATTCCTTTCTTAGCATTTCTTATTACACTTGTAGTCATTGATGCAACCACTGACTTATGATCACTGATACCCTCTTCTACATTCACGGAGTCGAAAAGTTCCGGTCTATTTGTTGCTATGAGGTCTAAAACGTTAGCTTCACGAGTTGGTTCTCTAACTATCTGCTCGAAGTAATTCGCGGACAAGGCAGTCAGGATAATGTCACAAGAGTCTCTGTTCCTGGCTCCAGTTCTGATTGTGTGACTATCCCATTCTATACCTGGTAGATTGAAGTCTCCCCCTATTACAATAGTATGATCACGAAACTTCTTCACGACGTTCTGCAGGTTCTCTCTGAGGCGCTCAACTACTACGGTTGCTGATGCAGGTGGTCTATAGAAGCATCCGACTATCATATCTGACCCACCATTGATACTTAACTTAACCCAGATTATTTCACATTCGCATTCGCTAATAACTTCACTGGATATTATTGAATTCTTTACTGCTATAAATACTCTTCCACCATTGGCGTTTATCCTATCCTTGCGGTATATATTCCATTCTGTGTCTAGGATTTCGTTACTGTTCACTTCCGGTTTTAACCAACTTTCCGTTCCTAATACTATATGCGCACTATTTCCTTCAATAAGAGATACTAATTCAGGAACCTTGCCCTGGATACTCCTGCAGTTTACCAATATTACGTTAACTTTTCCTGTTTTTGGTCTCTGAGGACGGACGTTCTTTATCAACGATGATAATGTCCTCTCTGGTAAGCCGTCAGGTATTTTATCGTTTCGCCCAAGGGGGGGTCCCTCTAACCTAAAAAAACCCCGTGTGCACGCCACACGTACTCTGCTACCCTAGTAGCTGCTTCCGGTGTGTAGTGCACGCCTGACCTGTCTAGGGGGGCCCTACAGTTCTCCACCCAATAACGGAGGTCGATGAATTTGCAACCATTATAGTCGCAGAGTCGTCTGAGCCTCTGGTTTAGACCCTCCACACGGCTCCAAACCAGAGGACCGCGATCGACTCTGGGCACTATGCTGCAGATATTAAGCTCAGCTTGCACTCCGCGTGCGATGCTGGTTGTCTTCACCAAATCAGCCAGCCGCCGGAAGGAACCAAGGATGGCCTCAGAACCCAAGCGGCAGGCGTCATTCGTTCCGACATGCGCTACTATCTGCAGCCGGTCACACCCAGTGCGTTCAATAGCTGCCGGAAGGGCCTCCTCCACATTACGGACGAGACCCCCCGGCAAGCACACCGAGTGCACACTGGCATTCTTCCCCGACCTACCCGCTATTTTCCTGAGGGGCTCCATAACCCGCCTAACGTTGGAGCTCACTATAACTAATAGGCCCGCCCTCTGTGACTGTCGGGACCTTGCCGGAGAATCGACCACTGGCCCAACAGGCGAGGCATCCTGTGGTGGCTCGGAAACGATGTCATCACCACTAGGAAGCACCCCGTACCTGTTGGAAAGGGGTAAGGCAGCTGCCACGCGGCCAGATCCCACCTTCGCCTTTCGGCCAGGCACGCGCGAGCCCACCACTGTCCGCCATTCACCCTGGAGTGATGGCTGACCGGTAAGATGCTCACTGCCGGAAGACGCAGCGACATCAGGGGTTCCATGTGATTCCAAGGCCACCGAAGTAGGCATAGGTCTCACCACAGTTGCCCCAACGCCACTACGAGCCGACGCCTGCGCCTCGAGCTCGATGAGCCTAACAGACAAAGCCTCCACCTGCCCCCGAAGAGTGGCCAATTCTCCTTGCGTCCGCTCACAACAACCACAGTCCCTACACATGACTATGTTTACCCTACTCTATACGGTGACAAATTCCCAAAATAATCTTCTGATGAGCTACTCTGATAATCAAGAAACACTCACTGAAATACGAGACGCGAAAACTACGCTAGGTTTTCCCAGAAAAACTATTTAAAAGCTAAGCGCAGCAAATAAGTACAAAAACGCTTTATACAAACAGTACTCGCTGCTGCTGGTGCTCTCGCTCTGGCTGTCACAAGACAACTGCTGATTCAAGTGACTAGTGGCTAACGGCCGCGAAACAAACAAAAGACGGTTTTAGGGCGCTTTCTGTTCTAAACGATCAAGAAAACACTAAGAAATCTAACACGAAAACTACGTAAAGTTTTATCAAGAACTGTTAGTTACTATGCAGAGCAGATAAACACAAATAGAATCCCTTCCTTAGTGGAAGGTCGTAAACAAAATGCAAAATAAACGCTTTATACAAACAGTACTCGCTGCTGCTGGTGCTCTCGCTCTGGCTGTCACAAGACAAGACGTATTACCCTCCTGAACCCACCGATTCCATAATTTGCTAACAGTCATTGGATCTCGAACAACGCGAGCAGCAATGTCGCGATACGATGAAGCGCAATTGCGATTGGCTACAATACGACCTTTATCAAAGTCGGAAACGAGATGGTACGCATTTCTCCTCCTTACACGAGGCATCACAACAACGTTTCAACAGGCAACGCCGGTCAACTGCTGTTTGTGTATGAGAAATCGGTTGGAAACTTTCCTCATGTCAGCACGTTGTAGGTGTCGCCACCGGCGCCAACCTTGTGTGAATGCTCTGTAAAGCTAATGATTTGCATATCACAGCATCTTCTTCCTGTCGGTTAAATTTCGCGTCTCTAGCACGTCATCTCCGTGGTGTAGCAATTTCAATGGCCAGTAGTGTAATTTGTTTCTATCTATTTTTCATTCCAGATTGTTACTGGTCGTTTTTTTGTAAGTCATGCACCATCCACGCTGAACAATTTGTTTGTATGTTGAGGCAAGAAGAAGGTGATCACTGTGGCCCAGTCGCTGTCTGGTTTACTGCAGTTGTGGATCTATACCTGTCGTATTGTTGAACCTATCTCAGTCAACTTGTCATATATTTCCCTCGTTCTCATTGATCTCTGAAAGTCATACGACGGTATACAAATGTGCTCAAAAAAAGTTAGATAAATAAATAAAATAAAAACGTAAAATTAAATGCACTGTAGGTGTGGCGATCATTTGCGGCATTTTAACAGTCGGAACGGGTTCTTCTGGAACTCTTATTGTGGAGATCATCTGCAGAAATCTTGATCAGTCTCTTGAAACGTCTCTGTGAAGCTGTTTCATAAGACGCTTGTCGAATTCGGTAAAACTTATTCACTTTACTACCTGATTTTAGCTCAATTCATGAACTCTTCCAGAAAGACTGAGCACTCAAATAAGGCCTATTAAATATTATATATGTGTTTTAATGTGGGGTTTCGGTTTTGTTTTGTGGAAAACGCTGAGTTGGTCATCCTCTGTTGGGAGCAGACGATGTTGCTTCTCTTGCGATGGAGAGCACAGGATGACCAACTTAAGTTTCCAATACCTGAACAGACAGGTTTACCCATCTTAGTCGAAGGCTGTGTCGAAGGCTGTTTTTGTGTGAGGTTGGTGACGCAGGGCTACCCCTCTGATAGCTTCCGCTGCACGGGGAGCTAGGTAATCTCGAAAGAGAAAGCGACACTCTTCGGTGAAAGCTTGGTGAGTACGGATCGTAGCTCTGAAGGTGATAGGAAGCAGGTTGAGTCAGGACTTCGTTATGTTTAACTATTGAAATACTTAAGAACTTCAGGTTAACTAAAACGTGTGAAGCGAGTTATTTTCCGCATTTTTGGGTGTTTGAGTTAAAAGTGTGGAAGTTACTTTGTTCGTTTTGAACAACGATGAAGTAGAATTTCAAACCGTAAATCTGATTAGGAAAAGCTGGGTAGGATCACTTCAACCGTACGAGAGTGTAATACTGTGTCGAAGCGAGTATGATTTTTAATGATTTTTAATCTTATTTTTTGTGGAAGTTGCTTTTGTCTTTGTGTGTCGATTTTGTGCCACGTGTTTGGTAATCGATGACCCTTCTGGTCCACCACGGCACAGCAATAGGTTTTATTTTAACTGTTTGCTTGTTTAATGAGCTATAATTTCTGCAAGAATATCTGTTCTTTCGTGCACTTTCTGCAAAGCAGCACAACAGTTTGATTCGGAATGCACCACGTGCTCTAGTTCAGCCGTTTGCAAGCAGCAGACGCAGTTAGTATGTTGAATAATTATCGCACAACCTCGTGCATTGGTTAAATCTCTGTCCAGTATAGTGCATGCGTAGAATCGTAATGCGAATCTCACTGAGATATTTTTATGGTATGAATGCAAAGAAGATGATAGTATAATTGTCTCCCACACCCGTTTTCTGTGTTTCTTCTTGCTGTTGTTAAATTGTGCTCTGTTACATTCTCACGTAATTCTTATTTAAATATTTCTAGTCCGGCACCAGTTATGTGTAGTTAGGGTGTGCAAACAAATAGTTAGATGCAATAAATAATCTACGTCAAAGATAAATTTCTGGTGTTGATCTTACCCACTTACTCCGATTACCAATCCGGAATTAATCAAGTTGCTTCATGCACTTCATTGAATGCTATTTATCTGGCTACTTAAAGAAATTTGCATACTTGTAGTTAAATTATTAATGTAATTAAACTAATAATTTTCCAGTTCCGTTCTTTTCTAAATGGTTAGGAAGGGCTTGGGCTGGTGGCAGCCCTGAATTTCTGAATTTTTATCATTATTTGTGTGAGAGAAGCAGCTAGAAATGCGAGATAACGTATATGACTCGATGAGAAACGTCGTAAAGATAGTAATACGTTACACTCTTCCGTCTACAGGGTGTTTATAATTAAACTTAAGTTACATGAACCAGTGTAGACGGAAAACTGAGTACCCAGAACTATGTCGTGATTTGCATTGTTAGTACAGTGTCATGCCTCGCTGCTGGGCGCCATTACTGGTACGGTGACGTAGGATTGAAACACAAGTCTCATTGCGCTTTACAGTTGCGGACAGTCCACATGGGTTAAGCAGTGCTTTACTCGTAAAGGTGTTTTATCAGACCAACAGCAACAGTGCTGCTACTCGTCGCGAGTATTGGCGCAACCGGACTGAAAAACATGATTTTGAACTAATTAATTGCTCCTTGGAGAAGCCAACGGCAAATTGCGACACAAATTGTTGAAGATGTTACTGTTGATATGGCTGAGAATGCTGTACGCAATGTGTGACCCTCATGCAGTGCACGGGCTGTGTCACGACAGCAGAACACTCCATGTTCCATCGTTCGAAAAAGTTCTGAAAACAATTGTGAAACTGTATCCCTAGTGCGATTCCAGGCTCCCGTGGATGCAGGTGGCGTCACATTGAGCAACATTTGTAACTCGGAGCGTAAACATGGTACGCAGGTAACAAATGTTCCCCCTCATATGAAAATTAAAATGCGTTTCTTTCTATAGTTATTCATTTTTTCTCTTCCGCATGAACTTGCAAGTGTTTCCACCAAGTTTCAATCTCCTACAATAACCAGTTTCTCATGGCAACCCTATCAAGTGACGAAGTTCAATTATCATCACCTTGTCTATTCGAACAGCACTGGGAAATTGTTATAATACATCAAATAATAAAAACATAAAAAAGCACTCCGTCTTCAGGCCACAAGTAGCCCATCGGGACCATCCGACCGCCGTGTCATCCTCAGTTGAGGATGCAGATAAGGAGGGGCGTGTGGCCAGCACACCGCTCTCCCGGTCGTTATGATGGTTTTCTTTGACCGGAGCCGTTACTATTCGGTCGAGTAGCTCCTCAATTGGCATCACGAGGCTGAGTGCACTCAGAAAAATAGCAACAGCACATAGCGGCCTGGATGGTCAACTATCTAACTGCCGGCTACGCCCGTCAGCGCTCAACTTTGGTGATCTCACGGGAACCGGTCTATTCAGTGCGGCAAGGCCGTTGCCCAATAAAAACATAAGCCTGCTTACATTATGTATCCCTACATCAATAACATGCATGTCACATATAGATTCTTTATGATGTTTGATGTGCATCTAGAAAGCAAACCAACCATTTCGATACCTACAACCCAATTACAACCATGTCTATATTAATAAGATATGATGCGAAATCCGTCCTATCCCACAGTACACATATTGTCATGTATGTCAGATCTTAGGCAGTGATCATTCTTGATCACATCTGACATAACTGTCATGTCATACAGTATAAACATGTAATTGACAGGTTAGATGTCTATATTACCCGTCTTTTCTTATTTCTAAGATCATATTTATGTAAATCTGTGACATACATTCATACATATATGAGTGTAAAACACCATGATTGGACAATTGGTATATGTGTGTGTAGAGTATACAAAAGGTATATCATGTCAAATTAGACAAATTTATATGCAGTATATGGAGTGACTCCGAATTTATTCGGTTAAAACATCGTTAAAATTTTGAATATACATCTCATTCTGTATATCTGTTCACTCATTAAGTGTGTTAGTTTGAGTGATTCGTCAAATGGGTGTAGATTTCAATTTCTTCCTAAATGTTTGATAATCAACGTTTTTCTACTTCATCTACATCTACATCTACATGGATACTCTACAAATCACACTTAAGTGCCTGTCAGATGATTCATCGAAACACTTTCACAATAATTCTCTATCATTCCAATCTCGCACAGCGCGCGGAAGGAAGGAACACCTATATCTTTCCTGATTTCCATTATTTCATTATGATGATCGTTTCTTCCTTTGTAGGTTCGCGTCAACAAAATGTTTTTGCATTCAGAGAATACAGTAAGTGACTGAAATTTCCTGAGTAGAGTCCGCCGCAACGAAGTACGCCTTTGTTTTAATGATGTCCATCCCAAATCCTGTATCATTTCTGTGACACTTTCTCTTATATTTCGCGATAATACAAAACGGGCTGCCCTTCTTTGAACTTTTTCGATGTTCTACGTCAGTCCTATCTGGTAAGGATCCCACACCGCGCAGCAGTATTCTAAGAGGACGGACAAGCGTAGTGTAGACAGTCTCCTTAGTAGGTGTGTTATATTTTCTAAGTGTCCTGCCAATAAAACGCAGACTTTGGTTAGCCTTCCCACAACATTTTCTATGTATTCATTCGAATTAAGTTATTCGTAATTGTAATACCTAGGTATTTAGTTGAATTTGCAGCTTTTAGATTAGACTGATTTCTCGTGTAACCGACGTTTAACGAGTTCCTTTTAGTACTCATGTGGATGACCTCACACTTTTCGTCATTTAGGGTCAACTGCCACTTTTCGCAGCATTCAGATATCTTTTCTAAATCGTTTTGCAGTTTGTTTTGATCTTCTGATGATTTTATTAGTAGATAAACGACAGCGTCATCTGCAAACAACCGAAGACGGCTGCTCAGATTGACTCCAAAATCATTTATATAGATAAGGAACAGCAAAGGGCCTATAACACATCCTTGAGGAACGCCAGATATTAATTCTGTTGTACTAGATGACTTTCCGTCAATTACTACGAACTGTGACGTCTCTGATAGGAAATCACAAATCCAGTCACATAACTGAGACGATATTTCATAGGCATGCAATTCCACTGCTAGCCGCTTGTGTGGTACAATGTCTAAAGCTTCTGGAAATCTAGAAATGCGGAATCAATTTGAAATCTCTTGTTAATAGCACTCAACACTTGTGTGAGTGAAGAGCTAGTTGTGTTTCACAAGAACGATGTTTTCTAAATCCGTGTTGGATGTGTCAAGAGACCGTTCTCTCCGAGGTAATGCATGATGTTTGAATACAATATATGTTCCATAATCCAGCTTCATATCGACATTAATAATACGGGCATATAATTTAGTGGATTACTCTTACTATCTTTCTTGAATATTGGTGTGATCTTTGGGTACAGATCCGTCGTTGAGCGAATGGTGGTATAGGATTGTTAAATATGGAGCTATTGTATCAGGATACTCTAAAAGGGACCTAATTTTGTATACAGTCCGGATCGAAAGACAAGCTTTTGTTAAGTGATTTAAGTTGCTTCACTCTTACTTAAGTTGCTTCACTACTCACTTACCAATATCGTTAGTGTAACGTTTAAGGTCACATATTAAATGAACGCTGAAGTCTGAGGGACTGGCTTCACTATCATTAATATGTTCTCCAATTCTCGTTTTTACGTTTCTCCCTAATTCTCCAACATATAATTTATCACATTCACAAAATGCTACTTTATATACAACTGTCATATTATATTTTTGGCTCTTATCTATATTATGTATAATATGTGACCTTACATTTATCTCTGTTGTGAAGACAATTTGCAGCTTCGTTTTTCCATATACAGACTTATTTGGTTCGAAATGTGACCCCAGTATGGTGAGGACATAAAATTATCTTTATCTATTTGCTAACTCTTTCCTAATGTGATTTGATTTCTCTTTTCTTAGTATCTTCCTTCCGTTTTTATGTATAATCTCAAACTAGTTTTGGATCATAGCCATTGATAGATGCTACTTTCCTTAGTGTATATAATTCACCATTGGTATTGACCAAATTAAAAGGGTCTTTGATTAAATGGTCAATCACTGAATGGAAATATGCCTCTTTGTAGGAGCATGGACAGCAAGCACATCTGTGAATTTGGAGTCAGGTGTGGTGGGTTTCCAGAATATGTCGAAAATGTGGTTATCTTCTTTTCTTTTAACCTTCAACTCCAAAAAAATTAATACTAACACTGTCTTCAGGTTCTGTGATGAAGATGGTATTCTTATGTAACTGGTTAAATCTTTGGTAACATCTATTAGCTTTGTCAAAAGTTCTGTCGAACAAGACGATAGGCAATTCTCTATGCATATGCCTTACTCTTGTCCATATTTGTGGTAAAATAGTTCTGAGCTAGAACTAATTCAATACAGTCACCTATTTCAGCAATTTCTGTTTGTCTCATTTTATTTGAGTTAGATAAGTTCGTTTTATAATGGATATAGTTTCAGCTATTGGGATGTTTTTGTACATACTTGTGACATATAAGGAGAAAAGTCTGTCATCAGTTTGTATGTGAAAGTCTTTAATCTGGTTTATCAGATCTGCAAACATTTTTGTGAATATGTAACTTCGGATAATGGTAAAATTAAAGCTTTTGCCTCATAAATATTTTGGGCTTTTTATGCAATTAGCATTTGGTCCGACTCACTTTCTTTGTGACTCTTGGGTTGGAATCACAGTTGAGGAGACTGGGGGTTCATCGCTATACATTGGTTTTTATCTTTATTAATAAATAAAAACTGAAACTTAGAGTTTTCTCTTTTTGAGATTGATATTTGTTAGCGGAATCCCTAACAATGCATATAACGTCATTTGTATCAAAGAAGTCTATTGTTTTTTGGAAGTATTCGTCTTTTTCTTGCAAAAACTGCTGTCCTTCTAATAATATTCTGTTCAACAATGGGAATTTTTATGGCATCTAATGCTATTTTAATACATTCAGAGATGCAATATTGCTGCTTTTATGATCTTATTTATTTAATATACATCTGTGACATGCTTTCATTTATATAAAATATGTTTGGACAATTGGAATATGTGGGTAGAATATAGAAAAGGCACAAAGTTTCAAAATAGCGTAAAATATCATGTGAAATTAGACAATTCTACGTGCATACGCAGAGACACAAAATGAAACTTATTAGGTTAAAATACTACTGAAATTTTGCTGAGAGCTTGACTCCACTAACATTAATATCTTTAGACAGTGTGACAATGTGTCAAATGTAACATACATGACAACCTGTTTACTGTGAGATAGGACAGATTTCACATACTATCATACTAACATAGACGTGGTTGCAATTTGGTTCTAGGGTATTCACAAGGGTGATTGCTTTCTAGACGCACATCAGGCTGAACATCATAAAGCATTTATAAGTGACATGCTTGTCCCTTATATAGAGCTACAACGTAAGCAGATTAATATTTATAGTTGTCATGTTGTAGATATTGATGTACATACAGTACTTCGTTCCTGTGTATCAGATGGCTTCGTTACTATGTATCAGATGGGCTATACACCCAAATATCAGTCTGGCTAATAAACATATCATGTGCAGATCGTGGTGTCTGGAAGACGTCTTTGAAGACAGTCGCACTCCTGACGAAGACACTAAGTACTGTCGAAAGATGAGAATTTATTCTCATTTAACGCACGTTAACAGAGAAGATCCTATACAACAAATGCCTCTTGAAATTTTTTTATTTAAATATAACACACGATTAAAAAATACTTTTGAACTACTTAAATCAAGTGACCATTTGCTCTCTAGGCAGTGTCCAGAGAACCTATCTTTTGTATACTTTTCGATTTTTCTGCTCTTATTTTAACATTAGCCAGAAATTCAGTGTTATACTCAGCGCTGAGATCCTAGGGGAGGGAAAGAATTCCTGCCTATTTCTTGATAAGTTCCTAGGGAAGTGGTTTCCCTGATCTCTCAAGAGTTCAGTTGTACTTCTCTATGGTGAGTGCATATGTTTGTTCTGTGTCATGTTTATATTTTTATGGCTTGTTGTCGAAACAGAGAAAATGAATGTGTGAAATCTGTCACTATTGCATAGGTACGCTTCTCGAGTTGTATCAAGTTGTCAGCTGGGCTTGACGTCTCCAGCCTTCAAATAGGTCACCATAAAAACGTCTAACTCCACAAGAACTGTAGAGTAGTCTGGAATTCATCCAATAATCTGACTGTGAATCATTTTCTTCGGCGTTGCTCCAGCTATCGCTGCCCCTCCCTGATGTATGATTAATTCTTTCGCGCTGTTCTTCCACAACGCCTTCATTTTTGGCTGCTTCTATGATAACACACACAGTGTCGTACAGTATTTTCATCTAGGTCTCGATTATCACTTGGCTCAAAACTTCTGCACGTAATTTCTCATCTAAAGAGTTCGAAAAGTTTTTTTTTGTTTTGTTTTGTTTGCACCAGCGTATTGTTTTATTTGCGCTTGTAAATCTACACTGGTACTAGAACGAAGACGATCAGAGGAATCGGAATAATGTTATGGCCATGTCTTCTAACAATTTCATCGATGATACATGCCAGAAATTGTGGTTCCGTTTGTGTGTCATAATTTCAAGCAATACAGCCGTCTTCAGATGTTTTCTCACATCCACACTTCTTCTTTTCAACCACTGAATAATTTCGCTTTACTTATTTCTAAAGTTTCTGTTTATCATGAACGAAAGAATAACATGGGACATTATCCATAACAATGATGATCTCATAAGATTTCACTTCCGAAAACCCAGACTGTTCATATCTTGAAAATCATGACCTATGCTTCTTTAACGAAACATTAACTAGCAGTCTGGTACAAAAACCGTGCAGCGCATCTGCAAGCAGAGTAATAGTTCAGCCTCCTTTTCCCACACCAACAGCCATTTTCCCCTTCAGGAGTTCCATCACTCTATCTACTACATAAGGATGACTTCCACTTATTCAAGTTTCATCTAACCACACAGTGTTTTTGAAGCATAAATCCATCAACCTTCCCAAGAATCTTCATCACAGGACAACAAAATCACACCTTTCTTTTAATATTTTATGTTCGTTCGTATTGTGTTGAAAACAATTTATTTCAACTCTTTATTCTATGAAAATTTGCTGCATTAAAAAGATAATGTTAAGTTGAACCTTATGTCTCATCTCGTTTCACTGAGACATTAATGTGAAGCTATCCTGTTTTATCCAAAGAAAAATGTATGTAGACATGCTGGTGTCGATGGCTTGCTGTCCTGCTTATCCCTTTGGCCTAGTCAGATGTGCAGTGTTTCATGGGAGGCTCTTTGGTTTGCAGTGGTCAATCAGATGTCTTGCTGCCAGAATTAGTTCTGAACTCAGTTGGTGTGTTTTGTATCGCCTGGCGACACAATTACCAGCCATACAGTTATGTACCATGGTTTCCCACAGCACCACCCTGGTAATAACACTATTCTGAAGCTCAGTAAAAAAACCACACAAACCGCAGCAGCACACAAAAACACAATGTTGCTTACAACTGAATCTCTAGCAGCTGCTACAATACTGTGTGATGCCAGCTTGGCCACCAGTGGCATAAGCATCGCCGCAAACAGCGCTGACATCATAGCACTACCTCACTTTCATGAGCCATGTGGCTCCACCAGTAATGCTGTATCGTGGGATTACACCTACTCTGTCAGCAACACACATTACATCCAAGTTACATTGGCAGCTGGCCTTCTCACTAATGATGCTTGAGGGCTGCTGCTCTACACATGGCCACCAGATGGCGATCCAAATGCTAACAGACGTCGCTGGCTGCACAGGTCTCTCTCCTACCACTGGCCGCTTCACAGGAAGCAAGACTGGCTGCATTCTCGCACTGAGGGCTATACTCGGGCCGATGCATGGAACAAGTTCATTCCGAGTGGGTTTCCTGGGGCAGGTGACGAACACTTAAGCATTTCTTCAATCAGCAACTCATTCTGGAGCCACCGATATCTTGTCAGCACCATCTTAGCGAGTCTTTTGAGCCAAGATCCTGCAGTGTTACTACCCTGATGAAGACATGACCTCGATGTGATGACCTTCCAGTGAACTTGTAATAGTTCAGTGTCTGCCTTTAATTCAGCTTTGTCAGAAGTTTTCCTTATTATTGCACTTTGTCTCTGCACTAACTGTGACAAGAGCTTTTAATTTCACTATGTTTCTACATAGGGTGAGCCAAAAACTTTAGTTTAGAACTTTGCTTATTTCATTACCAGGCCTTCTCCCTGAGGTACCGTTTTGTGTTTAAACCAGAAGAGGTTCTCCATAACTAGACCTTCTGCCAGAAGTATTGTCTTCTCTTCAAATCAGAAGAACTTATTTTGTTCAGTACTGTTCCAAGACTTGTATCCAAGAAGGTAATTTGTGTTGTCTTAATACAAATTGCGTTGGTGTCGTTTTATACGTGGACCTTTACTTTTTGACCTCCTGTGGAGGATACTTCAGATACCTTCTGTCGGACAAGTATTTAGCTCATGGACCGACCGCTCTGAAGTGAGTTTGCTCTCTGGCCTTTGCGCCAGCCATGCGTAGCACAGTTTTGAGTCATGAATCCACGTGGAGTGGATGCTGTTGTAATCCATGATTATTATAGATACTAAAACTCCGCAAGTACTCCTCAAGGCTTCACTGCTTAGGAAAAATGCAGCAGAAAATTTTATTTTTTGGTGATATTACTGAGCAGGTTGTCAGGAGACTGTGCATGGGGGCTTATTTATTATCTTTGAAAATCATTTTTATTTTTGGTTGCTGTATGTCCTATTACGCTGTGTCTCGTAAACGGTTGGCCCTGACTAGTATTATTACGCAATCTGACTACATAGAACAACAACAAAGAATGAAATGAAAATTTTCGTTAACACAATTAATTAATTAAGTCCCCAGCAACTATAAAACCTACGAAACCAAAGCACAAGTATAACTGTTCTGTGTGTGGAAGTATGACTCAACGTACACATCTGGCACGGTTCTTCTTCAATAAGACAAGAAATTTCAAATACCATTTATACTGACGTGATAAAAAAAATTAGAAATACTATAATTGCGCAAGAAAACCAGAATTACACTCTAATACAAGAACTCAAGCCAGATGCTATGTTCACTGAACCTGTAATGACGCATTATTCAGGACATTGAAATAATGAGAAAAAAAAGAAAAGTAGTTTGTTACCTTCATTTATATTGATGAAAAGCACTCTAATCATTACAATATCTCCACACCGACTCGCTACTACCACATCTCAACAAGAACTGACTACTGCCACATCTCGACAAGCACTCTTCACTACGATATCTCAGCAAGCACTCACTACTACGAGTTCTCAACAAGCACTGCCCTCCGCTACTTCTCAATAATCACTGCCAGTGGAGGCGGCGAAACAAAACTCTCTGGCGCTGTGGCTCAGTGTAGCCACCTTTCATATGCCCTTCCACCGGGGGCTAGAATTTGATGGTATTTTTGCCAGCATTGGTGGTGAAAATACCACCAAATTCGTCAAAAAAATACAGACAAAAATAAAAGATAATATTAATACGTAAATATCACATAATTAGATAAAATTTTGGCTTTGCACTGACCTTTCAATAACCTAATATATAAAATACAGTAGGCAATACAAATTCTTTCATACATGTGGCTTTACATAATAGTTTACACAATACACAAAAAATCAGTTTATACAAATGTTCACATAAAATACTTTTAATTATTAAAAAAGAAAAAAAAAACCAAATAGTTGATAGTTCCAGCAGCAGCACCCAGCAATGGTCAACAGGTGTAAACACCAACAAGTGACATCATTTTAGTAAAAGCAGTTCCATCTGTGGCACCCAGTAATGTTGAACAGGTGCAGACAGCAAGAAGCAACATCATTTCAGTAGAAGCAGTCCATCAGTGGCACCCAGCAATGTTGAGCAGGTGCAGACAGCAACAAGTGACATTATTTCAGTAGAAGCAGTTCATCAGTGGCACCCAGTAATGTTGAGCAGGTGCAGACAGCAACAAGTGACATTATCTCAGTAGAAGCAGTTCATCAGTGGCACCTAGCAATGTTGAACAGGTGCAGACAGCAACAAGTCACATTTCTCAGCAGAAGCAGTTCCATTAGTGGCACCCAGCAATGTTGAACAGGTGCAGCCACCAACAAGTGACATCATTTCAGTAGAAGCAGTCCATCAGTGACACCCAGTAATGTTGAGCAGGTACACACAGCAACAAGTCACATTATTTCAGTAGAAGCAGTTCATCAGTGGCACCCAGTAATGTTGAGCAGGTGCAGACACCAACAAGTGACATTATCTCAGTAGAAGCAGTTCCATCTGTGGCACCCAGCAATGTTGAACAGGTACACACAGCAACAAGTTACATTTCTCAGCAGAAGCAGTTCCATTAGTGGCACCCAGCATTGTTGAGCAGGTGCAGACAGCAACAAGTGACATTATTTCAGTACAAGCAGGACATTAGTGGCACCCAGCAATGTTGAGCAGGTGCAGAGAGCAGTCGATAATATTCACTATCACTGATCACACTATTCATCAGAGTTTATAAGCAGAAATTAAACATGTCCTAGTGGCACCAATCATGTAGAAAAAGTACAAGTAACAGTCCATAATATTCACTATCCTAATCACACAGTTCATCCTCAGAAATTAATCATTTCTAAGTGGCACCCATTATGTTGAAAAAGTGCAGGTAACAGTCCATAATATTCACCATCACTAATCAGACAGTTCAGGCATGAACAATAGTTTGAATGCACATACAAATGCTTTTACAAAATTATTCTCAATGCTCTTACACTAAACATACAAATTCTAATAAACACACAAATGATATCAGATAGTTGTCATATTAACTATTACAAATACTCAAATATCAGTAAACCTATAATATTTATGGGTGTCAGTGCAAGCCACTACAAACAAATAAAATAATGTTTAGGAGATAGGTGGGTAGGATTAGGAAAGGAAAACACACAAAACACACTCACTCATCTTTCATCCACATTAAGTACTACTGTGTAATTGAATAGTGTTAACTGTGTAAATGCAATTCTGTCAAAATTTGATGTTCATCATGTGTATCAAGTAGTAGTGGCAGCAATGTATAACAGTCAATAATAGTTAAGTCAACGTCATAGTCATCATGTCAAGACCAATGTTTGCCAAGCCAGATCAAAATGTACGGTTGCTGAACAACTGTCAGTGAGACGAGATATGCAATTACTTCCTCTCTCCAAAAAAAAAAAAAAAAAAAAAAAAAAAAAAAAAAAAAAAAAAAAATTACTACTTATTGATTTAACAAAGTGTGTGTAGACAATCTTCCTTCTACTTGAGTGTTCTAGTCTGCTATCTTCATCCTCCTTGTTCCATATAGACCAACAAAAAAAAAAAAAATGCACCTCACTTACTTTAGCTCTTATCCACCAAAACTCCAATAATCATCAGCATCACATAATCTCAATACTTCAATAATACCTCTTACGTCGATACATATAAATCTTATCATCAATATCATTTACCTTACCTCTTGTCCACAAAAACTCCAATAATCATCAACTTCATATAATCTCAATAATACCTCAATAAAATCTTTTCAATATGTCGACACATATAAACCTTATCGCCAATATCATTTCACTTCCATAACAACTCTTTCCTGTAGTCAGTCTCCTCGAACAAGTAGAGATAAAATCCTAATGCAAACCTCATCATCCCATACAATCCGAAGACACACTGTTAACACACAACCTCTGTGTAATCCATCTGACCCAAATCTTCTACTCATTATAAATTATAAGATGGATTTTGGTTACCTTGTCCATCATTAAATAAAAGAAATGCATACATGACCTTTAACAGACTTAGTTCGAATAACTCTCAGTAATTAAGTACGATTACGGAGTGTGAATGATCATTATATTTCACAGTGCATACACCACTTCAAGAATTATGGAAAACAGAAGCAAACATGTGGAGTATTTCTTGTGTCAAGTGTCACTTCCTATTTCAATTGCTGACGAAAAATGCAGTGTAATAACTGTCAATGGTCTAAACCTAGTTTTGGTATGTCATGTCGTTAGCTTCCTTCCTATTAGCATAAATTTATACAGCTTCCATAAAACCTCCAGCTCATGTGACTTCTATGAAGTTTCTTGTACTAATGTCGTTTATGTCCAATTATAGCAGTTGATTTTCTTATCTTAAAAATATAAGGCACTGAGCGTAAGCAAAACATGCAATAGCGATGAAATGTACCAGTAGAGAACAGAATGTCAAGAAGTGGATGCAGTACAATTCTTACAACGAGGCTCTGCCAAGTGAACAATCTATAATTAATACCATAATGTGACCTAAACTCTATGTTCATACACAGTATATCAGCATTTCTATATACCAAATGAAAGAGTAGTTATGACAACAAACAGAAATGTATAAGTATGCAATCCATACGCATAGCAGCAAACATATATCTTACGTAATAAACAGGTCATTAGCATCATATCAGCATAAGCAAATAAATGTTCATATGTCATCTTAATAAGTAAACATGAAGGCGCAAGCAGATAATTCACAAAGTATAACTTACATACATATCAGCACAACTAATCAGGTGACAATTATAATTTAAAAAATAAGCACAGCAGACACATAATAAAAAAATATGACATCAGTGAAAAAGCATTGCAGCCAAGCGATGCATAATATATACCAATAACAACCCTGTTCATTAATAAAACATTGACAAAAATCAGCAAATGTATGCAAGCACGTCACTTCACAAGTAAATTCATAGAACATGAAATTAGCACAAAGTATGAATCACGTAATTGCGAGCAGCAAATTACGTCTAAAGTACGTACCTAAGTGGAAATATGTTACCTGAAAAAATAAACTCAATTAATAGTTAACTTTTTAGTTTATTAGTTTCTTCTTGGAAATTACACTCTTTCCGAAATTTTCTCGATAGCAAATCTCTTAACGTCGGAGACACACAGAATTTACCTGAAGTTCTTAAATATTTTATACAACCGTATCCTGAAAAATACTGAACGTTAGTAACATAATTCATCAAGTCACTATAGCTTTATACTGAATTTAGTCGGAGAAATTAGACTGTGTATTTGTTTACGGCTGTCAGTGCATTCGCACTGAGCGCTCGATCAGCTGTAGGCGCGTGACGTAGGAAGTAATTGTTTGCGGTCAACGACTGTCTTGTGCGGCGCGCAGACTTGACTGTTGCTTTGAGTATGTGCCGCCGCCAAAACACAGCGCGGTATCCTTGTATTCTCTGCATGTTTACGTATAACTGTTGGTTTCTCGAAAGTATGTCATTCCACAAAAATTTTAACGTTTGATATATGATGTATTCCCTTAGAGCGTCGTGATTTAAGAGTTTCTACTTCAACAGTGTTATCATGAATAATTTGGCGAACTCTATATGGAACGTTATAAAGCAGAAAAAATTTGCGACACAAGCCTTTTCCTTTGTGAGACAAACGATGAGACTTACTTAACACCTTTTGACCAACTGACAAGATTTTTAAACGACCAGGACGCTTAGCTGATTTCTCTCTTCTAGCAGCCGCAGATACAATGTTTTGCAGAGCCATGTTCACAACTTCAGAATGCCGCAGTTTCCGTGAACGCGGAAAAGGAACGATTTCAGAAATGCGATTTGTCGGTGCTTTGTTTTTTAATATCAGTATATGAGGTAAAGAAGTTGAGTCATTAGGAAGTTCATTCAGAATGTTTTGAAAAATATGAAGATACTGATCCCACGTTCTGTGATTCTGATGACAATAAAGACGACACAATTTATTGATTTCCTTCATCCATCTCTCTGAAGCGTTAGATTGAGGGTGAAAAAATGAAATGAAAATTGGTTTAATCTTACGACGCCGTAGAGTACGAAGCCACATTTTAGAACGAAACTGTGATCCATTATCTGATATAACCTTATCAACATGACCAACTTCTTTAAGAAAATGGTTAATGAAAGCATTAGATACTGAACGAGCTGTTGCTTTGCGTAACGGTGTAAAACACACATATTTTGATGTCAACTCCGCTGCTACGAAAATGTACGCACCATTAGTAGAACGAACCACTGGACCGAACAAATCGACTGCAGCCATGTCCTTTAATTTCGCTGGAATGATAGGAAACAACGGTGCTCTGTGAGAAATAGTTGGTGGCTTAGCCTTTTGACATAATTTGCATTTGGCCAGAACAGATCGAATACGTTTTTCCATATTACTGAAGTAGCAAAATACGAACTAACCAAACAGAGTTGTCGACCGATTTTCGTTTAAAAAGAACTTTCCAGATAGATCGCAAAAACGAGGTGTGGCCAAATCGTCCAATCTAACAAAGCGTCTAAGAAAATTACAGACACCAAGGAAACTACGAACATCACGTTTTGTGGTAGAAACAGCATAATTACGAATAGCGTCAAGTTTTTCTGTATCAGGAAGAATACCTTCTGTAGAAATAATGTGACCGAGAAATTGCACCTGAGAACGACCAAATTCAGATTTTTCCAAGTTCACTGTAATGCCAACTCTTGCAAAAATACGTAATAATGAATCCAAAATGTTGTTGTGCTCACTCCAAGAATGTTTAGCAATAAGAATGTCGTCAACATATGAAGTAATATTGTCACGAAGATAAACAGGTAAAATTTCGTTTAAGCTACGAATGAATGCTGCTGAAGATACAGTAAGTCCAAACGGTAATTTCCTAAATCTCTTTTGGGTAAAATCGTCATATCCGGTTAATCTTTAGCGACTCTCTAGATAGATGGATAGTTGAAGAGTTAGTTTGACAGATGCAAAGAATAGTAAAAGAGTAGGCAGCGGTGCAGAAAACTAAAAGGGAAATGGCACCACTACAGCTCGGGGCCCTATGCACGCTACGGCACATATTCACTTAGTGTAGTGAATCCCATGAGGACATTAATAGCCGCACATAATTTCCAGTTTGTGACTTAGTGGCCAATTTGGTGGGAGTGCGTACATAAATTGATCTAACCATGAACATGGATGTATGTCATTCTTAGAATTGCGGAAGATCTTAAATTTCCGAACAGTCAAAAAGTATTTATAGTCAAAGTTTTCTCCTCGTGGCGACAAAGACCTACCGCGTCTGTCCCAGTCCCAATGTTGATTATTGTCAAGTTCGCGCACAGGACGCTCTCTTGTTGCATCCCCTAAATGAAACAAATTATTTTCTTCAAAGCCCTCTGGTATCTGTGATTCTAAATTTCTTCTGCTATCTTTTCCTACGATTTCGCCTTCAATTTGCTTGACTTGCTTTCGTAATGCCTCAACTTCCCTTTTAACGCGTTCATTAAATTTTCCCTGATTTTCAACATGCTTATTTATGTTCTGGTACTCTTCGGTTTCTGCAAATGGCAATGGTGCTGTATCATCTGAATCTCTGTCCCCATTTAAACTAAGACTTGTCAATTTATCTGAAGTCTCCTCAACTCTTTCCGATAAATCACCTATTTGTTCTTTCTGTTTATTTACGTCTTCCGTAAGTGTCGTGACTCGGATTTCAGTATTAGCACATTTGGTAGTTAGCTGTTCATATTGTTGTGTTAGGTTATTTAATCTGTCATTTGGTACGGATTCCTCGATTCTCTCAAATATTTCTTCCTTATCTTTTGCATGTTGTAAATTTAACTCTGAAAATTTTTGTACTATCATGTGATCTCTTTCTTCCTGTTCTCTATCCTGTCCCTTTTGTCTAATCTCTACTGCAATTAATCTATTATTGTGAGCATTCAAAATCGGTTGTACTTCTTCTCTGATTTCTTTCTTTAATTCATCTTTCATGTTTTTGAAACATGTCCCTATTCGTGAATCTAACCGTGTTTCCATCTCTGTTTTAATTGTTCCTATTTGTGATCCCAGTGAGCTTAACCGTGTTTCCATTTGTGAGTCTAACTGAGATCCCAAATTTTATATTGCACTCATCAGCTGCTCCATATTAACTTGTTCGAAATTCTTTTCGCCCCTAACATTTCCCGCAAAACCAGTTTCCTTCGTCATAGCTGTAAAGCTATCTGTGTTCGATACTATTCCAGAATCTTCTATCGTTAATCTCGTTTCTGTGAATTTTCTGATTGAGAAAAATTTTGAAATGGTTCCGGACTATCTACCCGACTTATTAAATTGTTTTCCACTTCATTATTCATGATACTGTTTTCTCTGTTGGCGAGTTCGCCATGTTAACAATTTCGTCATTCTCACTATCCATCATTTTTGCCTTTTTCATCGATCGCGTAATCATTTACAAAACATACAAAACTCGTCACTGTACGAAAATTACACGCAATGACTCTCTATCTCCAACAATACCATTTACACGAAATGTTTCCATCAAACACGATTAATCGAACAATTGAAATAATTGCCCTAACTTGTCAAACACGGGTACAAGACAATAAAATTAAATTCTGAAATACCATTAGAAGAATGACAATTACCAAATCTACACATGCAACATAGACTACAATTACTAAACTACAAATTACTACAACAATACTACTGTCTACTATTTTTACAATTAGAAGAATTCCAAGGGACGATCCGAAGCAGCGGTCGCCACGTGCATTGGGGCTTATTTATTATCTTTGAAAATCATTTTTATTTTTGGTAGCTGTATGTCCGATTACGCTGCGTCTCGTAAACAGTTGGCCCTGACTAGTATTATTACGCAATCTGACTGCACAGAACAACAACAAAGAATGAAATGAAAATTTTCGTTAACACAATTAATTAATTAAGTTCTCAGCAACTATAAAACCTACGAAACCAAAGCACAAGTATAACTGTTCTGTGTGTGGAAGTATGACTCAACGCACACATCTGGCACGGTTCTTCTTCAATAAGACAAGAAATTTCAAATACCATTTATACTGACGTGATAAAAAAATTAGAAATACTATAATTGCGCAAGAAACCAGAATTACACTCTAATACAAGAACACAAGCCAGATGCTATGTTGACTGATCCTGTAATGACGCATTATTCAGGACATTGAAATAATGAGAAAAAAAAGAAAAGTAGTTTGTTACCTTCATTTATATTGATGAAAAGCACTCTAATCATTACAATATCTCCACACCGACTCGCTACTACCACATCTCAACAAGAACTGACTGCTGCCACATCTCGACAAGCACTCTTCACTACGACATCTCAGCAAGCACTCACTACTACAAGTTCTCAACAAGCACTGCCCTCCGCTACTTCTCAATAATCACTGCCAGTGGAGGCGGCGAAACAAAACTCTCTGGCGCTGTGGCTCAGTGTAGCCACATTTCATATGCCCTTCCTCCGGGGGCTAGAATTTGATGGTATTTTTGCCAGCATTGGTGGTGAAAATACCACCAAATTCGTCAAAAAAATACAGACAAAAATAAAAGATAATATTAATACGTAAATATCACATAATTAGATAAAATTTTGGCTTTGCACTGACCTTTCAATAACCTAATATATAAAATACAGTAGGCAATACAAATTCTTTCATACATGTGGCTTTACATAATAGTTTACACAATACACAAAAAATCAGTTTATACAAATGTTCACATAAAATACTTTTAATTATTAAAAAAGAAAAAAAAACCAAATAGTTGATAGTTCCAGCAGCAGCACCCAGCAATGGTCAACAGGTGTAAACACCAACAAGTGACATCATTTTAGTAAAAGCAGTTCCATCTGTGGCACCCAGTAATGTTGAACAGGTGCAGACAGCAAGAAGCAACATCATTTCAGTAGAAGCAGTCCATCAGTGGCACCCAGCAATGTTGAGCAGGTGCAGACAGCAACAAGTGACATTATTTCAGTAGAAGCAGTTCATCAGTGGCACCTAGCAATGTTGAACAGGTGCAGACAGCAACAAGTCACATTTCTCAGCAGAAGCAGTTCCATTAGTGGCACCCAGCAATGTTGAACAGGTGCAGCCACCAACAAGTGACATCATTTCAGTAGAAGCAGTCCATCAGTGACACCCAGTAATGTTGAGCAGGTACACACAGCAACAAGTCACATTATTTCAGTAGAAGCAGTTCATCAGTGGCACCCAGTAATGTTGAGCAGGTGCAGACACCAACAAGTGACATTATCTCAGTAGAAGCAGTTCCATCTGTGGCACCCAGCAATGTTGAACAGGTACACACAGCAACAAGTTACATTTCTCAGCAGAAGCAGTTCCATTAGTGGCACCCAGCATTGTTGAGCAGGTGCAGACAGCAACAAGTGACATTATTTCAGTACAAGCAGGACATTAGTGGCACCCAGCAATGTTGAGCAGGTGCAGAGAGCAGTCGATAATATTCACTATCACTGATCACACTATTCATCAGAGTTTATAAGCAGAAATTAAACATGTCCTAGTGGCACCAATCATGTAGAAAAAGTACAAGTAACAGTCCATAATATTCACTATCCTAATCACACAGTTCATCCTCAGAAATTAATCATTTCTAAGTGGCACCCATTATGTTGAAAAAGTGCAGGTAACAGTCCATAATATTCACCATCACTAATCAGACAGTTCAGGCATGAACAATAGTTTGAATGCACATACAAATGCTTTTACAAAATTATTCTCAATGCTCTTACACTAAACATACAAATTCTAATAAACACACAAATGATATCAGATAGTTGTCATATTAACTATTACAAATACTCAAATATCAGTAAACCTATAATATTTATGGGTGTCAGTGCAAGCCACTACAAACAAATAAAATAATGTTTAGGAGATAGGTGGGTAGGATTAGGAAAGGAAAACACACAAAACACACTCACTCATCTTTCATCCACATTAAGTACTACTGTGTAATTGAATAGTGTTAACTGTGTAAATGCAATTCTGTCAAAATTTGATGTTCATCATGTGTATCAAGTAGTAGTGGCAGCAATGTATAACAGTCAATAATAGTTAAGTCAACGTCATAGTCATCATGTCAAGACCAATGTTTGCCAAGCCAGATCAAAATGTACGGTTGCTGAACAACTGTCAGTGAGACGAGATATGCAATTACTTCCTCTCTCCAAAAAAAAAAAAAAAAAAAAAAAAAAAAAAAAAAAAAAAAAAAAATTACTACTTATTGATTTAACAAAGTGTGTGTAGACAATCTTCCTTCTACTTGAGTGTTCTAGTCTGCTATCTTCATCCTCCTTGTTCCATATAGACCAACAAAAAAAAAAAATGCACCTCACTTACTTTAGCTCTTATCCACCAAAACTCCAATAATCATCAGCATCACATAATCTCAATACTTCAATAATACCTCTTACGTCGATACATATAAATCTTATCATCAATATCATTTACCTTACCTCTTGTCCACAAAAACTCCAATAATCATCAACTTCATATAATCTCAATAATACCTCAATAATACCTTTTCAATACGTCGACAAATATAAACCTTATCGCCAATATCATTTCACTTCCATAACAACTCTTTCCTCTAGTCAGTCTCCTCGAACAAGTACAGATAAAATCCTAATGCAAACCTCATCATCGAAACAAAACTCTCTGGCGCTGTGGCTCAGTGTAGCCACCTTTCAACTGATTTTACGCTTTCAGTGTCATAGCCAGCGACGTTGTCCTCTACGCTTCCTGTTTTGACCCATTTTTTGTTTTATGAGGCTTCCTTAATCCAGTATATGGCCTATTTTGCTGTCGATTGGGTTATCCTATATTTATGCGACTACTTCTTTCCTGGCACTCTAGCCAAAAACTCTGATTGTCTATACTTGTGAAAATATTATTCGTCGTACTGACATACCCCATCAATACGGTCGTTTGCAGACTTGCCAGCTGCAGCTTACAGATTATTCGAGGCATAAATTTGTACATACTCGGTAAATCGCAAAAGTTGGGAGACTGAGTTTAGAAAAAAACATAAAGAAAAGACGGTGGTTTTAATCCTTCAGGTCTTCTTCACTGAGGTGACAAAAGTCATGGGATAGGATATGCACATCTACAGATGGGGTAATATCGCGCACACTAGCTATATAAGGACAGTGCGTGGGCGGAGCTCTCATTTGTACTCAGGTGAGTCATGTGAAAAGATGTCCGACGTGGTTATGGCCGTTCGAAACTCACGAACAACCAGTTTGTATACTCATCACATTTTACACAGGGAAATCCCGTTACAAAGTTCTTGGGCTTCAGATATGTAACGCGTTTGTTTAAGGAAAGAGGAAAGTTTCAGAGTTGCTTGTCCTGATGTGCAATAGGGTAGACTCAATGTCTTTCAGGAAACGTGGTTTCAGCATGATGATGCATCTCACTTCTCAAGTGCGGTTCGGAGAAATCTCATCAGAGGACATGCTGAAATATGGTATGCCGAGCTGGGCCAACCACTCGATCGACGGATTTAATCCAATGGAGTACTTCTTGTAGGGTCGGATGCAAAGTTTAATTTACGAGACTCCTGTAGGAACGGAGGAAGATCTGCTGGCACGATTTCTGGCCTCACCACTAATAATTGAAGAGACAGCAGGTGGTACGGAGAGTGGCTACCAGAACATGCTTCATGGGTTCAATATTGGTGGTCGCCCCATCAAGCCTCTGTTGTAATGCATCAGTGTTGTTCTGAACGTACAGTATGCTGGTTCTTTTGTGTTTCGAATTAACGTAAACATGCAATGTTTAAGAATTAATACGAACACCTAATAACTGTACTGTGTTACCCCTAATAACTGAACTGTGTGTAACTGAAACGGGACGTTTCTGTACATGGGTTCCTATTCAAAATATTATGCACTCGCTCCCCTCTGCAATTCCTAGAAGTTTGCAATGGAAATTTTCAAAAACCGTGCGTGTAGGCAGAGTGATGTCCACGCTTGAGCCGGCCGCTGTGGCCGAGCGGTTCTAGGCATTTCAGTCCGGAACAGCGCTGCTGCAACTGTCGCATGTTCGAATCCTGCCTCGGGCATGGATGTATGTGATTTCCTTAGGTTAGTTAGGTTTAAGTAGTTCTAAGTCTAGGGGACTGATGACCTCAGATGTTAAGTCCCATAGTGCTTAGAGCCATTTGAACCATTTCCACGCTTGAGAAGACACTGATTCCCTTTCGTTGTTGTAATTATTTCCATTATTCACTGTGTACAGAACTGAAGTAGCTTAGGCCTGACTGATGGTGACAACACAAACGATGCTAGTGATCGACTGCCGGCCAGAGTGACCGCGCTGTTCTAGGCGCTACAGTCTGGAGCCGAGCTACCGCTACGGTCGCATGTTCGAATCCTGCCTCGGGCATGGATGTGTGTGATGTCCTTAGGTTAGTTAGGTTTAATTAGTTCTAAGTTCTAGGTGACTGATGACCTCAGAAGTTAAGTCACATAGTGCTCTGAGCCATTTGAAGTGATCGACTGGCGTAAATCAACAGTCTGCTCGGAAAACAAAAGGCGAAAAATTAGTTGACCGGGAGAAACCCACGGTACATACAGCACCTACAAAAGGGTCGGAAACAACACGATCGCAAAGCGCACTTAGTCCACAGTAGCTATACAGTGGTGCTGACAACGTCGTACTCGTATCACATGTTCGTTGTAACTTGCCGCACAGAACTCATACAGGTTTGGGCCTCTCAGCATTTGAAACAGCCTTTGAGGCGCTCTGTGCGCCAGATTACCATACATTTGTGCGTTCCGTGGAACGGGAGGTGCCCCTTCGCTAGTTTCCGTCTGTCGGCCGCCGCTTAGTGGTTGCCGTAGACAAGGCTGCTGCTACCTCCTGTGCGGAGGGTGGGTGCGGAGGGTAGGAGGGAGGAGCAGCGAGGTAATGGCGAGGCGCCGCGCCTTTGATGTTGCCGGCGGGAGCGCAGCCTGTCCTCTCTGCCAAATAACGAGCCCGCCACGGCACTGTTCTGCTCTGCCACTTCCGGCGAACACTGGGCGCACGCCGCTTGAAATAGCCGTTAAAAGACCGGACGCGTTAGTCGCCGCAACCTGTGCCATACGAGTGTCTCGGCTATTAGGAGAAAGACCACTGCAGTCAGAGGAGAGCAAAGGAAGCTGACGATGTTAACGATTAACTATCTTTCCATCTACCTACACACGGCTATTTATCCATCGCGTACAAGCTCTAGGGATTGATCGATCAGAAAATACGGAACAAGAAAGGTCGAATGAATATATGTCTAAAAATGCATAGTTTCCATGCTAGAGGCCATTTATTCAATCATACTTTGTTAGAGAGATTTCGGTCTAATTCGCGCTGTACTATGCAGCTAAAATTGCAGTATGCGTGGTTTCCTCCTAGAGAGTGGTGCTGTTTCTCATACCTCCTGCCCTAGCGCCCTCTCCTGCCGCAGTAACTGATAAAGAGTGAACACTGGCCTTCTTCCCCGACCTTTCGTCTAGTTCCCTAAGGGGCTCCATCACCCGCCTAACATTGGAGCTCTCAATCACTAATAAACCTCTCTCTCCGTGTGCCTGCTCGGACCTTACTGAAGGAGCGGCCCCATGTCTACTCACAGGCAGAGCGGGAGATACCACACGGCCAGCCTCCGCATTGACCCTCCGCCTCGTGCGCCGCGAACGCCGCTGAACCCGCCACTCCCCTTGGGGAGAGGGTGGCCCAGCCACGCCCGGTACCCGTGAAGATGTCTCGACAGCAGGGACAGTGGGTGAAGCATGTAACACCCGGGGTGTACCATGCGACGCACCAGACTCCCCACTGCCGCTACACTCCGAGGCAGCAGCCTGAAGACGGCTGACCGTGGCCATCAGCACGTTCAGCTGTTCGTGAACAGTGGCCAGCTCCTCCTGCGTCCGTACACAGCAGTCACACATCCTACCCATCCTAAGAAATCAACAATTTACTGTAGAGAGTTAAGTAATCAACTTTAGCTGACTTAACTGTGGTTACTAGACACTTCTTGTTGGAAACAATGAAAATAAGCACTAACTGTCTCTGGACTGTATTCAAAACAAACACGAAATCTGTGGAACACTATTACTTGTACTCGATAGTTAAAGCTTCCTAAAGGCAAAAACACACGGAAAAAGAAGTGACAAGTAAGAAAAACACATTTAATACTTAAATTTACGTAGCTTGCTGCACAGGAGATGTGAATCAGACGGCAGTTACGACGGCATAAGAAGTCAGACTCATTCTGCCAACCGCCCTGGCAAAGAGGGCGGAGGTGTTGACAGAGGTTCTGGGCACTCTCTTGTCCTAGGGGTGGGTAACTGGCCCCAAAGGAGGAAGTATCAGCAATGATCAATGACATGAGAATGCAGAAGGCAATCGAAACCACTGCATTAAAGACACGTAACGTGTATCCACAGTACATCCTGTAATTGAAGAAGTGTCATGATGATCTCTCCATTGGCAAAAGATTGTGGAATAGTCCCCCACTCGGATCTCCGGCAGGGGACTGCCAAGGGGGAGGTGACCATTAGAGACAGACTAAAAATCAACGAAAGGATAACATTCTACGATTCGGGGCGTGGAATGTCAGAAGCTTGAACGTGGCAGGAAAACTAGGAAATATGAAAAGGGAAATGCAAAGGCTCATTCTAGTTATAGTAGGGACGAGTGAAGTGAAATGGAAAGAGGACAAGGATTTTTGGTCAGATGACTATAGGGTAATATCAAGAATAGCAGAAAATGGTGTATTGGGAGTAGGATTCGTTATGAATAGGAAGGTAGGGCATAGAGTGAGTTACTGTGAACATTGCAGTGATAGGGGTTCTTCTGGTCAGAATCAACAGCAATCCAACACCGTCGTCGCAGGCTGAAGATGAAGACATAGAGAAAGTATATGAGGATATAGAAAAGGTAATACAGTATGCAAAGGGAAATGAAAATCTAATAGCCATGAAGGACAGGATTGCAGTTGCAGGGGAAGGAGTAGAGGAAAAGGTTACAGGAGAATATGGGTTTGGGACAAGGAATCAGAGAGGAGAAAGACTAATTGAGTTCTGCTATAAATTTCAGTTAGTAATAGGGAATACTCTTTTCAAGAATCACCAGAGGAGGAGGTATACTTGGAAAAGGCCGGGTGATACGGGTCGATTTCAGTCAGATTACATAATGTTCCGACAGGGATTCCGACATCAGATACTGAATTGTAAGGCGTACCTAGGAGCAGATATAGACTCAGATCACAGTATAGTAGTGATGAAGAGTAGGCTGAAGTTTAAGACATTAGTCAGGAAGAATCAATACGCAAGGAAGTGGGACACGGAAGTACTAAGGAATGACAAGATACGCTTGAAGTTCTCTAAGGATATAGATACAACAATCAGGAATATCTCAGTAGATAGTAGAGTTTAAGTGGAATGGACATATCTAAAAAGGGCCATCACAGAAGGTGGAAAGAAAAACATATGTACAAAGAAGGTAACAGCGAAGAAACCATAGGTAACAAGAAATACTTCAGATGATCGATGTAATGAGGAAGTACAAAAATGTTCCGGGAAACTCAGGTGTACAGAAATACAAGTCGCTGAGGAATGAAATAAATAGGAAGTGCAGGGAAGCTAAAACAAAATGGCTGAATGAAAAAGTGAAGAAATTGAAAAAGAAATGATTGTCGAGAGAACTAACTCAGCATACAGGAAAGTCAAAACACCCTTTGGTGCAATTAAAAGCAAGGGTGGTAAGACTAAGAGTGCAACGGGAATCCCACTATTAAATGCAGAGGAGAGAGCGGATAGGTGTAAAGAATACACTGAAAGTGTCTATAAGGGGGAAGATTTGTCTGATAGGTTAGAAAAAGAAACAGATTTAGAAGAGACAGGGGATCCAGTTTTAGAATCAGAATTTAAAAGAGCTTTTGAGGACTTAAGATTAAATAAGGCAGAAGGGATAGATAACATTCCATCGGAATTTCTAAAATCATTGGGGGAAGTGGTAACAAAATGACTAGAATGTATGTGTCTGGCGACATACCATCTGACTGCTGGAAAAATATCATCTACACAATTCCGAAGACTGTAAGAGCTGACAAGTGCGAGAATTATCGCACAATCAGCTGAACAGCTTATGCATCCGAGGTACTGACAAGAATGTTATATAGAATAATGAAAAACAAAATTAAGGATGTGCTAGGTGACGATCAGTTTGGCTTTTAAAAGGTAAAGGCACGAGAGAGACAATCTGATGTTGCGGTTGATGACGGAAGCAAGACTAAAAAGAAATCAAGACACGTTCAGAGAATTTGTCGACCTGGAAAAGGCGTTCAGCAATGTAAAATGGTGCAAGATGTTCGAAATTCTGAGAAAAATAGGGGTAAGCTATAGGGAGAGACGGGTAATACACAATATGTACAACAGCAAAGAGGATATAATAAGAGTAGACGACCAAGAACGAAGCGCTCGGATTAAAAAGGGTGTAAGGCAGGGGTGTAGTCATTCGCCCCTACTGTTCAATCTGTAAATCGAAGAAGCAATTATAGAAATAAAATAAAGGTTCAGGAGTGGAATAAAAATTCTACGTGAAAGGATATCAATGATACGATTCACTGATGACATTGCTATTCTGAGTGAAAGTGAAGAAGAATTAGATGATCTGCTGAATGGAATGAACAATCTAATGAGCAAATAATGTGGATTGAGAGTAAAACGAAGAGAGACGAAAGTAATAAGTAGTATCAGAAATGAGAACAAGAGAAACTTAAAATCAGGACTGATGGTCAAGACGTAGATGAAGTTGAGGGCATCAATGACAGACGGAGCAAGGAGGACATCAAAAGCAGATTAGCAATGGCAAAAAGGGCATTCCTGGCCAAAAGAAGTCTACTAGTATGAAACGTAGGCCTTAATACGAGCAAGAAATTTCTGAAAATGTACGTCTGGAGTGCTGCATTGTATGGTAGTGAAACACGGAATGTGGGAAAACTGGAACAGAAGAGAATCGAAGCAGTTAAGATGTGGTGCTACAGACCAATGTTGAAAATTAAGTGGACTGATAAGGTAAGGAATGAGGAGGTTCTGTGCAGAATCAGAGAGGAAAGGACTGTGTGGAAAACACTGATAAGGAGAAGGGACAGGGTGATAGGGCATCTGTTAAGAGATGAGGGAATGGCTTCCATGGCACTAGAGGAAACTGTAAAGGGCAAAAACTGCAGAGGGCAAAAACAGTGTGGAAAACTGAGACTGTGATACATCCAGTAAATAATTGAGGACATATGTTACAAGTGCTACTCTGAGATAAAGAGGTTGGCACAGAAGAGGTAATCGTGGCGGGCTGTGTCAAACCAGTAGAAGACTGATGACCTATAAAAAATAAATGAATGAAGAGATAACTTTGAAATTGACTAAAGCTGTAGACACTGTAATAAGGAGTGGCTCAATAAGCTCTTCAGTTGAAGAAGATTGGACATCTCTAAAAAAGGACAGTCACCGAAGCTGGAAAGAAAAACACAGCTACAAAGCAGGTAATTGGGAAGAAACCATGAGCAACAGAAGAAATACGTCATTTGCTCGGTGAGAGAAGGAAGTGCAAAAATGTTCACGGAAATTCAGGAATACAGAAATATAAATCGCTTAGGAATAAAATAAAAAAGGAAGTGCAGGGAAGCTAAGACGAAATGGCAGCAGGAGAAATTGTGAAGAAACCGAAAAAGAAATGATTGCCAGTAGGAAATGTGAAATAATTTGAGTGAAGGTCACGGTTAAAGCAGACTCAGACATGGTAATTGGATGTCTCTATAGGCTCCCTGGCTCAGCAGCTGTTGTGGCTGAGCACCTGAAGGATAATTTGGAAAATATTTCGAGTAGATTTCCCCACCATGCTATAGTTCTGGGTGGAGATTTTAATTTTCCGGAAATAGAGTGGGAGATTCAAACGTTCATAACGGGTGGCAGGGACAAAGAATCCAGTGAAATTTTTTTTAAGTGCTTTATCTGAAAACTACCTTGAGCAGTTAAACAGAGAACCGACTCGTGGCGATGATATATTAGATCTTCTGGTGACAAAAAGACCCGAACTATTTGAAACAGTTGATGCAGAACATGGAATCAGCGACCATAAAGCGGTTACGGCATCGATGATTTCAGCCGTAAATAGAAACATTAAAAAAGGTACGAAGATTTTTCTGTTTAGCAAAAGTGACAAAAAGCAGATTTCAGAGTACTTGATGGCTCAACACAAAAGTTTTGTCTCAAGTACAGATAGTATTGAGGATCGGTGGACAAAGTTCAAAACCATGGTACAATATGCGTTAGATGAGTATGTGCCAAGCAAGATCGTAAGAGATGGAAAAGAGCCACCGTGGTACAACAACCGAGTTAGAAAACTGCTGCGAAAGCAAAGGGAACTTCACAGCAAACATAAACATAGCCAAAGCCTTGCAGACAAACAAAAATTACGCGAAGCGAAATGTAGTGTGAGGAGGGCTATGCGAGAGGCGTTCAATGAATTCGAAAGTAAAGTTCTATGTACTGACTTGGCAGAAAATCCTAAGAAATTTTGGTCTTATGTCAAAGCGCTAGGTGGATCAAAACAAAATGTCCAGACACTCTGTGACCAAAATGGTACTGAAACAGAGGATGACAGAGTAAAGGCCGAAATGCTAAATGTCTTCTTCCAAAGCTGTTTCACAGAAGAAGACTGCACTGTAGTTCCTTCTCTAGATTGTCGCACAGATGACAAAATGGTAGATATCGAAATAGACGACAGAGGGATAGAGAAACAATTAAAATCGCTCAAAAGAGGAAAGGCCGCTGGACCTGATGGGATACCAGTTCGATTTTACACAGAGTACGTGAAGGAACTTGCTCCCCTTCTGGCAGCGGTGTACCGTAGGTCGCTAGAAGAGCGTAGTGTTCCAAACGATTGGAAGAGGGCACAGGTCATCCCCGTTTTCAAGAAGGGACGTCGAACAGATGTGCAGAACTATAGACCCATATCTCTAACGTCTATAAGTATAAATTTTGGAACACGTATTATGTTCGAGTATATTGACTTTCTGGAGACTAGAAATCTACTCTGTAGGAATCAGCATGGGTTTCGAAAAAGACGATCGTGTGAAACCCAGCTCGCGCTATTCGTCCACGAGACTCAGAGGTCCATAGACACGGGTTCCCAGGTAGATGCCGTGTTTCTTGACTTCCGCAAGGCGTTCGACACAGTTCCCCACAGTCGTTTAATGAACAAAGTAAGAGCATATGGACTATCAGACCAATTGTGTGACTGGATTGAACAGTTCCTAGATAACAGAACGCAGCATGTCATTCTCAATGGAGAGAAGTCTTCCGAAGTAAGAGTGATTTCAGGTGTGCTGCAGGGGAGTGTCGTAGGACAGTTGCTATTCACAATATACATAAATGACCTTGTGGATAACATCGGAAGTTCACTGACGCTTTTTGCAGATGATGCTGTGGTATATCGAGAGGTTGTAACAATGGGAAATTGTACTGAAATGCAGGAGGATCTGCAACGAATTGACGCATGGTGCAGGGAATGGCAATTGAATCTCAATGTAGACAAGTGTAATGTGCTGCGAATACATAGAAAGAAAGCTCCCCTATCATTTAGCTACAATATAGCAGGTCAGCAACTGGAAGCAGTTAATTCCATAAATTATCTCGGAGTACGCATTAGGAGTGACTTAAAATGGAATGATCATACAAAGTTGATCGTCGGTAAAGCAGATGCCAGACTAAGATTAATTGGAAGAATCCTAAGGAAATGCAATCCGAAAACAAAGGAAGTAGGTTACAGTATACTTGTTCGCCCACTGCTTGAATACTGCTCAGCAGTGTGGGATCCATACCAGATAGGGTTTGTGGTGTCACCACCAGACACCACACTTGCTAGGTGGTAACCTTTAAATCGGCCACGATCCGTTAGTATACGTCGGACCCGCGTGTCGCCACCATCAGTGATTGCAGACCGAGCGCCGTCACACGGCAGGTCTAGAGAGACTTCCTAGCACTCGCCCCAGTTGTACAACCGACTTTGCTAGCAATGGTTCACTGACAAAATACTCTCTCATTTGCCGAGACGATAGTTAGCATAGCCTTCAGCTACGTCATTTGCTACGACCTAGCAAAGCGCCATGTTCAGTTACTATTGATATTGTGAGTAATGTACAGTCAAGAGCGACGTTCACCAGATATGGATTAAAGTTAAGTATTACACCAGCTACGTCCGTTTTTTCTAAAGTCTGATTTCCTTGTCCTGTTCCAGACCTCACGCCAGCCTGCGTGAGCTAAAACCCGTGCCTTTCGGCTTCCTCTAGTAACCCGGTGTTGGCCCTCCTGCCAACCCACAACAGGGTTGATAGAAGAGATAGAGAAGATCCAACGGAGAGCAGCGCGCCTCGTTACAGGATCATTTAGTAATAGCGAAATCGTTACGGAGATGATAGATAAACTCCAGTGGAAGACTCTGCAGGAGAGACGCTCAGTAGCTCGGAACGGGCTTTTGTTGAAGTTTCGAGAACATACCTTCACCGAGGAGTCAAGCAGTATATTGCTCCCTCCTACGTATATCTCGCGAAGAGACCATGAGGATAAAATCAGAGAGATTAGAGCCCACACAAAGGCATGCCGACAATCCTTCTTTCCACGAACAATACGAGAATGGAATAGAAGGGAGAACCGATAGAGGTACTCAAGGTACCCGCCGCCGCGCACCGTCAGGTGGCTTGCGGAGTATGGATGTAGATGTAGACTCAACATAAAGTCAACAGTATTCGATGAAATTAAAAGCAAGGGTGGTAACATTGGGAGTGAAATGGGAATTCCACTGTTAAATGCAGAGGAGAGAGCGGATAGGTTTAAAGAGTACACTGAAGGCCTCTATCAGGGAGAAGACTTGTTTGATGAAGTGATAGAAGAAGAAACAAAAATGGTTCAAATGGCTCTAAGCACTATGGGACTTAACATCTGAGGTCATCAGTCCCCTAGACTTAGAACTACTTAAATCTAACAAACCTAAGGACATCATACACATCCATGCCCGAGGCAGGATTCGAACCTGCGACCTTAGCAGCAGCGCGGTTCCGGACTGGAGTGCCTAGATCCACTCGGCTACAGGGTCAGGCGAAGAAGAAACAGGAGTGTATATAGAAGAGATAAGGGATCCAATATTAGAGTCAGAGTTTAGCAAAGCTTCGTAATTCTCGAATAAAGCAGGAGGGATAGACAACAGTCCTCCTGAATTTCTGAAATCATTGGAGGAAGTGACCATAAAATTACTATTTACGTTGGTATGTAGAATGTAGGAGACTGGCAATATTCCGGTAGACTCTCGGAAAAACATCATCCACACAATTCCGATGATGGAGAGAGATGAAAAGTGCGAGAATCAGTTTAACAGCTCATCCATCCACGGTCCTAAGAAGAATAATATGCAAAAGAATGGAAAACAAAATTGATGATATATTACGTAGCGATTACTTTGGCTTGAGGAAAGATTGGCTTTAGGAAAGACACCGCAGGGGCGATTCTGACTTTGAGGTTGATAATGTAATAAAGACTAAAGAGAATGGAAGAGAGGTTAGTAGGATTTGTCGACCTGGAAGAAGCGTTCGGCAAAGTCAAATGGGGCAAGATGTTCGAAATTCTGAGAAAGATAGGGGTAATCTGTATGGAAAGACGGTAATATGTAGAAGAAGCAAGAGGGAATAGTAAGAGCGGAAGACCAAGAACGAAGTGCTGGGATTAAAGAGGTTATAAGACACGGATGAAGTCTTTCGTACCTACTGTTCAATCTGTACATTGAAGAAGCAATGATGGAAATAAAAGAAAAGTTCAAGAGTGGAATTAAAATTCAACGTGAAAGGGCATCAGTGATAAGAATCGCTGATGAATTGCTATCCTCAATAAAAGTGAAGAAGAATTATAGGAGTTGTTGAACGGAATGAACAGTCTAACGAGTACCCAATGTGGTCTAAGAGTAAATCGAAGAAAGACGAAAGTAATAAGAAGTAGCAGAAATGAGAATAGCGAAAAACTTAGCATCAGGTTCAAATGGCTCTGAGCACTATGGGACTTAACTGCTGAGGTCATCAGTCCCCTAGAACTTAGAACTACTTAAACCTAACCAACCTAAGGACATCATACACATCCATGCCCGAGGCAGGATTCGAACCTGCGGCCGTAGCGGTCGCACGGTTCCAGACTGTAGCGCCTAGAACCGCTCGGCCACTCCGGCCGGCTTAGCATCAGGATTAGCGATCACGAATTAGATGATGTTAAGGAATTCTGCTATGTAGGCAGCAAAATAATCCATGACAGACGGAGAACGTTGACTTAAAAGGCAAACTGTGAAAAGAGAGTCATTCTTGGGCAAGAGAAGTCTACTAGTATCAAACATAGGCCTTAATTTGAGGAAGAAATATCCGGTAATATACGTTTGGAGCACAGCATTGTATGGTACTGAAACAAGGACTGTGGGAAAAGTGGAACAGAAGAGAACTGAGGCATTTCAGATGTGGTGCTACAAAAGAATGATGAAAATTAGATAGACTGATAAGATAAGAAATGAGGATGTTCGCTGGAGAATCAGAGAGGAACGTAATATATGGAAAACACTGATAAGGAGAAGGGAAAAGATGATAGGACATCTATTAAGACATGACGGAATGGTTTCCATGATACTAGAGGGAGATATGAAGCGTAAAAACTGTATAGGTCTATAGGATGACAGAGATTGGAATACATCCAGCAAATACTTGAGGACGTAGGTTGGAAGTGCTTCTCTGAGATGAAGAGGTTAGCACAGGAGGGGAGTTCATGGCGGGAAGGATCGAACCAGTTAAGATACTGATGACCCCAAAAGAAAAAAAGAAAATGTGGAGTCTGATCCTAGTTTCCTGGTACGATCATGGCAATCACTGCGCGCGTCCTACCGCGATTATGCGTTTTAGAGAATGATTTGTTGAGATGTGGTTCAATCACATCTTACCTTATCCTTGCGGCCCTTGCATCCTGTGTTCGGCGTGGGATCACTTGTTGCAGATTCTTGGTTCGTTTCCGATCTGTCTCTTGAAAGCGCTTTGCCCTCCGAGGAGGACGTGGGAATTGCAGCCCAGCGGATCGGCGCGTGCACGTTGTGAGGGGACCAAGTGGGAGGAAGCTGCCGAGCTTTGGGTGACACCAGGAGTGATTCGTCATCTGACATCTCACAAGATCTTCTCTGTGCACACGTTTGTGAACTGAGATATTTCTCTTGGCTAACTTCAGCCGAGTTAGCGTCATTTCTGAGCTGTGATCGCATCTCAGTGTTTGGTGTTATTAGTGTCCACATTGCACTAGGAGACCAGGTTTTGCTTCCTACTCTGTGACTTGACGTACCGAGATGCGTTGCATTCCGGTTCGTCCTTCAGATCGGCCTCCTGGTTTAGAATTGCATGGTGGCCATCCACGTACTGTCTCGCAATTTGAGTGTAACGGCCTGCGTTACCAAGCGCTCCGCTTCTACCCGCCTTCCAGTGGGCCATACCACCGTCGTATTTGCTTTAAATTCTAACAAGTTTCTACAGAGAAGTATATTAAATTTTTTTATTACTTTCCTGTTTTCAAATGATATGATTCATAACCGGGACTGAAATGTGTCTTGAAACTTACGTCTCGTGAAATTCTACAGTAATTTGATGAACCATTAATTACTACCGCTCGCCTTAAAATCTTCTTCGAACAGAGAAAATTCTCTAGCCAACCTCTTGATAGTATTCACGAGTGCGAATTGATAGTTTTGTGCGTGCCGGCACATGGAATCGTTTCACCCTTGCCCCAAGGGTATAGTATTTGAATTTGATTAATGTTTAGCGGTCGGCCGTTGTGGCCGAGTAGTTCTAGGCACTTCAGTCTGGAACCTCGCGACTGCTACGGTCGCAGGTTCGAATCCAGCCTCGGGCATGGATGTGTGTGATGTCCCTAGATTAGTTAGATTTAAGTATTTCTAAGTTCTAGGGGACTGATGACCTCATATGTTAAGTCCCATAGTGCTCAGAGCCATTTGAACCATTTGAATATTTAGCGTTTGAACTTATTCCGCTCTGCGGGTTCTAAGCGGACGACGTCTTTTCCAACCTACATATTTTTTTAATTTTGTTTGGAGAAGTTCCTATTAGAAATTACTCAAAGTGGATTGCTGTCGTATCAGTCTTCTGATATTATTGCCTTTTGCGCTTCGATGCTGCCTGACACAGCCTTGGCCGTCTTCTCGTCCCCCTAATTTCAACTTGTCTAATTGTTAATTATATTTTGTTCCTGCTAGTCACAAGTGACTACTTTGTCTGTTTTAGAAGGTGGGAACCGGCATTCTGAGCCATCCGATTTCTTAACTGTCGGCATGAAAGGTCACAGGTTTCTTTGATCCATAGGAGAGTGTCACAGAGATGCTGAAGAAACTTAACTGGTAGAGCTTTGAAGATACACGTAAATAATCCCGAGAAAGTCTGCTTACGAATCTGCAAGGACCAGCTTTAAATTTTGTTCAAATGGTTCAAATGGCTCTGAGCACTATGGGACTCAACTGCTGTGGTCATAAGTCCCCTAGAACTTAGAACTACTTAAACCTAACTAACCTAAGGACAGCACACAACACCCAGCCATCACGAGGCAGAGAAAATCCCTGACCCCGCCGGGAATCGAACCCGGGAACCCGGGCGTTTTAAATTTTGTCAATAGGAATATACTACAACCACATTCCTATCGCTCCCGTGGGGATCATGACAGTTTTGATTACTTATAAAACGCACAAAGACATTCAAAGACTCATTCTTCGCGCATTCCTTACATGAACGGAATGGGAAAATATCTTAATAACTGGTGCAGTGGAATGCATCCTTGCCGTGCCCGCTCAACCTCCTCTTGAAGTAAAGCTTGTTCCGACAAACAACTGTATCAGTAACGGAATAACGTACGTTAAAGAGACAGCTGATAATTCTGTATCCGTAAATATGGTCACAAAAAAATTCCACCCTCACCAACTGTCCGCCCGTGAGCTTCGCGGCATTCTTTTACTACTATAGCCGACCCTTCCTGCTCCCCGCCGTTGTACGTCTGTTCGCGGATTCACTGCGAAATAAAATTTCTGTGTCAAACCACTACTCCACATCAACCTAAGCTCTGAACAAAATTTAGAGAACACCAATGCTCGATTTGATGGAAGCGACTGTGCGCATGCGCGCGTGCGCGTACACACACACACACACACACGTTCGTGCTCTCTTACCAGGCAACGTCCTGCCCGCTTCTGTATCGCCGACGACGCACTGTCGCGTCCTTTCCCTCACTCCTCCCTGCACTTAGGAAGGTTCACATTGGTTGGTTTTTTGCCTGATTTTTTTATTTAGTATTTTTGTAGCCTTGTTTCGTTCAAAATATTACAGAGGCATCCATCTTCGCCTCCTGACTGCAGTATTGCATCAAATTATATAACGCTGAAGAGAAATACACTACCAATGCGTCAGAATTATTACAACCACTGCAACTATCGCGGTTTATGAAGCAGTTGGAGTCATTTAATGTATACAGGTTTTTCATACTGTGACTACAAAGGCTTTTGTGCCTACTTGTTGAGATGTTCTCTTTCAACTTTTCTCCCGGGATCTCCCTCCGACACTTATTTAATGTACTGTATTTGTTACTCATTACCAAATACACTGGTATGCAAAACTTAAGGAAGGTAGCAAGTTTCGCATGACGTGTCACTGGCAAGTACTACAGCTCAATTAAACTTTGTCCGCAGCTCGTAGTCTAGTGGCTAGCGTTGCCGCCTCTGGATCACGGGGCCCCGGGTTCTATTCCCGGCCGTGTTTCGGATTTTCTCTGTCCGGGGACTGGGTGTTTGCGTTGTCCTTATCATTTCATAATCATGATTTGTGACAGTGGCATGATTCGACTGAGTAAAAATTGGACTGTGTAAAAACTGGGACTTCGTACGGCCGCTGATGAGCGCTCCACAAGCCAAACATCATCATCAATTAAACTTTGACCAGACATAGAAACAATTGCTACAATATGGTACAAATGCGACAGAAAGAAACACGCAATGGGACGAGCACAAATCACAATTTTATTTAATGACATTAGTTGCACCGAAGTCCCGCGATTCTCTACGGTCCCCGGGATCTTACAAAAGGCGGAACGTAGTTGTTAATTGGGTATGTGATAACCACAGTTGGCAACGCACGATCTTTAACATGCTCCCATTCTGGCCGCGATATTGGTAGCAAGTTCTTGTGGTAGGACATTCCATTCCATCACCAGTGCGGTTGCCAGCATCTGGATGTGGACGTGTTGCACTATGTCTCTCCAGCACGCGCTCGTTGGTATTTAAGTTGGAAGAAGGACGGGCCAGTCCGTTGACCGAATATTCTCACGTTCCAAGAGCTTCAAAAATGGTTCAAATGGCTCTAAGCATTATGTGACTTAACCACTGAGGTCATTAGTCTCCTAGACTTAGAAGTACTTAAACCTAACTACATTTCACTACCCGTATATGTAATACGTTTCCTTTAATTTAGGTCTATGGTCTCAATCTTTTTTGTTTAACATATTACCGGTTTTGGTCTTTAATGAACATCATCAGATCTATTTCATAAAAACGAAGTCCTAATGTACTGTAGCCATAGTGGCATCGTCAAATGTTAAATGCGGAATCAGCACCATCATCGTCAAATACATATAAAAGTACTACAGTAGTTTTACTGACAACATGACTCGTGTATGTGATGTGATTTATATGTATTTGGCGATGCTGGTGCTGATTCCGCATATAACATTTTACGATGCCACTATTCCTGCAGTACATTAGGAGTTTGTTTTTATGAAACGGATCTGATGATGGTCATTAAAGACCGAAACCGGTAATCTGTTAAACAAAAAAGATTGTGACCATAGACGTAAATTAAAGGAAACGTAAACCTAACTAACCTAAGGACATCACACACATCCATGCAACCGTTGCAGTCGCGTGGTTCCGGAGTGAAGCGCCTGGAACCGCTCGACCACAGAGGCCGGCATCCAAGAGCTCCTCCACCTGCGCAGTTCGAAGCTGTCACGGATTGTCATCCGTAAAAATGAAGTTAGGGGCGAGTGCAACCGTGTGAAGACACACATGGTGCCAGGCACCACTGGAGTAAGGCTCTAATTAATCTTTCTTTCCACTGACATGCACTGATATCCCTCCTGACGGTGCAAGTCGCTACTACAGTACAGGTGTATGTACAAGTATCGTGCGCACAGAATCGGAAGGAAAGGATTGTTAAAAATGTTGAAATGTGTGTAAATTCCTAAGGGACCAAACTGCTGAGGTCATCGATCCCTAGACTTAGACGCTATCTAATCTAATGTACGCTATGGACAACACACACAGACCCATGCCCGAGGGAGGACGCGAACCTCCGGCGGGAGGGGCCGCGCAACTCGTGACATGGCGCCTCGGCGAAAGCATTGACCTCAGCACATGAACTGTAGCTGTGTGCCCTGATTAAACATTATTAATTACTAAATAGTGGTGAGGACCACCAGCTACTGTAATGAAACAAGGGTTACCAATTAGGTACATTTCTTGGTTAAGAATTCAATGATTGCTCAGAATAAACAAGGATCAAATAGTCATCACGGAAGAATGAGTGCATATGCAAGTATGAGAGTGTGTTAGCTGTCGATCTTCTGCGGGTAAGAACTGGAAATGTTCTCCTAAAATGGACTGAATGAACAAGGAATCGTGTTAACTGACTGCTAGTAGGGAAATTGAAGTGCTGGTGATGATTGCATCAGAGTGTTAGTGAGTAGGGAGAAATGATCCCCAAAGAGTAAAATCATGGTCGAGAGAGCACCACACAACGACTGAATGATCAATGTGAACCAACATGCCTATCATACCGTGCGAATTTCAGACACTGTAGATGCCACACTTACTTCACTTGCGCGAGTTGAGGAGCGGTGAGGTGACAGGCTGGGTAGGAAGCTATCACGGTACGGTCCGTCTGCTCGTGAATTACCTTCTCCTCTCGCGGCGAAGTACACCATTTTCTGCGTCTTTCGATGACCAAGTCCATCTACTATGGAAGTACTTGCTATCGCTCTCAGCGAGGAAGCGTCCGATACCCAACTCTCCTACTCCTACTACTCGGCGTGAGATCGCCAAAACTGCCATCTGAAACGATGTACTTTATTTCGTCGATTAGAAACTTCCTATCAGTTTTGTTTTCTGGAATTTTCGGCGTCGATTCTTTTGGAAGACTCAGAACGCTGATCTATCCGAACTCCTATTTCCAGCAACTTGCCAGTGGTGCCCTACGGCACATCGCCGTTCTAGATCCCGAGTACCGATGCATCAAACGGCGTCACGCGAAAAACTTTCCATAACTTCGTCTTGTCAGTGCTTACGCTCGAGGCAGTAGACAAAGGCCTCGCTTGTGGAGGCACCCCGTAGCTACTGCACAGTACTGCGAGGTTATCTCAGAGAACACGCCACTTGCGTGGGTGGTCTGTCGTTCAGGGACACCTCTGTATTCATGTCCGTCAACTGGTGAGGACAGGGAGAGTACGCTGAGCCCAGCACGCAAATGCATTCTTTCACGAGTGTGGCTGATACTGTCAAAGATGTACGTCACCCTCTGCTCGAAGAATGCGACAGCGGGAGCCCCCGGCCACAGGACTCAGGAGATGGCGCTATCCCCCCCCCCCCCCCACAACCTCTCCGCGTACACCAACGACCAACCAGCAGATATCAACAGTGCTGCTGGAGAAATGATGTGCCCTGCCACAAGAAATCCTCATCAAACTCGTGGCCAGCGTGGTAGCACGTTGCAGGGCAAGCATTGGTGTTTGTCGTAATCATATATCCTATTAAGAACGATGTCCCACCTTTTGTAATGCTTATGGGACCATCATAAATCGCTGTGACTTCCGTGTAATTGAATGAAAGTGTCGCTTGTGTTCGTCTCATTGAGTGTTGCTTTAGTTACCTTCTGCGTATACTGTATGAGATATCGCAACGTTACGCCTGCGACGTCGACAACACATCATACATCCCAGTATCGAGGATTGCCTTCTGGCTAGGCATCCAATTTTACCAGAGAAGTAGATTTCGCTATGCTCCACCAGTCGTCTCTAGGAGTGCCGCCAGGGGTCGCGGGCCGCGGAGACCTTTTTGGTTACGCGATCCGCGTGATCGAAAATAGATCCCACGCTCTGCTTCCAGGGGACGGTATTTAAGCAGTTACATCCGAGCCAGGACTCCAGTTTGGACATCTACCTTCACGTTGACATCGCTGTCTCCCCCGCCGAGCAGTTGCCAGCCGCTGGGTCACTGCGACAACGCCGGCGAACCTGTCTTCATAGTTGTGGATGATATAAACATTTATTAATTACTCTTCTGGTACGCTGAATGTAAGCTATTCCAAGGGAACTTTAAGTCCTAGTATTGGCGGAAGGTCTTAATTTGTCTATTGGATTTTTAATTCCTTGCCAAGATGGAAGAACTTAACTCGTAGTTAGACTTTACTTCAGGACGGTGTCAGCGAGACTTAACATATTCATTTCTCTGACAAACTTGTTTTCCAAACTAGGGCCTTCAGCCAGTGACTTAAAACTTATAAAATCTTGTATTATTTATGGAATATTCCGTCGGTTCTTGAAGGAACGTACAGTAGATATCCTAACAACTTAAATACACGGTATTAATGCTCCACAATAACATTTATTTAACAGCTGTCTATGAACAGACTTTCGGCTTCTTAGGCCATCGTCGGTTAAATGAACACTTAACAGTCAACACAACTGTAGCGAGAATTCGTAGATGTGCTAAGATTGTTGTAAGAAGATGTATGACATTTTCTCACTATATCGATACGAAACATAAGCACATTGTAACACCTAAAGAGATTCTAAACCAAGAAATCTTATATTACAGTGTATTCAAATATTAAACGTATATGAATGTATAAGCCTAAAATGTTGTACAAGTAAGTAATTTTTGTAAAGACGTCGTTGCTACTGCTGCGGATGCTGAGTTGGTGAGTTCGTGAAACGGCTTCTGGTGGACTACACCGCTAAGACAATTTCTCCTTACCACTATTACACAGCTATCCCCCAGGGTCGGGTAACAGGATAGGAGAGCGAAGGTTCTCCTACACTCCAACAAATTAGTAACCAAATCATACAAATGATTTGAAAAGATTTACTTGTCTTTGCCGCTAGATGAATAATTAAGTCTCCAACACTGCTTGCAAAATAACACCAAAAAAGGGTCCTTAATGACCAAGTGCAAATAATACTACGTAAACTTCACAATACACTACAAATGGAATTTGCAACAATTGTCTGCTCACTTCTAAGAGTTTTCTAAACGACGTTCTCTGTCTGTGGACGATGGTCTATAACCAAGTGGGCGAGAGATGCTCTTGTCTTCCGAGTACGCTTCTATCCGTTGTCGTCCGGTCATTGGCGGATTTTACTCGGCCGGCAAGTGGCCGAGGCGAAGTCGATATCTACATCCTCAGCGCCGCTCGTGGCGCTGGTGAAACTCGCGCAAGTGGCGAGTCTCTAAGGCACTGGCAACAGCTCGCGTTTTTGCACCTGTGGTGCTTTCGCCCTGGCTGTGTCTTGCTTGGACGACACAGCAGTAATGGCACAGGCTACTACGTCGTATGGGCAAACTGGTGACTATGATGAATTGATCCTTATTATGGTAGCTGCAGTTATTACACTACTGGCCATTAAAATTGCTACACCACGAAGATGACGTGCTAGAGACGCGACATTTAACCGACGGGAAGAAGATGCTGTGATATGCAAATCATTAGCTTTTCAGAGCATTCACACAAGGTTGGCGCCGGTGGCGACACCTACAACGTGTTGACATGAGGAAAGTTTCCAACCGATTTCTCATATACAAACAGCAGTTGACCGGCGTTGCTGGTGAAACGTAGTTGTGATGCCTCGTGTAAGGAGGAGAAATGCGTACCATCACGTTTCCGACTTTGATAAAGGTCGGATTGTAGCCTATCCCGATTGCAGTTTATCGTATCGCGACACTGCTGTTCGCGTTGGTCGACATCCAATGACTGTTAGCAGAATATGGAATGGGTGGGTTCAGGAGGGTAATACGGAACGCCGTGCTGGGTCCCAACGGCCTCGTATCACTAGCAGCCGAGATGACAGGCATCTCATCCGCGTGGCTGTAACGGATCCTGCAGCCACGTCTCGATGCCTGAGTCAACAGATGGGGACGTTTGCAAGACAACAACCATCTGCATGAACAGTTCGACAACGTTTGCAGCAGCATGGACTATCAGCTCGGAGACCACGGCTGCGGTTACCCTTGACGCTGCATCAGAGACGGGAGCGCCTGCGATGGTGTACTCAACGACGAACCTGGGTGCACGGATGGCAAAACGTCATTTTTTCGGATGAATCCAGGTTCTGTGTACAGGGTCATGATGGTGTCATCCGTGTTTGGCGTCATCGCGGTGAACGAACGTTGGAAGCGGGTATTCGTCATCGCCATACTGGCGTATCGCCCGGCGTGATGGTATGCGGCGCCATTGGTTACACGTGTCGGTCACCTCTTTTTCGCATTGACGGCACTTTGAACAGTGGACGTTACATTTCAGATGTGTTACGACCCGTGGCTCTACCCTTCATTCGATCCTTGCGAAACACTACATTTCAGCAGGATAATGCACGACCGCATGTTGCAGGTCCTGTACGGGCCTTTATGGATACAGAAAATGTTTGACTGCTGCTCTAGCCAGCACATTCTCCAGATCACTCACTAATTGAAAACGTCTAGTCGATGGTGTCCGAGCAACTGGCTCGTCACAGTACGCCAGTAACTACTCTTGATGAACTGTGGTATCGTGTTGAAGCTGCATGGGCAGTGTACCTGTACACGCCATCCAAGCTCTGTTTGACTCAATGACGAGGCGTATCAAGGCCATTATTACGGCCAGAGGTGGTTGTTCTGGGTACTGATTTCTCAGGATCTATGCACCCAAATTACGTGAAAATGTAATCACATATCAGTTCTAGTATAATATACATTTCCAACGAATACCCGTTTATCATCTACATTTCTTCTTGGGGTACCAATTTTAATGGCCAGTTTTCTCTGCCTCGTGATGACTGGGTGTTGCGTGATGTCCTTAGGTTAGTTAGGTTTAAGTAGTTCTAAGTTCTAGGGGACTGATGACCATAGCTGTTAAGTCCCATAGTGCTAAGAGCCATTTAATGGCCAGTAGTGTATTTCTCTTACCATTAGATGGTAAGCTTGTCATAACGCCTCCACACCCACATTCCGTAAACTTCTTTCTCCTCCCCTCTTTTTTCTTTCTGTTCATCTCAATCACCAGTTTTTCCATATGACAAGCAATCTGTGCCATTACTCATTTGTATACTATTTTTTGACTTATGCAATGTAAGATTTATCGGTTCATAGTCTCTTTAGGTATTACATTATGCTTGTGTTTCATATAGATGCAGTAATAAAAATCAAAAAATTTGTGCAACAATCTGTGCACGCTATGAATTCTTCCTGCAGTTGTGTTGGTTATCTGTTTAGTATTAAGTTACCTGATGATGACTTGGATGGTGCAAGTCTGTTGATAACGAACTATTAAATAAATATTATTGTGGAACATCAATGGAGTGTACTGAAGTTGTTAATTAGTTTTGTGTTATTATTCGCCGGAGTAGATGAACAGTGTTTCTTGAAGAAGCTGTGACTTTTTATTGGTATCACTTACGGCGAAAGCTTCGCTATAGCAGTTATTTCTATGAGTGGCCCAAGTTTCATCGAACTGCGCAACTAGGCAGTGGCACATCATGCGACAGCTACTTTGGTCCTTAAGTTCTGTGCACCACCGTAGACGGAGCGCTCGCCCACCGGAAAGTTACAAGTACTCGGTCGCGACGCAGACGCGGGCGAGAACGCCCGCTCGTAAGGCCGCCCACACGCAGTCTGGCGGCACCCGCTGCTCCCATTACAGCTGTGGGAGTGCATTAGGCGCCGCGCGCTCCCCGTGCTGCCAACTCGCTGCCGGTGGCCGCAAGCTGGCGCGAACGGCCGGCCCGGCTATTAATCTTGCTACGGCCGCCTCACTTAGCCCCGGCTTAAACTTCATCCCGGCTGCCGTTGTTATGACGCGGCCGACGCCAAGATTAATTGGAGAGGATGAGCCCAGCCCGGGCCGGCCCGTCGGTCCTGGGAGAGGCGGAGGGTGAGAGAATCGCGACCGATCCGGCCGGTGGCGGCGCCGCAGCTCCCGGCTCATTCCTCAACTGCCGCATGCCACGGTGCGTCCTATTGCGCCGCCTGCAAGTATGAATTACAGACACATTTATTCACTGCCTAACCCATGCCACTGCCATTTCTCTACTTCCCGCGAAAACAAATGATGCCCCCTTTTATTTCGCTGGCGGTGCCTCACAGTGTCTTTACAAAATCACACGCTACCTCAGGCTTCACGACTGATGCTGAGAGAGCAAACATCCTTTTTTAAAATTACGCACCGTGTTCCTGGACAATATGTCACTGTATAGCTAGGAATACTGCCTAAGGAAAACAGAGTGTAAAAACATTAATGAAAAACCACTGGGCTTTCCAACTGGGTGGCAGCATTGAAATACCGCGAAGTTTCTAAAAGTGTAATATTCATCCCCTTCTGGCTAATCCAGCAGCTTTCCATCAATAGTAGGAAAGAGTGTTGCACATTGGAACACTTCTCAGACTTTCACCTTTGGCAAGCTTTGTAAAGGAAGTGTAGTATTGAGAGGCACCCACATGCCTTGCTCATACTGTGGCATCAAGCAGTCAGGCATGCAAGATGAGTGGTCTGCCAAGCGAGTGGATTCATTCTTATGTATCGAGTAACATGAACTCTCGTACTCACAATTTAGTTACAAATTATCCTCCTGTATGAATAATACGCAACGAAAACACGCATCTGACTATCAGTAATTTACAGAACTCTGACTGTTCACTACACACTGGCAATACTGCATTTTCTTTCCTTTTTATTAAACGGCTTTTATCAACAGGTGGCCATCGCACTGAATATGAGTGGCGCACACATTATAAATTCTGGACATTATGACAACATACAATTCGAAGGAAAAGGCCACCAATCTTATTCTTTTCACTATCTTATTTATTCCGATAAATTCTATAACCTAAACACACAAATTCTATAACCTACAACAATAACACATGAGAAATTCCTGCCCGCATCTCGTGGTCGTGCGGTAGCGTTCTCGCTTCCCACGCCCGGGTTCCCGGGTTCGATTCCTGGCGGGGTCAGGGATTTTCTCTGCCTCGTGATGGCTGGGTGTTGTGTGCTGTCCTTAGGTTAGTTACGTTTAAGTAGTTCTAAGTTCTAGGGGACTTATGACCACAGCAGTTGAGTCCCATAGTGCTCAGAGCCATTTGGACCATTTTTTGAGAAATTCCGCCCAGTGGGCATGGCTTTACATTGGTGATTCTCTACCTTATGGTCTCCTAATTATTTAACGCTACAGTGCACTTTCTGGATAGGATGGTGGATCTTTTATAATACCTCACACTTCAACTCTCACAATCATCATCACGAAACTTTCCTCCAGACCGAGCGGTACCGAAGGAACAAGCATAACCCACTAATCTTTTGAAACTACATTGCTACTCTCCCATGCAAACCACACATACCCAAATTACATGACATACACCACACTACAACATGGAATACAATACAATAAATAGTCACAACACTATCACTTTCAGCTTTCCCACTTCAATTAGTATTTATCCCAGTTTCACACGACACTGCCCCACTTTGTAATTCTACTTTCCTACTATGAACTCTGGAGATATATGCACGTCTTCCTGTGCAATGCAAGCCAAGTGGCGTTGCTGGATAGACGGCTGACTCACCTTGCTTCTCTCTCAGAGTTTGAATCTAGCGTCACACGGAATCATATCACGCAAAGTAATATTAAGAACATATTCATCACAAACGCGAGTCCTCAACTGATACCATGGACGAGTACTTCTCTTTATCCTTTGTCTCATACACAGATTGAGACTCACACAGTACTCACCACGTGGAAGTACTCGTCTCTAATTTCAAGTCCTGCACACGCCATTTCTTAAATATTTCAACTTATGGTACGCACGCTATTTCTTAAATATTTCAGCTTATTGTACACACGCTAGTAATTCAGCTTAACTAAAGCACACGGAAGTATTTCAACTTATTGCTACACGTGGTTTCATTGTGACCGTTGGTCACTTCCGAAGATTACTACGATCCCATTAATATTACCTGCCTGACATTTAATTCTCCCCACAAAAGTTCCCGAAATAGAGAAATTATTATTTCAAACTACTCTTAAATAGCCCACATGCATACCATGTCTCCACTCTTTTGTCTTTACGGAGCACAACTAAGACAGGCCTTAACAGCACAAGATCCAGCGGCAGAGTGCTGAAACATGGCCGTTCTTCAGGTCATCCTGCACCTCTGTCAAGGTGGGGGAAGACCATGCTACTGTATTGGTCAGCCACATTTCAGGCGCTCAAAGCTCCGGTAAGTTTCATCTCTTTGGTTCTACCAAAGGTGGCCAAAGGATCGTCTCAAAGATGATCATATACTCACATTCACTATCTGCGGCTATCAGACGACCATACATTCATTCATTTCACAGATCTCACCAAACTGGATGTAGGGATTTATTTTGTGGGAGTGCACATGTGATCAATTAAATAAATAAATTGTCATTCTTTCCCACACTGGTATCCGGCTTCGCTGTATTAATTGAAACTGAGTTGTTATTAGAAAAAATATGTTGTTCAGACAAGAATAATGAAGTATGTTGTACCTATTTTCAATGTCGGGCGGTACAGTACCCTTTCACCACCGGCTACCCATGCAGAAAAAAATGGCACGGTACTATCCTTTCAGTGCGAGGGTAGTTCCGAACATTTTTTTTAAAGTAAACTGTATTAGAACAAACGTAGCAAGTCATCATAATAACCAGGAGGAGACCTTAGCCCCTGATGACCTCAAATAGACGACCAAATGCTGTTACTTTACCAAATTATTGACACAGTTGTTCCATTATTGTACTCTCCACAATCCGGAGTAACGTACAGATACAAATTTACAACAATCCACATGACAAATAAAACATTACATCATACAAATAAAAAATAATGTTGAGATAAAAATTTGCTTAGTTACTGGGATCTTCGTTATTTTTATGAGTAATCCAAACTTCACTAATTCTATGACAAATAAAAAAATTACTAATTGTACTCATGAAATTTTAAATAGCTCACCGTCCAAACACAGAACAAGTAATCTGACATTCATAAATTGCGTTGTAATAATCTTTACACGACAATATCTAAATACAAAACAAAATCAACAAAAGAAAAAAATTTCGTACACTAGTTACACGTAGAAGTCAGGCTCCATATCAGTACTCTAATATATACATCAAACCTACAGAGAAATAAAACTGAGAAGAAAAACAATGAAATATACCACAAGTTACATACTGGTTACGTAATATAGTCGACTTAAGCAATTGCCACCACTACTCAACCGTGAGTTTAACCTTATCCTTGTCCACCAGTACAAATTCCTGCTGAGCCAGTCAGTCCATCAACTTTGATCAATACACACAGTAAATAGTTTAGCAATAAGTGCTTGAATCCACCAGTAGCTCTCGTATCTTACTCTACTGCTCATTTCTCTGTTGTTACACATTTGGACGACAAGAACTTGCATTTCAACTAGCCTTCGTTACACTTTAATGTGAAATGTCACCACTGTGATAATGAAAATAAGTGGCTTCAGTCAACACACCAACAAGATCATTACTGTCCATGACATCAAAATGCATCAATTAATTCCGATATTTGTTGTGCAGTGCAAACTCTTGTCCCCTGTGACAACCTTACTGACCTATGCAACAAGAGCCGCTACGTTAGTATTACGCCACTGGCTAATAATTAAAGCATCATTGTACCAAATTTTCTAATAAGCATGCTACGTGAACTGGTACCCCAGAATAAACAAAAAAAAACACTAACTATTCTAAACACAAATGTTAATGAAATACAATTACACTTGCTGTCCCTTCAGGAATGAAACATATAAAAAAATTTACACAATTACAAGTACAAATACATTATTCCCTATCTTGCGAATTACACGGAATCATTTCATTCTGTGATTTTTTTGGGGTCAAAAAAGTTACTGACAGGTTCCCCAGAAACACTGTCTCGGTGTCAAAGCTCTCCCATGGTTACCCGGACGAAAGTCTTTAAGTCACTCAAATCGGCATTTTGACCACGCACTGAACAGTAAACTGTATCTCACATTAAACACAAATGTCATAGTCACTCTCAGAGTACCATCCACACGAATCTGGTCGTTCAGAAGTGGCCCTACAACTACTATTACCCACGGTTCTGTCCTTTAAGTTTATGGTGTAATTAAAAGCCGTAAGTTCCAACAAACAGCACTTATTCCCGCACCAATTAAAGAAATGTCTCCCACTACAAATGCAAATGGCAATGTCCCACTCTAGTTTCTTGCATTCATACAATAATTAGTCACCAAACGACAACTGTCCTCTTTAAGTATACCAAACGTCCCACATGCAATTCACAAAGCACACTTAACAAGTCACTGCCAAAAGTTTATGGATCCCACCGTTCAGTGGTCAAGACAAAGCGAAACGATCGTCCTGTCTGCTAAAGACAAAATCTTTTCCACCACTCACAATGTGAAAACACCAGTCCTTCACTTTCCACCTTATCTTACTTCACGGCTCCACAGTCCAGTACTAGTTAATAGCTGCTGATAACAAATGCCCGCCGGACTCTGCCCCGCATCGTTCATTCTGCCGTGGCGCCGCCACGCACGCCGTTGAGCAGAAGAAACCACCCGCTGTTGCCTCTGCGGGATACTTTCCCCAGTCGTAAGGGTGGCGGAACTTATGAATGGCCAGTGATACGTGCGTGTCGCCCCAGGCCGTTGACCTGCTGTAGTGGGCGCGTGGAGTGTACCCCGACCGGCAGTGGAGTGGGGAGTGCCGCCGTTCTGTTGCCGACGTCTGCTTGGCTTATGTGGTACGGGCGTGTTCTGTGTAGCCCCTCAGCACTACGACACCCAATCAGTCAGACCCTTCCATGCATCTCGCAACATTACAGACAAAAGGATATTCTTACAGTATTTAAATGCTCATTGATTACATGTATGATCTATTAGATACATTGGTAATAAAAGAATCTTTGTTCCAAAAAACGTAAAATCATACATCCTAGTTTTCTACAGATACAACATCAACATTTATCCCTTTTCTATATACGGCCCACACTTGTGCTATTGATTGTACCTGTCGTCCCTCATACAAAACATGAAGGTGTAAAAAAAAAAAAATGGAATAAGAAGCAATCTATACAGCTCATAATTACAATATCAAATAGTAGACTACTCTAACATCCTATCACAGTGAAAATATTAGAAACTGTTTATTCTAAAACTACAATATACAGTGAACCTTCGTGCTTGTGACAGACTGAAATTAATACCCCTTGAAAGTGTTCTAACAAAAAAATAAGAAATAATCTACACAGCTCACAATTACCCACCACATATTATTAAATAGTAAACTACTTTAACATCCTAACACCATAAACATTTTAGAAACTGATGACTATAAATCTACAACATACAATGCACCTTTGTGCTTGTGACAGACTGAAATTAGTATCTCGTTATATATTTTACATTTTATTATATATAACAACATTTCTAGGACACGTATGTACCATCCACATGTCAGATCCTGACCTGCCATCGAGGTTCATCCCAATCAAACAATAAAACACAATAATGTTTTAGTTATGGATCGGTAGCATCCCCTTTACAGGAGTGTGCGCATTGATCACACTACTCTACGACTCTCACTCACCAGACATCACATTTTCCTTCTCATTCAACCCATTAATACACTAACAGAATAGGTCTAGAAGTCAGCTAACCCTAACACCACCACACTCACGACAACATACCATACCTTTGCTCCCCTATACTCAACCACATAGCACATGAAGCTGTTTCGGAGATAGCTTTCCAGTCTCCGAATTCGTCGTTTCACTCTGGCACCTCTCTCCATCGGCTTACCTCTGCATTCACTTTACCGATTATTCATCCTGCTAAATATCGACTTAGAATTGCGACATTTCATCTAAGAACAAAAAATACACAAATTATTCATCCTGCAAAATAACTGTACACATTCTTGGTACCGTTTTGATTAGTTGTACTGGTACCGGGCTTCAACAACAACAACAACAAAAATTATTTTTTTTGTATAGCAAATGTTATGGTAAGAATTAGATTTACACTTATATTACATCTTACGTCAGTATTCCACAATGTTCACACCATCTGGATCTCATACTCCCTTTATGTCCCTTCACGTTGTGCAGTTGTCCTCGTTTCTGCTTGATACTTATTCATATGACAAAAAATACGTACATACACCACTCTGTCGACTCCTGTTCATGACTCATTCGACCAGTCTATTCCGTCATACTTCCTGACATCCCGCCTGAAAATTCTTATGTTCGATTTTTGACCCTGCACAACGTTACACACCACTAATAAATACACTGACTATCTACCAAAAATTGCCTACTTTCGATCTATCCTTAACTTTTCCATAATATGATGTTAGAAATGTGATGAAGCCCACGAGATTGTTTTCCCTTGATCGTCTCAATCAGTACAGCATTTTCATGGACAATCCGCCTCACTCTGAATGGTCCACTACACACCGTAAAGAATTTGCTAGTTAGGAATCTGTGCTTCTTAGATAATTGATGAGTTTTAATTAGAACCTTGTCTCCTACTGCCAATTCGATCTTACGGATCTTTCCTTTCTGCTTCTCCTGCCTATCCTTAGCTGCTTTCTTAATACGCTCTATCGCAACCTTGACAATTTCTGTGTGCCTCTGCTTTCCTGATCGCGGAAAATCTACTAGCTCCCTGACTCGATCTGGTGGTGGTTCATTCTTTAGTACCGTAGTTGGTGATAAACCAGTTGCTCCATGTGGTAGCTCATTGAGGATGTCCTGAAAATCTTTGAGAAAAATACTCCAACTTCTATGTTGCCTATGGCAATAGATCTTACACAACTTTCCCAGTTCTTTTACCACTCTTTCACTGGGGTTACTTGCAGCATGGTATCGGGATATGAACACCGGTTTTATCCTTCTTCTCTTCAGTGTGGTTAGCCATTGTCTGGATCTATATTGTGGTCCATTGTCAGCTATGAACTTTTCTACAGTTCCTACTTCTCGCAAAAAGTTTTTAACGATCGCTGCTGCCACTGTCCTACCCGTCGCACGTTTCAATGCGGTAAAAGTCACATACTTCGACACCAATTCCACTGCTACTAAAACATATCTATATCCCTGCACTGACTTAGGTAGCGGGCCAAACAAATCTGTTGCTCCGAATTCCCTCAATCTACCTGGCACTATCGGAAAAAGCGGTGCTTTGCATGAGATAGTTAACGATTTTGCCTTCTGGCACAATTTGCAACTACCAAGCACGTTCTTGATGCTCCTCTCCATACTAATGAAATAAACGGATTCCCTTAACTTCTTACAGCATGCCGGCCGAAGTGGCCATGCGGTTAAAGGCGCTGCAGTCTGGAACCGCAAGACCGCTACGGTCGCAGGTTCGAATCCTGCCTCGGGCATGGATGTTTGTGATGTCCTTAGGTTAGTTAGGTTTAACTAATTCTAAGTTCTAGGGGACTAATGACCTCAGCAGTTGAGTCCCATAGTGCTTAGAGCCATTTGAACCATTTTGAATCTTACAGCATTTCCTTGCCCCGTAATGCCCGTAGCTTAGGTGCGTGTACCAGATCAACTCGTTGACTATTTCATTTCGTATACACAACACCCAGTCCTGTGTGTTGGACCCCGTTCTGAATTGTATAAAAGTGCGCTATATTGGCATCTAAGTTCGCTCTAACTCTGTCCTTCACCGTTCTCCATGACGCGTCTTTATCCTGCTCTTTCGCGATATTTGTGAGTACCGCCCCTAAGTATTTCTCGAACGGCACGCCCTGCATATACAATATATCATATCTGTTCTCGTTTACCTCCTCGTCAAAGCATTGACCATGACCTACTGGGTTCCTTGACAACGCATCTGCCACTATATTCTGTGGCCCAGGAATATACATGACCGAAAACTGAAACTCCTGTAAATAGAGTGCCCACCTAGCGAGTCGTCTATGGTTAAGTTTGGCTGACATCAGAAACTGTAGTGACTTGTGGTCAGTATAGATTTTAGTATGCCTCCCATACAAATAGTATCTAAACTTACTAAAACCCCATACTATTGCCAAAGCTTCAAGCTCAGTTACCGTGTAATTTCTCTCAGCTTTGCTAAGCACTCGGCTCGCAAATGCAATAGGTTATTGTATTACTTCTCCTCCTTGCTCTTGCTCTTGGAACAATGTTACCCCAAGTCCACTACGGGAACTGTCCGTGGCCATACAAAACTCTTTCCCTAGGTTTGGATGCCCGAGAAGAGGTGACGATAGCAGTGCCTTCTATAACGCCTCATACTCTTCCTGTGCGACAGGGTCCCAATTCCATACCGTTTTCTTTCCAGTCAGCTGACATAGTCTGGGTGTCGCTGCACCCCCAATCTTAATGAACCTCCTGTAAAAATTGATTAATCCTAAATAACCCCGTAGCTGACGTTTTGTTCTTGGCACCTGAAAATCTCTGATTGCTTCGAGTTTGTCTGGATTTGGTCTTATTCCCTCTGGTGTCACAATGTGACCTAGAAACTCGATTTCTTTTCGTCCAAATTCTCACTTTCCCAAATTCACGGTTACCCCATGTCTCTCCAATGCACCGAGCAATATGCTTAACGTTCTATTGTGGTCTTCCCAGTTTCTTTCGGCTATCAGGACATCATCCGCGTACTGTGTTACCTTATCTTTTATTTCATTAGGAATGACAGTATTTAGCGCTCTGATAAATGCCGCGGATGATACATTTAACCCAAATGGTAGCTTCCGGAATTGATACGATTTCCTGTAGCACAAGAAAGCAGTGTATCTTCTACACCCCCTATCTAACTCCACTTGCCAGAAACTCATTCTCAAATCAACTGAGCTGAGAACTCTGATCCCGTGGAACTTTTGTAGCAATTCGTCAAGTGTCAGCGGCCGATCTGTCTCTGGCTCTATTATCTTATTAATCCTTCTTGCGTCCAAAACTAATCTAATTGACCCATCCTTTTTTTCAACACAAACTAAAGGGCTGTTGTACGGACTGGATGCTGGTCCGATAATCCCTTGTTGTAGCATGCTTTCGATCTCAGCTTCCACTCTTTCTTTGTACACAACAGGTGTCGGGTACACTTGGGCCCTAAACTGTTTATGAGGCTTGACCTTGAATCTATACACAAAATTTCTTATTGTACCCGCAGCATGTTTAAATACCTTTCTATTCTCGTATAAAATTTTCTGCAATTCCCCGTAGACCGTGGTCCCTCGTAAATGCCAGATTTTCTCCCTGATCTCCTCCTCCAAACATTTATGAATTTCCTTCTTCTCTTGTTCGAACCCCGTATTCTGTGCTTCTCTACCGTACTTTACCGCCAGACATAATGCTAAGTGTGCGTTATCTTTAGCATATAAGCAATTGCCGAATCTTAATGTAATTTCCTCCGAATCTCGTTTCAACTCCATCGAACCATTTCTCATGTTAACGACTGCTTTATATTGGTTCAAAAAATTAACGCCTAATATCCCTTCAACAGTTAGAGATGACACAATCATGAACACTGTACTAAACCTCTTCGCCTGGCACACAAAGTCTACCTGCGCTTGTAACTTCACCTCAATTCCCTTTCCTGTAATTGCCCCTCTCACTGTTGTCCTTTGCAATGGCGACGTTGGCCATGGTTTTGTAAGACTACAACACTTAAACACATCTTCCCTCAAAACACTCATTACACTGCCTGTGTCGATGACACAAGGTACGATTACATTATTTATTTCTGCGCTAATTATTGGGTGGACTTCACTCCCCACATCTCCTACCTCCTCTAACAGATTCTCCCTTAGTTTTCCGTAATCGATATACCTAATATTTACATCATTAATAGTCCTGGTTTGAACCCGTCTATCATGTAGTCACCTTCTTGTCCCTCCGTCATTGTGACAGTGATTGTCCTGTCGTGAACCCACTGACTGCCTATCCTCTCTTCGCCCATCATTTTCATTTTCCCTTCTTCTTCCATCTCTGTCCCATCTTGTATTTTCACGGTTTGCTGGTCGATATCCCCATGAATTCTGCCCCCTATTTCCTCGCCATCTTCCATTTCCATCATTCCTCTGATTCCATGCTCTCCTGTCATTCTGACAGTTTCTGCCGTTCCTATCCTCAACTCTGTCTGACCTATGAGTCGCGTCGCCGTTCACAATGTTGCTCTCATTACCCAGTTCCTGTAACAAGTGCTGAAATGACGCGGAATCGTCTAAGCCTCTGCCTACTATCACTATATCTCTGCGCAATCTCACTGGCAACTTCGTTATACAGATCCTAATGAGCTCCCCAGTTTCGTATGGCACATCCAAATACCTATCTTGTAGCTACTACAGTCTTTAATAACTTCCTGCATTTTCGCTCTAGCCTCGTCCCTCAAATGGTTACACACAAACTTCATTTTGAGGAGCGGTCCCCACGATGAAGGCAATGAATCTTGAAATTGAGAGAGCCACAGGCATGGATGTTGGTAATTATCAGGATCCGGAAAACAAGTGTACGTTTGTATCGACACGAAGTGCCTCCTACATTCTTCTTCTGCATTTATGTTTTCCGACCTTGGACTATACCCAGTTGGGTTTGCCACCTGTTTTATCCGACACAGCCGTTCTTCTAACTCTCTGAGTTCGTCTTCCTCTTTCTGCCTGTTTTCGTTTTTTGAATTTATCTCACTCTCCCTCTGCAGTCTACCTGGTGGTGTTTCACCTTCACTTCTGCACGCTAATTGCAACTGTGCAAGTTCTTCCCTATGTTTCCTATTTGTTTCTAATTGTGCATCTTTAAACTGTAATAGTGATTGTATCTCCTCCTGGTCGGCATAAACCTCTCGCTGCGTACTGTCAGAGCCTGTTTCGCCTCTCATACTGATCTTTTCTACATCTGCGCTAATCGTATTCATTCTGATCACTACCTCCGCAACTTCATCCCTGTGTTTATTTAGCGCCACTTCCTGCCGGGTGACTTGAGCTTCCACGCTGTCTATTGCCACTAGTTTATCTGCAAGTAAGTCCTCCACTATCTCTTTGATTCGCTCATCCGGCAACACGTCCCTACGTTCTGTAATATCGCTCTCCATTGCACTTATTCGTACCTCCAAATTATTGGCTTTTTCTTTCATGGCATCACATACTTGCTTCAACGCATCCAGATTTTTCTCCCCCTCGTCTAACCGATTATTATCTGCAGACAGATGCTCATCGATAACTGTGTGTAGCTTCCTCGTTGCCTCTTTATTTCCCTTATCCATTGCCTCCAATCTTTCCTTATTTGCTTCCAATCTTTCCTTATTCTCCCTATCCATCGCTTCCAATCTTCCCTTATTTGCTTCCAATATTTCCTTAGTCTCCCTATCCTTCGCTTCCAATCCTTCCTTATTATCTCTATCCATCGCTTCCAATCTTTCCTTATTTGCTTCAAATCTTTCCTTATTCTCCTTATCTCTCTCCTTATTATCTCTATCCATCCTCTGTAAAAACTGCAGTAGCACATTGTCATTTGCTACTTTCGGTGCACTCACCTCGTTCGCCTGAGAAACTGTAGCTTCGCTAAGGGTAGCTGCACTTTCACTGCATACCTGACCTAGTCCCGGCTCGCCCGCGTCGTCGGGAAAAGCCACCGATTGTGGAGAAAGCCCGCCGCTCAAAGGATCATCTAGCCGCGGTCCACTGAACAATTCAGCCCCTTTCGAGTGTTTGCCATTCTCGCTCATTAGCCCATGGTCGACACCTACTTCCTGCTGCACTGCTACGTTCACCCCAGAATCACTATTCTCCATGGTGACTACACTTTTCGACTGCGACCTAATTACTACGGACATTACTGAAAAAAAATTATGCAACGATCTTCCAGCCTTGAACAATACAGCAATTAATTACATAAAAAATTAAAGGTACTCACCTATCCAGAAAGAAATTGCAAACAAAAAAATTTTACTTCTTAGCGCTATCACAATATATTCCATCAAAAAAAAAAAATAAAAAAAATCTTAACAGGATACCCTAACAGCAAAATATCCTGGCAGGGCCGAAATTATGAGAGGCACCCACATGCCTTGCTCATACTGTGGCATCAAGCAGCCAGGCCTGCAAGATGAGTGGTCTGCCAAGCGAGTGGATTCATTCTTATGTATCGAGTAACATGAACTCTCGTACTCACAATTTAGTTACAAATTTCCTCCTGTATGTATAATACGCAATGGAAACATGAACTGACTATCAGTAATTTACAGAACTCTGACTGTTCACTATGCAGTGGCAATACCGCATTTTCTTTCCTTTTTATTTAACGGCTTTTATCAACAGGTGGCCATCGCACTGAATATGAGTGGCGCACACATTATAAATTCTGGATATCATGACAACATACAGTTCGAAGGAAAAGGCCACCAATCTTATTCTTTTCACTATCTTATTTATTCCGATAAATTCTATAACCTAAACACACAAATTCTATAACCTACAACAATAACACATGAGAAATTCCGCCCAGTGGGCATGGCTTTACATTGGTGATTCTCTACCTTATGGTCTCCTAATTATTTAACGCTACAGTGCACTTTCTGGATAGGATGGTGGATCTTTTATAATACCTCACACTTCGACTCTCACAATCATCATCACGAAACTTTCCTCCAGACCGAGCGGTAGCGTCACACGGAATCATATCACGCAAAGTAATATTAAGAACATATTCATCACAAACGCGAGTCCTCAACTGATACCATGGACGAGTACTTCTCTTTATCCTTTGTCTCATACACAGATTGAGACTCACACAGTACTCACCACGTGGAAGTACTCATCTCTAATTTCAAGTCTTGCACACGCCATTTCTTAAATATTTCAACTTATGGTATGCACGCTATTTCTTAAATATTTCAACTTATTGTACACACGCTAGTAATTCAGCTTAACTAAAACACACGGAAGTATTTCAACTTATTGCTACACATGGTTTCATTGCGACCATTGGTCACTTCCGAAGATTACTACGATTCCATTAATATTACCTGCCTGACATTTAATTCTCCCCACAAAAGTTCCTGAAATAGAGAAATTATTATTACAAACTACTCTTAAATAGCCCACATGCATACCATGTCTCCACTCTTTTGTCTTTATGGAGCACAACTAAGACAGGTCTTAACAGCACAAGATCCAGCGGCAGAGTGCTGAAACATAGCCATTCTTCAGGTCATCTCGCACCTCTGTCAAGGTGGGGGAAGACCATGCTACCGTATTGGTCAGCCACATTTCAGGCGCTCAAAGCACCGGTAAGTTTCATCTCTTTGGTTCCACCAAAGGTGGCCAAAGAATCGTCTCAAAGAAGATCATATACTCACATTCACTGTCTGTGTTTAGCAGACATCCATACATTCATTCATTTCACAGATCTCACCAAACTGGATGTAGGGATTTATTTTGTGGGAGTGCACATGTGATCAATTACATAAATAAATTGTCATTCTTTCCCACACTGGTATCCGGCTTCGCTGTATTAATTGAAACTGAGTTGTTATTAGAAAAAATATGTTGTTCAGACAAGAAAAATGAAGTATGTAGTACCTATTTTCAATTTCGGGCGGTACTGTACCCTTTCAGTATATTTTCTTATTTCAGTTTTAAATGGAGCATACAATTTTTGCATGGTACTGTATTTTTCCTCGTATTCGGGAGGACGACGGTTCAATCCCGTCTCCAGCCATCCTGATTTAGGTTTTCCGTGATTTCCCTAAATCGTTTCAGGCAAAATGCCGGGATGGTTCCTTTGAAAGGGCACGGCCGATTTCCTTCCCCATCGTTCCCTAACCCGAGCTTGCGCTCCGTCTCTAATGACCTCGATGTCGACGGGACGTTAAACAACTCTAACCTAACCTAACCTAACCTGAAATTACAAAAATTATTCCGGGAAAGGAAGTTTTCTTCACGCGTGAAAAAATGTTTCAAGGGGTATGGTACTGGGTGTACCCATACCAGAGTCTGCAGCGCGCATCAATAGCACAGACATTAGCGAGAGCTCGCTGGAATCCGCAACAATGAACGAGGGGCGCTCCTGAAGACACACCCTCTCTCCCAGTACCGTTGTCTGTCGCACGGGGTTCGATATAGAGCCGAGCAAGGACTTGGTCTGTCCCTCTTTGTGACCTCTGATGTAGTCAATATCACCTAGTTAGAACACCAGTGCTATTCATTTCTCAGATGGAACTGTACTTTTGACAGTGTTGAAGTGGTACTTCAAGAGTAGAGTTTGAAACTGTGTGCATAAAGTGATGCTTTACTTTTCGAAGATAGTTGTCAATATTTGACGCGCCCCTGTGGCAATGGACGGTATAACGTTAAGTGAATATTTTCAACATTCTTGTAATAAAGAGAATTAATGTTTCACATGCTGTAGTTCTGATCAGACATCTCCCACAGCAATCGAAGTATTATGACCGGACGATTGCAGTTTCGTCAGGTCATGACAAGGTGCAACATAGTCACGTCCGACGAACAAACATGCTAAACAAATTTAAAACTGTTGCAATCGACAAAATATTGCCAGTTATATGTTGAATGATTTATTGTGTACCAATAATCCGTAAGTGAAATCAGATTAATTTAAAATATTATCAAAAACTGGATTCAAGTTAAATACATTTTGAAACAGAAGATTTATCGAAAGCTGCGGGGGATTAGCCGATCGATCTAAGGCGCCGCAGTCACGGACTGTGCCGTTGGTCCCGGCGGAGGTTCGAGTCCTCCCTCGGGCGTGGGTGTGTGTCTTTGTCCTTAGCATAATTTAGGTCAATGGCGATAAAACACATGACTGCGGATGATTAAAAATTGGAAAACTTTTCCCAGTCTGCCACAATATGAACGCAACCTGCGCCGATCGGCGCCTTATAACAAGTAGTAACAAAGTTATCTTTATAACTACCTGCTGGGAATATCAAAATTTAAATATGTTCTTATTGATATTATTGATCTACTACTACAATGATTATTGGTGTGTTAACCATATTGTTTGGTATTCGTTGAGGTCAGACCTGTATTACAAAATTTATATAATAATATTTCTGCTTCAGTCCTGGAAACGTGTCATACCAATAAATATTGGTGACTGACACAGAAAATGTATTTTATAAATACACAGCCTGTCACGGTTCGGCACCTACCTGGAGAAGTATCTACACTCGGTAGTTACTCACACATGCTGGTTCACCATCTGAAAACCTACACTTTGTTATCAAAAGTATCCATCACCCCCAAAAACTTACGTTTTTCATATTAAGTGCATTATGCTGCCACCTACTGCCAGGTACTCCATATCAGCGACCGCAGTAGTCATTAGATATCGTGACAGAGCAAAATGGGGCGCTCCGCGGAACTCATGGACTTCGAACGTGGTCAGGTGATTGGAAGTCACTTGTGTTATACGTCTGTACGGGAGATTTCAACACTCCTAAACATCCCTGGGTCCACTGTTTCCGGTGTGATAGTGAAGAGAAAACATGAAGGGACACGTACAGCACAAAAGCGTACAGGCCAACCTCGTCTGTTGACTGGCAGAGACCACCGACAGTTGAAGAGGGTCGTAATGTGTAATAGGCACACATCTATCCAGATCATCACATGGAAATTCCAAACTGCGTAAGGATCCACTGCAAGTACTGTAACAGGCGGGAGATGAGAAAACTCGAATTTCATCGCTGAGCGGCTGCTCATAAGCCACGCATCACGCCGGTAAATGGCAAACGACATCTCGCTTGGTGTAAGGAGCGTAAACATTGGACGATTGAACAATGGAAAAACAATGTGGTGATCCGATTGCAGAGTGTCGGTACGGCGAATGCCCGGTGAACGTCATATGCCAGGGTGTGTAGTGCCAACAGTAAAATTCGGAGGCGATGGTGTTACTGTGTGGTCGTGTTTCTCATGGAGGGGGCTTGCACCCCTTGTTGTTTTGCGTGGCACTATCGCAGCACAGGCCTGAAATGATGTTTTAATCACCTCCTTGCTTCCCACTGTTGAAGAGCAATTCGGGGATGGCGATTACATTTTTCAACACGGTAGAGCACCTGTTCATAATACACGGCCTGTGGCGGAGGAGTTAGACGACAATAACATCTCTGGAATGAACTGGCCCTCACAGAGTCGTGGCCGGAATCCTATAGAACACCTTTGGGATGTTTTGGAACGCCGCCTTCTTGCCAGGCCTCACCGATGCTCTCCTCAGCGCAGAACTCTGTGAAGAATGGGCTGCCATTCCCCAAGAAACCTTCCACAACCTAAATGAACGTATGCCTGCGAGATTGGGAGATTCATCAAGGATAAGGGTGGGTCAACACAATATTGAATTCCTGCATTACCGATGGACGGCGCCACGAATCTGTAAGTCATTTTCAGCCAGGTGTCCGGATACTTCTGATTACATAGTATATGTGACACGGTTCTGTGTGCAACTAAGTGAAAAGTGAAACACTTGCGAGGTGCTGGGGCTAGCAGTGTATTTAACACTAAATTCTTCTAGAATCTACATATGTAAATGATGCTCTAAGCCCCCCCCCCCCCCCCTATTCTAACTCCGACTTTTGCTGCTGCACAAGGATTAAAAAAAATACGCAAACTGACTCTAATCAACCCTGCCAGTGGAGTAGAAGAGAGTTTGGCACCTGCAATAATTTAATTTGATAAATAAGTTAAATAAACGAAGGTTTCATTAACATAGTGAGGAATGATAGGGTTGCTCTACCGATTAACAGAATGAAAGTTCTGTCCAAAATAACAATATGATTTATTAAGACTAAACACAAAATAATAAACAAAAACACATGAAACATTTACAATACATCAAATTGGCTCAAATTGGATACTGAAACAAACGCTGTGAATGTGAAGTTGTCCCTAAACTAGATTGTGAGGATTATGACGAAGTGGTATGTGGAGCCAATTCCTTGCAACTCAAATCTTAAGAGAAAACACATAGCCAACCCAACATCAATTGCTGCTACCCAAGACAGAACAAAGTTAGAAAAAGACGAACAGGCGCGCTCTGCTGAGCTCTGATTATCACCTAGGAAAATCCCTGTCTGCCGGTGCTGCGGACATACATTACCAATCTGTCTTTTTAACTGCAAGAACACGATTTGGCGTACCGGAGGAGATGGCTGGTTGCTTCGACGGCCCGTCGTGGTGATGATAATGTCACGAGTATAGTCTGAAACAAATTATCCTGGCTTGGTTGTTCCAGACTAAAGACTTCCTAGCAATACAAATCGCCTCTGAGGGAGATGAAGAAAGCTCGCCACACAATTACTGACGGTACAGTGATTGATTTTAACAAGTGAAGTCACCCAGTAACTCCGATACAGTCAACATTAGCCAAAACTGCTCAAGACAGACAACATAGGCCTCTTGTACACAGAACGCTCAATTGCCAACTGTACACGGAAAGTTACATTGAAGTCGAAACTTCAGCAACTTCGTTAAACAGTTACAATTAAATAAAAGTATATTAGGCAGCCCACGGAAGGCAGGCTGACCCTAGCAGCGAGAGCTCAGTCTTGTAACCTACTTCCACCGAAAGGCGAGAGACGACTACTCACAAGAGCACCCGTACAGGCCGAACACACAACATTCCCGCCCCCACGACAGTGGCCGTGGTTAAACGTTCCAATCAGCAACTCGAAAACCGGCGGAATATTCCACTCTATTGCCGGAGCACTACCATTTCACCAATGGAGATTCTTGGCGCCAATTTCTGCGCTGATTTTGCTACGTCACGGAGCTATGCCCTGAGCAAGCCAATCACAGTTACTATTTTTCAGAAAGCGCGGGAATTTTCCCGCCACAACTACCTGGGTACACAAGTCATTCCCACGCCTCGCTGGTAGCCCGCCAGAAAGTGTTTTCGCTAAGTTTCTGCGAAGTAACGGAACCTCTAGCCCAGCCGCTACTTCAGGCCCCTGCGGGCATGTCTCTTGACAATGTCGGCGTCTGGAAAGCATTCACTCGACTGCCTCACACCCGTCGGCTTAACCCTCTCGAGATCAGCAGTGCCCGCCTGTCACCGGACCACCTGGGTGACAAGAGACACTGCGTGGGAAGTCTGCGTGTGAAGGAATAGCAACTTTTCACCGCATGCAATTAGAGACGAAAATCGTAAGATAGAAATATGAGAGGGGGCTCATGCCACCTCTGATAGCCCCTACGCCATTTTAGATTGCAATTGGTGAGCGGTTGGCTCACTTAGGAGCAAGGTAGTGAGTCAATCACCCAAGAACAATCTTACAAGCTGACTCTACATGCCGCACTCTATAAAAAAAAAACCACTGCAACCGAAAAATGCAGCTCATAGAGGGAGGATTATTTATGATGTAGCCAACTTCACCTCCTTAATATGGAACACTAACACTCACATCACACATCCATACCCAGGGAGCCCCTTCCAAACACCAATTCACACAGACATTCATGCTCTAAATATGGCCCGGGCATGTGAGCCAAATATGGAGCAGTTTATTCTTTACAATCAGAGTTGGAGTGCTCCACAATTAAATGCCCAAGATTTTACAACAATTTGAATCATGAAACTAACCTGAACTCACTCACACATGATACTATTTAAGTTAACAGTCGCTTTGTGAGCTTTCAGAATCTAGTTACAACCTCCGATTCATTCTGTCTCCCTGCAGCAAGAATAACCTTTACAAAATGTTCCCTGAACAGATGGTCCATTCACAATGACAGTGGTGGTATCTGCTTCAGTTTATGGGGACTTCAGGCACACTGTTTGCATACACACAACAATAAATACAAAATACAAAAAAAACATCATGGTGTGGAGAACAATACAGTAATTTGTAATAAAAAGTACAGTGTAAAACGCAAACACATACAAGGTATAACATACATTACAAGAAACAACACTAGAGAAAGAAATTTAAAAAAAACCAAGGTTCATGGGGCATCAAGTTGTGTGTGCACATTGCACAATGTTTATGACTGTGCTGAGAATGAGGCACTAAATCACATTGTTAGAAATATTCGAAGCACTTCACAAATTCCACAGTACTGACATCACATAGGGCTAAACGTCGGGTGTTGTTGCTACGTTGTTGCAACAGCAATAGGGTGTGCTGGAGCATCTGCAGTACTCTGTTGAGATTGCAGCAAGGCCCATGCATATGATCACGGCAGTATGATAGGAAGACACAATGATACTCTCTCTTCACGTCGATTAATTGTCTCTGAGGTCTACTTGTTGGGATACATCACTAGTCTAGGTCTCTTCTCTCGCTGGACAGTACGTTTCCCAATATTCCAGTCCGACGAGGGATGATGGCACGTGGAGTGACTCCACAAGTGTGTGAGGTCATCCATACAGGATCGAACTAGGAGCGACGATTGCTACAACTGCTCTCTAATAGAGAGGAGAAGTTAGAAATGAGACCATTCATTTGTTAGTGTGGCACAATACTGCTTTGTGTATGCAGATCGGCCAATGCTAGTGAGTTGTAAAAACCCAAACAGGTGAGTATATAGCGTCTCCTTCTGTCCTGAGGCTCATGAGGCGCAGGTTCTGACACGATATGTGATCTTCTTCATGTACTCACGACAACGTGGTCTGCCGCAGGGTATCCCTCCAAAAGGCTGCCGCGTCCAGAGAGCTAGCAGGCTTTCGCGTGTGGGTCGCGTGTCAGTGTCAACAGCCAGCCTCACTTTCGCTCGTGGCCCGGCGAGGGCTGCCTGCCGCCTAATCCCTCAGGTATACGGCCCGGTGACTGTCAGCTTGTAGGACCGGATGCTCTCGCGCCCTTCACGTCAGGTGGCACGCTGACACTCTCTTCTTGCAGGTAGCCGATGACCTCTTGTTTTTGCTCCGGCTGGCCTCTGCATTGCCACGATCCCCATCATCTGCACAATTCTTACAAAAATCTTATGCCTAACTTTTCCCCATGACCTTCTATGTTATAATAAATTTACATAACGATACATTGATGGTCTGTCATTTCAGACACTCTAATTTTAATTTTATAGTTATTTATCTGTAGCTATCATTATAACAAAATCTTGGTGTATCTAATCTAGACATGGAAATAATTTATTTTGATATTGGTGTAGAGACCGATCTCAGTATTGTACATGGTGTGTGATAACTGATGCTATGTAATGGATGAACAACTAAATGTGCGGGCCCGCACCAATATTACTATTACTTATATAGATCGACAGTAGACATGCTCAAGAATTAACTACCATATGCCAACGATCTACATTCTATGTCTTCTGAATAAATTATGTTATTATGCAGGCTGAAGTTTTACTGAGCTATAAAGAACATGCAACTATTCTACGTTCGCTCGCCGGTCGTCCCTCCATCTCGGGTCTGTGATTTGATGACTTGAAAAATAGCATCCCAACAGGCGCGTGCCAAACACTTGTGGTAGAAAACCGCCACAATATTAAGGATCTAGTTATTGTAAAATCCTAAAGTTTAATTTATCCTAGTATATGGCACTCTCCCATTTTTTTTTTACCTTATACAACACTCTTACATAATTCCTGTTACGCTGAGATGTCTCGCTGCTCGCCGCTGTTGACGACAGTGATGTGCGCACCGTACGACACGGCCTCCGAGTTCTCACTACGCCTCACTGAAACTCCAGAGACTGGGTTAGCCATGGCTATACAAGACAATAAATTTATAGTTGCAACTTCTTTTTCTATGTTATGCAGTATTCGCGATCAAAGCACACCTTCCCAGAGGCAATGTAATATGACCAAGCCAGGACTGGTTCCTGTTGAGGATTCCGTCGCCCACCACACACCAGCTACACAGTATGTCACGAATTTCCAAGTATAATTCCTTGGTTATTCATCTGTGACAGTCACAAGCAGCACGCTAAATCCCCAACTAGCACATTGGCATGGTAGGCTTTATGCCCGCATTTCTACCGTCTAGGCCCTAGGGCACCATTGGAGTCAAACGCTCACAGGTTCACCCCGACTTGCAAGACAACGATGCTGGTGCATCACTGTAAAAACTATACTGCCCATGTTCATCCTCGAAATCACGCAATATACCACAATCTTGCAGTGCACTGATGCGTGCCTGCAAGCATTGGTATGAACGTCTCACGAACTGGTTGTGGCCACTATGGAGCGTATCACGATTTCTCAGAACGCTTCTAAGAGCACGTTCTTGTATGCGCCCGTTTGTGCGACATCTCCTCACTCATCATTATCCCTCAACATGGACACCAGACAGGAAAGGACTAAAACATTGCTCATGGAAAGATAGTGTCTCCTACTCCACCGACATTGGAAGTCGCGAACAGAAACAAAAAAAGGATAGCAGCAGTAAATTCTTATGCGAGACAACGCAGCGTGTTAATACTTTAGCAATCTTAACCTATTAATGCAACGATTATCGTTCCCTGAAGAAAGGGTCATATATTTGCCTATTCTACTATGTACACCACTTACACTACTACTATAGCAAGGTTCATGTATTTGCCCATTCTACTATGTACACCACTTACACTACTACTATTCCACGAACTCCTTTATGTGAGAGATGTGGTGGAGTCCTATGGACTTCTTTCCTGTCAGCGTCTCCAATTCATAAGCATTGTGGTGAGCTGCTCACCTTATACGGTACGGCCCGTTGTAAACAGAATAGAATTTTTGGTATTTTATTTTTTGTTTGTTCGAAAGTCTGAAAGACTTCACGAGCACCTTTTGTCCAATTTGGAAGTGTCGTAGACGAGCTCCCCTGTCGGCACGTCTCTTCCTGACCTCTGCTGCAGCCCGTATCCTCTTGAGAGCCAAATCCACTATGGCTTGGTGCTGCGTTCGCGCCCTTGGTGGGAAGTTTACGATCTCGGTTATCAAGTCCTTAGGAATCCGGTTTTTCACTACTGTAATGGGTGCCAATTTTGTTATCCCATGGGGTGCCTCATTGATCACCTCCTGGAAGTCTTTAAGGAAAACGTCCCATGTCGTATGCTGTTTGTTACAGTACAACCGGCACAAGTTTCCGAGTTCCTTAATAACCCGTTCTGCAGCATTCGAGCTCGGATGGTGTGAAGATATAAAAATGGGATCAATTTTACATCCACGCAACGTCTCCTTCCATGTTTTTGACTTAAACTGTGGCCCGTTATCAGAAATAATTTTACTCACATGACCAACCTGTGGTAGGAAATCGCGGATTAGGGCTCGTGATACAGTTCGTCCTGTCGCCCTCTTCAGTGGCGTAAAGGTAACGTATTTGGACGTTAGTTCAACAAACACTAATATGTAAGTATATCCTCTTCTTGTTCTTGGCAAAGGTCCCATCAAATCTGTTGCTGCTAATTGTCTTAATTTGGTCGGTACGATTGGTTATAATGGTGCCTGCATGCTCACAGTGGTGTGCTTAGCCTTTTGGCAGTCTTTACACACCGACAGTACCATCCGAATTCGACGCTCCATGTTTCGAAAGTAACACATGGTCCTTAGCTTGAGATTGCACTTGCGTGGTCCGAAGTGTAGATAGCTGAGGTGAGTATGCCATATAACCTTGTTTATTAGGTGTTCAGGGATGCATACCCCCCATTCAGTGTCATTGGCATAATTTCGGTGGAAAATTATGCCTTTCCGCAAGAGGTAGAACTGCCTGATGGTGGCGTGTCTTCTGTCTATCCATTTCTGTTTCAATAACACTAGGGCAGGGTCCTTGTCTTGCTCCTTCTTGATGTCCTGCATACTACAGGTAATAAAATTTTCAAAGGCTACTTTCTGCATATAGAAAAGGCAGTAGTGTTTTTTTTTAATTTTTTTTTATACTCCGCAAGCCACCCAACGGTGTGTGGTGGAGGGCACTTTACGTGCCACTGTCATTACCTCCCTTTCCTGTTCCAGTCGCGTATGGTTCGCGGGAGGAACGACTGTCTGAAAGCCTCCGTGCGCGCTCTAATCTCCCTAATTTTACATTCGTGATCTCCTCGGAAGGTATAAGTAGGGGGAAGCAATATATTCGATACCTCATCCAGAAACGCACCCTCTCGAAACCTGGCGAGCAAGCTACACCGCGATGCAGAGCGCCTCTCTTGCAGAGTCTGCCACTTGAGTTTGTTTCCTCCAGATCTTCTTCCATGTTGTGCTCAAATCCGATCGGTGACCGTGATAAGGTGTCTGCAATAATGTTCTGACTGACGGGGATATATTCTATCGAAAAGTTGTACTGCTGCAGATATGATGCCCACCTAATGAGCCGCCTGTGATTAAGCTTTGCAGTCATCAAGAACTCGAGTGCCTTGTGGTCTGTGTAGACCCTCGTCTTGCGACCAAACAGAAGGTATCTGAATTTTTCAAACGCCCATACAATAGCCAGCGCCTCTAACTCGGTTACTGAGTAATTCCTCTCACTCTTGGCTAGTACTCTGCTACCAAACGCAGTTGTCTTCCACACCCTGTTTCTTTCATGTACATAGTCTTGGAACACCATGACACCCAGACCTGAGTATGAACTGTCCGTTACTATGCAAAGCTCTTCTGCTAAATTAGGGTGTGATAGGATGGGTGCTTGTAATAATGCGAATTTTAATGCTTTCCATTCGGATTCGGCCGCCTCATCCCATTCCCAAGGAATCTTCTTTCCTGTAAGTTGATGCAACCTAGGACTGCTCTGAGTTTTGACATGTATAAAGCGGTTGTAAAAATTTATGATCCCCAAGAACCCCCTTAACTGCTTCTTTGTCGTAGGAATGGGAAACTTTTCAATCGCTTCGATCTTTTCGGGATTTGGCGCAATGCCCTCACCCGTGATGATATGTCCCAGAAATTTGACAGGGAACGTCCCAAAATTCGATTTTTCGGTATTAATAGTCACTCCGTATTCCTTGAATGTCGCAAGGAGTTCACCGAGGACCGCATTGTGCTCTCCCCAAGATTTATCCGCGATCAGCAAATCGTCCACATAGCTGGTGACATGACGTTTCAAATTATCGCTTAGTATGCCGTCCAGCCCCCGAATGAATGCGGCAGATGAAACGTTCAAACCAAATGGTAGACGACGAAACCGGTAACATCTTCCAAATGCTAAAAAGGCTGTGTACTGTCTGCAATTTGGATGGAGCTCGATCTGCCAGAAACTCGATTTTAGATCAACTGATGAGAAGATTGATATTCCATGGAAGTTTTGTAAGAGTTCCTCTAATCGTTCCGGTCTGTCTGTTTCGGGTTCTATTATGGTATTAATTTGTCGCGAGTCCAAGACTAAACGAATACTACCATCTGCCTTCTCGACTACTCTTAACGGGTTATTATAGGCTGAAGCCGTAGGTTCTATTATTCCTTCACTCAGCATTCGCGTAATTTCAGCTGCTACTTTCTGCCGATATGCCAAGGGGATTGGATAGGGTGGCACACGAAACTGGTTGTGCGGACGTACACGAAATTCATATTGGAAGTTCTTTATTGATCCTGCCTTGGGAAGGAAGACCTCCGCATGTTCTACTAGTAATTTATGAAGTTCTTTGCGGTGGTCGCACCTTATATTCTTTATTGCTTCCACTTTTTCTCCTATTTTCTCCTTTATTTCTACCATTATTCCGACTTCATTCTCATCCGTGTCCTCTCCCCTACCCGCAACGTCGACCTGTTCTTCCTTTCTGTCTTTCAGACACGCATAGTTTATCCGTACACAGTTAGACGGTAGTTGAGCTGGGATCAGCTGGTCGTCGAACTTAATGTGGACGGGATTCCCTTTCCTCAAAACCACTTCACCTCGTCCTAGATCAACTATCGCTTCATGTTCATTTAGGAAGTCCGTTCCTATTATCATGTCGATCGCCAGATTTGGCACGATCCAGAAGTTAGACTCTACTTTGTGTCCTTGGCAGGAGAATTCCAGTCTTGTTTGGTGGGTGACCTCCGTACATTTACCCGCTAATGCCCCTTTTATTTTGGTTTTCTTAACCGATAGGACAGGCCAGTCCATCTCCTGAGAGCACCTCTTGTATGCTGCCTCAGATATTGCTGTTATGTAGCTTCCACTATCTATTATCGCATTCATACTCTTCTCAGCTATTGCTACTGTGATAAGAGGCTGCCGATCTTGTCGAGGAGTTGCTTTATGTTCCTCGAGCAGTATTTCTGATAAATCTTCGTAATGTATCATCCGTAGTTGGCCAGGTCCGAGATTACGTGCGAAATTCCGGCGGCCTGTGTTCGCACTAGTCTGGCGTCAATCCCTTGTTAAGCTCCCCCTCCTCTGACGTGCATTAGGATTTGCGGGTCTAGTTTCAATCTCCTGGTTCCACTGTTGTCCTTGGTTTCGCTCTCTCCAATTACGGTCGCTTTGCCATTCGTTATTCCTCCTATCCCAGATTCCTTGTCTCGATTAACCCTGCTCCCTGACGTTCTGGTTTCCGTGTCTTTGGTTTCCATAACCTTGAATAGCGTAACCTTGACTTCCGTAACCCTGGTTTCCTAACTGACCAGTGAGATTATGCGATCTGTTGTCGTCTTCCCTTCCTGGCCCGTGGTATTTGTTACTTTGCCCCTTCTTCCTGTCCTTTGCGTCTTGTTTATCAAAGACTACTTCGAGTTCGCTCAACAGACTCTTGAATGCTTCTGTCAGATCCACACTTCCCAACAAGTGTCTGTTGGTACCTAACTGGCAATTTGCAAAAGCAAAATTTAATGATTTCTCCGTTGCTATATGGACTATCTAAAAATTGATTCTTCTTGAGTAAATCATCAAGAAATTTGGTTGCGCTCCTATGCCCGGACACTTCCAGTTCAGGACAAAATATTATTTCCTCTTTAATCCTGTCTTGCGTTTCCTTTGACCAGTAGGTCCGCAGGAACGCGCCAACAAATTCTTGATAAGTCCGACACGTCACTGCCACACCCCGCATCTTTTCCGCGGCTTGGCCTTCGATGTCTCCACACATGAATTCTAATTTTGCCTGGGTTGGCCATGATGCCGGTAATGAATTTGTAAACTGCATCACCCAGCTCTTCGGATGCATCGACCCCCATTTTCTTTGAACTTCTGGAATTTTAGTATCGACAGGAAGTGATTGTGATCAAAATCCTGTCTGATCCTCGCACTGGTGTTGTCACTCGTTTCCGATACTTGCACGTCTGCTGAGTGTCCTGTTCTATCTTGCTGATAACTGTGATGTGCTACCTCTGTATCACAGTGGAAGTGGCACTCAGAATTCACTCTCCTAAGTGGGCTATAATTATTGGAGCTATTACTCGCTGTTTCTGCGTGTGCATTGTTAGTTCCGCACTCGGTCATTGGGCTAGAGCACGGCGGGCTTTTCCTCGGAGACACAATTCTGTGTATTCCATCATTGGTATCCGAACGCGCAGTGCTCGTGTGCCCGTTTTGCTCTAGTTTTGCTATCCTCTCTCTACTTCTTCCATTCGTTTCGTGGTGTTCGCAACCGCGATATTACCTTAAGTTTTTAAGAATGCTAGGGATTTTGAGTGGGATTGTGTTGTACGTCGCAAGCGCCCTGCGAGTTTAGAAGTTGCTTCCGCGACTTTCATTGCCCCTATTGCTGCCGTTTTGGCCAGGCCTGCTACTTTTTGTGCAGCCATTGACATTTGTTTTACTTCTCCACATTCTTTCTTTATTGTTAGTAATTCCCCACGAATTTCCCCTATATGCGAAATTATTGCCTCAGTGTCCTTCTTACGCTGTTCGTCAGCTTCTTCCTTCTCCTTCTTACGTTGTACGTCAGCTTCTTCTTTCATTGATCGTAGGAAGCTCAGTATTGGGTTTACGTCATCTTTTTGATCCTCTTCAAACGTGGGAGATGTAACTCTGGACACCTGGGCGCTAGAGCTCTGTCGTGGCCGAGCTAGCCCCTGTCTGCTCTCGTTCGTTTGATTATAAACTTCTGCTACCGTCTCGACCTGTGTGCCTGTCTCTGTTTCATCCTCTACTTCACTATCATAATCACGGCCGCAACGCTGCTCTGAGATCGCGTCCAAATCATCTTCCTCACCAATGACCCTGGCGTCCTGTCCTGCTAAAAATGTGCCCATCTCATCTCCGAACCTATTCCCGTTAGTAAACTGCCCCTTATCCATTATGCTATCCTCTTTTGTTTTAGCTTCGCTCGATAATAGTCGTGCCTTACTTCTCGTTATCATTCATGAAAAACAAATTTATCTAAAATGCACAATAAAATTAACCTACTCCATATATTTTTACACATAGACATAAAATTTCAACAACGCCTCTCCAACGCTGTAATTATACGCACGATTTGTTGTGGTACAGAAACCGCACACAAACCTGACAAAGTGTGATGTGATACGAACACACCATCAAAGGAACACAAAAACAATGAACAAAAGAATATATACACTGAAAACAAAAACTGTAATCATGCGCCGCTACTTAAAACTAAACGCGGAACTACCAGAAAAAAACTTGGGTATTAATCAATAAAAAATTAAGCAAAAGAAATTCTGAGTGTCCCTACTACTAATAATACTTGCTTATCAGCGATTCACAGGAAAGATCCGAGGCTAAGGGTCGCCATTTTATGCGAGGTGCCGGGGCTAGCAGTGTATTTAACACTAAATTCTTCTAGAATCTACATATGTAAATGATGCTCTAAGCCCCCCCCCCCCCCCCCCCCCTATTCTAACTCCGACTTTTGCTGCTGCACAAGGATTAAAAAAAATACGCAAACTGACTCTAATCAACCCTGCCAGTGGAGTAGAAGAGAGTTTGGCACCTGCAATAATTTAATTTGATAAATAAGTTAAATAAACGAAGGTTTCATTAACATAGTGAGGAATGATAGGGTTGCTCTACCGATTAACAGAATGCAAGTTCTGTCCAAAATAACAATATGATTTATTAAGACTAAACACAAAATAATAAACAAAAACACATGAAACATTTACAATACATCAAATTGGCTCAAATTGGATACTGAAACAAACGCTGTGATTGTGAAGTTGTCCCTAAACTAGATTGTGAGGATTATGACGAAGTGGTATGTGGAGCCAATTCCTTGCAACTCAAATCTTAAGAGAAAACACATAGCCAACCCAACATCAATTGCTGCTACCCAAGACAGAACAAAGTTAGAAAAAGACGAACAGGCGCGCTCTGCTGAGCTCTGATTATCAACTAGGAAAATCCCTGTCTGCCGGTGCTGCGGACATACTTTACCAATCTGTCTTTTTAACTGCAAGAACATGATTTGGCGTACGGGAGGCGATGGCTGGTTGCTTCGACGGCCCGTCGTGGTGATGATAATGTCACGAGTATAGCCTGAAACAAATTATCCTGGCCTGGTTGTTCCAGACTAAAGACTTCCTAGCAATACAAATGCGCCTCTGAGGGAGACGAAGAAAGCTCGCCACACAATCACTGATGGTACAGTGATTGATTTTAACAAGCGAAGTCACCCAGCAACTCTGATACAGTCAACATTAGCCAAAACTGCTCAAGACAGACAACATAGGCCTCTTGTACACAGAACGCTCGATTGCCAACTGTACGCGGAAAGTTACGTTGAAGTCGAAACTTCAGCAACTTCGTCAAACAGTTACAATTAAATGAAAGTATATTAGGCAGCCCACGGAAGGCAGGCTGACCCGAGCAGCGAGAGCTCAGTCTTGTAACCTACTTCCAGCGAAAGGCGAGAGACGACTACTCACAAGAGCACCCGCACAGGCCGAACACACAACATTCCCGCCCCCACGACAGTGGCCATGGTTAAATGTTCCAATCAGCAACTCGAAAACCGGCGGAAAATTCCACTCTATTGCCGGAGCACTACCATTCCACCAATGGAGATTCTTGGCGCCAATTTCTGCGCTGATTTTGCTACGTCACGGAGCTATGCCCTGAGCAAGCCAATCACAGTTACTATTTTTCAGAAAGCGCGGGAATTTTCCCGCCACAACTACCTGGGTACACAAGTCATTCCCACGCCTCGCTGGTAGCCCACCAGAAAGTGTTTTCGCTAAGTTTCTGCGAAGTAACGGAACCTCTAGCCCAGCCACTACTTCAGGCCCCTGCGGGCGTGTCTCTTGACAATGTCGGCGTCTGGAAAGCATTCACTCGACTGCCTCACACCTGTCGGCTTAACACTCTCGAGATCAGCAGTGCCCGCCTGTCACCGGACCACCTGGGTGATGAGAGCCGCTGCGTGGGAAGTCCGCGTGTGAAGGAATAACAACTTTTCACCGCATGCAATTAGAGACGAAAATCGTAAGATAGAAATATGAGAGGGGGCTCATGCCACCTCTCACACTTTCATTATAGTTTCCGATTATGTCACTGGTTTTCTATAGATGATGACCAGGTCTCACACGGTTTAAATGCTTCTAACAGGTAAGGGAAACGGACGAGTGCTGACCACGCAGAAGAAGATTAAGTTTCACATTTTCTGCCACTCTTTACACAGGTGACTTTACAAATCATTACGTATAATGGTAATAGCAGTACTTCTAATCAGTCCTGAAGTATATTACAGACACACGAAATATTAACCTTCCCACAACATACCGTGGCAGTAACTGTGCATACACTCAAAGAGTTTTACTCTCATTTTAACAGACAGTGCACACAACTGGTAGATGAGCTCAGAAGGTATGGATTATGCAACATTATATCACAGTATAAGGATTCCCGAGGCTAATGTAAATAAACACAAATATGAGAGGCATTGCATACACTCTGTGACCGAAACGTGGTCCAAAGGGAATGACAAATGTTATCCAATGACGCAATCGATCCAATACTAAGACTTGTGAAAGCAAAGCTGAGACTCAACACGTGCCGATGATGTCAGAGCTAAGACTGAACGTAGACTGTCTGCAATAGCGCGAGTGTCGGTCTTATAAAGACTGGCACTAGAACACTTAGCAACTTTGGTTATTAAGTTATAGTTTGAAAATTCAGTAGGTTAAAATGTTCATTTTTAACTGGCAAATTAAAATATGGTCAAGTTTTGATTAATGAATATTTTATATGAGTAGTACCTGCTAAAGTGTATACAACCAAATTCCGTATACGCACTGGAATTCACAGGGTTACAGATGAGACATCCACATTAAAAGATAAATATAGCTATTGAAAATTACGTAACTCTTAATTTGTGAAGTTGTCACGTAATATGAGTCTCAATGGATACAGAACCTTCAGATTAACAAAATTATGTTTCTAAATCCTGTAATGTTTGTTCATAATCTGTTCCGACAATTTGAGCTAATTGAAATCTTTAACTAACAATATTTGATAAACTAATTAAGTTTAGAAAAATATAATTATATTACTAAAATCAGGGGGAATACTCTTTGGAGGGAATGAGATATATTACACTGAAGCATCAAAGAAACTGGTATAGGCATGCGTATTCAAAATAGAGATATGTAAACAGGCAGAATGCAGTCCTGCCAAGTCAACAAGTGTCTGACGCAGTTGTTAGACCGGTTATTGCTGCTACAATGGCACGTTATCAAGATTTCAGTGGTGTTACAATTGGCACAAGAGCGATGGGACACAGCATCTCCGAGGTGGCGATGAAGTGGGGATTTTCGCGTACGACCATTTCACGAGTGTATCGTGAATATCAGGAATCCGGTAAAACATCAAAGCTCAGACATCGCTGCGGCTGGAAAAAGATCCTCCAAGAACCGGACCAACGACGACTGAAGAGAATCGTTCAAAGTGACAAAAGTGCAATCGCTTCACAAATTGCTCCAGATTTCAATGCTGGGCCATGAACAAGTGTCAACGTGCGAACCATTCAACGAAACATCATCGATATGGACTTCCGGAGCCGAAGACCCACTCGTGTACCCTTGATGACTGCACGACACAAAGCTTTACGCCTGCCATGGACCCTTCAACACCGACAGTGGACTGTTGATGACTGGAAACATGTTGCCAGGTCGGACGAGTCTTGTTTCAGATTGTATCCAGCGGACGGACGTGTATGGGTATGGAGACAACCTCATGAATCCATGGACCCTGCATGTTAGGAGGCTCTGGCTCTGTGATGGCGTGGGGCGTAAGCAGTTGGGGTGATATGGGACACTGATACGGCTAGATACGACTCTGGCAGCTGACACATACGTTAGCTTCCTGTCTGATTACCTGCATACACTAGTGTACATTGTGCATTCCGGCGGATAGCTTCCTGTCTGATTACCTGCATACACTAGTGTACATTGTGCATTCCGGCGGACTTGGGAAATTCCAGCAGGGCAATGCGACATTCCACACGTCCAGAATTGCTACAGTGTGGCTGCAGGAGTACTCTTCTGAGTTTAAGCACATCCGCTGGCCACCAAACTCCCCAGACATGAAAATTATTAATTGTATCTTGCCTTGCAACGTGCTGTTCAGAAGAGGTCTCCACGGATTTATGGACAGCTATGCAGGATTCATGGCGTCAATTCCCTTCAGCACTACTCCAGACATTAATCGAGTCCATGCCACATCGTGTTGCGGCACTTCTGCGTGCTCACGAGGGCCCTACACGGTATTATGCAGGTGTACCGGTTTCTTTGTCTCTTCCGTTTAAATTAGAAGTGTAGATTAAGTTGGATGGTGTGGACCAATCCTGCTTTGTCACACGCCGGAAAAAATGCAACACACTCAAGGACAAGGTCATTGACCTGACAAATGATGTGATATGTAGATAATCATTGCAGGAGTATATGATAACGAATTCAGACCTCTGGCGGCAAAGCAGGCTTCTATTTTCGTACGCAAACGATGATAATGGTGGCGAATGGCCTACTGCTATAATTTTTCGCAAACATGTTGTGTCTTTTGTTGCAGTTCGACAATAGTTCTTGCTGCCTCCGGAGAACGATTAATATCCCGCTTCATCATGTCCCATATATGTTGAATTGGCGAGAAATCTTATGTTCGTAATGGTCACGGCAGTTGTACACCACGAAGAGCACGCTGCAGTGGCCGTTTCTGGACGTGCATCGTCCTGCTGAAAAAGCATATTACCTTCCTGACGAGGGAATGATAGTAGTACAGTGATAACAGCCTGCGCGAAGCAGCGGGCACTTGTCACTTTATCCTGAAAAAACACCACGTATGGCCGCAAATTGTGAGTGATTGTGCCCCCCCCCCCTCCCCCGCACCTGGGACGGGTCCCGTGTGTCAGGCGAACTCTGGAATAGGCAGCTCACCAGGTCTACGCCGTACACGTGTACGTCCATCACTCGCGTACAGACAGAACCTATTACCATCACTGAAGACGATAGAGCTCGAGTCCACTCCAGTGTGGTGTCGTTCGAAGACTGAGGTCCCAGCTTACGGTTGGTACCTCAGAACGGCACCACAAGCTGCTGCCAAACGCCAGTTACGGGTGAGAGACATCGAAGACACGACCTCAAAAGCTTCCTTATGCCCCCGCTGCTGGAAGTCTATTTACGTCAGAGCGCAGCGCAGCTCGCCTCACTCTGTAATCGCCGACTGAGAGAGCAGCATCAACGTGCTTCAGATTCAGCAGCGCTAATATTATTAGTCAGAACTTCTTACCAAAATTTAATGTTAAATATACGGTGATATACGACCGTCATTGAGCTGGTGCGCTGCTGGCGCCAGTCTCCATCGATTGTCATCCCGATCGTTGTGAGTCGATTTTCCATGATTGTTTGTCTTCTTCGCATCTTTGGCGGATGGCTATTTAACTGCGACGCGCCCACTCTGCTGGGGCTTGAGTTCGGGTATCAGCTCAGTGAGTGACAGTGACGTGTGTCGTTGTGGATGTATGCAGCGTGACGAGTGGCCGAGTCGGTACCATGGAGGAGCGTGGGCAGATGCTCTGGCGTGTTTAGCTGTTGGAATGCACATCCGCTGGCGACGGTGATTGGGATTTCCTTGAGATTTGAAGGACAGATTTCCTTCGCGTCTGTTGCATGTGACTCAAAGTGAATGAACTGGAGTCGTCGAATTGTTCCTTGGTGGGTTCTGTTCATGCTAATTGAATACCCGAGTGTACTGAAAACTATCTTGATTGTTTCAGTTACTTATCACTGTATTTGCTATGGCCGCCTGATGTGTTGACGGAATTTATGGGAGCGCTAGCTACGCACAACAAATAGACATGAAGTCGCGCTTAATGCGTAGCTAGAGGTCATACCAGGTAGTGTGTAGTTCTGTGCCTGGAGTTCGAGAGTGGACCGAAATAGTTTTCCCTGATTCCTTTTTCTATGTTATTATTTTATTCGTTTATTCTAGAGAATTGGCTACTCAAATTTTAAGAGCCGTTACTGTGCAAGTGGTCACGTAGGTTAGTTCTGCTTGGGTTCATTTTGTGCCTTGTATAATTAAAGGTTTATTTGTAACCAGTTGGGCAGATATGTCTTGTGTATCTGATGCAACAAAATGTTGTCTGCCGATAATGTGTTTATGTTTCAAATAATTGGCAGTGGTGGACGCCGGCAAACTGCGATTGGGGTATCACGGTGGAAAATGGGCATTTAAGGAACTGTATTGGTGTCTTACGTTGTTAGTGTCCTGCAATTCCGTCTTTCCAGTGAAGCGTTGTGGTATTCCGGAAGCTTAATTGTAGCTCAAAGTTGAGTATAGTTCCACTTAACCTTCTGGTCCGTGAATCTCCTGTATCTGTTAGAACCTTTTGGTCTGCTCGCTTCCACCACTAATTTTCAACGAAAAATTGAAACGGCCTCATTTTAAGACGATTTAATAAGCTATTATTATATTCTGGGGATGAAATGTGAACCTCGTACCTGTAAGTAATACTAAAGAGAAGTCAAGTTGAGTGTATTAATCTGATAATACTTTTAATTTGTTAGAATTGCTTAAGATCAGTCTGTGCAAGATGTCTTACTTGTTGGAGACAGTTTTAGAATTTGATTACAGTTATGTGAAAGCCAGTTTCTATATAAGTCATGAAGCATGTTAAAAGGTTTGTGTGATTCAGTTATGTCAGTTAAATTTGATTAAAGGTGGTTTTATGAACATTGTTCTAATTAGTGAAAACTGGTTAAGTAAATCTTGAAAAATCTGTGTCTATCGGACTTAAATAGGTCAATGTTTTAATCCGAGTCCTGCTGGTGGTTCTGAAGGGCAGGTACCTTTTATTATACTCTTTGTTACTGTTAATTTCATTAAGAGCATGTGTTTGTAATAAAGAAGTATATGGAAGCTACAAACTGGTTATGTGTTTAATTTCTAAGCGTCGAAAGGAATAACACATCAGTCCTTCAGTAATACTCAAGTACAAACAGTTATGTTTGTACTTTGCGACAGTAATAAATATTTGCTGTCATTCAAGCGGGCACGGAATCATCTAAGTAAAGTATTCTGTGTTACAGCATTATAGAAAATGAAATAATATTTTATGTGTGTTGTAGTAACCAATCAAGCTTCTGCTGAAATAACAGTAGGCTTGCTACGATACTCAACATCTACCGACAAGGCTTTCTCAAGCTTTTTTTCTTTCTACCACAATATCCAGTCAGCTCTTTCACGACGCCACGTTAGCCACGCCTGGTGGCGTCTTGGTGCCAGAAGTAGTGTGGCCAGAGCTCACGTGATCGTAATCCTGCTACAAGCAGACGGGTTCCAAACATTGCTGATGACGCAGGAGGCATGTGCTCGGATTTCGTCCCTGGGTGATGTTCTGCCGGCCATCGCTTCTCACACAATGCATCGATCTTGACGTGCGTCTGTAATACGCGGGCATACAGAATCTCTTCTACATGTGTGGGAATGATCCACAGACAACTGTTGAAATCAGCGACACACCACCGATGCGCTTTGCACAGAATGTGCAGCAATCATTTGACACACCCACCCAGTGACCGCCTGGAGAGTCAAAACAGAGGGTGCACAGACAGGTCTCCAGAGTGCGATCTGATCGCCAATGGCCGTGGCAAATGACTCACTAACAATACAATCCCTCGGTATGCACTTACACTACTGGTCATTAAAATTGCTACACCAAGAACTAATGCAGATGATAAACGGGTATTCATTGGACAAGCATATTATACTAGAACTGACATGTGATTACATTTTCACGCAATTTGGGTGTGACAGATAGCTAAAACTAGGTTTTACCTTATAAAATTCGGCCATGGATTAGAAGGAATTGTCTAGGAGAAATTATTTTAAATTATATTTAAAACAATTTCTCCTAGACAATTCCTTCTAATCCATGGCCGAATTTTACAAGGTAAAACCTAGTTTTTAGTGTAATCACACGAGTAGTACTACAAGGTGGATTCAAGTTCTAAGGCCTCCAATTCTTTTACTCCGGACTGGAAAGAGATAGAAACATGCGCATTGTTTTAAAATGAGGCCGCGTTCATTGTCAATACGTCCCAGAGATGGCAGCACCGTACGGCAGATGGAATTTTACCGCCAGCGGCGAGAATGAGAACTGTTTTAAATACTTAAAATGGCGACGTTTTCCTTACTTGAACAGCGTCCAATCATTCGTTTTCTGAATTTGCGTGGCGTAAAACCAATTGAAATTCATCGACAGTTGAAGGAGACATGTGGTGATGGAGTTATGGTTGTGTCGAAAGTGCGTTCATGGGTGCGACAGTTTAATGGAGGCAGAACATCGTGTGACAACAAACCGAAACAACCTCGGGCTCACACAAGCCGGTCTGATGACATGATCGAGAAAGTGGAGAGAATTGTTTATGGGGAATCGCCGAATGACTGTTGAACAGATCGCCTCCAGAGTTGGAATTTCTGTGGGTTCTGTGCACACAATCCTGCATGACGACCTGAAAATGCGAAAAGTGTCATCCAGGTGGGTGCCACGAATGCTGACGGACGACCACATGGCTGCCCGTGTGGCATGTTGCCAAGCAATGTTGACGCGCAACGACAGCATGAATGGGACTTTCTTTTCGTCGGTTGTGACAATGGATGAGACGTGGATGCCATTTTTCAATCCAGAAACAAAGCGCCAGTCAGCTCAATGGAAGCACACAGATTCACCGCCACCAAAAAAATTTCGGGTAACCGCCAATGCTGAAAAAATGATGGTGTCCATGTTCTGGGACAGCGAGGGCGTAATCCTTACCCATTGCGTTCCAAAGGGCACTACAGTAACAGGTGCATCCTACGAAAATATTTTGAAGAACAAATTCCTTCCTGCACTGCAACAAAAACGTCCGGGAAGGGCTGCGTGTGTGCTGTTTCACCAAGACAACGGACCCGCACATCGAGCTAACGTTACGCAACAGTTTCTTCGTGATAACAACTTTGAAGTGATTCCTCATGTTCCCTACTCACCTGACCTGCCTCCTAGTGACTTTTGGCTTTTTCCAACAATGAAAGATACTCTCCATGGCCGCACATTCACCAGCCGTGCTGCTATTGCCTCAGCGATTTTCCAGTGGTCAAAACAGACTCCTAAAGAAGCCTTCGCCGCTGCCATGGAATCATGGCGTCAGCCTTGTGAAAAATGTGTACGTCTGCAGGGCGATTACGTCGAGAAGTAACGCCAGTTTCATCGATTTCGGGTGAGTAGTTCATTAGAAAAAAAATCGGAGGCCTTAGAACTTGAATGCACCTCGTAAAATATAATGTTTTCATTATAAAACTACTCATGTATACGTGTGCTGTAAACCGACACGTTCCGCATCATTTCGATATCTAATCTCTATAGAACATGTAACTAACTAAATATGACACTATTTTCAGGAAGATTTCGAAATCTGATCGCAGGTCTGGAAAACGCCCCCTCTCCAGGTGACCACTAAATCCTTTCGTCAATAATATTCACCAAAAAATTAAACTCGCTTTGCCTAATGAGCACGTGCAAGCTCATAAAACCGGATCATTCGCCTAGAAAATTGACAAGGCCTTAGAAGAATAAAACGTTCGCGCACGGAAACGCACTTAGGAGTGCTTGTAGAGTTTCGGTACTGACGAAGTAACCTCGTTAATCACGACGTAACTTCTGACTTCCGAATGGATAACCATATTAAGACACTAACGTTCCCCCATATTGCTTGCAACTGTAATCGTACACATTATTTTTAACTTAAGCTTTTTGCCTTTAACGTTAGGCCTGGCGCCTGCGAAAGAACATCTCGGAAACGGCGAAGCCGGTCGGTTGTTCACGAAAGGCTGTCGTGGGCATGTATGGAACGTGGTTGAGGGACGGTGGAAGCACAAATAGGTGACGCACGTCTCAGTGCAGACCATGTAGATCGCAGGGTTTCCCACTCTGTAAAGGAAAAATAGGCGGTGATCCGTGCAGATCTAACGACAGAGTACAGTGGTGGTACACTGACGTATATCGGCGCACACCGTTCAGACCACATCGTTTAACACGGGGCCTCTCAGCAGACGGTTCCTACGTGTTTCCATGTTGATAGAGCGACATGGTCGTTTATGAATGCACTGCACTCGGGACCATCGAGACTGTGTCGTGAGTTAGCGGGAACGTGTCTCCTGGTCGAAAGAAACACGTTTCTTGTTACACCAAGTCGATAGTTGGATCGGAATCGCCAACATCCACGCGAACATCTGCCCGCAACATGCATCACGCCTCGAGCGCAGGGCGATGGAGCAGTATTATGATGAGGACATTCACGTCAGCTTCCAGGGGACCTTTGGTACTAACGAAGACACCGTGACAGGTGTGAAGTATGTGAACATTAATGAGGACTACCTGCATCCCTTCACGATTTTCCCCACTGGCGATGACATATTTCAGCAGTGAAACTGACCCTGTTAGAGTTGTTTATGATAGTAAGCTCACTTCCACATCTTCGCCAATAAATTTGCCTGATGTGAAGCGTGAAGATTTTGGCGTGAGCTTCACTTCTACTGTATGCAGACCAGGGCTGGGCACATGAGCTGCCCTCGACGCTGCCCATGGGAACCACGGGCATTTGTACCACCACGTGGGTTCGATTAGCGTGCTTACCACTGTAGTCGAGCTGTTCTAGGCACTTTAGTCAGGAACTGCGCGACCGCTACGGTAGCAAATTCAAATCCTGCCTCGGGCATGGATGTTTGTGATGTCCTTAGGTTAGTTAGGTTTAAGTAGTTCTAAGTTCTACGGGACTGATGACCTCAGATGTTAAGTCCCATAGTGCTCAGAGCCATTTGAACCATTTTTTTTTTTTTTCGATGCGCGCGGAACTCGCGTTCTCTTACTCGCGAACGGGACCGAAGACTGCCGACATTACACGATGGACGGCTGACGGTCGAGTTTGCAGTCACGTTCGGATTCTTTGCATTCTTGTGAGTGTTACAGTACGACAATGCAATTAATACTTAGGACACAGTACAACATGTTCATAGAACCTGACCAATCACTGCGGAGCTACATCTGTTGCAAATGGTTCAAATGGCTCTGAGCACTATGGGACTTAACATCTATGGTCATCAGTCCCCTAGAACTTAGAACTACTTAAACCTATCTAACCTAAGGACATCACACACATCCATGCCCGAGGCAGGATTCGAACCTGCGACCGTAACAGTCGCGCGGCTCCGGACTGACCGCCTAGAACCGCTAGACCACCGCGGCCGGCCATCTGTTGCAATCAAGGACAGTTCCTTAAGGACTACTCTTGTGTTACACAAAAATACCATTGAATAAAACAGTTACAATAGCTTAAAACATTTTTGACATGAAGAAAAGCAAGTGAATTCACCCTAGTTTGCACGTTTTTATAGGCCCTCTCGTGACATAATGCTTTACATATTATTAGGTTGTAAAACAGCCGAGTTGTTTTCCTATCTTTTTCTGGGAGTAAAACTTGGTTTCGGGTTCTTTTGCCTGTGCGACCAGCTCGTACTTCATCTCCCACTTTCTTCTGAGCGTGACGTGTCGCTCAAGCTCCATTAGAAAAACTAAAGGCAAGTACATACGTTCACATGACACCAGAATACGACAGAAAAGCGTTTTACCGTCTGCGGCTCGACAGAGGCACCATGCAACGACAAAGAAAGAAAGAAAGAAAGAAAGACGGGGGGGACGGGGTGGGGGATGAGGCGTTACAGTGATCAAGAAAAAGAGAATGAACTACCAAATTTCCTGGTAACAAATACAACACATACATAAACAACAGAGACATTAAATAAGAAGCAAAGTACACACGTCTTTTTATTAAACATCTATTAACTTAATGTTATCTTCCTGAGAAGTGTTAAGTTCTATTTTCATTTTGTACCTGATCCAAACGACAAGTCCACACTCTTGACCAATCATTGCAGTAGCTCCAGCTGTTACAATCAACGAAAGTTTTTCCCAAGAAATATAATTTTGTCAATAAAGTTTCATAAGCAGGAAAATATGTCGTCGGCCGTAGATGTATCGTGCACTGGCGCTTAATAAAGAGTTCCTGCGTAGTACTGAACTCAGCCTCAACACCTCTCACAATAGCAGCACTCTGAGCAACGTCTGTTACATCTTTCAGCTGTTTTTCCATGTCGTTTGCCATTTTTACGATGCGCCTGCAAACTGTTCTCCATGAACGAGGAACTGCTTCCAAAATCGGAAGAGTCTCTGGACACAAGAGTGTTCCGGCAGCAAAACACTCTTTAGCAAATTCTCCATTGCTGAAGGGACGTATTATTTTGGCTGTTTTACAAGCTATTGATACCTTACTCTCACTGCACCATCGTTCCACCATTGTGGATGACATTTTTCTCCTCCTGTAGATACATTACAAGAAAGCGGTAAAAATCGAAGAGAAAATCACATAATGCTTTATAAACAATAGTAACATTTTCAAGAAAAGACGTATATCTATATGAACTTTCTTCTTTCTCTCTTTCCTGTTTTAGCCCGAGAAGTTGTTCCTACCTTTCCTCAGCATGCAAAATGATCACGAATTTCTCATGAAGGAGTCGAAAATGTCTCTTCACTTTGTACTTCTTCCATGCAGATAATATTGGATTACAATATAAACACTGAGGGCAGGTTTGTGTCTCAATAACAATGTAATATTCATCCCACTGTGAATTGAAACGCACGGATCCACCAACTTTCGTTTTGAGGAACTCCTCAGCTGTTTTCCTTCCATTAATTTTGTTCTACGGTGAACGCCAAAGACACTTCGACATCAGCAACACTAACGACATGAAGTAAATAGGCCTGTTATGCCGCGCTTACCTGTAACAAACGGATGGCGTTAGCAGGGAGGTGGAGGGGGAACTGCTAGCTAACAGCGCGCCGTGGAAGCAGTGTGGGCAATCACGGAAGTCTGCGCCCGCAGTAACGCATTTTCCTACCTCTGGCGTAGACATTTTCTGTCATATCTCTCCGGACACCTAAAAAGGACTTGTCGAATTCATGTCATGCAGAATCATTGTTGAATTGCATTCCAAACGAGGACTAACGCGCTATTAAGCAGGTGGTTGTAATGTTTTGGCTCGGTTAACCGCCCTGAAGATGACCGCAGGGAAATCGGTCGGAAGGTCGGCAGTTTAGTTGCTTTAGTGTTTTACAGTGACGCAGCCTGAAACCCAAAATTATTTTATTCAGGACTGAAATATGGCTTACCCAGGGCAGATTTCTCTCCCTACGCAGCTGATACGTTAATCCTAGAGTTTACTACCGGCGATTGCGGATCAACGTAGAGGAAATGTTTGGAAGTGGATACAGGTAGTGCCTAAATGAACGGAAAAGCTGAATGTGTTTTATATATATGTGCTATTAGACCTTACATTTGTCGGATCCTATTATTCGCATTATTATCCGATTTTGATCTATCTGCAAAATGCGTAATATATTAAAACTAAAATAAATGTAAAATAGATTTTAGGAAGTTGATAGACATCTAGCATTCACGACTTTCGCCACTTTTGCCTGAGTTTAACCAACGTAGTTAGTAAGGATACAGAGGTACGTGCCAGAATACTGCTATGGCTGAAAATGAAGTATCATGTTGGACGGGATTGATTCTGGAATAATATACAAAGTAAAAAGGGGAGCTACAGTTTTCACTGAACAATGATTATCAATTTTATGAAAATGGACACAGCATAAATTAGCTGAATTATTCTTTGATAGTCATGGGCATTTATAAATGTGCAGTGAAAAATAAGTGATGTGAAATCTGGAGAATCGTAGCCCTGTATTCTCTAATAAACTTGTCTATGGTAATAAACGAAAACAGCTCTGGCTGGCAATAAACTAAAGATTAGAAGTACATAATACAGAGAAAGTAATATGCTGACGAAGCGTAAGATTCCTACTGCTCTATTTGAGCAGAGAAGCAACATTAAAAGTAGTGGAAGGGATGACCTGAAAGATGAAATTTGAGAGGGCGTGTGTTATTTGATTTAAGCTGCTAACGATAGCAGGAATTTTGTTCGAAAAGATCACACACAAATGAAAAACTGGACAAAAATGCATGACCGGGAGAGAATTACTGTTGATACATCTGTTATTAAATTAAATCTACAGTACTGGCAAATGGATTGCGTTATTTTGTTAAAGCTGTGAGCGCAGCTAAAACCATCTATCGTAAAGTATTATTAGCTACAAAAAAATTATAAAGGTCGCATATAATAACCAATTTTTTGTTGAAAAAGAAAGGAATTTGCGTAGACATATCTTTCATTCGTGAATCCAACCTATGATATCTCGTCAGTTCTGACCTCCAGTAAATATAATTTCTGTGCCGTCGACCTCAACTACATCCACGGGCCAGACCGAAGAAATAAATACCGATATCGTCTTGATTAACGACCATCTGTCTTCAGTATTAACATGGGCGCAAACCGAACGTTAAATTAAATGCGACAACGGCTCTAGTAATTTTACAATCCTATCAGAAGTTTGTTAGTTCTAAACTCAGCGCACAACTGCCTCCACAGCTCTACATTTCTTGACGGTATTGGTTCAAATGGCTCTGAGCACTATGGGACTTAACAGCTATGGTCATCAGTCCCCTAGAACTTAGAACTACTTAAACCTAACTAACCTAAGGACATCACACAACACCCAGTCATCACGAGGCAGAGAAAATCCCTGAACCCGCCGGGAATCGAACCCGGGAACCCGGGCGCGGGAAACGAGGACGCTACCGCACGACCACGAGCTGCGGACTTAACGGTATTCCTGTACGTTATTGGAAAACAGTGAAGAATTTCGGATGACTATGTGAACCACATGATTTCTTCCCTTATCATTTCTAAATCAGTCAGGCCACTTTTATGCTCTCAACAACAATACTTCTATTTTCGTCGCGTTCGTCTTTTTCCATTCGTTCCTTACCATGTGCATTTCTATTGCTGCTACTGTTCGTAGTTCAAATATACGTCTTGGTAACTCGCCTTTATCGTTGCACTAGTCATGAAATAAAATACGTCGGCCGGCCGGAGTGGCCGTGCGGTTAAAGGCGCTGCAGTCTGGAACCGCAAGACCGCTACGGTCGCTGGTTCGAATCCTGCCTCGGGCATGGATGTTTGTGATGTCCTTAGGTTAGTTAGGTTTAACTAGTTCTAAGTTCTAGGGGACTAATGACCTCAGCAGTTGAGTCCCATAGTGCTCAGAGCCATTTGAACCATTTTTAAAATACGTCTTTTCCCTGCACTCTTTATGTAACGGTAATTTCCAAATGTTGGATTCTATGTTAGACGTACCTTATAAGATGCTTGTCCTAATGAATGTAATGTAAGATATGCAGGATGTCTGATTAGATGCAAGAGAGAGACTACTTGATCTAATATTGACGGGTAAGATAAATAGAAGTAACGTTGGTTATTTGTAACAATACAGGTATAAGTGCCTACATGGTTTGATACAACAACAGCTCAAAAACCACAAGACGTACAGAAAAATTAAACATATCAGTAGACATATCGTCAAGTTTCGATTTGTAACACAGTACGTGTGGTGGCGTAGATTCACTAGCGGGTAGGCGCTTCAGAAGATGTAGGCAACTCATACCCTCTGTATTATTGCATAGAATTAGTTCACGCCTGTAAATACGCAACCAAATGAACAGATTTTTAATTGGAGCTGCAGTTGTGCTTCCCATGCAATTCGTGCCTGCCCCTGCAATGTATTATACGCACGTATTAACGTTTACTGCGTCATAAACGGTGCCCATATTGAGCACCTGTAATGTTAAAAACATGGAGAGACTCTCTATCCGGTGATGCGTGTCAGTTTTCTGTACGTCTTGTAGTTTTCGCGTAATAGTGTTCCTGAACCATAGAGTTACTTATAAATAACGCAATGTACCCGCACTTGTCTAACTAGAGACAAGCGTATGTAACCTAATAACAGCCTTTTGATATGGTTCATAAAGCTGTAGTTTTACTACTGCGATAGGGAACTGAACTGACGTAAGCAAACAAAAGGAGTTTCGAGACGGAGAATGGAACGAACAGTGAGCTCTTTTGTCAACACAACCTTTGCCGAGACCTTATGGCGCCTGTGGCCAGAGCGTTCGGCAACCCGCAGACTGCCTGTGCTCAGCGGTGCAGAATAACCGCGCTACGGGGTGCAGTTTAGGCCAAGTTCCTCCATGGCCAAAGCTTTTGGGAAGTCTGCAGGCGGTGCGAACTTTCGCGGTGCCTTGAAGCGCTTGGGGAAACCATATTGCCCTCTGATCCGCGCTGTAGCTAAACTGCGCCAGCGCAAATTAGACAAGAACAAAAAGAGTGACATGCGTATCTGAGGTATAGAAGCAACCACGCTGTCTGTATGTTACGGATGTCGTAGGATCTCAGATCGATTTTTGCCGTAAAAGGATAGTTATGTCGTCAGCGTTGCTGATAATAGCATGTGCATTAACGTGGACAACATATAAACAGGCTACTTACATAGCCCCTCTGCTCCTCTCAAAAAAATTTACAAAGTTTTTTGGGCAGTGTACAGGACAAAGTTGTTAATTTTTTATATTAACAATATCAAATAGATCAGATGCACAAAATTAGAAACATACTGTTGGTCAATAAAGCAAAATTCTCCTCACAGTCCCTAAAGACAGTCCTAATCATTCATCAGAAGAAAAGTCTATGACAGTTTTAGGCACAAGGCTGAGCAGTAAAAGAAAGTTCACACGCAAGTAGTGGACCACCATGCAGTCTTGAAGAAGTGGTGTCCTCCACACGGAAACAGAGTGCTGACTCTTGACATGAAGATTTCAGTTGAGAAGACTGGCGTTGGGCCACAACAGAGCAGACCCACAAAAGAGTCAGTCGAAGTCTTAACGAATATTGGTAAAATTGGTAGGTCACCACAGAGCAGACCCACAGTGTTCCTTGTAGAGTTTATAGTAGTAATGATCCACCAAAGGTGCAGATCCACTGTAGTCCTTGTAGAGATGGCCAGCAGCGATCCGTTGCGACTGTGAGGGTGCATAATCACCATTAAAGACTCTTGAGGATAGTGTAGCAAGTCTATGAACCACCACTTGTGCACTCATTAATTTTTTTGCAATATTCTTACAACCAGCAATACTGTTAACCAATTCCTTGCTGAATTATCAACACGTGTGTAAGAACTACACAGTTATAGAGTCTCTGAGATTTTATACATACAGTATAACCAACAGACAAACGTGTGCAGTAAAGAAAACATCATTACAGTAAAGAATATAATACAAATAATATTTGTAGTAATACAGGCTTTACAAAGAGAATCGAAACAAGCATATATATAAGTATTACAGAAATTATGACATAAGTAAATAAACGGAACATGAGAATATCCTTAGAAACATTAACATTACACATGAGCATTAAGAGAAAACATAACAGAATAAAAAATCTCTGAACGTCTCCCCAAAGTAAAGAATATGGTATAAAAACATAGCTTAGATTTGAGGATAACAATATTCCTTATCATAGTGAATGTAACTTAAAATTAGAAGAAAAAAAATTCTACCAGGTAAATACACAGAGACAGGAAGAACAGACACACAAGGGTACACATAAACATAGCGGAATAACACAAAAGGAAAGGACAGGGCCTGTTTTCAGTGTAACATTTAGTACTGCAATACCTGTGGTGAGCATTTTATACTTCTGTTTCTTTTTTCTCCTTTCAGTAATATCCTTCATGTTGATACCTCTTTAACTATCAGTAAAAACTACTTCATTTCCAACCAAAACTTCATTTAATTCCCACAGATCTTTCTTCTTATTTCAACATTTGTTCCCACAAAAAATATCCTATTTATCTATATTTATACTTTCATATATTTCTTACCTCATAATTTCTTTCCAAGAAAATCGTACCTAAGCCTATTGTCACGATACCCCACTTATATCTGTTCATATCCTATTTGTTCCTCACTATACAATACTTTTTGGCCAAACCTTTTCCTTATAGCTTCACAATACATTTCTTCCCAACTCATCACAACTCATTTTCTTATATAGCATACCTCCTCTTAAGATATTTTACATCTACTGAGCTCAGATACATAAACTAGAGAACAGCCAATGCAGCAGGACCAAAAAATTAACACAAACAACAACGACAAACATGAAAATTGGCAAAGCAAGCAGCAGAATATCTAAAGTAGCAAAGCAAATGCAACATTACAACTAATATAAGGCAATATGCAGCAAAGAAGAAAAATAAATCAGTGGTAAAACGGCTTAGTACAGTAACACATAGTAAAATTCAGTAGGACAATGCCTGACAAATAGCAGTAGCAAATGCAATAACTTACACCTAAACATGAAAAAGCACAGGCAGAAAAATATTACAGTAAAAACAGGAATGCTGATAAAGGAAATGTCTATTTCCATCATGTCACATCTTAACACTAAAGTGAGGCACCACAACAACTTACTCTAAAAAAAAAAAAAAAATAAAAAAAATCCTTGAAAAGAAAATTATGAAAATTATGTATGCAATCCCTGTTACTAGTCCCTTCTCCTTCTTATTGTTCTTTCCTTTCCAAGTGCTCTTTTTTTAAAAATGTAGATCACAAAATTGTTATTTAATGGATCTGTTGACAGAAAGTATTCACAATAGCATATGTATTGAATTTTATTTAATAAAACCAATGCTGTAGGGCAGCTGGAAACCAGATATCAAATAAAATAAGCAAATATCTACAAAGCAAAGCATTAAAACATCATTCAACAGCCATGTGGCATTTCATAGGTCAGTAAAAATTCTCTCAACTGTCATAGAAAGACCCTTGTCATAATCAAGTGCGTAAACGCAAGAGTATTTCTCATCAATTCAAAAGCATTTCAGTAAGTACCACGAAGTGCAACCTCCAAAGTATAATCATATGTTTCCAAGTAATAGTGTGTCGTGTTTGTAGTGTGTTCTGCAAAGAAATGTCAATAGCGATGTCAAAGGCCTCTCTTTTATACAGCTGTGCGAGAGCTTGTGGGAGTACAGTAAGCTTAAAAGCGGCTAATACAACAGCATTTAAGTCGACAGGCAACACAACAATGGGATTTCCTGCTGGCTAGCACGCAGCCCAGCGCAGCAGAGCATTACATCAAGGTAACATACAAAATACATCACTCGAAACTCTCACAGTATCACGATGGTTCCTAAAGTAAATGTGAACAGTTCCCACAATGCAAACATATTACAATTCCATAAATGCTAAGTAATCTAACTGTGTAATTACGTAGACATGTGTCAGTGATGTAGTAAAAATATCCATTTCTCTTTGTTAAATGACCAGATAGCTGTGTAATTCTGTGTTAGAGAAATATGGTACTGATGTATAAAAGTGTATAAGCAAATACCACATTAGCTAGGGCTCCTTGCGCTTGCCACACGCACGGTACACAAAGTAGGCGTACCCCCATGAGGGATAACGTAATTATACCTCAGAGGTTACAGATTAAAGCTGTTGAACGAAATGTGTCACCGAAACCCTTCTCTGTATCATTGTAGTTCAAAAATATTTCTAAAAATGTTCCAGATACAGAAAGCAATCACTTAAATGCGTGTCATGTAGCGCTATAGTTCTTGCTGTAAGAAAATTTCTGTCATTGCTTAACGGTAAAAATGTGCCAAGTGTCGTAGCTATCGTCGTTCGTAAGCCAGGTTCTCCAAAAATCATTGTATTTACCTTTGTCATATACAAAATTAAAGTGCTATGCATACAGATGTCGTAGTTATTATGTTCATTTCCATGACCTTGAAAGTACTGTACCGTAACGTATTGTTGTGTTACGAAAATAACAGTCTCATTGTAGTTGTGCCACAAATGTCATTACCAAAACCTGTAGAACGTAGAAAAACTGTGCAGACATGTAACAGATACAGTGTAAAAGCTATAATGAAAATTGGGTCACTCATTAGTAGCGCCGCAGTACAATCGCGCAGCTGTCAAAGAAACCAAATACTGTCTCATCTGTGATCTCCCAGAAAGTACTTTAAATAAAAATGTCTTGTCAAGTAAAATCTCATTAGCAGTATATGTTCCAAGAATGTGGACCTTATAGTCGTTACATAATCGTGAAACTAATAAGCAGAAATGTACGCACAATAAGACTGTATCGTCTGTTCCCTATAAAAGTGAACTTGTAAAATTGCTGTCATAATTGATAGTCATCGCAGCTACGTCGTCAGCTTCATAATTACGTTTTGTGGTTGCCTATAGTGTCAGTTAATGTCTATTATCTCTTTGTTTTCGCGCGTCGTCACTGGGATTTGGAGGTGTAATTTCTACAATGTCAGCTTGTCGAGAGGGCCCTGACCTATTTGAATCATGCCAGTTCTGATTAAATTCAGATCTGTCGTGGTGACTTTAGCGTCTGTCGTTTTTCTGTAATTTCCCTCTTGTCCATCAAATGGTGGAGAATTTCTCCCAGAATCGTAATTAGGAGGTGGACTGTTGCGTCTGAAGTTATGTTGTCTCCCTTGATAATAATTGCTCTGGTTCCCATAGTGTCTGTTCCTATAGTTATCTCTGTCACAGTCATTTCTACGGAAATGTGATCTTTCTCTGTAACTACTATTATTCTGCCAGTGGTTGTCATACGGATGGTGTCTGTTCTGATCACGATTTGCGTTATAAGAGTAGCATTTTCGTGTCTGATTATTATTTCTGTCGTCACGGAATTGTGACTGATCATGTGATTGTCTGTGTCGATTTGCAGTTCTTGCAAAAGTCCCTGAAAAGCTTCGATGTCATCTTTACAACGTCCTGTCGAAAGAGTGTCTTAAATGTTCAGGTAACTTAATTAAGAAAATGTTAATGAGCTTCGAGGGGCTGTACGGGTTTGACAAATACTGATCATTGTGTAACATAATTTAAAAATACACTCCTGGAAATGGAAAAAAGAACACATTGACACCGGTGTGTCAGACCCACCACACTTGCTCCGGACACTGCGAGAGGGCTGTACAAGCAATGATCACACGCAAGGCACAGCGGACACACCAGGAACCGCGGTGTTGGCCGTCGAATGGCGCTAGCTGCGCAGCATTTGTGCACCGCCGCCGTCAGTGTCAGCCAGTTTGCCGTGGCATACGGAGCTCCATCGCAGTCTTTAACACTGGTAGCATGCCGCGACAGCGTGGACGTGAACCGTATGTGCAGTTGACGGACTTTGAGCGAGGGCGTATAGTGGGCATGCGGGAGGCCGGGTGGACGTACCGCCGAATTGCTCAACACGTGGGGCGTGAGGTCTCCACAGTACATCGATGTTGTCGCCAGTGGTCGGCGGAAGGTGCACGTGCCCGTCGACCTGGGACCGGACCGCAGCGACGCACAGATGCACGCCAAGACCGTAGGATCCTATGTAGTGCCGCAGGGGACCGCACCGCCACTTCCCAGCAAATTAGGGACACTGTTGCTCCTGGGGTATCGGCGAGGACCATTCGCAACCGTCTCCATGAAGCTGGGCTACGGTCCCGCACACCGTTAGGCCGTCTTCCGCTCACGCCCCAACATCGTGCAGCCCGCCTCCAGTGGTGTCGCGACAGGCGTGAATGGAGGGACGAATGGAGACGTGTCGTCTTCAGCGATGAGAGTCGCTTCTGCCTTGGTGCCAATGATGGTCGTATGCGTGTTTGGCGCCGTGCAGGTGAGCGCCACAATCAGGACTGCATACGACCGAGGCACACAGGGCCAACACCCGGCATCATGGTGTGGGGAGCGATATCCTACACTGGCCGTACACCACTGGTGATCGTCGATGGGACACTGAATAGTGCACGGTACATCCAAACTGTCATCGAACCCATCGTTCTACCATTCCTAGACCGGCAAGGGAACTTGCTGTTCCAACAGGACAATGCACGTCCGCATGTATTCCGTGCCACCCAACGTGCTCTAGAAGGTGTAAGTCAACTACCCTGGCCAGCAAGATCTCCGGATCTGTCCCCCATTGAGCATGTTTGGGACTGGATGAAGCGTCGTCTCACGCGGTCTGCACGTCCAGCACGAACGCTGGTCCAACTGAGGCGCCAGGTGGAAATGGCATGGCAAGCCGTTCCACAACACTACATCCAGCATCTCTACGATCGTCTCCATGGGAGAATAGCAGCCTGCATTGCTGCGAAAGGTGGATATACACTGTACTAGTGCCGACATTGTGCATGCTCTGTTGCCTGTGTCTATGTGCTTGTGGTTCTGTCAGTGTGATCATGTGATGTATCTGACCCCAGGAATGTGTCAATAAAGTTTCCCCTTCCTGGGACAATGAATTCACGGTGTTCTTATTTCAATTTCCAGGAGTGTATTTTGCAGGACTGGAAAATTCAGACTGTTCGAAATGTTTTATCATTATATTCTTGTGTTTTACTCGATCTTGAGTACCCTGTGACCAATATGTAGAAAGGAAAGCATGAAAAGAATCTCCTTCAGTGTGACAGTCACGAATAACCGGGAGAGCTGGTTCATTTTCTAGATAGCCACGCATAAAATCTAATCTATGCTCTAATGACCAGTTAGGAAGAAAACAATAAGAAAATTGATAAAGCCAAGCCTATTGATGAATTTTGTTACTGGAATTCTTTACTGTTTTAAATTTACGCGTTGTGATGAAGAGCTTACAGTCAAAGTCGTCATGTCGGCGAGTCGCATATCGGTCATCCTTACGTCATGTTGGTAGTTCCACCTCAAGGCTCGCTGCACCTTACAGATTTCTTTCAAAATCTACGAAATACCCTGTGTTATTGCTTTGTGACTTTTCCGTATTTCTAAATCCCTCTTCCCGTGTCGGAGCACGAGTGTCGTCTGAAATCACGTGTGCCAACTGATCTTGTACCTCCCGCATTTCTCTTTTGTGTTGCGTATTAATTTGATTCCGACTTTGTTTAAATTTCCAAATTTCCTCGCACTCTTCTGTGTCAGTAAGGGCTACCGGTCTTGTATCATTCAAATCATCCTCTACCTTCGTAGATAAATTTGTTAACTGATCCGAAAGTCTGGCTACTTTCTCCGATAATATGTTAATTACCTCTGTGTGTTTTTTCTGAGCCAAATTTTAGAGTGTTCATTTGTGTCGTAATCGTATCTACAGGGTCCTTTAAGCTTTCCTGATTTTTTACAAGTTGCGCGACCGTATCGGTAGATGCAGAATCAGTTTTAGTCTGCAAGGTGTCTTGATTTTCGTGAACAATGATCTGCAGTCCTTTTATGGCTGCTATATGATTATGTAATACATTTTCATGTCGCGAAAAAATAGGCTGAAAATGCTCACAAATTTGTTTTTACATCTTCACAAATTTTTTCACATTTCAATTCGATTTTAAGTAACTCAGTGGTTAAACCTTCACGTGTTTGTTCAAGAGATTCTTTAATTTGTTTCTGATTTTGTTCCAGCTTTTGGCCTTTTTGATCAAATTTGTGAATTAATTGCAACAGCAATGTATTAGTGAATGAAACATGTTGCTTCGTGCTTTTCGGCAGTGCATTTTCACCAGCAATATTTGGAATTTGAAGAACAAATAATGAATCTTGACTTAATTGAGAAAAAGTTAATGACGCAAAACCCGAACCTACGGTATTTGCATGATTTTGTTGTGTCGTTTCATGTTCCTTTGTGCTTTTCGGCAGTGTATTCGCACCGGCAATACTCATATTTCGAAAAGCGGAAAGTGTGCCTTGACTTAATTGAGGAAAATGTAATGACGCAAAACTTGAATCTACGCCATTTGCAAGATTTTGTTGTGTTATTTCGCATTCCTGAGGCGAACTGTTCCTGACCGATCGATCGACAATAGTTCCCTGTTCACTGATTGTTTCCATTTCTATACCGTTATTTGGTGCCTGATCTACGTTCCTATGCACGCCCGTCGTCACTGTCATTTCTCAATTTGCTTTGCTGCCTAATTTTGCGCTTTTCACACGCCATATTGTCACACTATTTCACACGAGAACACACAAAAAACAATTCGAGAAGCAGAAATAAAAAGACACTCAAAATAGCACTGAAAATAATAAATATCTAATTAGTTGCAAACGCGACTGCGAGATACTTAGTGCAAATCCACATACATGCCACAACTGCTTTGCTCACTACTATACTGTACAATAATAAGAAACTACAACTGCAAGGGAAATTCCATATTACACGCTGGCAATAAACAATAACTAATTTCTAACCATGCAGTAATTATTCAAACTACAAGAAAATCAGAAGATTCCAGTGAGGTATCCTCGGCTAAGGATCGACAGGTGAAACATCTACGTTAGATTCTGAAGCTGCTGAATGCAAATGAACCTTCTTAAACTGCTGAGTGAAACTGAACGTACAATCTCATTGCCATTTTTTTACCATTTCACTGACATACAGAATTTTCCCTGATAAATACAACTGAAACTTATTCATTCATTTATGATCCACAATATACAAACGCAACGCAATCTGACTGCAAATAACGAACATACAAGAATGGCCCTGAATTAGAAGACATCATAACAATAACCCATACATTTCGTAAGTCACTTACTTCACACAAAATGTTCATGACACGAACTACAGCAAATAGAGCAAGCATACACCCAGCTAAATAAAAAAATTCTAGCTACTCTAGGCTCTAACTACTAATAGGCATGTGGTTAGCGAAAGAAAGATTTTGCTGAGGAGCATACAATGTATTTAGCAGATTTTACCTTGGTCATGTGACATCCAGTTCCAAAAATTATATAATCGTCAATAATTCCATTGCCCAAACATTAGCAAATAGATCCATCTTCATTTTACAATCCATTTCCAACCAACAGTGAATCTCCATGGCGGACACACGTCCAAACCTCCCGCTCGCGCTATTACTGCTAACCTCCAATACTGCTATTAACTTCCTACTGCGAGTCCTTCCAGCCACAGAGTCTCTTAGCGAGGGCGCAGAGTGTTGGAGTCACCCTTGTCCTGTCAAGAGCCATGTCAAAGGGGGCGGAGGAGCGGTCAGAATTTGAGGGAAACCTCTTCTCCTTGCAGCGGGGAACCGCCCCTAAAAGGCGGAAGTATCGGCAGTGATTAACTGCATAAAAATGCGAAGGCAATGGAAACCACTGCAGTAAAGACACGCGTATCCACCGGACAACGGGCCAGTAACTGCAAAATCTTCATGATGATCTCTCTGATTACTTCCGTATTTGGGCTCGGGAGAGGACTGCCAAAGTACAGGTAACCAAGAGAAGAGGTGTGCATAATCAACGGAAAAGAGCATTCTACGAGTCGGATCGTGGAATTTCGGAAGTTTAAACGTGTAAGGGAAGCCAGAAAATCTTAAATGTATGTGGATATGCTATATTTAGTGGGGGCTCAGTGAAGTGGAAAAGAGAGAATATAATGAATGATTTCTAGTCGGATATACACAGAGCAATAAAAACAGCAAAAATGGCAAGATTTGGCAAAGAATGGGTTGCTTTGAACAGTTAAGTGATAGGATTATTCTCATCAGGATCGACAGCGAACTAACGGCTACTACAATAGTCCAGGTATACATGCCAGCATCACGAGCAGAAGATGAAGCCTTACAAAAAGTATATGAGCGTTGTTGTTGTTGTTGTTGTGGTCTTCAGTCCGAAAGCTAGTTTGATGCAGCTTTCCATGCTGCTCTATCCTGTGCAAGCCTTTTCATTTCTGAATAAGTACTGCAACCTACATCCTTCTGAATCTACTTACTGTCTTCATTTCTTGGTCTGTCTCTCTAAGATTTTTACCCCACACACGTCCTTCCAAAACTAAACTGGTGACCCCTTGATACGTCAGCCTGTCCCTTCTTTTAGTCAAGTTGTGCCACATGTTTCTTTTCTCCCCAATTCTCTTCAGTGCCTCCTCATTAATTGCTTGATCTACCATCTAATGTTCAGCATTCTTTTGTAGCATCACATTTCAAAAGCTGCTATTCACTTCTTGTCTGAACTGTTTATCGTCCATGTTTTAGGTCCGTACATGACTACACTACAAAAGGACTTCCTAACACTTAAGTCTGTATTTCATAGTAACAATTTCTGTTGTTCGGAAACGCTTTCCTTGTCATCATCGGTCTGCATTTTGTATCGTCTCTTTTTCGACCATCCTCAGTTATTTTGTTGCCCAAATAGCAAAACATTTCTACTACTTTATGTGTCTTATTTGCTAATCTAACTCTCACATCATCACCTGATTTAATACGACTACATTTCATTATTCTCGTTTTGCTTTTGGTGGTGTTCATCTCATAACCTCCTTTCAAGACATTGTCCATTCCGTTCAACTGTTCTTCCAAGTCCTTTGCTGTCTCTGACAGAATTACGATGGTATCGACAAACCTCAAGGTTTTTATTTCTTCTCCCTGGATTTTAATTCCTACTCCATATTTTTCTTTTATTTCCTTTACCGCTTGTTCAATGTACATATTGAATAACATTGTGGACTGACTAAAACCCCGTCTAACTCCATTTTCAGCCTTTCCTCCCCTTTCATTCACCTCGACTCTTCTAACAGCCGTCTGGTTTTTATACAAGTTGTCAGTAGCTTTTTGCTCGCTGTATTTTATCCGTGTTACCTTCAGAATTTCCAAGAAAGTATTCCAGTCAATATTGTCATAAGCTTTCTCTAAGTCTACAGTGATATAAACGCAGGTTTGCCTTTCCATAGGCTATCTTCTAAGACAAATCTTAAGGTCAGCACTGCCTTGCATGTTCCTATATTTTTACGAAATCTAAACTGATCTTCCTGGAAGTCAGCTTCTACCAGTTTCTCTACTGTTCTGTAAAGAATTATTCTTAGTATTTTGCAACCATGTCTTATTAAACTGATAATTCGGTTAATATTCACACCTGTCAGCACCTGATTTCCTTGGAAGTCTCTTGAAGTCTGGAGGTATTTCAGCATTCTCATATATCTTGCTCGGAAGAATCTGGTGATGTCAGGTTTTCCCAAGGCTATCTGTAGTTCTGATGGAATGTGGTCCACTCCCGGGGCCTTGTTTCGACTTAGGGCTTTCAATCGTCTGCCAAATTCGTCTCGCAGTATCATATCTCCCATCTCGTCTTCATCCACGTCCTCTTCCGTTTACATGATATTTCCATCAAGTGCATCTCCCCTGTATAGATCCTATATGCACACCTTCAACGTTTCAGCTTTCCCTTCTTTGCTTAGGACGGGTTTTCCATCTGAGGTCTTAAAATCCATAAAAATAAGGGTATTATACTCAAAATTTTAGAGGAGGTTGAGATTTTCCAGTCACTAAAAAATTTCCCCATAACTACTCTTGCCGGCCGGAGTGGCCGAGCGGTTCTAGGCACTTCAGTCTGGAACCGCTCGACCACTACGGTCGCAGGTTCGAATCCTGCCTCGGGCATGGATGTGTGTGATGTCCTTAGGTTGGTTAGGTTTAAATAGTTCTAAGTTCTAGGGGACTGATGACCTCAGATGTTAAGTCCCATAGTGCTCAGAGCCATTTGAGCCAAAACTACTCTTAATGTGCACACGGAACTGCGCCACAAATGTCTGCTATCCAATTTTGATTGTGTAGGTAGATAATAGTTACCCCAACTAACTGTTGAACTCCTACAGGACACTGTTGTTCTTTGCTGTGACCTTTGTTCTCGTAAGTCTTGGTTTTATTTAGTTTTATTCTCATTTGACGTAATTGGATTTTTTAAACGCAAACTTCTTTATATGTCCTTCAATACTATGGATACGCTATACAATCGCTGGTTCTAAAAAGTAGTGCAATGTACCATTCAAAAAAGTTCATGTTATTAACTAGAGTTTCTCAGCGGTGTACCGACTTGTATTTTAACGCTCTTAAACGTTTTTAAGTATAAATGTCTTAAAAAAGAAATTCTTAACGGCCATTATCACAGTAAAGCCCACCTCCACCTTTTTTGTCATAGAGAGCATCAGTTCGGTCCGAGACTTGTGCTGGCGCCACCTCGCCCACGTGGCTCGTTACACGGAACTATCAGAATTGTTTACGCCGGGGCCGTGCACATTATATGATGTCCACAGCATAATAAGACGTTAAAGGCTGAATTACACTCTTCTGTCGAAGTTAAGACATGCTAACGTGGTGCTTTTAGTTAATTCCCGTCATTACATGGGAATCGTGTGGAGCAATCCCAGTCACTTTGATCACACACAATTGATTTTCCGCGATACTGGTTTAATCTTGATAGTGAGCAACGGGACTGGGCTCGTGGCGTTTATTTTGCACCCCATGACTGTTCAGAAAAACAAACACTTGTAAGTACTCAGCTCTCATTGATATACGGCGCTTTATGGTGTGACAGGTCTATTTTGAAACCACTGTAATTCTTTAAAGTTCAGTTTCTTGTACAAATCACCTGAAGCTGCATTTCCACTGATGCGAAAGCAATCGTGACGTTTTAATAAAAGTGTTTAAATTGCCAGTGCGGAAGATTATTCACGATGTGCAACTTTGACTTCGGTTGGACAACGTCTAAAATAATATGTTCAAATTTTCAACTGGTAATAGCGAATACACTGTTGAAAAATCACGACAGGAGAACGCACATTTGGGAAAAGCCGGAACATACGGGGGGGATTCCGGTTGGATTGCAGTACAGTCAGGCTGAGATTTCGAAATCAGATATTGGATTGTAAGGTGTAGACAGGAACAGATATAGACTCAAATCACGTACAGTAATGATGAAGGGTAGACTGAAATTTAAGAGAATCATCCATAAGAATCTGTGTTGAAAGAAGGATACTGAGCACTGAGGAATGATGAGACACGTTTGAAGTTCTCTAAGTCTACAGACACCGCTATAATGAATATCGCAGAAGGCAGTTAGGTTGAAGTAAAATGGACATAGGTAAAAAGGGCAACCAGAAATTTGGACAGGTACAAGGAAGATAGCTGCGAAGACACCTTAGGTAACAGAAGAAATGCTTCAACTGATCGATGAAGAAGGAAGTGCAAAAACTGCATAGGAAAAAACGGAACACAGCAATAAAAGCCACTTGCTAATGAAATAAAAAGCATGTCCAATGAAACTAAGGGGAAATCGCCATAGGGAAAACGTGAAGAAATCGAAAAAGAAATGGTAGTTGGTAGGTCTGGTTCAGTATATATTACAGAAAGCTCAAAATAACTGTCGGTGAAATTAGAAGCAAAGGCGCCAAGGGAGGTATTGCAGTAGCACAGGTAAATGCACGGGACAGAAGGGATAAGGAAAAGATTACATTGATGGTCTACGAAGGTGAGGAACTGTCTAATGGCCGGCCGCGGTGGTCTTGTGGTTCTAGGCGCTGCAGTCCGGAACCGCGGGACTGCTACGGTCGCAGGTTCGAATCCTGCCTCGGGCATGGACGTGTGTGATGTCCTTAGGTTAGTTAGGTTTAAGTAGTTCTAAGTTCTAGGGGACTGATGACCTAAGATGTTAAGTCCCATAGTGCTCAGAGCCATTTTTTTGAGCTGTCTAACGAGGTGATGGAAGAAGAAATAAGAGTCGAAGGAAGGCATAGGGGACCCAGTATTAGAGACAGAGTTTACCGAAGATTTGAAGACATGCCTTCAAATAACGCAGAAGGAGTAGATATCATTATTTCAGAATTCCTGAAACAATTGGGGAAAAATGACAGGCAAATGATATTAAAGTTGGTGTGTAGAATCGGGAAACACAGCGTTAGAGTTTCGGAAAAATATCGTCCACGCAATCGCGAAAAACAGTAAGGGAGGATAGGTCCTCGCGGATGGCCGTGCGGTCTAACGCACGGCTTTCCGGGCGGGAAGGAGCGCCTGGTCCCCGGCAGGAATCCGCCCGGCGGACTTGTGTCGAGCTCCGGTGAACAGGCCAGTCTGTGGATGGTTTTTAGGCGGTTTTCCATCTGCCTGGGCGAATGCGGGCTGGTTCCCCTTATTCCACCTCAGTTACGCTATGTCGGCGATTGCTGCGCAAACAAGTTCTCCACGTAAGCGTACACCACCATTACTCTAACACGCAAACATATGGGTTACACTCGTCTGGTGTGAGACGTTCCCTGGGGGGGGTCCACCGGGGGCCGAACCGCACAATAGGCCTGGGTTCGGTGTGCGGTGGCGGAGTGGTGAAGTGGACTGAGGTAGTCGTCGTGGGGCTGTGGACCACTGCGGCTGCGGCGGGGACGGAGCCTCTCCATCGTTTCTAGGTCCCCGGTTTACATTCAATACACTACATACAAAGGGAGAATATGTGGGAGAACTATCGCACAATCAGCTCAACGTCTGATGCATCCAAGTTCCGCACAAGAGTAGTGTATAGAAGAATGTAAAAGCAAATTGAGGATCTCTTGGATGACGAACAGTCTTGCTTTAGGAAAGGTAAATGCACCGGAGAGGCAGTTCTGACGTTGCGCTTGAAACGGAAGCAAGACCGAAGAAAAAGCTATATAAGTTCATAGACCTAGAAAAAGCGTTCGTTAGTGTGCGCAAGATGTTCGAAATTCTGAGAAAATAGATGTAAACTATAGGGAAAGACGGGTAATATACAGTATATAAAAAAATCTAAGGGTGAACAATACGAGTGGAAGAACAAGGAGACGAAACAAGGAGGATATAAAAAGCAGACTAGCATTGCGCTAGTCATTCGAGGCAAAAAAAGGGCAATTAATATCAAACATAGGCCTTCATTTATGGAAGAAATTTCGGAAACTATACGTTTGGAGCCTATCATTGTAAGAGAACGAATCGTTGGCTGTGGGGAAACCCAAAAAGAAGAGAATCCAAGCGTTAAAAATGTGGAGCTGTAGAATAGTATTGAAAATTAGAACGACTGATAACGTGGGGAATGAGGCGGTTCTGTGCAGAATCCCAGAAGAAAGAAAGATGTGAAAAACAGTGACTAGAACTCGGGACACAATGGTAGTGCATATTTTAAGGCACCGGGGATAGTCGACGGAGCCGTAAAAAGTGAAAACTGTAGAAAAAGACAGAGGTTAGAATACATCCAAGAAATAAATGAAGATGTAGGGTGAAAGTGCTGCTCTGATGTGAAGAGAGTGGCACTACGGAAGCATTGGTGGCAGGCCGCATCAAACCTTTAGAAGACTAATGACTAAAAAATAGTATGGTCTGCTTTTGACAAGAGTGGTTTAACACAGAAGAGCTAAATTTTCTTTAGTTGAGACAATGGTCCACTTCTTGCAGCTACTGTAACTCTAGTTGCCATTCAAAATGATATTCCGATATGTACATGTTACACAAAAATCAGCTGCTGACAACAATTCATTTCGATCAAACAAATATTTGTGCAGAGCCACAGGTGACCTCTTCCTCTGGTAGCCTTAAGAAGACTGTCATAACGTTTTGGCGCATCAGCGTATTTCACGATGTAACAGCGTCACTGTGAATGTGTGAAGAGCAATGAAGACCAAGACCATATCACAAGTGCGCATCTTTTTTTCCGTTTCACAGTGCAGGCTTACAAACGCAAGAAGATTCATTACAAAATGTACGGCATACCTTTAAAATTTTTGTGTAAGATTTACCGGGACAACAATAATTCTTGCACAAGCTTTTAGCAGTGACGTAATGCCGATAGTTGCTAAGACGTTACTTTTTGCATTTTGAACTGGATTTCGTTATAGCGTTATTGGTCGTCAAATTTTTGGTGGTTTAGAGAGAATTTATATTATTAATCTGTGCTCTGCATGAGAATCAAAATAATGTCTCCTCTGTATGGGAAGAAATTATAACATTTAGTCGATATATCAGTTTATTTCTAGGATATTTGTCTGTATGGGATGTTAGAGGTATAAGCGCAGATATTGTGATACCTTAATATGTATCCACTTGAGTGTGTTAATTGTGTTGTCCCTCTGTCTGACAGTCTACCAGCAAACACGTCACATAAATTACTATCTGATGTCTTCTGCACGGTTGTAACTGCACCACAAAGTGGACTATGCCTATCAGTATAGACTAACCATTTCGCATCCATGCGACCACACTGCAGCATCTGACCTGTTGCCCAGGGGTAAATTAACACAAAAGCTTGCTCTTGCCACATGAACTCGGAGGTACTAACCAAACTAAAAACATACTGATCCTAATCGTCATAATTATCAGTCTGCACTGTTTATCATGGTCCCCAGCACAGCTGTAATGGCTATTTTCTTTTTTACGCTAATCGTTTCCTTTTCTTTCTGAGAAACAGTTGAAGGCCAGATTGCAACGAAACTTTCGATTAACTCATTATACACAAATATATTCGTAATGGTGCATCGTAGTCTCCACACGATATATATATAGCTAAAATATAGTTTTCATATTTTATTATTAGTTCGTACACTGTATTTTGGTCTCAACTATAGCTCTTTTGACGATGCTCGATTTGATGTTTTTTCCAAGAAAGTTTTCTCTGAGTAATATGTGATTAATTATAATAGTTGTCATTCGAACAATTTTTTCCCGGTGTAATAAATTCTTGTTAACAAAACTGTGTGTGTGTGTGTTATTTATGCATAAAAATAATGCAGACCATTTGACATCATATTCGTCATTTTTTTTATGTCATCTGATGCACCATGCCTCACTGGTCAAAGCCGCCTGCTAGTACCGCAATTTACTCTTTATTCGATTTTTCTTGCTATTGTTTTCGCTTTACTATGACAAAATATCCAGATAATTCCAATTCATTTATAATTTCTTACAAAATTTTTTCGCGATTGACAGGTTTAATGACTGACATTACAATATAGTAGAAAAATTATAAGTATAATTCTTTGCATAGTCCTTGAGCCGTGACGTAGTGGTTTTGTGGCAGATAACGACGCGCGTGTGTGGAGCGTTGTTATGTTTTGCTTGGAGTGTTAGCAGTGTCAGCTGAACCGTAAAATTACTACTGGTTCACCAAAGGTGATTAATCTCAATCAGTACACAAAATGTAAAGTGGAAGCTGCTCGTGCTAACCAAAGGACCACGGCGCTCCTGAGCTCACGTTATCCGTGATGTTGCCTATCTTGCGCATGGACTACTCAGTTTGTATACTTTGTTTATTTTTTTCATAGTTCCACACAACTTCTTCCTGTTTTCTCGATTGATCTGTGTTCAGTTTTTCAAGGCCCATCCACTGTGTCAACTTATAACTAAATCTTAGGGAGGTGCGATGGGGAAGTTCCCTTGTGAGCATTAAAATTGCTACACCAAGAAGAAATGCAGATGACAATCAGGTATTCATTGGACAAATATATTCTACTAGAACTGCCATGTAATTACATATTGCCGCAATTTGGGTGCATAGATCCTGAGAAATCAGTACCCAGAACAACCACCTCTGGCCGTAATAACGGCCTTGACACGACTGGGCATTGAGTCAAACAGAGATTGGATGGCGTGTACAGGTACAGCTGCCCATGCAGCTTCGACACGATACCACAGTTTATCAAGAGTAGTGACTGGCGTATTGTGACGAGCCAGTTGCTCGGTCACCATTGACCAGACGTTTTCAATTGAGATCTGGAGAATGTGCTGGCCAGGGCAGCAGTCGAACATTTTCTGTATCAAGAAAGGCCCGTACAGGACCTGCAACATGCGGTCGTGCATTATCCTGCTGAAATGTAGGGTTTCGCAGGGATCGAATGAAGCGTAGAGCCACGGGCCGTAACACATCTGAAATGTAGCGTCCACTGTTCCGAGTGCCGTCAATGCGAAAAAGAGGTGACCGACACGTGTAACAAATGGCACCCCATACCATCACGCCGGCTGATGACGAATACATGCGTCTAATGTGCGTTCACCGCGATGTCGCCAAACACGGATGCGATCATCATGATGCTGTAAACAGAAACTAGATTCATCCGAAAAAATGACGTTTTGCCATTCGTGCACCCAGGTTCGTCGTTGAGTACACCATTGCAGGCGCTCTTGTCTGTGATGAAGTGTCAAGAGTAACCGCAGCCATGGTCTCCGAGCTCATAGACCATGTTGCTGCAAACGTCGTCGAACTGTTCGTGCAGATGATTGTTGTCTTGCAAACGTCCCCATCTGTTGACTCAGGGATTGAGACGTGGCTGCACGATCCGTTACAGCCATGCGGATAAGATGCCTGTCATCTCGACTGCTAGTGATACGAGGCCATTGGGAGCCAGCACTTTGTTCCGTATTACCCTCTTGAATTCACCGATTCCATGTTCTGCTAACAGTTATTGGATCTCGACCAACGCTAGCAGCAATGTCGCGATACGATAAGCCGCAATCGCGATAGGCTACAATCCGACCTTTATCAAAGTCGGAAACGTGATGGTACGCTTTTCTCCTCCTTACACGAGGTATAACAACAACGTTTCATCAGGCAACGCCGGTCAACTGCTGTTTGTGTATGAGAAATCGGTGGGAAACTTTTCTCATGTCAGCACGTTGTAGGTGTCGCCACCGGCGCCAACCTTGTGTGAATGCTCTGAAAAGCTAATCACATGCATATCACAGCATCTTCTTCCTGTCGGTTAAATTTCGCGTCTGTAGCACGTCATCTTCGTGATGTAGCAGTTTTAATGGCCAGTAGTGTATATAGCTAAAAGGTAGTTTTCAATAAGCTTCGATTTCTTTCAATACATATTTTATTATTAGTTCGTACTATGTGTTTTGGTTTCTACTGTAGCTCTTTTGACGATGCTCGATTTGATTTTTTTCCAAGAAAGTTTTGTCTCATTAATATGTGATTAATTATAATAATTGTCATATGAACAATTTTTTCTCGGTGTAATAAATTCTTGATAACAAGATTGTGTGTGTTATTTATGCAAAAAAATAATGCAGATCATTAGACATCATATACGCCATTTTGTTTATGTTATCTGATGCACCATGCCCCACTGGTTAAAGCCGGCTGCTAGTACCGCAATTTCATCTTTATTCGGATTTCTTGCTATAGTTTTCGATGTACTATCGTAAAACATCCAGATAATTCCAATTAATTTATGACTTCTTATAACAATTGTTCGCGATTTATAGTTTTAACGATTGACGTATTAAGATACGAGAAAAATAATAAGCGTAATTTTTTGGGTCAACTTGAGCCTCCGATGTTGCCCGTAGTCCTTGAGCCGTGACGTAGTGGTTTTGTGCCAGATGACGTCGTACGTGCGTGGAGCGTTGTTCTGTTTTGCTTGGGGTACTAGCAGTGTAAGCTAATGCGCTGCTTGTGGTATGTATTGGACAAGAAGAGGTCGGACTTGTTATCCTTAAATTTGATCTGACTAAACAGAAGATAACGAGTTTACGCTAGTAATCAGTCAGAACTTAAACATTACCTTTTGTTGTCCTAGTAAAGAGCCTGAACAGTAATTACAATTCACGTCAACTTGCAATTTGTTATCAATGCAGCTTCCTATCGAATATAAAATTGTTTTCCGCGATACTACTTGGTTTCAGAGATCGAGGCTCAGTTTGTGCATTTTAGTTACGTTAATCTATTTTTCCATTGTTCCACTTATCCTTTTTTGGTTTACGTGACTGAATCTGTAAAACCGTAACCCTTATCGGATCTCTTTGTTGTCTGTCTGTCTATCTGCCTGTATGTTCGACTGTTAAGAACTCTTTTTCCAGGAACCGGTAGACATACCAAGTACAAATTTATGTCACATATTCAGGTCTAAGGCCCCTTGAGAGTGTAAAAATTTTAAGCTTCTAAGTCAATGCGATAAAAAAAATCTGCCGCTTATGATACATATTTTAACACTCGAAATCTCACTCATCAAAACCTAAGTGGTTTTGCTGTTGACCTGGAATCATGGTAATTCGGCAAGGAGCATGGTTTCACAGTACAGGTGGAGGAAAAAATACGAAAATTGTTACTCTATAATTATATAACACGAAAAAAATACTTTTGTCATTTTTATCCGTAAGTCTGTTTGTCTGTCTGTCCGCCTGTTAATGATCGTTTTTTCGCGAACAGCTTGGCATGTCAGATTCAAATTTATATCAGTTACTGAAGTCTATGGCCCTGTATCTATGGCCCTGGTGGTGTAAAAACTAAATCAACGCAATTAAAAGATTCGGTCATTTGCGTCACACTCGCAGACACGCAGACTCACTCGTCAAAGCCTACAGGCTGCTTGACGTTGAGATGGAATCAGGAAATTTGGCAAGAACCAAGATTTCACAGTACAAGCAAAGTAAAAATCTGAAAATTGTTCAATTGTAATTATGTCACATTCAATGTACCTTTTTGCCATTATATCATATATTGCATTCATCATCCGTCAAAAGCTTAATAGACTAACATTACTGCATTTTTAGAAGGTAAATAAAAATCTTTTACGAAATCTTCTCTATCTACATATATGAACTGAAGTCCCCTGTTCGCTCTTTTTGTATGTCTTGGCTAGTCTCAGGAACTACTGTCGAGATTTTGGTACAGTCTTGGAATTCGAATTCCCTGTTACCGATATATTCGGTCTTTTGCGTCACCCTCGCAAACTCAATCGTCTACATCTACATCTACATCTACATACATACTCCGCAATCCACCATACGGTGCGTGGCGGAGGGTACCTCGTACCACAACTAGCATGTTCTCTCCCTGTTCCACTCCCAAACAGAACGAGGGAAAAATGACTGCCTATATGCCTCTATACGAGCCCTAATCTCTCTTATCTTATCTTTGGGGTCTTTCCGTGAAATATAAGTTGGCGGCAGTAAAATTGTACTACAGTCAGCCTCAAATGCTGGTTCTCTAAATTTCCTCAGTAGCGATTCACGAAAAGAACACCTCCTTTCCTCTAGAGACTCCCACCCAAGTTCCTGAAGCATTTCCGTAACACTCGCGTGATGATCAAATCTGCCAGTAACAAATCTAGCAGCCCGCCTCTGAATTGCTTCTATGTCCTCCTTCAATCCGACCTGATAGGGATCCCAAACGCTCGAGCAGTACTCAAGAATATGTCATATTAGTGTTTTATAAGCGGTCTCCTTTACAGATGAACCACATCTTCCCAAAATTCTACCAATGGACCGAAGACGACTATTCGCCTTCCCCACAACTGCCATTACATGCTTGTCCCACCTCATATCGCTCTGCAATGTTACGCCCAAATATTTAATCGCGTTTCCAGAGTGAGATTTTCACTCTGCAGCGGAGTGTGCGCTGATATGAAACTTCCTGGCAGATTAAAACTGTGTGCCCGACCGAGACTCGAACTCGGGACCTTTGCCTATCGCGGGCAAGTGCTCTACCATCTGAGTTACCGAAGCGCGACTCACGCCCGGTACTCACAGCTTTACTTCTGCCAGTACCTCGTCTCCTACCTTCCAAAGGTCCCGAGTTCGAGTCTCGGTCGGGCACACAGTTTTAATCTGCCAGGAAGTTTCATTTAATCACGTGACTATGTCAAGCGCTACACCACTAATGGAGTATTCAAACATTACGGGATTCTTTTTCCTATTCATCTGCATTAATTTACATTAATCTATATTTAGAGTTAGCTGCCATTCTTAACACCAATCCCAAGTCCTGTCCAAGTCATCTTGTATCCTGCTACAGTCACTCAACGACGACACCTTCCCGTACACCACAGCATCATCAGCAAACAGCCGCACATTGCTATCCACACTATCCAAAAGATCATTTATGTAGATAGAAAACAACAGCGGACCTACCGCACTTCTCTGGGGCACTCCAGATGATACCCTCACCTCCGATAAACACTCAGCATCGAGGACAACATACTGGGTTCTGTTACTTGAGAAGTCTTCGAGCCACTCACATATTTGGGGACCAATCCAATATGCTCGTCCCTTAGTTAGGAGTCTGCAGTGGGGGCACCGAGTTAAACGCTTTCCGGAAGTCAAGGAATATGGCATCCGTCTAATACCCTTCATCCATGGTTCGCCAGATATCATGTGAAAAAAGGGCGAGTTGCGTTTCGCAGGAGCGATGCTTTCAAAAGCCGTGCTGATGCATGGACAGCAACTTCTCTGTCTCAAGGAAATTCTTTATATTCGAACTGAGAATATGTTCGAGAATCCTGCAACAAAGCGATGTTAAGGATATTGGTCTGTAATTTTGAGGATCCGTCCTTCTACCCTTCTTATATACAGGCGTCACCTGCGCTTTTTTCCAATCGCTCGGGACTTTACGTTGGGCAAGAGATTCACGATAAATGCAAGCTAAGTAAGGTGCCAATCCACCAGAGTACTCTCTGTAAAACCGAATTGGAATCCCATCAGGACCTGGCGATTTATTTATTTTCGGCCCATTCAGCTGATTCAAAACCCCAGGGATGTCTATCACTATGTCCTCCATACGGGAATCTGTACGAGACTCAAACGGCGGTATGTTTGTACGATCCTCCTGCGTGAAAGATTTCTCAAATGCTAAATCTAAAATTTCAGCTTTATATATACATATATATATATATATATAACTGGGCATTGAGTCAAACAGAGCTTGGGTGGCGCGTACAGGTACAGCTGCCCATGCAGCTTCGATACGATACCACAGTTCATCAAGGGTAGTGACTGGCGTGTATATATATATATATATATATATATATATATATATATATATATATATATACTCGCATTTGGCCAATTTTTTAATTTGTTTCCGATGCCGTGTTTCGTTAGTTGCTACGACTTACGGATATCTCTATTGATAACACTTTTTCGCTTTCAGGATTGTGTAGCTGATTACACTTTTAGCTTAGATCAAGTGCTGTTTTCGATATCAACTGTATTGGTTCGCACTAATTTTGTGTTTTTTCCTTGCGTCTTTGATACCAACCGTTTTTCAGGTTTTTCTGGTAGTTTTATTTAGTGTACTTCAGGATTTAGATTTCGTTTGTGCCTGCCCCAAACCCCATTTTTCTACGGATGTCTCGCAAGGCTCAACATTTCTTATTAGGAATTCGTACGATTTAGTAATTGATGTTTACATTTTTACATCATGGGGACGGGTAATTTCATGGTCGCCATTTCGAAATTAGGTTCGTGTTGCGCTTTGAGGATGATCATTTCATTTTTTTTCTTTTTTTTTTAATGATCGACGAAGTATCACATTAACTATCTTGGGAATCCATTGATGTACGTTACTACTTCGTGCATTCTCTTTCAAAGGCGGCAGTATAGAGGACATGCAACACGACGGCCCGCGTCTACGTGGCTGCCTGCATGCAGGCGCAACAGCGCGACTGCAGTGCGGTAGCGAGCAGCGGGAGGCGCGTCCCTACGCAACAGGGAGGCGCCAGCGCCGGACTCGAGTGGACTGTTAATCGACGCCCGGCAGCTGCCGTAAGAGGACGTGGCTGGGCAGGAGGGGGGGGGGGGTCTGTGAGTGCAGTGCCGAGCATCCTCAGCCACACACCTCACCAGAGGCTGCGCGGGGCGGCCGCTGCAAGCAGGGTGCGCCGTGCTCAGGGCTCCAGGTCGGCGCTCAGTGTTGACCCCAAATGGTTACGGTGCGCTGCGGCGCGTCAGCGACTGATCGGTATTCCTGACCAAAGGTAGTCGGGTCAAGAGGAATTGGCGATACTGTCAATCTGCTTTGACCAATGACCGCTGTGACGTCACTTCTCGGTGCGCACTTTGAGGTCCGTTTCTTCAGAGCGCTATTTGTTGTCATATTTTCGTTGGTTAAGAGAATAATTACACTTTTAATCTACGCTGAGTATGAGAAACACAGATGCGTTCGTAGTACACTTACTTCCACAGAGAATTACACTACTGGCCATTAAAATTGCTACACCAAGAAGAAATGCAGATGACAAACAGGTATTCATTGGACAAATATATTCTACTAGAACTGCCATGTAATTACAGTTTGACGCAATTTGGGTGCATAGATCCTGAGAAATCAGTACCCAAAACAACCATCTCTGGCCGTAATAACGGCCTTGACACGACTGGGCATTGAGTCAAACAGAGCTTGGATGGCGTGTACAGGTACAGCTGCCCATGCAGCTTCGACACGATACCACAGTTCATCAAGAGTAGTGACTGGCGTATTGTGACGAGCCAGTTGCTCGGCCACCATTGACCAGACGTATTCAATTGAGATCTGGAGAGTGTGCTGGCCAGGGCAGCAGTCGAACATTTTCTGTATCAAGAAAGGCCCGTACAGGACCTGCAACATGCGGTCGTGCATTACCTGCTAAAATGTAGGGTTTCGCAGGGATCGAATGAAGCGTAGAGCCACGGGTCGTAACACGTCTGAAATGTAGCGTCCACTGTTCCGAGTGCCGTCAATGCGAAAAAGAGGTGACCGACACGTGTAACCAATGGCACCCCATACCATCACGCCGGGTGATACGCCAGTATGTTGTTGTTGTTGTGGTCTTCAGTCCTGAGACTGGTTTGATGCAGCTCTCCATGCTACTCTATCCTGTGCAAGCTTTTTCATCTCCCAGTACCTACCGCAACCTACATCCTTCTGAATCTGCTTAGTGTATTCATCTCTTCGTCTCCCTCTACGATTTTTACCCTCCACGCTGCCCTCCAATACTAAATTGGTGATCCCTTGATGCCTCAGAACATGTCCTACCAACCGAACCCTTCTTCTGGTCAAGTTGTGCCACAAACTTCTCTTCTCCCCAATCCTATTCAATACTTCCTCATTAGTTATGTGATCTACCCATCTAATCTTCAGCATTCTTCTGTAGCACCACATTTCGAAAGCTTCTATTCTCTTCTTGTCCAAACTATTTATCGTCCATGTTTCACTTCCATACATGGCTACACTCCATACAAATACTTTCAGAAATGACTTCCTGACACTTAAATCAATACTGGATGTTAACAAATTTCTCTTCTTCAGAAACGCTTTCCTTGCCATTGCCAGCCTACATTTTATATCCTCTCTACTTCGACCATCATCAGTTATTTTGCTCCCCAAATAGCAAAACTCCTTTACTACTTTAAGTGCCTCATTTCCTAATCTAATTCCCTCAGCATCACCCGACTTAATTAGACTACATTCCATTATCCTTGTTTTGCTTTTGTTGATGTTCATCTTATATCCTCCTTTCAAGACACTGTCCATTCCATTCAACTGCTCTTCCAAGTCCTTTGCTGTCTCTGACAGAATTACAATGTCATCGGCGAACCTCAAAGTTTTTATTTCTTCTCCATGAATTTTAATACCTACTCCGAATTTTTCTTTTGTTTCCTTTACTGCTTGCTCAATATACAGATTGAACAACATCTGGGAGAGGCTACAACCCTGTCTTACTCCCTTCCCAACCACTGCTTCCCTTTCATGTCCCTCGACTCTTATAACTGCCATCTGGTTTCTGTACAAATTGTAAATAGCCTTTCGCTCCCTGTATTTCACCCCTGCCACCTTTAGAATTTGAAAGAGAGTATTCCAGTAAACATTGTCAAAAGCTTTCTCTAAGTCTACAAATGCTAGAAACGTAGGTTTGCCTTTCCTTAATCTTTCTTCTAAGGTCAGTATTGCCTCACGTGTTCCAGTGTTTCTACGGAATCCAAACTGATCTTCCCCGAGGTTGGCTTCTAGTAGTTTTTCCATTCGTCTGTAAAGAATTCGTGTTAGTATTTTGCAGCTGTGACTTATTAAGCTGATAGTTCGGTAATTTTCACATCTGTCAACACCTGCTTTCGCCAGTATGGCGATGACGAATACACGCGTCTAATGTGCGTTCACCGCGATGTCGCCAAACACGGATGCGACCATCATGATGCTGTAAACAGAACCTAGATTCATCCGAAAAAAAAGGCGTTTTGCCATTCGTGCACCCAGGTTCGTCGTTGAGTACACCATCGTAGGCGCTCCTGTCTGTGATGCAGTGTCAAGAGTAACCGCAGCCATGGTCTCCGATCTCATAGACCATGTTGCTGCAAACGTCGTCGAAGTTTTCGTGCAGATGGTTGTTGTCTTGCAAACGTCCCCATCTGTTGACTCAGGGATCGAGACGTGGCTGCACGATCCGTTACAGCTATGCGGATAAGATGCCTGTCATCTCGACTGCTAGTGATACGAGGCCGTTGGGAGCCAGCACTTTGTTCCGTATTACCCTCTTGAATCCACCGATTCCATATTCTGCTAACAGTTATTGGATCTCGACCAACGCTAGCAGCAATGTCACGATACGATAAGCCGCAATCGCGATTGGCTACAATCCGACCTTTATCAAAGTCGGAAACGTGATGGTACGCTTTTCTCCTCCTTACACGAGGTATAACAACAACGTTTCACCAGGCAATGCCGGTCAACTGCTGTTTGTGTATGAGAAATCAGTTGGAAACTTTTCTCATGTCAGCACGTTGTAGGTGTCGCCACCGGCGCCAACCTTGTGTGAATGCTCTGAAAAGCTAATCACATGCATATCACAGCATCGTCTTCCTTTCGGTTAAATTTCGTGTCTGTAGCACGTCATCTTCGTGGTGTAGCAATTTTAATGGCCAGTAGTGTATATTATGTACATAAGTTATGAGAGTTTTTATCTTTTGTGATATATTTGTCAATTCTTACTGCTTATCGTAGTCGCCACTATAGCTGTAGGACTGTTTTTGCAAAACTCGTTGTGTTTTCTTCCCGACCAGTAGTTAAATTTATCTTTCTGATAATCGTTTCAATTTACCCTGATGAGCCGAAACGTTATGAACACTTCCCAGCGGGAGGATGAATGCCCCCTGGCGGTGCTGTGAGCACGTGACGCAGTAAGGAAAGAATGTATACAGAAGAGAGACGAAACGGCAATCATTATAGCGAAGATACGGGCCACAAATACGGAAATCAACCGATATAGGCAGTTTTGACAAATGGCACATTGATGTGTCGCTGCGGCTGGGTACGAGAATCTCTGAAATAGCGAAGCTGGTCGCCTCTTGGCATACTGCTGACGTGAGCACATATGGAAAATGGTCGAAGGACGGTAAAACCACAAATAGGCCATATGGTATTGGACGACCACATCTCTTCACAAAACATTGAGGTCAAAGGATTCGCCATTGTATAATTTATGATAAGCAACGATCTCTGACAGATCTAACGACAGAGTACTGTGTGGTGCAGCGACAAGTGTTTCGGAGAACACTGTTCAGCCGTAATTGTTGAACATTGAGCTCCACATTACACGACCTCTATGTGTTCTTGTGTTGATCCTCCGACATCGCCAGTTACGACTACAGTGGACACAGCATCACTGAGATTTGACCGTGGATCAATAGAAACGTGTCGCTTCTTGAATGAATCGTATTACTCGTTATTCCTGATTGGTGGTTGGGTAATTACACGCCGCCATCCAGGCAAATGGATGCACGAAACTTGCATCGCGCCACAGATGCAGGATGGTGAGGGCAGAGTTGGGCTATGGGGTACATTGAATTGGGCTTTGTAAGGGGTCCGTAGGCCCTTACTATAAGTTTTGCGACAGCACAGGTCGACAGGACAAACAATCGATAGTGTGTGTCGGATTGCGAGAGCGAGAGCGAGTGTTGAGATAGTGTGTGGTACGCGCTGCGGGCCGAGCCGGGTTGAAGTTGGTTGCTGGAATGCAAGACCGTACCGACAAAGGGAGTGGCCATCGCCGTGGTTTAACCCATTTGTGTTAGGAATATTCGGGAAAGTGAAAAAGTATAATTACTAGTGTGGTTCAGTGATATTTTTGTGCCGATATTTGTAATTACGCGTCTACCGCGCCGGCATCTTTTGGATTGCAGTGTTGGATTGCAGTGTTGGATTGCAGTGTTGGATTACGGTGATTGAAATTGCGTGTGACGATAAGGAATAACGAAAGGACCTGTGCTGAGATTAGCCGTTATTAATTCTGTACGACGAAGGCAGTGGCTGTCTCTTTACTTTGTGTTTTTGTGATGAATATAGGTCGTTGATTAATGAAGCTGTGTTGTTGTTCTTCTTGCCACCAGACATTTTATTATTACAGCATTCGAGAAGGACAAAATGGAATGTAACAACTCCGTAGCAGTCCAATCCGATTGCCAGCCCCATTAGGTACACGGTCACATTAATTAATGTCTGTTTTGGGCTGCTATCAGATCCCGATCGACCAGGATAAGTCAGTAAAATAAACTGGAGTGTTACACCCTTGGCTTACCATGAAAGGACAAGTGCAATTTTCGGACGAATCGCAAAGAACAATAGGTAATTTTATCTTATTTAACGCGAAGAAAATATTTTCCGATGTTGAATCGGGACAGAGCATAAACTTTCAAATCGCGACAAGAAACAGTGCATTTTGAACAATACGAAGTAATAGCACCTTACGATTGTGACTAAACTTTTTCTTGCCATTTTAGATGAGCTTTACAGAAGTGTTTAATAGTAATATTGTGACTGAAATTGTTTTTTGAATAGTGAAAATCGGACAGCTTCTTGTGGACCCATAAACTGTTATGCGGACGACAATGTATTGTGGCGACGCAATTATTGAGTGACGTCACGCAGACACGTGTAGCAGTTGCGCCAACGAGCTTCGATCTGCAAGGTGATTTCATACGCCCGACACAGCAAGCCGCGCGACTTCGAGACACCAAGCGCCGTCCCGACATCTAGCAGCCGAACTACAAACTACGCCCGCCTGCAGCGCCACGGAGCGGCCGGCTGAGAACTACGACGCCCCGCCACAGCGAGCCGCGAGACCTTCAAGCGTTCCGGCGGCAGTACAGCGCCACGCCCACTTCAAACGTCAAAACATCGCGACTCGTGGTAACGTCGGTTGGTGAGTGGAGACGACTGGTTGACATAACATTAAATTGCAATGTGCAGTTTTCGCGGTAAATAAACGTTTGTAAACTGAATTGCGTGTTAGGAAAAGTGCCCAATTGCAGTAATTTCCGAAGAGTTTGCGAAAAATACTCTGAAATTGAGCATACTTATTTATGCATACTGCGCTGTCTAAATGATAATTATACAGATATGCTTATTGTTTTTGGGGGATTTTATATGTATAGATTTTATGAATAGTATGATTTATCTTATTTAAAACATTTTACATAAGCTGTGTATGTGAAAATTGATATTTGAAGCGATTAGGTTTTGAGAGTTGTTATGTTCGATGCTCTTGCATATTGTATCAATTTAGGGATTAATTGAAAAATACTCCAGGTACTGTTTGTTTAGTTTCATGATAATTAGGAGGGTTTTGGGTTGCTAGAAGTTATTCTATATTACTTACCGGTGCATTAAAAATAAACAAACATGTCTACTGAAGATAAGCAGGTTTGTGAGGCAGTAGTTGAAAGAAAAGGGGTAGGACAGGAAGACAGAGATGATTCAGGAATCAGTGATTATGGATTGTCATTAGATAGCCCATTTGCACATTCAACTAGTTATCCCGAGACACCGGGACAAACGACGAGGAATAAGTCAGTTTCAGAGGATGCAGATATACGATCGATGTTGGCAGCCTTGCTAAAAGAAACTAGAGAATCACTAAAGGAAGATTTACGAGAATCATTAGAGAAAGATTTACAAGGAACTAACGCATCATTAGAGAAGGGTTTACAAGAAACAAGAGAATCACTAAAGGATTTACAAGAAACTAACGCATCATTAGAGAAAGGTTTACAAGAGATCAAAACATCGCAAATGAAAATGGAATGTAATCTGAAGAAGGAAATGCAGGAGTTACAAGAACGACTGAAGATGGACGTCGACGAGAGAGAGAGGAAGCTACAGAAGAGCATAGACCAAGTCCAGGGGGACGTGGAGAAGATGGAAGGAAAGTTAACAAAAAAGATGGAAGACGATATTGAAGAAACGAAAGCCGAATTGGGAGAAAGAATCAACTAAGTGGAAACGAATTGCAATCATCGAATCGCCGAGGTGACGCAAATGCAGAAGCAATGTAATGATGCGGTTAAGGGGATAGGAGATAGGCAAAACCAACTGGCTGTCAATCTGAGAAATGCTATAGCCGTGCAACGAGAAGAGGATAACAAGAGGGTTGCAATGGAGGTCAGGCAATTACAACAGGGAGTGCAGCAATTGGAGAGCAAGACAGAAGAAATTGATAAGCGAATTAGCAATGCCACTTTAACCGTTGGGGAAGGTAGAGTAGTTACCTTGATGAGCAGTGATAATCGGTATGTCCAAAATCATACAGGGCAGAAATTTAGACCGAAAGGAGGGTTGCACCCAATGATACACTCCTGGAAATTGAAATAAGAACACCGTGAATTCATTGTCCCAGGAAGGGGAAACTTTATTGACACATTCCTGGGGTCAGATACATCACATGATCACACTGACAGAACCACAGGCACATAGACACAGGCAACAGAGCATGCACAATGTCGGCACTAGTACAGTGTATATCCACCTTTCGCAGCAATGCAGGCTGCTATTCTCCCATGGAGACGATCGTAGAGATGCTGGATGTAGTCCTGTGGAACGGCTTGCCATGCCATTTCCACCTGGCGCCTCAGTTGGACCAGCGTTCTTGCTGGACGTGCAGACCGCGTGAGACGACGCTTCATCCAGTCCCAAACATGCTCAATGGGGGACAGATCCGGAGATCTTGCTGGCCAGGGTAGTTGACTTACACCTTCTAGAGCACGTTGGGTGGCACGGGATTCATGCGGACGTGCATTGTCCTGTTGGAACAGCAAGTTCCCTTGCCGGTCTAGGAATGGTAGAACGATGGGTTCGATGACGGTTTGGATGTACCGTGCACTATTCAGTGTCCCATCGACGATCACCAGTGGTGTACGGCCAGTGTAGAAGATCGCTCCCCACACCATGATGCCGGGTGTTGGCCCTGTGTGCCTCAGTCGTATGCAGTCCTGATTGTGGCGCTCACCTGCACGGCGCCAAACACGCATACGACCATCATTGGCACCAAGGCAGAAGCGACTCTCATCGCTGAAGACGACACGTCTCCATTCGTCCCTCCATTCACGCCTGTCGCGACACCACTGGAGGCGGGCTGCACGATGTTGGGGCGTGAGCGGAAGACGGCCCAACGGTGTGCGGGACCGTAGCCCAGCCTCATGGAGACGGTTGCGAATGGTCCTCGCCGATACCCCAGGAGCAACAGTGTCCCTAATTTGCTGGGAAGTGGCGGTGCGGTCCCCTACGGCACTGCGTAGGATCCTACGGTCTTGGCGTGCATCCGTGCGTCGCTGCGGTCCGGTCCCAGGTCGACGGGCACGTGCACCTTCCGCCGACCACTGGCGACAACATCGATGTACTGTGGAGACCTCACGCCCCACGTGTTGAGCAATTCGGCGGTACGTCCATCCGGCCTCCCGCATGCCCACTATACGCCTTCGCTCAAAGTCCGTCAACTGCACATACGGTTCACGTCCACGCTGTCGCGGCATGCTACCAGTGTTAAAGACTGCGATGGAGCTCCGTATGCCACGGCAAACTGGCTGACACTGACGGCGGCGGTGCACAAATGCTGCGCAGCTAGCGCCATTCGACGGCCAACACCGCGGTTCCTGGTGTGTCCGCTGTGCCGTGCGTGTGATCATTGCTTGTACAGCCCTCTCGCAGTGTCCGGAGCAAGTATGGTGGGTCTGACACACCGGTGTCAATGTGTTCTTTTTTCCATTTCCAGGAGTGTATTTATGAAATGGTTAAAAGGAGTTTTTCCAGCACATCTTCAAGACTCAGACAAGATTCAATTTGCAATAGATAGAATGGAAGGTGAGGCCTTCACTTGGGGAGTCAGGAAGAAGGAAGGGACTACTAGTTATGATCAGTTTGAAGAGGAATTCTTGAAGAAATACTGGTCCAAAAGTCATCAGTGTGCAGCAATTGAGGACCTACTCCACCGCAAGTCACTTAATACATGGAGAGGAACGTTGAGAGAGTTTGCCGAACATTTGTGGGAATTGAACGAGACCTTGGAACAACCCCTGAGTGATGATGTAATGATATCAGCAATAAAAAGAAGAATGAGCCGGAGAATGCAGGAAACAGTATCCGGGAGCCTAATTAAAGATAGGGAGGCCTGATGGAAATACTGGAACAGTTGGAATCTTTTCGATCACAGGAACACAATCAGGCTAATGATCGAAACCGAGGGGGAAGTAATGACCCAAGGAATTATTTTGGTAATTCATCAAATTATAGAGGAAGAGGTGGTGGCCTTAGGTACAGGAACCATGGTGGTGAACAGCAATGGAGAAATGATTGGAGAAGGAGTGAAGAACCAAGAGATCATGAGAGAGGATGGGATAGGCGAATGAATGACACAGTGCATATAGAAGAGGCGGAAGGACCGGAAAACTGAATGACACTCCAGATGAGGTCCGGTCATGAGTGAGAGCGACAAGGACCAGAGTAAACCTACTAAGACACGACAATGGTTGAGATCTGAGAGAAGATCTACTGGAAGAAGGAAGTAGGATTCCCACAGAACCCATGCTACCCATGATAGGAATAAGGCTATATGGACTGGATGTCGAGGCATTAGTCGATACAGGAAGTGAAGCATGTGCAGTATCCAAGAGGTTATATGAACAGGTACTAAAAGCAAACATTAGCTTGCCTAGTTTCCCGGTGAGTGGAGTGAGGATTGTGAATGCGTTGGGTGCAAAGAGTAAACCTATTAAAGAACAAGTGTTGATTACTTTCGAGATAGAGGGAGAAGAATACGAAGCAACATTCTTGGTGGTGGCCGAATTGAACACATCAATTATTTTAGGGATAGATTGGTTGAACGAAGTTGATGCAGTAGTGAATTTTGATGAAGGTACTATCAAAGTCAAAGGAAGAAAGGGAGAAGAGAAGAGATTAAGGTTTGCTGAGGGGAGTGCAATCGAAGAAGAGGAGGAATTCAGAAGGATAAATTTGTGTCATGAAGAGGAACCCACCACGGGATACGGGGAAGAGGAACTAGAAAAAGAGGTGTTGATGTACCTTGAGGGATTAGCACGAGAGGATAGACATGAAGAGGATAAGATCAATAAAAAGTTGGAAGAGATGACACACCTAGATGAGGGGACTAAGAGGAAATTAGCCACAGTATTATACAGGCGTTGTAAGGTATTTTCTCAACGGCCAGGTATCATGAAAGGGGTGGAGTGTAAGCTAAAGAACCATAAACCGTTCAATATAAAACAGTATTCCATTCCCCAGGCGAAACGAAGAGCAGTAGATGAAGAGATACAGAGGATGATGGACCTTGGTGTTATAGAAAGGGCCAACAGTCAGTATAACAACCCCCTATTTGTTGTTGATAAGAAGGATGGAAAGGTGAGGATAGTTTTGGATGCACGAACAGTGAACAAAATCATCGAGCCGGAGCGGGACAAACCTGAGACTATAGAAGAACTGATCCAAAAATTCCGAGGAGCAAAGGTGCTTAGTAGTATCGACTTAACTGCTGGTTACTGGCAAATACCATTGGCCACAGAGTCCCGCCATTATACAGCATTTACTTATGGAGGGAGGTGCTATCAATTTAGAGTGTTGCCATTTGGGCTTAATGTGTCAGTGTCTGAATTCATAAGAGCGATGGATAAGATACTAGGCGAGGAGTTACTTAAAAAGGTCACCATCTACGTGGATGACCTCTTGATAGCAAGCGAATCATGGGAAGAACATTTGAGTAGATTGGATGCAATCTTGGCAGCTTTAGAAACCGCAGGGGTAACTGTAAACCTGGACAAGTCGGAATTTGGCAAATCAAAGATAAAATTCCTGGGCCATATAATATCCGAGGAGGGTATCTATCCTGATCCTAGTAAAATGGAGGCTATTAGAAATTTTCTGACCCCCAATAGTAAGAAGCAGTTGCGAGCATTCTTTGGGGTCTGTGAGTTTTATAGAAAATTTGTCAAAGGATCGGTACTTAATGCCCCGAGTATGAGGGAATTGACCAAGGCGAAGATGCCGTGGCATTGGAGTGCAGAGTGCCAAACCGAGTTTGAGAATATCAAGGAAGCACTATATATTGCAGACATATTGTACCACCCGGATTTTTCCAAGGATTTTTATTTAGGAGCAGACAGCTCTGACTATGGACTAGGAATACATTTGTACCAAATGGAGAAGAGCGGAAATGGTGAGAGTGTAAGAACAATAGCGTTCGGTAGCAGAAGTTTAAATGCTTGGGAGAGGAAATATTCGATTACTGAAAGGGAGGCATTCGCAATTGTGTGGGGGTTTAAGCGTTTCCAGTATTATTTGGCCGGGAGGCATGTGAAAGTCGTGACTGACCATAAGGCCCTTACATTTCTGACCACAAGCAAGTTGAGGCATAGCAGACTAACGCGATGGGCCCTGGCATTACAAGACTATGACTTCGAGATAATTTATGAACCAGGAGCAACACACATAATACCGGATGCTTTGTCAAGATTACCAGCTGACTCGAGAGGAATGTTGGTAGACAGGCCAGAAGGAGAAGGAGTTAGAATTAACCTGATGAAGGGAGTACAATATGAAGAATTCATAAGGAAATTCCTGAAGAATGTGCGCAGGGAACAGAACGAGGACGAGAAATTAAAGACAATTAAAAACAAATACAGGTGTGCAGGAGAGGAAAGGATTCGCACATTTTGTTATATTCATAATGGGATACTTTATAAACGAAACAAGGAGAGTGAGGAGAACTGGAAACTCTGTGTGCCTGAGCATGTGGTAGAAAAATTAATTTGGTATACGCACTATAGTAATGCGCATTATGGACCGAAGAAGTGTCTGGAAAAGTTGAAGTTAGATTGTTCATTCAACAACATGGGAAGGCGTATACGTAAGATACTGAGTACATGTGACACCTGTCAAAAATCTAAAACGACTACAGTACAGCACAAAGGATATATGCATCCAATTGTACCAACAGCAATTAAGGACATAGTTGCAGTGGATCTCTTTGCTCCACTTCCTGCCTCACGAAGGAATTACACACAAATCTTAGTAGTGGAAGAACTGGTTTCCAAGTACATAAAATTTTACGCATTGAAGAAAGCTACCAGTAGAGCCATTATTAACCATTTTGAGAAAGACTATTTTCAAAAGGTGTGTATTCCTAAGCGAATTTTGAGTGATAATGGGTCACAATTTAGGTCAAAGGAGTGGACAGAGATGCTAAATGAGCACAGAATAGAGCAAATTGCCATTTCTAGGTATAGGCCAGCTTCTAACCCAGCAGAACGAACAATGAAGGAATTGAACCGTTTATGCCGAACATACTGTCATAGGAAGCATGGTTCGTGGAAAGAAAATCTGGAAGAATTTGAGCGGGTCAGGAATCACCTCCCACATGATTCTACAGGGTTTGCACCATGTGAAGTATTGCTCAATCAAGAACCCGACAGTATTTTTCGTGAGTTGCTAGTCTGCCCACCAGGAAGTTCATTGACTTGGGAAAGGAAATTGGAGCTAGTGGAATTAAGTATGAAGGAGAAGGCTAGGAAGAGACAGGAAAGACACGACAAGCTAGTGAAACCGATAACTTACCGAGTGGGAGACTTGGTACTAGTAAAGGTTCATGCAAAATCAAAGAAAATAAACTCTGAAATAAATAAATTCAACCACGTTTATAAGGGACCATACAGAGTTATAAAAATTGGTCATCCTAACACTGTGGAGTTGGAGTATGCACGGACAAAGAGAGTGCATGGTAAGGAACATGTGGAAAACATAAAAAGGTACTACTCACACGAGAACAGGGATAACCCAGATGAGGAAGAGGTACGAATTGAAGAAAGTTAAGGTGTAGGGAGCTAGCAACTCTTTTGCTGGTATACCAAGTGGCGACTGGTACACTCCCAGCTGGGTGAGACTTTATTTCTAATTTCAAGTTTCACTCCTCTACCAGTCTCTATCCTTAGGTTAAGAAAGTTAGTGTGTAGTAGTTAGAATAGGTAGTGGTTGTACAAATGATAGTTAGGAATCTTGTAGCAAATTTATAGTTCACTTATATATGGAGAAGTAGTTAAGGTGTAGGGAGCTAGCAACTCTTTTGCTGGTGTACCAAGTGGCGACTGGTACACTCCCAGCTGGGTGAGACTTTATTTCTAATTTCAAGTGTCACTCCTCTACCATCTTTCTCTATCCTTAGGTTAAGAAAGTTAGTGAGTAGTAGTTAGAATTGGTAGTGGTCATCCAAGTAATTCAGTCAGGAACCATGTAGTAAATTTGTAGTAGTTGCTGTTGATGTAGAGTGTGAGATGTCAGAGAATCAATAACCAAAAAAAGCTCAGTTTACTGTGAGTAAATAACCAAAATTAATAATGCCAGAAGGAATAAAATGAGAACCAGATATCAGAAAGCGAATGTTTACATAATGTCGTGGTAAGCTAATTGGTTAAACCAGAATTTGGGTAATCTTATAGAGTTGTTTTATGAGGCATAAAAAGGTCAAACTGTTGTAAGAAAGTTGAAGTAATGTATCAGCTCATAATTAAGATGAACATATAAAGAAACAAATACACAAGGAGATAGTTGTTGAAATAAATGATGTGAAATATGATGAACGGAGAGGCTAAGGAGCCTGAAGTAGTATTTTTATGTGGTTATTGCAGCGAATATGGAGGGTTGATGTAGGTTGAAAATATGTATCAGTTGAAGTTGCTATTAAGTTGAGGGAGTTATGTGTAATGATGTACATTGAATATGAGATGTTTGAAGTATTGAAGTATACAGAGGATTGATGTAGGTTGAAGATGTATATTTTTGTGCAGTTGAAGTTGCTGTTAAGTTATGTGTAATGAAGAGTATGGAGTATGAGATGTTTGAAATATTGAAGTATGTCATTTAGCACATGAGCAACATCTGTTTGCAAGTTATTTGTAGGTATACATGTTTATCTGAAGTGTGCTGATAAGACAAAGTGTAACTGATGAATGATTAGTAATTCATGTACCCGTTTAGCTATCAGGGTCAATTATGGTTATACGTAGGTCAAGCTTTAGAAGCAGAATTCTGGCACTAAGTAATGAATAACAAATATCCATATGGTGGATCTGAATTAATGTGAATATAACAGGAAATATTGTACCTCTCATCTAAGCTTTCTTGATAACGATTCACATATGGAAGTAATGTTTGGCAAAATGAAATGATCATTAGTTTAAAATTTTCATTGGGTGACCACATTAGTTGTAGTATTGCAAATAATTATGTAAGACATGCTTAGCGGTACAATGTAGCATTTAAATTTATGGAATCTGTAATGAATAAGTTGTGAATTTCTTCCTTAACTTTTATGTGTGTTGGCCAAGTGAGTTATAAATTAGAGTGATAGTAGTATGGACGGCACAAACCCCGCTGAAAGGACGGCATACCAAAGGGGTAGCTGGCATTCAATGTATAAATGTTATATTTTGTCTCAATTTCAATTTGCTTGTGTTAAAGATTTAAATAAGTTGTGATTTTTTTTTCTTCCTTAACTTTTATATGCGTTGGGAAGGGAGTTATAAGTTAGTGTGGTAGTAGTATGGATGGCATGAACCCCGCTGAAAGGACGGCATACCAAAGGGGTAACTGGCATTCACCTAGTTTGTTTTCTTGTCTTTGCTGTAGCAATAAGTTGTGAATTTCTTCCTTAACTTTTATAAGTGTTGGCCAAGTGAGTTATAAATTAGAATGATAGTAGTATGGACGGCACGAACCCCGCTGAAAGGACGGCATACCAAAGGGGTAGCTGGCATTCAACTAGTTTCTTTTCTTGGCTTTGCTATAGCAAGTTATAACAGATATGTAGTTAATGACTCGTACAAACCTTTGAAAGTGAAAAGTTTTTGGAAATTTTGGGTAAGATAAGTTATAAAAAATATTTACCATGCTATGTTAAGTAAGTAGGATTGATGTTGTGTGTTATTTGGACAATGCCATATTTTTGAGATGTAATAACTTTTTGTAGAAAATTATTGTAGAGGCAGCCCACTACCGGAGTCAAGGATTTTCTTGGTGATTGTAATTTCATTACTTATTTGCACTGTGTGTTTTGTTCATATGTAGTGATGTCTAATTCCCTAGCCGATTCTTTTACGCCTATGGCTTCAAAGAAGTTTTCGAGGGCGGGGATGTAAGGGGTCCGTAGGCGCTTACTATAAGTTTTGCGACAGCAAGGTCGACAGGACAAACAATCGATAGTGTGTGTCGGGTTGCGAGAGCGAGAGCGAGTGTTGAGATAGTGTGTGGTACGCGCTGCGGGCCGAGCCGGGTGGAGGTCGGTTGCTGGAATGCAAGACCGTACCGACAAAGGGAGTGGCCATCGCCGTGGTTTAACCCCTTTGTGTTAGGAATATTCGGGAAAGTGAAAAAGTATAATTACTAGTGTGGTTCAGTGATATTTTTGTGCCGATATTCGTAATTACGCGTCTACCGCGCCGGCATCTTTTGGATTGCAGTGTTGGATTGCAGTGTTGGATTACGGTGATTGAAATTGCGTGTGACGATAAGGAATAACGAAAGGACCTGTGCTGAGATTAGCCGTTATTAATTCTGTACGACGAAGGCAGTGGGTGTCTCTTTACTTTGTGTTTTTGTGATGAATATAGGTCGTTGATTAATGAAGCTGTGTTGTTGTTCTTCTTGCCACCAGACATTTTATTGTTACAGCATTCTAGAAGGACAAAATGGAATGTAACAACTCCGTAGCAGTCCAATCCGATTGCCAGCCCCATTAGGTACACGGTCACATTAATTAATGTCTGTTTTGGGCTGCTATCGGATCCCGATCGACCGGGATAAGTCAGTAAAATAAACCGGAGTGTTACAGCTTCCATGGTGGTAACCGAAACTATCATGAAATCAGTGAACTACGTGAACATTATTGCGGGCCAACTGAATCTCTTCACGCTTGATGTCTTGGACAACAAATGTGCCTGATCTCTACTCATTGGAACACACATCGGGTGCCAGCTTCGTGCCGGTAAACCACTATCCCGTAATTTGCTGGAATTGCTTCACCTGTACTTTGACGTCTGGTGCCGCATAGTTCGGGAATACTATCAAGGACTTGTAGAATCCATGCGAGGAAGAATCTCTGTTGTATTTTGTTTGAAATGTATATCACACGCTATTAAACAGGTGATCATAATGTTGTGGTTCATCGGTGTACACACATTCGCAGTTGCGTATCATACGCTCCATTTGAGCTATATAGCTAACCTATATTTTCAGATATTAGCTTAAATTTAGTTACGATACCTGTTTTATTTTTAGTTCATAATGTGAACTGCGGTTGGTCTCGTTTTTTAGGATAATTGAATCGTTTTTTTCCTGTTACTAATTGCTTGGATAATTAGTATCTGACTGATTTGATGCCTACCGCTACAAACTTCTTCTCCTGTGCCAACCGCCTCATCTCAGAGAAGCACTTACACCCAACGTCCTCGAGTATTTGTTGGATATATTCTTTCCCTACAACGCTTTTCATCTACATCTCCGTTCAGTAACATGGAAGTTGTTCCCTGATAACTTAGAACATGTTCCATCATTCTGACCCTTTTTCTTGTCAGTGTTTTCCATACATTCCTTTCTTCGTTGACTCTGCAGACCTATTTTCAACATGTTTCTACAGTGCCATATCTCAGACTCGTCTTTCTCTCCTTTTCTGGTTTAGCCATAGCTCAAGATTCATTACCACGCAATGTTGTGCAGGTTGTATAGCCAATAAGACCATGATTGTAAATGAAACTTACAATAAAATATTAAAAATTCATATGCAGTATCTTTGTTGCCATGTATAGCGTGAGCACAAAAGAATTTTACTCTTTCAAAAAGTCACAGAAACGAAACGGTACAACTTACTCGCTTCAAACCTTGACCTTTCATTAGAGTATCTCTGCAAGTCTACCTGGAAGTTTCTTCCTGTGATATCCATTTCTACATGCTACTGAAAAGTGCAAATATTGGAAACTTCGTATCTCATTCTCGGTTTGTGCCTTATAGCTAAACTGTGTTTTCGGATATTAGCTACTATTTCTTTAATACAAATAATTCTTTAGTTCGTATTGTGTGACGTGATGTCTGTTACAGCTGTAGATCCTGTTTTTACAATACACGATCCGTAAACTTTTCTAAATACATTTCTCTTATTTTTATGTGATTGATCGCAATAGTTTTAATTCGTTATTTTCCCTTGATGTAGTATACTTGTCGTAAACATAACAGTATGAGTTGTTTGTGTTTGAAACTCTCGCCGATTGTGTGACGTTATAATTTCCATGTTTACTTCGTTACAAGTGACTTGCCTCAGATAGAATGTTTCGTGACTACAGTCGTTTACCCCCTGCAGTAATGGTTCAAATGGCTCTGAGTACTATGGGACTTAAGTTCGGAGGTCATCAGTCCCCTAGAACTTACAACTACTTAAACCTAACTAACCTAAGGACGACGTGAGTCTCTGTTTCCTTTGTAGTTTTAGGTAATTTGAAGTACCGATTAATCTCTTCGGCAGTTGCAGCTTTTGCTTTGCCTATACCAAGAACATGCAAGTTTGCCCCTAAGACAGCTGGTCTATTTCTCTATTCGGTTAACATATGAACTTGCCTGTGTTTTGCATTTCTCGCAGCTTGACTGACTGTTTCGCTTCTGCTTGTAAGCAATATGATTTTCAGGAGTGGGGCACAGTCGGTATTCCCGATCTATAGCATCTCTGGGATCCCTGAGCTGTTTTAGTTCTTCAGTTAGCCAATGTGCACGTACCCTTCTTATCTTATTTTTCTGGTCTTTAGGGGAGCATATTTGTCATATAGATGAATACGTTTGTTAATAAATCCGTGAAGTTTCTCGTTTATGCCCGATAAGGAAATAGAAGGAATTCTCCAAACTATCTCTTGTGCCTCTGCTGCAAGTTCACATAAATTAATGCTTCTCAAGTGTCGATATACAGTCAGTCGTAGTTTGTCTCAGACATTCCGGCAGTAAATCATGTAAATTACGTCATGGTCAGACGTGTCAGGTGCAAATATTAGTCCATACGATGGGAAACATGAAGCTGAAGCAGCAAAATGTTTGAAGAAGAAAGCATCCCCCAAAATTTTGGAAGGATTATTGTATAGAAAATTTATGTTAGTGTAACCACTGATGACAGTGCCACTAAATCAGTTATTAAACACGGTTTTCTTAAACTCCTTCAACAAAGAAGAGGAAGTAAATGTTCCTGAATTCCAGTCCAAGATGAGGAACATAGAAGTAGATATCATCGGTGTAGCAAAGCAGCTTATATCATTTAATAAACGCAAGGCCTCCGGTCCAGATTGTATTCAAGTCAGGTTCCTTTCAGAGTAAGCTGATGCAATAGCTCCATATTTAGTACTTATATATAACCGCTGGCTCACAGAAAGGTCAGTACCAAAAGGCTGGAAAAATGCTGAATTCAAACCAATATCCAAAAAGGGAAATAGGAGTAATCCGTTAAATTAAAGGCCCACAACACTAACGTCGATTTGCAGTAGGGTTTTGGAACATATACTGTGTTCGAACATTATGAATTGCATCGAAGAAAACTATTTATTGACACATAGCATGAATTCAGAAAACATCATTCTTGTGAAACACAACTTTCTTTTTATACTCATGAAGTAATCAGTGCTATAGGCAGGGGATGTCAAATTGATTCCATATTTTTAGATTTCCAGAAGGCTTTCGACACAGTTCCTCTAAAACGTCTTCTAACCAAGCTGCGTGACTATGGAATATCGCCTCAGTTGTGCCACTGGATTCGTGATTTCCTGTCAGAAAGGTCACAGTTCGTAGTAATAGAAGGAATGTTATCGAGTAAAACAGAAGTAATATCCGGCGTTCCCAAGGAAGTGTTATAGGCCCTCTATTGTTCCTGATCTCTATTAACGACATAGGAGACAATCTGAGTAGCCGTCTTAAATTAAATTGTTTGCAGATGATGCTGTCATTTACCGTCTTGTAAAGTCATCAGATGATCAAAACGAATTGCGAAATTATTTAGATAAGATATCTGTATGGTGCGAAAAATGGCAGTTGACCCTGAATAAAGTAAAGTGTGAAGTTCTTCATATGAGAACTAAAAGAAATCCGCTTAATTTCCATTACGCGATAAGTCACACAAATCTGAAGGCTGTAAATTAAATTAAATACTTAGCAATTACAATTACAAATAAACTAAATTGGAATGATCGCATAGAAAATGTTGTGCGTAGAGCAAATCAAAGACTGCGATTCAACACTTAGAACGCACAACAGGTCTACTAAAGGGACTGCTTGTCCGCTCTATTCTGGAGTATTGCTGTGCGCTGTGGGATCCGCATCAGGCAGGACTGACGGATGACATCGAAAAAGTTCAAAGAAGGGAGGCCTGTTTTGTATTATCGCGAAGTAGGGGAGATAGTGCTACAAACATGGTACGTGAACTGGTGTGGCAATCATTAAAACAAAGGCGTTTTTCGTTTCGTCGGTATCTTATCATGAAATTTCAATCACCAGTTTTCTCCTCCGATTGCGAAAACATTTTGTTGGCACCCACCTACATAGGGAGAAATGATCATCACATAAATATAAGAGAAATCGGGTTCGCACAGAAAAATTTAAGTGCTCGGTTTCCCGCGCGCCATTCGAGAGTGGAACGGTAGATAGACAGCTTGAAGGTGGTTCATTGAACCCTCTGCCAGGCATTTTTTGTGAATAGCAGAATAATCACGTAGATGTAGACGTACATGTATGATTCGTGAGGTACTAGAGCAAAAGAAGACAAATTGGTTATATGCTGGGGGGAAGCTATTGAAAACAATATTTGAGACGGAGTTAAAGTGGATATCGTCAATTTAAATAATACACTGAAGATGATACAGGAAATACCAGGAACACAGAAACATCTGTGAGTTGGTATACGACACAGATGATGGACATGGAACAGTGAATGTTGAACATTACAAAAACAATGCGAAAAGTAACAACCGAGTGGCAGAAATATGCGGAAGGAACTATGGAAACGCTAAAGAAAAATTTTAGAGACATACAAAATCGTTCAAAGACGCCAGATGAAAAACTAGCAGGAGCTACACGACTACAAGAACTAACTAATAGCTTGGGAGATAGAAAACAAACTGAAAGGGCGCAGGAAATACGTCACCATGTAACACATGGACAGTTAAATACAACACTACTGACACCACATCAAGTTTTATTAGGATTACAGCAAGCATAAAAAGAATTTCAGATGGGGTTACAACATGTACCTCAAGTAAAAAGTAGTATAGAATTTTCTCTCTTTAGTTAAGATTTATTCATATCAGGCTAGGGTATACATTAACATACGATTTCCTGTAGCTCGTGTAAATTCTCGGTACCAGTGTTTCACGGTTCATCCATATCCAGTAGAGTGGAAGTGTCTTAATAAGGGGGTAGAGGTTTAAACTAGCGATGTATTACTTATTTCAGAACGAAGGGATACACACGTCGTTATGTCAGTAAGAGATGTTAAGAATTTATCAATGAACTAGTTATCAGTTGCACAGCTCAGAGGTGCGTAACGCCAAGCGATCGTGCGAAATTTCGTTATTCTTAGGAAAAATGGGAAGAGCAGAATGCAAAAGGGTCGTATCAATGACTCAACCACACTTTCATCGGGTTGGCAATTATGGGATTAAATCCATCTTCTCACCAGAGAATGAAATTCCGATCCGTCCCGCTCCATCCGTTTTTTATCTACGATCTAAGTGAATGAAATTCTGACCCGTTCCAGTCCATTCTTTTTCTTTTTTTAATGGTCTGTGTGAATGAATTTCGGACGCTTTCCACCGTATTCAGTTTTTTAACAGTCCATGTAATGAAATTTCGATCCATTCCATTCGTCCAGTTTTACAAATGCCTTTTATTAATAAAATTCCGAAACGATGTGTTATGTGCCTTTTTAACGATCTCTGTACATGCACCCATTTGATTTTTGATAACAATATTTTCATCATCTGCTGCATGTGAGCAGTTACGTATTGTGGTATAAATTGAGAAGTTTGATTGTAAACAGTTCAGATGGTGACAGAGAAATGAGAATGTCAACATCCCTCTCAGCTCTATTGGACGAAACATTAGTGTTACGTCAAGCGTTGGAATCACAGCGAAATATCCGCAGGAAACTAAAATTTGTGCAAGAAAGACAAGCTGAGTATGTACAGGAAAGAGCGTTGAGACCCATTTATCAACTGCTAGAGATATTGATCAAGGCAAATGAGATGACTCAGAAGAAAAAATCGTTTTTATGAAAGCAGAGACACTGGATATATATTCTGAATGAAGGAGATGAACCCAAAGAAAACAACGTATTTTTTGTGCTGGCAAATTGAAATTTCGCAGCTTGTTTTTAGTCACATCTGCCCACTTGGATGCGCCAGTGCAGGTCAGGCGTTCAGATCTCGCCAGAAGGTGCCGGTGTCGATTTACTGTAGGAGGCAGCACCGTGATGAGTATTGCTGGGCGGCGTGAATCAGCGGTTGACAATCTGGCGTATCAGAAAAGAAGCAGCAATAACCTGAAGTCAGTACTGGGATTAGTAGGCAGCAGTGTTTGACAAGACTCTGGGTGCTGTGCTGCCAGGTATTGTTTACCTCCTGTAGTCGCCGGTTCTGTGAATTGGTCGCCGAGCAGCGCCTGTGAGCAGTCGTTAGGAGCTGGACTTAGTCTGCAGTAGAGAGTGGCAGCAGCTACATTGGCTGTGCTGTTCTTTGCCGTTGGCATTGCTGGTCAAGGGATGATCCGTAGTCATCATCTGAGGATGGTGCAGTGGAAGAGCTGAAATGAGTTTGTGCCGCAGAAACTAGATGGGCCCTGGGGAAGCAGTACAGCGCCACTGACTTGCCTGATAGGGACAGCATCTTCTAGCTGGAGCAGAAGATGATGATTCCTCAGTATTGTTAAATGACCCTTGTATTGTTACCCTTGGGGTGTGAAAATGAGACATCAGGACGACAGTAGATTTGTTCAACTAATTTCTTTATTCTGGCTCTGCGCCATAGTACATCAGAAACAGCTTGGTGGACGCATCCAACTGCCTCTCTAGCGAAATGGTAGACGTCCGTCATTGCTAATAGCGCAAAGAGAGGGGCCGAATGTAGTGTCACTAATGGCGCTATCAGTGACGACTCTGTCCGCGACTGTGGTGATAGCGTGACGACGCAGCTGACGATATGCCATGAACTTCCTCCAGCAAGCATGCAGCACCGTCGTGACTCCCGGTAGGCCACCCTGTCTCGTGGTCAAACAGTCCACCCTGTACTGCATTTGGGGATGTCATTCCAGGTGTCACGACTCGTGGTGTAGATAGTGATACTGAGATGAGAATGATGTAGTACACGAGTGACTGAGTACTTATACGCTCCAGACTATATTCGTTTAGGGTTTGAGGCATGTGGCTGTAGGGTAGGAAAGGCTTCCGTCCTTCCATTAGCATATTGCAGTGTTGGCAGTTGCTACAGTGCGACCAACTGGCTCTGCTTCGCAACACCAGTCGGGCGTGTTTTGCTTTGCAACGCATAGCACTCTCGCCTACCTGTTCAATTCCTCTTTGGCGTATTTTTTGACCGATTACGGTCGATACGCTACGGTATGTCCAGCAAATACGGCAGCTGGGAATGTGGGAGGGTTTGTGGGAAAAAGTTACAGTTACGATGATCCGCAAAGCAGGGCATAAGAGTGACTTGTGCCGTTGAGTGTGCCCACTGCCACATGTTTGCTGGCACTAGTATGTGACAAGGTTTTGAACTGTCAGACCACAGTACAGCGTGCTGCAAATGTATTGGTAGACCACTGCTTGCATATTGGTACTTGAAATGATAAGTCACAGGGACGCCAAGGTATGCTTTGGTTTCGTTGTAATTGTAACTGAATGTAAAAGGTGCAGTGAACTTGTGGCATGGCCTAGTTCTGTAAGAGAGATGAGATATCTAATTCTGCCAACAGTATATGCCACACTGAATGTTAGCTTCTTGTGTCAGTGTAGACTGGTTTGTTCATATGTAGAGTCCATCCAGTGTGCGGTTAAGGTATTAATTGTAGTTGCGTTTTGTAATACGAGGGATATTGGGAAAGTAAGTTCCGATCGGCCAATAAATGGAAACCACTGTGAAAATCTAATTAAGCTTTGCACATATGCTTTCGACAGTATCTCTAGTATGCCTGTCGGTTAAATCACTTCGCTCTTTTCAGTTCGGAGCGCACTATGAGCACATAAAGATGCGTAGAAAATAGTGTCTCCCGCCAACTATGAGGTCCTGGAGAGAGATTTCGCCTGATGTTATGCAGCCCACATTACAGAACTGTCGTACGGTTCCTACTCTGTGACAATTCTCGGTCGCAATCTGCAGGGGCAATGAAAATGCTCCTGCAGCGTTTTCAATGGGAAGTGTTTGTTCACCCGCACTACAACCCCTAATTGGCTCCCTCTGTGTTTCATATCTGCTCACATTAACTACGGACTATGAAGACAACGTTTTCGCACAGACAACGAGCTATAGATGAGCCTAGAGAACTGGCGGGAAGCATAGACGGGAGCCTCCTATGACAAGGGTATTGGAAAGTTGGTACAACCTTACGACCAATGTCTAAGTCGGAGTGGTGATTACGTAGAGCAGTGGCTTGAAGCTGTAGCTAACTGTTGCAGATAAAATATTTCTGATTTTGAAAGTGGTTTCCATTTCGCGATCAATCGGAACTTGCTTTCTGAATAGTCCAAGCATATTCTGATGGCTAGCGTTGCTATGCAGTATTACTTCTGTGCCCTTGCAAGCTTAGTTTCTGGAAGTTGGCCATATTTCTTATGAATGATATCTATTCATCTGTATTAGATTAAGACCTTTTTTTATTCTTAGCGTCCCATTTGAAGAGTTTATTATTCTACTACAGTGGGATGTGCATTATTTAATTATTGTGTCATTTGATGTTAATTGATTTGGGGATCGAGTACAGCTGTTTCCTTTGTTTACTCGTGTATTCACTGTGGCACATAATCGTTGTTCATAAAACAAAGGATTTAGTAAGAAGCCCATGCTTACACAAGACCCCAGGCAAATTCCACTCCCATCAAAATCATGCGCCATGTTATGAAAGCAGAAGTTGGAGGAGGAGGAGGAAGAGGAGGAGGAGGAGAAGAGGAGATGAAGACGACATGGAAGATGGAGACAGAAATGAATAAGAGTGACGAAAGAAAACTATAGCAGAGACAGAAGTCATATTGCGAGTACTGTTTTCATTAAACCAACAGATAAAATGCGAAACAGTGGACGATTTTTCATACGTAGGTAACTCCTGATAGAGACGAATTAGTAATTCACAATGAAAGATACCAGGGAACGAATGAACTACAGAATCTACTGTTTAAATTTAAACCTCCTTTAACGAGTTACACAACATGAGATTTTCAAAATTATGGTAAAATTCCGAGGGCTCCCAGTTTTCATAAACAGAAGTGTCTGCCTTACGGGCAACTAAATTTCAACAGAAGCAATACATACTGTTAAGCCTACATTAAGTAAAAGTAGTAGCGAATCAATATTGAGAGATGATGACATAAATATCAGCATGTGAGAGACTGAAAAGGCACTTGAGATTCGCAGTTGGGAGACAGTCTCCCAGGAATCACCAGCGTATATCGATTTTGTCCACTGGAATAAACATAAAGAATTGGTGGGGCAATTACTTTACTAGCTTCGAAAGCGGCAGGCACTGTTTAACATGATAATGACATCTATTAAAGAGGAGCTTAAGTAAGAACAACGGTTCGCTCCCACTGTGTAAACAGTCGTTATTCAGAAAATGCTCGCGCGGAGTAAACAGTGCTAATATGTTCCGGTATTCAATAAATTTACATAGGATCTGCCATATCATTAAGAATTTTGCTACGATACGATCAACACCATGGACGGAGGTGATTACAGCTTACCTGCAACATCCAATCTTCGCAAAAACCGGCAGCTCAGTGTCGCAGTGGATACTGATGCACTTCATGCACCCATGGGTGAAGTGATCAGTGACGCAAACGTAGAGTCCCACAACGCAGATTCACTCCAACATGTCCCAACTGTCGATGCACCTACAACAAAAGACCTGCAGCCCTCGCAGGAACGTCAACAGGGCCTCACACAAGAGGAATGACAACGACCAACGAGACAAAATGGACAAAGTGTTACGTGTCGTCCCACCGGAGGAGGAACCATAACACAACATGTAATTTGCACTGCTAACTTATACGTAGTGTCATTGCACAACCCTTTTCTCTGGAAGAACTCCGAATTGCGCTCTCCCAAGGGAAGGGTACTGCATCTGGCCCAGTGCTACGACACCTCCCACACAAAGTGAAACTGCTGCTGCTCAAAATTTGCAACGGCATGTGGACTCAAAAGATCGAAATTGACTTGCTGAAAACGTATCGTTTCGTCCCCACCTAGAAATCTGGAAAAAGATGAGATAAACTCAAGTCGTATCGACCTATCACCTTACCCCCGTGTTTGGTAAAGATATTGGAAAGGGTTGTTAAGTGGCACTTAGAATGGTGATGTGAAAACAAGAAAAATGTCCAGAAAAACAACTTGGGTTTCGAAAAGGAACAAGGACAACCGAAAACTATCTACCATTATTTATTGATATACAGCTATATTTCTCTCGGAATAATTATATGATAGTTGCGTTCGTAGACAACAACGTTTTCTTATCAATCTGGAGAAACTTCAGTTTCGGAAACCAATCGTGCGTCACGTTTTAACAGGAAAACAATCATTTTGCAAACACAAAATTACACTGGGGTCCAGAGAAACTAGCAGAGGACTCCCGTAGTGGTCTCTGCTGCCTTGTTATCCAATCTCTATACTGCAGATCTTCATGATCTGTTTGCCAGTGACAATGAAACATTGCAATACGTAGACGACGTATGCATCTATCAGAAAGCGAGTATTCTTCAGTTCTGTCATCTGAAAGTGCAAACCTCTCTCATACACTATGTGGTCAAAAGTATCCAGATAGCCCCAAAAACATACGTTTTCCATACTAGGTGCATTGTCCAGCCACCTACTACCAGGTACTCCATATCAGAGACCTCAGTATTCACTACACATCGTGAGAGACCAGAATGGGGCGCTCCGCGGTACTCACGGACTTAGAGTGTGGTCAGGTGACTACGAGTCACTTGTGTCATACATCTGTACGCGAGATTTTCACACTCCTAAACATCCCTATGTCCACTGTTTCCGATGTGATAGTGAAGTGGGAACGTGAAGGGACACGTAGCACAAAAGCGTACAGGCCGACTTCGTCTGTTGACCGACAGAGGCCGCTGACAGTTGAAGAGGGTCGTAATGTGTAATAGGCAGACATCTATCCAGACCATCACACAGGAATTCCAAACTGCATCAATATCCCCTGCAAGTTCTATGACAGTTAGGCGGGAGGTGAGAAAACTTAGATTTCATGGTCGAGCGGCTGCACTTAAGCCACACATCACGCCGGTAATGCCAAACGACATCTCGCTTGATGTAAGGAGCGTAAACATTGAACGATTGAACACTGGAAAAACGTTGTGTGGAGTGACGAATCACGGTACACAATGTGGCGATCCGATGGCAGAGTGTGGGTACGGCGAATGCCCTGAGAACAGCATCTGCCAGCGTGTATAGTACCAACAGTAAAATTTGGTGGCGATGGTATTATGGTGTGGTCGTGTTTTCCATGGATGGGGCTTGCACCCCTTGTTGTTTTGCGTGGCGCTATCACAGCACAGGCCCACACTGGATGTTTTAAGCAGCATCTTGCTTCCCACTGTTGAAGAGCAATTCGGGGATGGCGATTACATCTTTCAACGCGATCGAGCACCTGTTCATAATGCACGGCCTGTGGCGGAGTGGTTACACGACAATAACATCTCTGTAATGAACTGGCCTGCACAAAGTTATGACCTGAAACCTATAGAACATCTTTGGGATGTATGGAACGCCGACCTCGTGTCAGGCCTTACCGACCGATATCAACACCTCTCCTCATTCCGTGAAGAATGGGCTGCCATTCCCCAAGAAACCTTCCAGCACCTGATTGAACGTATGCCTGCGCAAGTGGAAGCTGTCATCAGGGCTAACGGTGGGCGAACACCATATCGGATTCTAGCATTACCAAAGGTGGGCGCCACGCACTTGTAAGTCATTTTCAGCCAGGTTTCCAGATACGTCTGCTTGAGTGGTGTACAGAAAGTGGCTTCGAAAGCTCTCACAGCAGGCCTACTCTTATGATCTTCCCGCCATAGAGTTACACTTTCCCAAACAATACAACTGAGACAACATACTTTTCCAGTTGTGAAAACAACACAAAATCCCCGGATGATTATCGACGTGAAACTAAGATGGACTCCTCATGTCCGACATATTATTAACAGATATGAAAAAGCCTGCAATCTCATCAGAGCTACGACTGGAGTGTGGTGGAGCTCTGTTCGGCGGACAGCGACGGCTTGATACCGGTCCCTGCTAAGGACATACTTAAACAGTGGACACTTGTGCTACGGTTCAGTATCGGACGCCATGCTCCAGACTCTGTGTGGTACAAAGCCTTGCGTGTAGCTACTGGGGCGTTCGTTTCATTCCCAACCAACACTTCACTGGTTTAAGGGAATGAACCACGGTTAAAGTTGCGACGAATATTCCCCTGCAAGGAATTCCTCCTACACCTCTATTCGAAGAATACGAGCCTATTGACGAAGAGCTCCGGTAGTTAACGTCCTACTGTTTTGCAGAAGGTATTGGATAAATAAGAAACTTCCACTCCTCGCTACTGAATATATGGAGATGCAAGCATTAAGCCACACAATCGTCTTACACCGCACTACAGCAGGCCATACGGAACGTCGACTCTATAGATTGATGCCACGACCAGTTTAAAGTTTCAAAACCAGCATATGACTAACGCAATGACAGTGGAATTCCTTTCTCATAATCACGATTCGTGCGTGGGGTACACAGGTGGGTCTAAGTGTAGTGCCGGCGCTGGTAATGTCTACTGCGTACAGAAGGCAAACGGCAAGGTCCGTACGAGCTACATCCACACTATAATACACTCCTGGAAATTGAAATAAGAACACCGTGAATTCATTGTCCCAGGAAGGGGAAACTTTATTGACACATTCCTGGGGTCAGATACATCACATGATCACACTGACAGAACCACAGGCACATAGACACAGGCAACAGAGCATGCACAATGTCGGCACTAGTACAGTGTATATCCACCTTTCGCAGCAATGCAGGCTGCTATTCTCCCATGGAGACGATCGTAGAGATGCTGGATGTAGTCCTGTGGAACGGCTTGCCATGCCATTTCCACCTGGCGCCTCAGTTGGACCAGCGTTCGTGCTGGACGTGCAGACCGCGTGAGACGACGCTGCATCCAGTCCCAAACATGCTCAATGGGGGACAGATCCGGAGATCTTGCTGGCCAGGGTAGTTGACTTACACCTTCTAGAGCACGTTGGGTGGCACGGGATACATGCGGACGTGCATTGTCCTGTTGGAACAGCAAGTTCCCATGCTGGTCTAGGAATGGTAGAACGATGCGTTCGATGACGGTTTGGATGTACCGTGCACTATTCAGTGTCCCCTCGACGATCACCAGTGGTGTACGGCCAGTGTAGGAGATCGCTTCCCACACCATGTTGCCGGGTGTTGGCCCTGTGTGCCTCGGTCGTATGCAGTCCTGATTGTGGCGCTCACCTGCACGGCGCCAAACACGCATACGACCATCATTGGCACCAAGGCAGAAGCGACTCTCATCGCTGAAGACGACACGTCTCCATTCGTCCCTCCATTCACGCCTGTCGCGACACCACTGGAGGCGGGCTGCACGATGTTGGGGCGTGAGCGGAAGACGGCCTAACGGCGTGCGGGACCGTAGCCCAGCTTCATGGAGACGGTTGCGAATGGTCCTCGCCGATACCCCAGGAGCAACAGTGTCCCTAATTTGCTGGGAAGTGGCGGTGCGGTCCCCTACGGCACTGCGTAGAATCCTACGGTCTTGGTGTGCATCCGTGCGTCGCTGCGGTCCGGTCCCAGGTCGACGGGCACGTGCACCTTCCGCCGATCACTGGCGACAACATCGATGTACTGTGGAGACCTCACGCCCCACGTGTTGAGCAATTCGGCGGTACGTCCACCCGGCCTCCCGCATGCCCACTATACGCCCTCGCTCAACGTCCGTCAACTGCACATGCGGTTCACGTCCACGCTGTCGCGGCATGCTACCAGTGTTAAAGACTGCGACGGAGCTCCGTATGCCACGGCAAACTGGCTGACACTGACGGCGGCGGTGCACAAATGCTGCGCAGCTATCGCCATTCGACGGCCAACACTGCAGTTCCTGGTGTGTCCGCTGTGCCGTGCGTGTGATCATTGCTTGTACAGCCCTCTCGCAGTGTCCGGAGCAAGTATGGTGGGTCTGACACACCGGTGTCAATGTGTTCTTTTTTCCATTTCCAGGAGTGTATAATGACAGCTGAGCTGACTGCCATTTTGGAAGACATGCTATTCTCCCAGACGATCAACAACAGACACAATATTTATCATATTTGATAGTATTTCAGCTCTACAGCTGATGAGAAGCTATCTAACTAGTTGTACCATCCCCATAGTGGCAGCAATAATCGATGTTGTGCTTTGGATGCAGAGGAACTATCAAAACATTATGATGGACACTGCGGTTTACCTGGAAACACTCAGGTAGACGTCCAAGCTTTTGTGTTAGCAGAAGAGCCAACACCGTGTTACGAGTGGAGGCCTAAATGTACGCGGTTTATCTCACGCAGGCTGGCGTGAAGGGGGAAGAACTATACTGATGTGAGGTCTGGAACATGACAAGGAATGAGAATTCAGAAAGCGGACATAATTAGTTTCATACTTAACTTTAATCCATTAATGATGAACGTCGATCTTGACGGTACATGATTCACAATGTTATCTGTTCAGAATACATTCTTGAAGTAATTATAGTAACTGAATATGGTGCCTTGCTAGGTCGTAGCAAATGACGTAGCTGAAGGCTATACTAAACTGTCGTCTCTGCAAATGAGAGCGTATGTAGACAGTGAACCATCGCTAGCAAAGTCGGCTGTACAACTGGGGCTAGGAAGTCTCTCTAGACTAGTCCTGGCGTGTGACGGCGCTCGGTCTGCAATCACTGATAGTGGCGACACGCGGGTCCGACGTATACTAACGGACCGCGGCCGATTTAAAGGCTACCACCTAACAAGTGTGGTGTCTGGCGGTGACACCACACTAACAAAGCAAGCATCTCTACATGGAGCTATTAAATATAATAAACTCCCTCTCACAGAAATGACACCCATGCTAAGGAAGCCGTTGTCGTTGGACTGGCAAGAGGAATAGTTGAGGACATCTGCAATCAAGGACAGCCACTAAGGACTAATTCATTCCATAATTCCGAGAGAACCCTCGAATAATAAGATACAAACATAGAAGAGCTTCACGACAGTTATAGCATGGTTGAAATTTGATCTTGACTTAATAACATTCAGCTTTGATACATTATCATGCACTAAGACAATTTTGATTCCAAATATTCCTGGATGGTATAAAAGCAGTCTTTTATTAAAAGAGATCTCATCGTCTGTTTTAATTTCTTTATTTCTTGGATTTTTTTGTATAAAAGTTGGAAGATGGTTACATAATTTTATTCCCATGCACTTGACACCATCACTGTACAGTTTTGTTGAGTGGGGAAGTATTCTTAGAGAGGTTTTTGATCTTGTGTCATAATCGTGGTAATCCATGTTTTTGCTAATTTTGTTGATACTTTTTTTGGTAAAGAATAATAATTGTAGTATGTATTGGGATGGGAGGGGCAAAATATTTAGTTTCTTAAATAATGGTTCTGCTGAGCCTACCAAGGACTATTCGGATAGAGATTAAAACTCATATATTCCTCTTTCCATTTTATTTTGTTCTCGAAAATAGCTCATACACAACCAAAAGAAACAGTGACTTTGACCCTCAAAACAAAAGCACTCAGTACCACAATACAAAATGCATTGCATTTAACATCAAGCAGAATTAGTTGACAAGAATGTAATGAAAATAAATCATGAGAACAACTAGTACATTTTGGCCCACTTTGTGTGAATTTATATAGCCTCACTATATGTTTTGAGAACATTCCAGGAGATTACAATTTTTATCTACAATAACTTTATAATTTATATGTGTGTTATTACAAATTAATAACGTTTTAGAGTTGGCAATTTCAATGCTGAAAAATGGAGTTTTTTAGAACAAATAAGTTTCATTTATGTAATCAAAAATTCTAGAGAAAACAGATTTGTTTGTAATAACTTGTCAATATTTCTATTTGATAATTTGTGTTCTGTTTGAGAATTAATTATTTGATTGTAATATGCAAATGATAATCTACAATCTGTACCATATATTTTGAGCTTGAAACATCTTTAATACAAATTTTGAATTTTCATACAGCAGCCTGACCCTTATTAAACACACATTGAAAAGCTATGATTAATCTGTGTAATACTAGACAGTTTGCCCTTTCTTTATATGTGTTTTTAGTTATTTACCTTTGATTTAAATAAACAAGTGAAGAAGTGATGAATCTTAAATACAGCATGCCACAGATATGTTCTGTCTGTGTTAATAACATAAGAAGACTGTTACTGAACCTAATACAATTTAGATAACATAAGCTCTTGAATTCAAATCAAAATTATCACAAAATGTATAGCAAAAATGTATCAAGAAGTAAATTTCATTCACAGTATCGAACATTTCATAACTAATAATGTAGGCCATCTCTACTGACCTTACGACTTATCTTAGAAGAAAGATTAAGGAAAGGCAAACCTACGTTTCTAGCATTTGTAGACTTAGAGAAAGCTTTTGACAATGTTGACTGGAATACTCTCTTTCAAATTCTAAAGGTGGCAGGGGTAAAATACAGGGAGCGAAAGGCTATTTACAATTTGTACAGAAACCAGATGGCAGTTATAAGAGTCGAGGGACATGAAAGGGAAGCAGTGGTTGGGAAGGGAGTAAGACAGGGTTGTAGCCTCTCCCCGATGTTGTTCAATCTGTATATTGAGCAAGCAGTAAAGGAAACAAAAGAGAAATTCGGAGTAGGTATTAAAATTCATGGAGAAGAAATAAAAACTTTGAGGTTCGCCGATGACATTGTAATTCTGTCAGAGACAGCAAAGGACTTGGAAGAGCAGTTGAATGGAATGGACAGTGTCTTGAAAGGAGGATATAAGATGAACATCAACAAAAGCAAAACAAGGGTAATGGAATGTAGTCTAATTAAGTCGGGTGATGCTGAGGGAATTAGATTAGGAAATGAGGCACTTAAAGTAGTAAAGGAGTTTTGCTATTTGGGGAGCAAAATAACTGATGATGGTCGAAGTAGAGAAGATATAAATTGTAGGCTGGCAATGGCAAGGAAAGCGTTTCTGAAGAAGAGAAATTTGTTAACATCGAGTATAGATTTAAGTGTCAGGAAGTCATTTCTGAAAGTATTCGTATGGAGTGTAGCCATGTATGGAAGTGAAACATGGACGATAAATAGTTTGGACAAGAAGAGAATAGAAGCTTTCGAAATGTGGTGCTACAGAAGAATGCTGAAGATTAGATGGGTAGATCACATAACTTATGAGGAAGTATTGAATAGGATTGGGGAGAAGAGAAGTTTGTGGCACAACTTGACCAGAAGAAGGGATCGGTTGGTAGGACATGTTCTGAGGCATCAGGGGATCACCAATTTAGTATTGGAGGGCAGCGTGGAGGGTAAAAATCGTAGAGGGAGACCAAGAGATGAATACACTAAGCAGATTCAGAAGGATGTAGGTTGCAGTAGGTACTGGGAGATGAAAAAGCTTGCACAGGATAGAGTAGCATGGAGAGCTGCATCAAACCAGTCTCAGGACTGAAGACCACAACAACAACAATCTCAGGTGTAGTCAACTACCACACGGCATTAGCATCCCTGGGAGTGGTATTGGAGGTGATGAGGAGGATGACGTATAAAAATAAATAACATCTTTCTTTCCACCGTAAACGTCCTTTACCCAAGCCTCTGGGACTGATGGTGCACTATAGTTTTTGGGCGATCACCGTGTCGTCTGCCAAGGGACTTCGACGTGACCAGAATGGTCTAGAATACTAGTGACTCTCATGCCATCGCGTGACTCGACATCTTAAAAGACTGTTCCACTGTTGGCCTTCTTTTCGTATAGATGTATTACTCGCGTTAGCTAGATGTTTAGCAGTGTTTCGATAACAGCTGTTTTCTAGAACCTTTCACCAAGTCGTCAACGGATACGATGATATCGATTTGATCGCCTTACACGGAAGCGAGACACATTGTTGAACATCGAAGAATTACACTCATTATCCCAGAAGACTCTGTTTTCTGTTGTATGGTGTAGGCGGTCAGCGACACATGGCAGCTCAATATCTCAAACTAGCTTTCAGCAATCTGTTCCCGTGAATATGTGGTGACATTCTATCTGTAACCTCTGCCCGAATTGTAGCTGTTGTCATCCGTGTATTCGTCAGAACCAGTCGAATAATCCTCCGGCCTTCTCGCGGTGTAGTACTTATGGAAGGGCTTGCGTCAACTCTCCTTGCCATACTGTTGACCAGAGTCAGTTTCGTCACGACTCGTTATGTAGTCATTGCACTGCAGCCAACTGTCGGTGAGCTTTTTCGGTATGACGCTCCCACGTCCATCATGACAATGATTGGACCTATCTCAACGTACGAAAGGCGGTAATAATGTGCACATGCACGTGCTCTGGGCATGCTGTGTTCTGTGTTCTTCCCAGCTGAAAAGTTCCATTAACGTTACACACACACACACACACACACACACACACACACACACACACACACAAACACAAACACACACACTCAATAGGCTTCAAAATAGCTCTGAGCACTATGGGACTTAACGTCTGAGGTCATTAATCCCCTAGAATTTAGAACTACGTAAACCTAACTAACCTAAGGACGTCACACACATCCATGCCCGAGGGAGGATTCGAACCTGCGATCGTAGCGGTCACGCGGTTCCAGACTGAAGCTCTTAGAACCGCTCGGCCACAGCGGTTGGCACTCAATAGGCATTATTTACTTAAACCATTCTTCATCTGTAGGGACGGCTTTTTCGCTATCATGGAAAAATATCACGTGAAGATGAAATTTTAATCGACACACTCGTGTGACGTTCGATAAAGGTGTTCCTGCTGAAAAACATTCCATTTATGTCGCTCTATTATGTGCAATTTACGGAAGAAATGTGTTACCATTTCCAGTCACCGCCATGCCATATATACTGCGAAATACTTTGAAGTTAACGAGGACATTTTGTAACATTAGTTGAATATGTTAATTTACTTTTACCTGCTCCGCACATTTCCGGATACTTTAACTGATAATAGAGTTCATGTCTGCATGATGTACAACATGCAACAAACCTTTAGAGTCAAACTGAAAGAGGTGATTGTGGGCCCATAACCTATTATATTGAGACAGGGATCCAATGGTTGGAAATGTATATTACTGTGTTATGGACATACAAGGCTTGCACCGCATAACAACAACGGAGCTCATAGTAATTGTTCAAAGCGACATCGACCAGTCGCAATGAAGGTATTGCAACGGCGCATGCAGTTCTTCCGCACTGTAGCAAAGACCCCGGGTATCTGTTGTACACCGGAAATGGCAGCAGGTGATAAACAGCGTAAACCTCTGACCACCAAACAGAGATACTGTACACAAATTTGTTCACAGTACATGTGTCATGTGACGAATGCATGCATCGCACTGGCGCATTAGCCTGTGCCACACGCACACGACCAAACCTAGTGCAACAGACAGCTTATGATGTACACATGATTAGGTGTGCTATCTAGAGCATGACGCGTAGAATGTTGGTAGACATACATTTAATTTACGATGCAGCGGGATGAGTGCTCGAAATGTAGCACGAATGTACGGAGAACGCTTTCCCTAGAGGGAAAGAGGGTCGATATGCAGACTTTAGCACTCCAGACTGCACAACACTCCCTAGACACAGGACCGGAGCTGTATATTTAACGACCGTGTGCCTAAACCCACGTACCTGGTCCTTCCGGCGGCTGTTGATCTGCTACTCTCTGTACTGCCTGCTATGACGTGTCCTGTAATAACTATTGCACTAAACAGTCAATAGCTTATAACACGAGCGTGCGCGTGGCAGAATCGCGGCGCGGATGCTCCATAAAATTTCAGATACGATATACAAACGAGAAAGTACCTGCGCTCGTGATATTCAGCCAGTCAAAACGATATGTGTCTCTTTCATTAAAAACTTGCAATTACTATCATACCAATCCACATCATTTTTCCGTAACCGTCGCGACGCGGTTGATTGTTGTTCTCCTAACACGACACACGAAACCGAGCAACATCATCTTTTTGATAAACATTGATACTGTGCCGTGAACACCGAAACTACACGCAAAACTTGTGTGGCATACATTCTCAATCAGTTCACCACAACTTGTAAGATACGTGTTGCAGCCACTGCATCAACGCAGTACTCCACACACGCTCCACGAAAGCTACGCCACGACTGCCCCCTGTTGCTCTGCGCTCGGCAGAGAGGCGACTATCGATAAATATACAATTCTGCGCTTACAGTGTAATCCTAAACGGAAGAAGTTTATCTCCATGGATAGTGGATACCAATTTCCGAGAGACGGGGTTATTCACTCCACAGAGAGCCGGCCAAGTTCATGCCAACGACATGTCTGAACACCAGACTTTGAGGAGACGGTGTTTGGTAGCGTAGCCGACCATCCATCAAGCAGCACCCATCAACTTGCCCATGAAACGCAGAGTTCGCCGGATACAGTGTGGAGAGTAGTGGTGGAACAGGTATTAAACCCTATAGCAAAGAACGTATGCAAGCACTGGAACCATAGGAATCTGAGCCCGGCGTTGGCTGCTTTCAAAGGATTACCCAACGCAATGCTGTCGTGCCGAACTTCATACAGTTTGAGTCGTTCACTGATGAAGCCTCATTGAACCGTGATGGTGTTTCTAACAGCTGCAGCAGCCATGTCTGGAGTGGGGACAATACGCACCCCATTCACACCGGTGGGCACCAGCAACGATTTTCTGTCAACGTATGGGCAGGTATTATCCAAGGTCACTTGCCGTCGTTCAGTTTCAGTGGCCCACGTTACCTGGCGTTCCTGCGCACTATGTTGCCACAGTTATTCGAGACTATAAACTTCGTTGTCCACGAAAGGATGTGGTTTCAACACGTCGGTACCGCAGCCCACTTCGATATTAACTTCCTCGAAGCGTCTGGATAGCACTTACAGTCATCGTTGGATTGTAGATCCGTCCTAGCCCATGGCCAGCATGATTGCCGGATCGCACATCTCTACGCATTTTATTCTGGGGCTACGTTAAGACGTTGGTGTATGAAACCACCATGGAAGCGGACGAAGACTTGCTTGTTATGGTCCAAACTGTCTGTCTCCAGATTCAAAAGACTCCAGAGGTCTTTGACAGAGTTCTGCAGATCTTCATGTGCCGGTTGCCATGAATGCATTGAGACTGGCGGTCGTCACTTTGAACAGTTACTATGAGCTACGTTGTTGTCATGCAGTGTAGGCTTTGTGTGTCCACAACACAATAAATATGCATTTCCGACCATCGGATTCGTATCTTAATATAATCGGTTGTGGACCTACTATCAAATGTTTCGATTTGACTCACAAGGTTTCAGAGACCCTGTTGTTGTTGTGGTCTTCAGTCCTGAGACTGGTTTGATGCAGCTCTCCATGCTACTCTGTCCTGTGCAAGCTTCTTCATCTCCCAGTACCTACTGCAACCTACATCCCTCTGAATCTGCTTAGTATATTCATCTCTTGGTCTCCCTCTACGATTTTTACCCTCCACGCTGCCCTCCAATACCAAATTGGTGATTCCTTGATGCCTCAGAACATGTCCTACCAACCGATCCCTTCTTCTAGTCAAGTTGTGCCACAAACTTCTCTTCTCCCCAATCGTATTCAATACCTCCTCATTAGTTATGTGATCTACCCATCTAATCTTCAGCATTCTTCTGTAGCATCACATTTCGAAAGCTTCTATTCTCTTCTTGTCCAAACTATTTATCGTCCATGTTTCACTTCCATACATGGCTGCACTCCAAACAAATACTTTCAGAAATGACTTCCTGACACTTAAATCTATACTCGATGTTAACAAATTTCTCTTCTTCAGACACGCTTTCCTTGCCATTGCTAGTCTACATTTTATATCCTCTCTACTTCGACCATCGTCAGTTATTTTGCTCCCCAAATAACAAAACTCCTTAACAACTTTAAGTTTCTCATTTCCTAATCTAATTCCCTCAGCACCACCCGACTTCATTCGACTGCATTCCATTATCCTCGTTTTGCTTTTGTCGATGTTCATCTTATATCTTCCTTTCAAGACACTATCCATTTCGTTCAACTGGTCTTCCAGGCCCTTTGCTGTCTCTGACAGAATTACAATGTCATCGGCGAACCTCAAAGTTTTTATTTCTTCTCCATGGATTTTAATACCTACTCCGAATTTTTCTTTTGTTTCCTTCACTGCTTGCTCAATATATAGATTTAATAACATCGGGGAGAGGCTACAACCCTGTCTCACTCCCTTCCCAACCACTGCTTCCCTTTCATGTCCCTCGACTCTTATAACTGCCATCTGGTTTCTGTACAAATTGTAAATAGCCTTTAGCTCGATGTATTTCACCCCTGCCACATTCAGAATTTGAAAGAGAGTATTCCAGTCTACATTGTCAAAAGGTTTCTCTATGTCTACAAATGCTAGAAACCTAGGTTTGCCTTTCCTTAATCAAGCTTCTAAGATAAGTCGTAGGGTCAGTATTCCGATATTTCTACGGAATCCAAACTGATCTTCCCCGAGGTCGGCTTCTACTAGTTTTTCCATTCGTCTGTAAAGAATTCGCGTTAGTATTTTGCAGCCGTGACTTTTTAAACTGATAGTTCGGTAATTTTCACATCTGTCAACACCTGTTTTTTTTGGGACTGGAATTATTATATTCTTCTTGAAGTCTGAGGGTATTTCGCCTGTCTCATACATCTTGTTCACAGGTGGTAGAGTTTTGTTAGGCCTGGCTCTCTCAAGGCTGTCATTAGTTCTAATGGTATGTTATCTATTCCCGGGGCCTTGTTTCGACTCAGGTCTTCCAGTGCTCTGTCAAACTCATGACACAGTATCATATCTCCCATTTCATCTTCATTTACATCCTCTTCCATCTCCATAATATTGTTCTCACGCACATCGCCCTTGTATATACCCTCTATATATTCCTTCCACTTTTCTGCTTTCCCTTCTTTGCTTAGAACTGGGTTTCCACCTGAGTTCTTGATATTCATACAAGTAGTTCTCTTTTCTCCAAAGGTCTAATTTTTCTGTAGGCAGTATCTATCTTACCCCTAGTGAGATAAGCCTCTACATCCCTACATTTGTCCTCTAGCCATCCCAGCTTAGACATTTTGCACTTGCTGTCGATCACATTTTTGAGACGTTTGTATTCCTTTTTGCCTGCTTCATTTACTGCGTTTTTATACTTTCTCCTTTCATCAATTAAATTCAATATATCTTGTGTTACCCAAGGATTTCTACTAGCCCTCGTCTTTTTACCTAATTGATCCTCTGCTGCCTTCACTACTTCATCCCTCAAAGCTACCCATTCTCCTTCTACTGTATTTCTTTCCCTCATTCCTGTCAATTGTTCCCTTATGCTCTCTCTGAAACTCTGTACAACCTCTGGTTCTTTCAATTTATCCAGGTCCCATCTCCTTAAATTCCCACCTTTTTATAGTTTCTTCAGTTTTAATCTACAGTTCATAATCAATAGATTGTGGTCAGAGTCCACATATGCCCCTGGATAAGTCTTACAATTTAAAACCTGGTTCCTAAATCTCTGTCTTAGAATTATATAATCTATCTGAAACCTGTCAGTATCTCCAGGCTTCTTCCATGTATACAACCTTCTTTTATGATTCTTGAACCAAGTGTTAGCTATGATTAAGTTGTGCTCTGTGCAAAATTCTACCAGGTGGCTTCCTCTTTCATTTCTTAGCCCCAATCCATATTCACCTACTGCGTTTCCTTCTCTCCCTTTTCCCACTGCCGAATTCCAGTTACCCATGACTATTAAATTTTCGTCTTCTTTCACTATCTGAATAATTTCTTTTATTTCATCAAACATTTCTTCAATTTGAAACTTCCTGGCAGATTAAAACTGTGTGCCCGACCGAGACTCGAACTCGGGACCTTTGCCTTTCGCGGGCAAGTGCTCTACCAACTGAGCTACCGAAGCACGACTCACGCCCGGTACTCACAGCTTTACTTCTGCCAGTACCTCGTCTCCTACCTTCCAAACTTTACAGAAGCTCTCCTGCGAACCTTGCAGAACTAGCACTCCTGAAAGAAAGGATATTGCGGAGACATGGCTTAGCCACAGCCTGGGGGATGTTTCCAGAAGTTTCATATCAGCGCACACTCCGCTGCAGAGTGATAATCTCATTCTGGATTTCTTCAATTTCTTCGTCATCTCGTATATAAACTTGTACTACTGTGGTAATCGTGGGCTTCGTATCTATCTTGGCCACAATAATGCGTTCACTATGCTGTTGGTAGGAGCTTACTCGCATTCCTATTTTCCTATTAATTATTATACCTACTCCTGCATTACCCCTATTTGATTTTGTGTTTATAACCCTGTAGTCACCTGACCAGAAGTCTTGTTCCTCCTGCCACCGAACTTCACTAATTCCCACAATATGTAACTTTAACCTATCCATTTCCCTTTTTAAATTTTCTAACCTACCTGCCCGATTAAGAGATCTGACATTCCACTCTCCGATCCGTAGAACGCCAGTTTTCTTTCTCCTGATAACGACATCCTCTTGAGTAGTCCCCGCCCGGAGATCCGAATGGGGGATTATTTTACCTCCGGAATATTTTACCCCCAGAGACCCTGTATTGCTTTCGAAATGGTTCACTTTGTCACGTTTTTACGTTTTTTCTGTATCTTTCCGCAGAACTCAGTATGTGGCTACCTTGTTAATATGACGCCCTCCGCTGCTCCATCGTACACCGTTTGTAAGAGTCGCTAATGCAATTATAAGAACTGATTAGGCAGTCGGTCAAATTAACCTAGCAAGCGTAATGTACCGGGCGAGGCTAAACCATCGCGCGGGGTATCATTTGCGGTTGTGGAGCAGGACGTTAATGAAGGCTGGAATTAAAAAAGCAGCCTGCCGCCGCGGTGTTTAGTGTACGCCCACCACCGCCGCTTTTGTTCGTCCACCGTTCTGGCGGCAGAGCTTGTCCGTCCTAAGCTGGCCGAGAGAGCTTTATTGTGTAATTTCGCGAATTTACTGCTAAAAAGCTTTGCGCCGCGCGGAACTCTGCTCTGGAACTGGATCGTTCGCCCTTTACAGTTCAGTCCCCAGCAGCAGTGATAACACCGGCAAAGTCGTCTGCGTAGACAGTCGTGATGTGGTGACATAGTTATCGTAGTTATCGAAGTAGTGACATGATGAAACACGTTTAAAATGTGGCAGATGAGATCTTTTTCGATACCTTTATGAATTTTGGAAGAGAGAGAGAAAGTAACTCGTTCCACCCGCGCCCTTCAACCTCTACTTGCGAGAAGAGCAACAAACCATGCGGCGTTCTACCTGTCAGCAAGTGACTGGAAAATTAAATTATAACTGTCTCTCTGATCCTACACTCCGATCCTTAGTGCTTCTGATGCTGATGACCCTCGCTATACCGAGGGGATGGGGGGGGGGGGGGGGGGTTACTTTATAATCATGTTTTGGAAATAATGTAATCTAGCTACTTACTTAATACATAAAAATTTTGAAAACAATATTTATTGTTTTTAGTTAAAATCTAAGTCTCAGTAGTAGATGTCACTTTCCGCAACGAATGACATATTCAATATTTTTAGGTTCAGGACCATACTCACACGTCAATGACCCTTCAAAAAGAATGTTGTGTGTAAAAATCAACAGCAGTTAACAAAACTTTCAATTCCAATTTTTTTGGGCAGTCATACAGTACTCCTTCTTGGTAGTTAGTACACATTATTCGAAACGTTTTGATATTTCTGAGAGTGTGCTGAAAGATATTTTCAGGTTCTGGACCTTAGGTACACATCAATACCTCTTTAGAAAGTATGTTGTTAGTATAAAAAAAATGGCTCTGAGCACTATGGGACTTAACATCTAGGGTCATCAGTCCCCTAGAACTTAGAACTACTTAAACCTAACTAACATAAGGACAGCACACAACACCCAGCCATCACGAGGCAGTGAAAATCCCTGACCCCGCCGGGAATCGAACTCGGGAACCCGGGCGTGGGAAGCGAGAACGCTACCGCACGACCACGAGATGCGGGCTGTTGTTAGTATAAGTCAACAGAAATCAACTTTTTTTTTTTCACTTCATAGGATGGACATCAAGTATCCCCCCCCCCCCCCCCAATCCCGGGTAATGAGCGTTATGAAAAATGTGTTGGTAACGCTAGGGATAAACTCCTTGGCCCATGTGAGAACTCCCTTAGCAGGAGCCTAATAACAAATCTCCAGAGTCACATGTACTGGTTTGTTATATTGATGGCCACAAATAAAATTATCTGACTTTGTTGTAGTAAAAGTTCTCCCCTGCACGCGAAATATAAAGATCCAAATCTCTTAGAGATTCTATACATTCCAGAGAATGAATATCTATCATTTCTCTTTAATCTTTGCCCAAATTAAATTAAAAACTTCACACTTCAAATCGTTCTTAAAACAATGATCACAGTTACTATCCACAACTATTTTTCTTCAAGCTACACATCAGAACAGGGAAACGCGGTAATGCACTTCGGATTATATTCTCCAGACAGCTACACAAGCAATGCGCCACGTAATACCCTGTCTACCGTTTAAACACGAATAGGACACTTATTTCAGACATTAACATCGAATGCCATAAAGAGCCATGGCTTGCTCAAAATAAAAGTATTGCGTCAATCGCCCGAAAATACACAGAGCGAGGTGGCACAGGAGTTAGCATACTGGACTCGCATTCGGAAGGAAGACGGTTCAAACCAGCGACCGGCTATCCATATTTAGGTTTTCCGTAATTTCCTTAAATCGCTCCAGGAAAATGCCAGGATGGTTCCTTTGAAAGGGCACGGACTATCTCCTACCGCATTCTAACTTGTGCTCCGTCTCTTATGACCTCGATGTCGACGGGACGTTAAACTCATTCTCTCTTCCTTCCTCCACATGAATACATTGCGAAGACCTGTGGAATATAATTTAATTTTATACTTCTTGTTGAGCAACCGTGGCATCCCGATACTCCATCGCTGCCGAAGTGTCCCTGCTCTTGCTGTGCACGGAGACCGGCCCACATACTACTTTTTCACCCAGCGCTTCTGGGTACTGCATGCAGCTGCAGTATTCCATCTTTCGATAACTATTTGACGACTCATTAGTACCAAATAAATCCCAAATTATGCCCAGCTGCTTAGCAATATCGTTCAGTTCATTCTCTTATGTTAATTATTTACACGAGGATTAAAATTACGTACTAACGGTCGTCATATACTAACTGTTACATGTGTCCTCGCTAAGACGAAACACAACGATCTAGATTGCCTAATCGACCCAGACAAACCGCAAGCTGTGCCAAATGAAAATTGACATCTTCAAAAATCAGAATATTTCTAGCAGTAAAGTATTTTTTTTCAGGACTACAATTGTCGAATCATATCTCTGTGGGTCACTGCTTTTACAGATCTAGATACCACCCATTCTTAATATTACTAATCATATACATTCCAATAAATTCTCTTTTAGGCTAAACGTGGGTGTAGTTTTCCTTAACCAGTGAGTAGTTATTTGTGTTTCTTGTATTCTCTTATTATATAGAGCACTGTTGTAATAAAATATAATCACCATCTCAAATACTTTTTTCAGTATGTAAATGCTCTCATTTTTGTTACATTTACTTTTCATTCCACTTTAAATGCAATAAATTAATGCATCATTCCTCATTCTGGTCCACTAGAGACAGCTCTACTCACGTGATGTCATAGTTTAACAGTAGCATGTAGTAACTGCAATATTCACTTGACAGCTCTACCACCATGGCTGTAATATACTCGTAAATTTCAAGCAGACACACACAGTGACTGTGGTGTCCGTATAATGGCTCCACAACGTAACTGATACGATGTTTGTTTTGTGGGGCGCTCAACTGCTCGGTCATCAGCGCCCGTACAAAGTCCCAATTTTTAAACAACTTAATTTTTTCCCCATCCAATCTAGCCACTGTCACGTATGATGAAGATGATGATAAAATGATGAGGACAACACAAACACCCAGTCCCGGGCAGAGAAAATCCCCAACCCGGCCGGGAATCGAACCCGGATCCCCGTGACTTGGAGGCATCATTTTGTTCTGTATTGTTCGTTGAATTTGTTCGTGTGGGACGTCAGATGACACCCTTCCAGATTGTTCGTTGATCCATTCACTCAGTTTTTTTTTTATTATTACAAGGGGTAGCTAAACCCTCTGACCGAGCACGCTGAGGTACGGTGCCGGCCACTAGACCACGAGCTGCGGACACAACGAAGCTGTGATGTGGTTTCATATGCATCTGTGTTATCTCCTTAACCCACACTTCACATACATCTTACCTCCAAATATGTAAACCGAACAAAAGAGTAATACGAAAATTGGAAATGGGACGGTAGTAAGGATCGCACCCGAGCCAAAGGCATGCGCTATCATCTACGCTATGAGAACAACTGACATAAATTTTATCTGGCGAGCCGCTTGAATTTGTCCACACAACGACCTAACTAGCTATCTTCAACGGTAATTAACTCGGAAACAGCTCACCGTACCGAAAATTTTCCTTAACATATATTTTTCAGCACAACCTGTCTTGAAACATCCTTACAAGATTTTCAGACTGTTTCTGAGCACCGTGTCTTATATTAATCCTTCTTCTTATAAACAATTTCACAAATAGTGTTGAAATGCCGTGTGGCCAGGGCCTCCCGGCGGGTAGACCCAAACTCCTGGTGCAGGTCTTTTGAAGTGACGCTTCTTCGGCGACTTGCACGTCGATGAGGATGAAATGATGACGATGAAGACGGCACAAACACCCAGACCCTGAGCGGAGAAAATCTCCAACCCAGCCTGGAATCGAAACCGGGCCCCCCGATGTGACAAACCGGCGTGCTGTCCACTCAACTACGATGGCGGACACAAATAGCGTTGACTTCATTATATAATTTTAATACCACTGGTGCTACTACCCCAATCTATAGTTAGTTCGTATTCTGTCTCGACCTCCATACAGAATATAGTTAATTAACGTAAATATACATCATTATTTTCGCTAAAATATTGATTACTTCACCTATTTGCATTATGCTGTCCCATGCTGCTGATCTGCTTAGTAATTAGCTTAGTTTTACATGATGACATATTTGTCAGTATCGGTAATAAATCTTCGTTCCTATTAGGTCACTTTACTCATATATTTTAATAACATTTATTGCTTTGTCACTATAACGCATTTCAGACAACGGTAGTGTAAATATTTTCACACCGTCCATTCACTTCTGCTAAAGTGACTTAATTCAGATTTCCTTATGGCGTAAGATTTGAAGAGTACAATATTATCTTATAAAGATCGTATTTCATCCCAACAAGGCAGGTCTCTAGCTGAGTATTAATATTCCACTATTTTTTCTGAACTAATGTCTGGGGGCTTCAGTTAACACTCATGTAGCAAACAATTCCGGTAAAGTTACTATATCTGACTTGGAATTACGTATGTCATTCATTATCTTCAATAAACAGATTAACTGAAGTACAGCTACACTTAAAGCGTCTGTGAGAATTTTATTTAACTGATGCTTACCTATTGTTGCGCTATCGATTCCTTTTAATAACGTTACTTTCTGCCACGGCTGTTAAAAATAATAGAATATTTAACATTATCTTACATTACCCAAATATTTAAGATACTTTGACTTCATTATTTTATCTTAATAAATAAATGAATAAATAAGGCGATTACGCCTCACGTATGTAAATAAATGCATAAATCTAACCAAATGTCTTTGAAAATAATAAAGTCGATTTACAGTTTTGTTACTGTTTCACGTGAGGAACACTGCATTTTCAATGAATCAAGTTTCCCTCGACGTGAAATTTTAAAGCGTCACCTACATCTGGACAATAAATGCATCTAAAGCCTTTACCTTCCACCTTTGCATTAATTAATACGTTTCTTATAATTAAATAAAGTGAATCTACTTAATGTAGAATGCCTCATACATTACGAAGTTCACTATCAACAAACCCCCCTCCTCCAGCAGACAGTAACTGACATAATAAATTGCATAAAACTTATTCTTGATGTTCAATTCACACACTCGTTAATTTTCATATGCCTGATACAATGAAACATGAAACCACAACTCACTTATAAGTGTCTCTGCTAGTAGTCAGTCCTCCTGGAGATAGACTGCATTCTAAGATTAAATGTTTATCTGAGTGATCATTACAAATAAATATTTTTCATACCCAAGCTTTCGATCATCATACATCTTTCTCAACTTCCAAGGAAACCGAAATGTTTTCTCTGATGCTACGAAAAATTTATGCAACGTTGTACATTTATTTTAGTATTTAAAGCCCTTAAAGTCCTTAAACAATAATTCTAATTCTTTTAATGTCATTCCAAAATATGGGAAACTGTCTCTCAAACAATTTTGAAACTGCAACTGGGTGTGTATTGTCTGCTGGATCATATTTTACCAACTTAGGTAGTGCTAGTTCACCATCTTTTGCTGTCTCTTTCTTAGCTATAGGTCTAACATTTCTAAGTATTTTAGGATGTAATTACTTTCCTTGCGTTATTAATAATGTTCTGCCAAGAAACTCAGTGTTGGACAAATGTTGAACATGTTGTATCATCTTCACTAACTGCCATCGTAACATAACCATAGTGTCTCACTATACTCAGCAAATTGTATTGCTTGTGATGCACTAAGATTCCCTGCAACTCTTCTATTGTTAAAAATATCTTTACGACTCTTATCACTTAAATTATCTACTTCACTGGATTCTACTGTGTGATTTACAGTTACCTTCATGGTGTAGTTAACTTAACAGTTCTCTATTGTCTCTTGTCTAGAATCCGAATTATTCCTTATCGTTAGACTAGTTTTTGTCTTTAAACCTATTTCTCTATACTCAGGTTTGCAAGTTTTTTTCTTCTCATAATCCTCTTACCATAGACCAATAGTGATCTGGTGAGATAGTTGTTGAACCAGTAACATATTGAAACACGTTCGATATGTGGTGGATCACATCGTTTCTGTATAATTTTATGAATTCTCGGAGGCAAAGAAAATTAGTAACTCGTTGATTCCCTTTAAATCTCCAGTTGCAAGAGCAGCAAACCATACGGCATACTATATGTCGGGAGATGATTGGAAAACGAAATTATAACTGCATTTCTGATCCAACACCCCCGATCCTGAGACCTTCTGAAGCTGTCAAAGTCGTTCTTGGCTCAAGTGTGAACTCCTGTAGCATCGGACTAATGTTAAACCTCCAGAGTCACACGCAATGGTTTATCAGCCTGATGGCCCCAAATATAATTTTTTGACAGCGTTTTAGTGAAAGTTCATCCCTGTGTGCGAAATCTAAATATCCATATCTCTCAAACAGTCTATATACTCTAGAGGATAAATATCTATCACTTCTCTTTAATCGTTTTCCACATCAAAATAAAAACGTTGCAGTGCAAATTATTCTTCAAATAATGATCACAGTTAGTTAGTATCTCATACTACTGTGGTCTAGCTACACATCAGAATGGGAAAATGCTATAATGCACTTCGATTACATTCTTCAGACAAATATACAAGCAATGCGCCACGTAATTGGACGCCTGTCGTTTAAATACGGGGATATCAAACAATTCGCCAACCACCTTGCCGCAGTGGTAACCTCGGTTCCTGTCCAATCACTGAAGTTAAGTGCTGTTGGGATTGGCTGGAACTTGGGCAGGTCAACGTCCGGGTCTACCGAGTGCTGTTGGCAACCGGTGTGCACTTAGCTCTTGTGAGACTAATTGAGGAGCTACTTGACAGAGAGGCAGCGATGCCGGTAACGAAAACTGAGCGGTGTGCTGACCATGTGCCCCTCCGTACCCGCATCCGGTGACGCATCACGGCTGAGGATGACACGGCGGCCGGGCGGTACCGTTGGTCCTTCAAGGCCATGTCCGGACGGTGTTTGTTTGTATATCAATTAATTGAAACATTAAGATCAAATATAATAAAGAGCCTTGGCCTGGCGCAGAGTAAAAGCATACTGACGGTATATAGTTTACTTTCATACTTCTTGTTCAGCAGCAGTGACATCCCGGTACTCTATGGTTGTCGTATTACCATCACCCTGCTGTTGCTGTGCACGGAGTCCAGCCCAGGCAGTGTGTTATGGTTATGCCCCAGCTCTTCTGGATAGTGCATGTAGACGCCACATTTTTGTTGCTATAAGAATTTGATAACAAATTAGCAGCAAATAATTCTCCTACTTGTGATTCGTTCGCCTGTGCAGCAAAATCATTCGAAATATTCTCCCATCTTAAAGATGTATACGAGGATTGAAATTACGAACTACCGGTCCTCGTAGGTGAACCATTACAATCAAACTCATCCCCTCTTAGGAGCGGAGTATGTACTGAAGTGAATGTCAAAAACAGATTAAAATATAACAGGCGACGTACCGGCTGTAGTGGTGGGATGCAGGATTAATGTACGGAGAGTCGCTTTCAAATCTGCTGCCGGCCGCTGTGGCCGAGCGGTTCTAGGCGCTTCAGTCTGGAACCGCGCTGCTGCAACGGTCTCAGGTTCGAATCCTGCCTCAGGCATGGATGTGTGTGATGTACTTAGGTTAGTTATATTTAAGTAGTTCTATAGTGCTTAGTCCCATTGTGCTTAGAGCCATTTGAACCATTTGACCCAAATCGGGAGTGGATTTTCGTCACATATACATCATATTAGGAGAATGTACTAGTAATGGCACTAATGATCAATAACAACAATAATATGATAACAAAATTGCTAAAATAAAAATTGAAACCGGCTGCTGTGGCCGAGCGGTTCTAGGTTCTACATTCTGGAACCGCGCGACCGCTACGGTCGCAGGTTCGAATCCTGCCTCGGGCATGGATGTGTGTGATGTACTTAGGTTAGTTATATTTAAATAGTTCTAAGTCTAGGGGACTGATGACCTCAGATGTTAAGTCCCATAGTGCTTAGAGCCATTTGAACCATTTGACCCAAATCTGCTCCTGACTACATCAGGAAACAGTTTTCGGGAGTGGCTTTTCGTCACATATACATCATATTAGGAGAATGCCAAACACCCTGAAAATCATGGGTACTTGACCTAGGGAACAGCCTATAAAAAGTCGCATTCGAATAATAAGCACAGTGGACAAAAATTTAGCCACTCCCAGGAGACATCACGCTAATACCTCACATTGCCGCATCTAACCTTGACAATTGCTTCGTTTCGGTGAGAAAGAGTCGACAGATATTTTCAGGTATGCCATCCAGATAAAGCTTGCGAGGATGCCGATACTTGGCGATTAGAACCCATAGAGCTACTAAAATGTGGGCATGTTAACTGCTACGTCCACTCGCAGTTCCAAGCAATCCCAGACATTTTCTATGGGGTTAAGAGGGGGCTATTTGGCGGGCCAGTCGAAATGCCATAAGGTGCCTGAGTGTTGGTCGTACTGCTAGCGTATACCGGCAGCTATGTGAAAACGGCTATCATGTTGCAGACGACGGTGTATAACGCATATTCATAATTAAGAAGTAGAAAAAAGAACACGGCTGTGTCATAGAAAATGTTGAAATAAACTCGGTGTTTCATGAAGGTAGCAGACGAGGCACTGGCGCAAGTAAAACAGTAAGGAAGGGTCATGAGTCTTGCGTGGCTAGCTTAGCTGATAAAGTACTTGCCTGCGAAATGCAAAGGTTCAGAATTCGAATCTCCGTCCGACATACGGTTTTAATCCCTCAGGAAGTTTAATATCAGCGCACACTCCGCTACAGCGTCAAAATTTCATTCTGGAAGCATCATCCAGACTGTGGCTAAGCCATGTCTCTGCAATATCCTTTCTTCCAGGAATGCTAATGCCACAAATTTTGTGGGAGACGTTCTGTGAATTTTGGAACTTAGGAGATGAGATGCTGCTGGAAGTAAAGCTGTGAGGGTGGGTCGTGGGTCCTGTTTGGGTAGCGCAGTTGGTAGAGCACTTGCCTGCAAACGGCAAAGGTCCCGATTTGAAACTTCGGTCTAGCGCACAGTTTTAATCTACCAGGCAGTTTGACACTGCTTGATGTTCACAATTACAAGAATGAGGGGGGTAAAATCGTAGTACCAGGAACAACACCGAAGTGTCACATTGCTTGCCAGCTGAACAACATTCCCAAAC